>NC_138888.1:20859980-21467152 GCF_965194825.1 Balaenoptera physalus | reverse complement strand
TTTTTAAAAATTTGTTTTTACCTTTTAAATTATCTGTGCCTCTTCCTGCTCATGTTTGCTCTGTCATCTTTTGGAAAAGCACTGTGTTCTGCATAACATGTGCACTGCTTTTCGGAAATGTGCAATACACTCAACGTTGCAGTGATTTTTTTTTTTTCTCCTTTGCTTGGAACAGAGGTGAAAACCCCAGTGGATTCAAGTATCCACTTGATAGGCTCAGTCTCTCTTAATCAGCCTGTAATGGAGCTAATGGCTGTATGTCATCCTTGGAGATATAAATTTCCTGGCGGTGTCTCCTGCAAACAGTGCATGAAGTATGCTCTGTGTGCCAGCAAGGACTGATAATCAGCAGAAGGGCAGGGTGCTTCATTAGCCAGGAGAAGAGCCAGGGCTTCCCAGCTGCCAGGCTCCAGAACTCGCCTCGCCACCCCTGAGACATGGACAATGCCGGTATGTAAAGCAAGCATGTAATTCTTCATAGCCTCTGGGCTCGTTTGCAGTCTGCACCCTTTGCTGCAGAAGGTTTGCCTATTTGTTGGTCTTATTCTGCACTTAAATGTTCAGGACCGGGAACTATGTAATGTGTTTAACCCTGCTGCATTGTCCACAAGGCGATCAGTGTTTGCTTTCAAGTTCAGGAATTGGGAACGCAGATTGTAATTCCACATTCACCTTTTGGAAGACTGCACTGTTATTTCGGCTGCAGGATGTGTGCTGGTGATCCTTTTGTGCTCAGAACAGTGGGGGAAAAAGGCATGTAGTTGATAATAAAACTATTACTAAGGGCGGGGGGCAAAGGGTAGATGGTGTTAATGAGCTGAACAAAAATGTTTTTTCAACATTACAGCGTGCAGAGTGTACTAGCAGAAGCATTCTTGCGTCTGATGCTTAGTCTTCATGTTAGATGCAATGTAGGAAATGTCTCAGTATCCTCTGATATTTTAATTTCAGAGCACAGACATTAGTGGCCAATCATGTACCTTTTCATAATGTATTTGTTTTTAATATCTTTACTTGACAGCTAGACATATATGGCTACGGAAGTATTCTAATGCCAATCACATGATTAGCATAAAATTACTTCTTATGCAGAACTTTTTCTTTTTTCTTTGCTGTGTTGAACTTTTAGAAGATACGCACTCTGGGATTATTCCCCATTTCAGTGTTATTGACGCTAAATGCAGAATTCTCCCAAATGTGTTATGGATTCTCTGCCTCCTGAAAGGCATTAGCTCAGTTACTCAGCTGCTCTCAGTTTTACGGTGATGCCCTACAGCGCCTGATACACGGTCAGCTCTGCTAAGAGGATACATCATTTAAAACACATTCTACACAATGAGACCACCCATTTTTAGTAAAACATGTTTGTTTATGAAATGTAGCTGTTTCAGTCCTTGGTGCAGGTAGAGCAGGCAAGCAGAGATTTTGAAGGCAGAGTATTTTGAGTTCTTCTGTGAAATCGCTTACCAGGAGTAAAACTCTGTGACTAAAATAATTTTGTATTTGACTTTGAAAGCATTGAAATAAATTGGAACAGTACATTATTAGGGATGAACATTGAGAGTTGTGAAAGAAACACATATTAGGGTGTGTGTGTGTGTGTGCGTGCGTGTGTCTGCATAGTAGTAGTAGGAAGGAAGAGGCTGGGCTGATTCGTACACATTATCCACCCCCCCATCTTGATCATTAAAAAAATATGCCGTAGGGCTTATCATATAAGCATGTAGGTATGATATTCCATGACAAGGCACAATTTCAAGATCAGCCCAAAGCTTCTCTAATTACAGCAGTAGAGTGAGTAAAAAATAAATAAATAAACGGGAATCCCTATTTTAGCCTCATTTAAAACTCCTGCCACCCACAATTAATTATACTGATGTCCTGGCAGAACTATCACTTTAATTCAAGCAAATGCCTTTCTTAACTGACCCATATATTTATTTAAAGGCCGTTTAAGAAAAAGAAAGAAACTACTGTAGCAGCCTTTTTGTAGGTTTAAAAAATGCTAAGGATTATGATTTACTTTTTGGTCAACTATAGCTTAGGGGGATAAGTGTTTTCACAATTTTATATTTGTTTATGCTTTTAAATGCCATTAATAAAATACCTCTGCTCCTGACACGTTTAGGAATATTTATGCACTGTGTCAAGTGGCTTTTAAAGCAGCAGTTTCTATATCAGTTCAGATTTTAGGTGGAATCCCAAATATAGGTGTGTATACCTATGAGTGGAATAACAGGCTTTTAAAAGACTTTTTTTGACTATTTCAGAAATAACATCTTTCTTATAATGGTTAATTGGCTGTCCGTGATCACTTTTCATGGTAATTTCTTGATGTAAGCAGCATGTCTTATAGCAAGGCGATGTAAACATGCATCTCTCACACACATACGTGTGCGCGCACACACACACACACACACACACACACACTGTTTCAATAAATGGTATTGACTATAAGGAAGGCATTTAAGATAGTACTGATAAGTGGCCCCCCAAAAAAACCCCTCAAAATAGCTTTAACATTATACCAAAACACCCAGTTAACTTGGAGTACTGTAACTTCTCCAGTTTAATTAAAACAAGATAATAATGTTGAATATCTGCCTAAACTTTTTTAATCAGAAATGGGTTTAAGCCCTGATAACAGAGGCCAGCAGTTAAGAGCTGAGCACCAGTCCTAATGATTGGACCATCAGCTGCAAGGAGCCAGGCCTTCTTCCAGCAGGGTTTTCTGTGTTGGAGTTTGGATAATTGTTAGAAAGGAAATGCAACAATGGCTACACATAAGCTGAGTGCCTCTGATTTATTCAGATCACACAGAGGCTGCATCAGAGATAGTTGTGTGTGTGTTCTGTGATTAACAAATAAGGAAGGATGACTGCCTGGTATTCTGGCTCTTTCGATGTCTACGTGGACATTTCAGCAAGTGTGCCGGTGTGAGTCTGTCCACCCTCTCCTCAGCAGCAAAGAGCTGACATTCCTACTATCTCTGAGAAGGACACATCTCTTTCCCATAATTGCTGGCTTATGTATTCCTTTAAAAGCTTTTTCTGGAATAGCAATAAAATATTTATCAAATACTGTATGTAGAATATGTCAGGGCAGTCTAAGCAATATCTAACCTTGTCTTCTTTTTTTTTCATACGACTATCTCTTCTTATAAGTTCCGTAACAACTCAGATGGATGGTCCTTTAGAAAAACAAGTCTGTGAACACATCTGCCATCCACATTACTCTGTCCCCGCACTTGTGTCCCTTTGCTACTTCTCTACTTGGCCTTCAACAAGTGGTTCTTACGAAAGCTGAGAGAGATGCTGAAGCAAAGTTGATTAGTAGTGTGTGATTAATCTCTGAAAAGCAATGTTTTGAAATGTGATTCCATATTTTATAGGGGTAGAGTATTATAAGAAGTTCTGTAGAATGTGTTGAGCTAATTTTTCCTTACTTGAGATCAAGATATTTCTGTTCCCATGTGGGTCATAAGAGACACACTCAGTTGGAGGGCAGGTGGCTCTGAGAGCCCTGAGCCCTCAGCTTACATTCTATCCAGTGGCTTAAGGGCTTTTGACCCTTGATGTACAATTACTGAATGTGAGAAGTTCACAGTCTATGAGCTCCTTGCAAAAGAGACTGGAGTGTTACTTGGGAACCAGATTGAAGAAAGGTTTATAATGGAGCGGTCAAGAGCAGCTGGTACTCTAAGATGAACATTGGTTCTGCCATCTGCCATCCCAATGACCGTGAACAAGCTATATAAATTCTGTAGCCATTTATTTTCTCATCTGTAAGTGCCAATAATAATCGTACCCATCTCATAGGATTGTCATGAAGAGAAAATAAGATAATACCTGTAGGACCTCCCTGGTGGCGCAGTGGTTGAGAATCCGCCTGCCAGTGCAGGGGACACGAGTTTGATCCCTGGTCCGGGAAGAGCCCACATGCTGCGGAGCAACTCAGCCCATGCGCCACAACTACTGAGCCTGCGCTCTAGAGCCTGTGAGCCACAACTACTGAAGCCCTCGTGCCACAACTACTGAAGCCCGCGTGCCTAGAGCCCATGCTCCGCAACAAGAGAAGCCACCGCAACGAGAAGCCCGCGCACTGCAACGAAGAGTGGCCCCCGCTCACCACAACTAGAGAAAGCCCAGGCACAGCAACGAAGACCCAACGCAGCCAAAAAATAAAAAAGATAATACCTGTAAAGCTTTGGTTACAATGGTAATACTGAATGCATGTTGGCTGTTTAAAGAACCATCAGAAAACTGAAGCAGGACTGCTTTATGAACAAATATATGCTCTAGCAGGGCGGCACTAGCAGAGCAGTGATGGTGTGGAAAGGTAGCAGAGGAGTTCAGTCACGTGGCTGTCGCAAGAGTGTAATTGGAAATCGATGTGGGAGGTGCAGTGGGGGTGGGACTGAGGGATGCCTTGGATACGGATCTGTAGAGCATGAGGCATGGATAAGGAGGCAGGGGGAGCTAGACCAGTCAAAGCAGACCTTTGAGGTTTCTAGTTTGAGACTCTAAGACAATAGTCCTGCACTGTGGAACACAAGAGGAGTTTTAAGGGAAAAATAATGAGTTCCATTTTGGAACTGTTGGGTTTGAAACATCTTTGTGTGACCCACTAGCTGTAGTAGCTGTTTACTGATGACTTTTTAATCCAGTAAAAGGTGTACACACAGACACACACACTTCCTTACTAACCATGGATTTGAGATAATGCAGGATTATTTGTTTGCTTGTTTTTTACACCAATTTAAAATCTTTTCTATTTTACATATGCTTTGTTTTATTCAGCCTGGTAAACCCAACAGCAGCTAATGCTTCCCTGCCCTTTCTCCCCCCAGCCTGTGAGAGATCCTATGGTGTAGTGGAGAAAAAGGAGACTTTCAAATGCTTCTTGAAATGAAAATTTTTTCAACACAGATGGAGATAAGACCAGGCCCCGAGAAACATGCACCTAAACACTGAAATCATTTGGGTAAAGCCCAGGCTGTTATATAAGAAAATGTAAGCACAAAGACATTTCGTTTAAAACTGGTTCAAAACTTTCGTAGGAGAATTTTACCTTCACAGCTCAGGCTGCCATATAGCAAAGTTCCTGAACGACTGAAGAAGGTGATTCAGGAGAATGGTTACCTAATGGAGCAGATAGTTTATGTGAATTAATTTGTTTTTAAAATGAATGCTCTCTAGGACATTTGACTGTTTGAAAACTATATCTGGTGCAATTTAAATTTTTTCCCTCTAATCTCCTACTTTCATGATGTCTTGTCTTAGTATCTATAATTTTGTTAACCATGATACTTTTTAGAAATATAACAGTATATACACATACATACATAATATATACGCATATATTTGTGTATGTATATAATATATACTTTATATATGTACGTGTGTGTGGATCCTTTGAGAGGGGGATTATCAATCTTGATGTAGGGGAACTAAATAAAAATTTAGAACAGATTTCCTTTTTAACTAAAAAAGAAATTCATTCTTATTCTCTGAAATGCTGCTTATTGTAAAAAATAGTTATTATTGAACATTTTATTAGCTATAAAACAAAAAATTACAGCATTCTCCTTTGAATTTATTGTGAAGTTTATTGTGCTATTGTAGCAGGTCATAGTTTATCAAATAAGTATTTCTAAGAGCACCCAGGATTCATATAAAGATATATTTCTAAGGGAGAGATTAAAATACGATAAGCAATCTGCTTTTTGGAACATCTGTTTTCAGAATGCCAATATTATTATAGAAATCACTGTCCTTTAAAGGAAAAATAGGTTTAATAGGTGTTAAAACATGAAAGTACTCTAAAAGTGGCACTAAATTTTCTTAGTAGTTTTTACTCTAATTGTGCAATAACTTTGGCCTCCTGAGAATGAACTGGAGGACTTGGCTTAAGAGTGTCCTGGCAGAAACAGCACGACGTCTTTATTTCTAAAACAAAGTTTCGGGTTTTGTTTTGGGTTTTGATTTGGTTTTTTATTTTTCAGATCACTGGGATTAGTGCTGAGAGTTTTTTCCCTTTGCAACCACTCCTCTTTCCAAAGGCAAAACGAATTGTGATATTTCTGTATCTGTAAGATAAAATAGAAGTTCTTGTCAAATGGCTTTCTTGGGTGAGGAAAAGACATAAAGAACCAGCAAGAATACACTTTGGTGGCAGAGGAGGGAAATCAATAATCTACCCATTTTCTAAATTATATGCCATTGCGTATTAATTTCACAGGATATTAATTAAGTTCCACCCCTTCCCTTTCCTGTGCACAGGCACGCACGCAAACACACAGAATTAGTGTTCAGGCATTTCTGGGAATTGCTGAGTTTAACAGTGTTAAACAGGTTTCTAAACATGCTAATAGAATTAGCATGTAAATCCTAGCCTGTGCTAATATTTATTGTGAGTTTCCAAGATGGAATACAGAAGGCAGCGTTTCCCAGTTGTGTTAACTACAGGCTCTCCTGGGGATGCCTAGTTACAAAGTATATAACTCAAATTTGGGGGGTCACTGTTAAAAGCCCTTCATTCTCATTTATGCTTTCCATTTTCACCTTACTCTTTCTCTCCTGAATTCTTCTCAACTTCCTGTTTCCTAATTTAGAAGCCATCTGGGGGAAGTAACAGACTATTCACTTGTGTAAATATCAATGCTTGTTTCTTTAGAGACTAAATATTTGTGTCAGCTCTGTCCAGGATTTCTCTTCTTGTTCCTCCTTTCTAGGCTTTGGGGGACTTCACTGCTCATTAGCCTCACCATCAGATGAAATAAAGAAGGAAAGGGAGCTCGGACTCAAACCTGAATTGGAAATGAGTGGAATTCAATTACATCTGTGAGATTAAGAACAATGTGCAGATTTTATTTATCCAAACTAACATTTCACATGAATTATTAAAAACTGATAATAAGAGATTTTATGCATTAAAAAGTTAATTTCAAAGTTCTTTTTTGTAGGTCAGGCATCAAGAACATATATAACAAAGGCAAATCCTATTTAAATGTTAAATGTCTTAAAAGGAAGGGAGCTAACTTTTTTTGAATGCGTGTTATGTTCTAGGCACCAACTTCAGTATTTTATATAGGTTGCATCGTTAATCTTGCAATCAATCTGTAGGTAAATGTTATTTTCCAAGTTACACGTGAGGAAGCTGAAGCTAAGTAAGGGCTCACTAATAAGTAGTGATTTGTAAACCTGAGTCCAACTCTTTTTGACAATGGCAAAATTCAACCCAGCATTTTTCATGTTGTCATCTTGCTTTGAGAGTGGGAATTCTTCATCTTTGTATCTTCCATAGCATCGAGTACAGTGCCTGGAACGCAGTAAGCATATAATAAATATTTAAAAATTAAATCGAATGTCATTTAATTAGTTCAGAGCAATTTTTCCAAAAGGAAATTCTTTTTTAAGTATCAAGGTCAAAGACGATCTTATATCTAAATGCTCTATCAGATAGAAGTCAGTACATGGTAAGAAAAAAGATAGTTGTGTTTTTTCATAAACATTCATACATTTATGACAATTTGTAAAGTAGAATGCTTTTGGATAGAGTCCACCTGTAAAATTTATTACCACTATAAAAAGAGTATTCAAAATTTTCACTTGAAGGATATGATAATATTAAGATCATTAACAGAAATTATGAAAAGAGGCACAAAAGAATTTTAAAATGATATTTAAATAAAGTGCAGAGACATTATTCTGGACTATGGGAGAATTTGACCCTTTCATTTTCTTTCAGAGAGATCGTGGTTAGAGGGAAGGTCACAGAATAGTGGTGGCTATGTCTCTTTTTACAACACCTGTGCACAGCAAGGTCTTTCATCAGTAACACTTACATTTCACATTACTTCTTTTCAAACTCTATACTACCCTGTGAACCACTACAAGATTTGAAGAACATGCTATGAGATAATACTCTCTTTTATTTAAATTTTGATACATACGTCAAGAGAAGCCATAGTTTCAAAGAGAGGTTAGCAGGTTTTCCTACTGTTTGATATAAAGTATCTGCAATTATTATTTTTTTTTAAAGAAATTCACGTTCTTTTATTTATTTATTTATTTATTTATGGCTGTGTTGAGTCTTCGTTTCTGTGCGAGGGCTTTCTCTAGTTGCGGCAAGTGGGGACCACTCCTCATCGCGGTGCACGGGCCTCTCACCATCGCGGCCTCTCTTGTTGCGGAGCACAGGCTCCAGACACGCAGGCTCAGTAATTGTGGCTCACGGGCCCAGTTGCTCCGTGGCGTGTGGGATCTTCCCAGACCAGGGCTCGAACCCGTGTCCCCTGCATTGGCAGGCAGATTCTCAACCACTGCGCCACCAGGGAAGCCCTGCAATTATTTTGATAAGTAGCTCTGAATAGTTCTTTATTAGAAGATAATTCCCTAACATCCAGCTATCTATTCCCCCAAAATTACAGTTTGAATTTCCTCACATAAACCAATTTTTTCCAAATATTTAATCTTCTAATTATGTACAGTAACTAAAATTATGCCTCATTACTTTTCGGGCTTTAGAAACATGATTTCCTTTCCTAGTCCTGGATCATTCAGTCCTGGGGCAGTTTTTACACCTTTACAGGTGTGAAGTTCAAATGTTGACATCTGTTGCTATGTGGACCTGACTGTACAGGACGTACTTATTGTCAGTTATTTCCCAGGCAGCCTCTACTTCCGCCAAGCTGTCCTACTCTCTGTTCTGTGCACACAAACACGCATGCGTGTCTCCCTTTCTTACCCTTGCTCTTCCTATTCTTCCCACCTGGAATGGCCTTTCCTCCTCACCATTCAGTCACTCTTTCTTCCATACATCCAGGAAATGTTTCCTGGTCACTCATTCTGCACCAGGCCCTGTGCTAGTCAGTGTGGGTACAAGTGAATGAGACAGAACTTGTCATAATGAAAATTCATTCTAGCAGAGAAAGCAGAAGTTAATAACGAATAGATAAAATACATGGGTTGGGATGAGTGCTGTGAACTTCATGAAGGGGCCTCAGGCCAATCAGGAAAAGCCTGTGGCTTGGCTTTTATTCTACCCATAGGTTTTGGGCGGAGTTGTGGCGTGACAGGACTGATGATTTCAAGGCATGACCATGGGAAGAACAGATGGGAGAGAGGCAAGAATGGAAGCCCCTAAGAATGAAATCCATCTAGAAGGCTCTAGATTGGGGTGTGACAGTGCGGGAGGGGAGAGAGATCTTGACGAAAATCCAGCTCTGTTTCGAGGCTCAGCACACATCCCACCTTCAGGAGATTTTCCCAACTGGTCTTGAAGCCCTGCCTTTCCTCAGGGCACTAACAGAACTCACCGTGCAGCTTTGTACTTCACGATAGTCTATCTGAGATTACCCCCCCCACTTCATCTTTTTCTTGCCATTCTTTAAGCATCTTGAGAGCAGTTGACACATCATAGACATCTGCTGTGTCCTCCAAAGAGTTAGAGTAATCGTTCTCAACTCTGGCCGTCCAGTAGAACCACTTGGAGAGCTTTTAAATTATACCAATCTCTGGACCCCACCCTGGACAAATTAGATCAGCATCCCTGGAGTGCGGTCAGGACATTGGTGTTGGTTTAAAAGCTCCCGAGGGTATTTTAATGGGCAACCAGGATGAGAACTACTGTTACAGACAGCTAGAAATACCTACCTGGCAGAAGTAAGCAACCGCTCCTCCCCCCTTTCCTCTCCCTCTCCCCCTCTTTCTTCTTCCTCATCTCCCTCTTTCCTCCTACAATGAATAGGCCAGTCTAGCTGAGGATTTGTGTTTGTGAATTACCTGCTTCTGGGTCTAATGTGAGGCTGGCAGGGTGAAGAGACCTCCAAGGAAACAGCTGAAAGAAAAAAGCAGAGGCAAAAGACTGCTTCTGGATGACACACCAGGATAGGAACACAGTAGGTTGGATCCAGGCTTTCTGTAATCCATCCTTTTGGAGTATGTGGACCTGATTAAGAAGGCGGTATGGAGAGACTTAGTCACCTACTTCTTAATCAGGAAGCGTGTTTCCTCCTCCAGCGTCTCTCAAGCAAATTAAATATTGAGTAACGATTCACCATAGCTGCAAAAATGTTCTCTGGTGAGACTTCACATGTAAGTTTTAACTAATAAGAGATGTTAAACATCGCTTGTCAAGTTTCATCTACTAGAAAAGTTACATTATTAGACCCCAAAGAAAACCGCTATGATTTAATCATCACTGACTGTATCTGTGCTGAGTGGTTGGGTCAGAGCCACTATTAGACACTGATACTATACTTGCTGTATCATGTGACTCACCACAGGCGTCCTTCTTTTTAGTGATAGAGAGATAGGTCCTGTTCCATCTGATACGTGCCCCCCCAAACACACACACACACACACCAGAATGAGTTTCAGATCGTTTTGAACTGACAGTAACCTTAAATATTAAAGCATGGAGAAGATTTGATAATTTGTTTTTCTGGGTATTTTGGTTAATAAATGGTGCTTTTACAACCCCCGAATGGGAGAAAATATTTGTGAACGAAGCAACTGACAAAGGATTAATCTCCAAAATATACAAGCAGCTCATGCAGCTCAATATCAAAAAAACAAACAACCCAATCCAAAAATGGGCTGAAGACCTAAATAGACACTTCTCCAAAGTAGACATACAGATCGCCAACAAACATATGAAGAGATGCTCAACATCACTAATCATCAGAGAAATGCAAATCAAAACCGCAATGAGGTATCACCTCACACTAGTCAGAATGGCCATCATCAAAAAATCTGCAAACAATAAATGCTGGAGAGGGTGTGGAGAAAAGGGAACCCTCTTGCACTGTTGGTGGGAATGTAAATTGATACATCCACTACGGAGAACAGTGTGGAGGTTCCTTAAAAGACTAAAAATAGAACTACCATATGACCCAGCAATCCCACTCCTGGGCATATACCCTGAGAAAACCATAATTCAAAAAGAGCCATGTACCACAATGTTCATTGCAGCACTATTTACAATAGCCAGGACATGGAAGCACCCTAAATGTCCATCGACAGATGACTGGATAAAGAAGATGTGGCACATATATAAAATGGAATATTACTCAGCCATAAAAAGGAACTAAACTGAGTTGTTTGTAATGAGGTGGATGGACCTACAGTCTGTCATACAGAATGAAGTAAATCAGAAAGAGGAAAACAAATACCGTATGCTAGCACACATATATGGAATCTAAAAAACACAGTACTGATGAACCTAGTGGCAGGGCAGGAATAAAGACACAGACGTAGAGAATGGACTTGAGGACACGGGGAGGGGGAAGGGTAAGCTGGGACGAAGTGAGAGAGTGGCATGGACATATATACACTACCAAACGTAAAATAGATAGCTAGTGGGAAGCAGCCACATAGCACAGGGAGATCAGCTCGATGCTTTGTGACAACCTAGAGGGGTGGGATAGGGAGGCTGGGAGGGAGGCTCAAGAGGGAGGGGATATGGGGATATATGTATATGTATAGCTGATTTACTTTGTTATACAGCAGAAATTAACACAACATTATAAAGCAATTATACTCCAATAAAGATATAAAATTTTTTTTAAAAATGGTGCTTTTTACACTAGGGTTAATATAGAACTTTTAATGGAAACAACAAAATTCATTAAAACCATCTTTTATAATATTTGATTTAACTATCTCATGTTAAATCAAACGAGGATCACTTGAAAAAGTGTGGCAGAGGGTTTTAAACTCTAAATGGTTTTGCAAACGAAGCCTCTAGTATCAGAGGCTGCGAGGGGCCCCCTCATCCTGCTTTTGCCTGTGATGTCACCCCTGCGTCGACATTCCTCGTGTCCACTCCACCCCGCCCCGCCCCTCCTGCTCCACCTCCTGCCTCTTCTCCCCACCACCCTCAGTCTCACAGTGGTCTGGCTGCTCTGCACTCCTCATCACCCCCCAGAAACACACGTAATTTAAACATGCTGATCCTTCCGTGTGGAACCCCCATCGCCGCAATCCCCCATCACCACCTTCAAAAGCCTTGTCCCTGGGTAAGTCCCAGCTCAAGAGTCTCCTCCTCTGTGGAACCTTCTGCAATTTCTCGGGATGGAATTAGTGTTCTCCCTTCTCTACGCCCGCAGAACACTCTCTTGTCCCATTCCCACACGTGTCAGGTGCGCTATAATGCTATTCCATGCGTCTGCCTCTTTGACTAGGCCACATGCACTTAAGGACGGGGCTATGTCTTCTTCATAAGTTCATCCCCTAGTGCAGCGTCTGGCAGAAGATACGTGTTCAATAAGAGGGCAAAGGGATAAACTGGCTGAAATAAAGCCTGAGGTATATCTTTTATTGTGTGCTTATACTTATATAGAAACGATGAGTTAATTTTTACTGGCAGTTGAGTGACGTAGTCATTTACCATTAGGACAAGCAGTGGGGAGCCCATCAGAGTCACCTATGGAATTAAAATCTGTCTATCTATCTACCTACCTATCTATCTATCTATCTATCTATCTATCTATCTATCTGTCTATCTATCTACCTGCCTACCTACCTATTGCCATCGCAGACCCACACCAGACCTGCTAATTCAGAATCTCCCATGGGGGAAAAAGCATAGCTGTATTTTAAAAAAATATTTCATGGGTGACCCCACTGTCTACCCCTGGTGAGACTCATTGCCCGTCTAAGGGACATTTAAGAAAGCTGCTCAGACAGAGCAAGTTTCCACTGCTTCGTGTGTTTTTAAGATAATTGATTGTTGCCATTATGAAATCACATTATTACTAGAATTATAAAGATCATGTGCCATTTACAGAAGTGCTCTGATAGATCCTATTGGAGACCTGCACTGACCTGTAAATGAAGAAGCATCTCTCAGTGAGACAGTTGCCTGGGGGTGGAGGTGAAGGCTGTGTTCTCTTCACCCGAAGGCTGTGTTCTCTTCACCCTCTCCCTACGGAGAGCACTCCCGAGGTTCCCTACCTTGACTGAGACGTGCTGAAAACTTCATCCACCCAACTTGCTTTTAATTTATCACCTGCTGCCTGCCTCTGTGTTTCATATACTTGGGTGTTATTTTCTTAGTAATGGAAAATTGGCAGCCATCCATTTTGCAAGCAGCTTAACTTAGGATGTTTTTAATAAGGGGATTAAAGAAAAGATGGCCAATCCTGACATCTGAGAACTGCCAGTATGGTGCAAGAGTGAAAATATCTTAGGTGTCCCCTGCAAGACTTTAAGTCTTCACAGCGCCCATCATGCTTGTCTGTGGTACTTACAGAAGAGATGTTAGTAGGTGGAGCCAACTCATTTGCTCCAACAATACGCATTTTACAACATTCATTAACCTAAGGGTCACTCCTTTAAATTAAGAAAGTTCAAAGACATTTGTTTAAATAACTGTGTGACTATGACTCTAGTTGAAAAAAGCCAGAGAGTTGAAAATTAAAGCCAACTTTGTCTTCAGAATCCAGACTTTGTAGAAAACCAGGAGCCCTGTATCATACATTTAGAATGAAGCACCACCATTAACTTTTATATTTCCTGGCTTGTGTCAGTTCTTGTCACAACTCTAACCTTCTATAAACAAAGGTGTCTTTTTTGCTAATGGACATTGGCTTTGTCCCTAGCAGTTCCAAAGAAGGTTTTCATGGAGCCTCAAAACTACAAAAACTCCTAAGGTACTTTTGGGTTCCTGGGTAATTTTAAAAGAAAATCGAGTCCCACAAAACTGTGTTTTAAATGCAGAACGAGAAATAAGTGACTTTTTAAGAATACTGTTCATGCTTCAATAATATCCCTTTCATCTTCAAAAATGCTTACAAATATAGTTCATTTCTCACAGTTCTCCGGTGAAATATGTAAACATTTCAAGTGATCAGTTTTTCTTTTACAGATATGAAACCAAGGCAAAGGAGTGTATTTATGTATTTATTATCAGAGATCAGCCTCATGCACAGCTTAACTGCACATGGGACAAGTTGTAATGACATATGAAAAGCATGTCTGGTTGAGGATATGCTTGGCCATTTGCCAACTCATGAGGCATGGGCCATGCCAAATCTGATTCTCATTGACTTTTATGCAGAAGGAAAGCCAAACGCAATTTACCCTTTGGGTTGCATGCATTATTGTTTTTCAGGGAAATGTGGTTATATTTGTCCTGGCCACAAAGGCTGTCTCAGGGGAGGACAGCCAGATGGCTTTGGTCACAGTGTCCATGAAACACAACTGTCCCAATCTGTTATCTTGAAGCTGTCTGTACTTGGATATGCAATCTGGGGACCGGGGACCAGGGAAATCAGCTGGAAATTCCAGTAGAAGTTCATTAATTAGGGGGTCCAAGCATATGAAGGGCATGTGTTTATATGGCAGGTGGGGAGCAGATGCAGAGGGGGGGAGTACAAACCCCCAGGGAAAGGACAAGAGTATGAAAACTAGGGCAGCCCTAGCATTTGCACACAGAGACTGGGCATGGAGATCCAGTTCTAGAGCAGGGACTGGAGTACTGGGTAGGGGATTTGGACATATTAGAGAGAGAGAGACCAAAGTGGATGCTAGCTTATGAAAAAGGTCAACAGAAGACATTGGGAGGACAGCACAGGTTTTATTCTGGCTTAGTCAACAAGGAAAACTCAGGAGATGAGGGGATGTGTTCCCACACGCCCCCAGCCCTCTCAGGCTGCCTCATTGTGGAAGGGCATTTTGTTGCCATAGCTCCAGCCTCTCTGGAACGGCACAGGACTCAGGAGGCCAGCCGCTATGAGGATGCTCACCCACCACCAACCCTTGAATTTATATTTTGCATGAGAATCATTCTCAAAGTGCAATTCTTTCTTATATCTAGTCACATTTGTCTGCCTTCTCCAATTGAACTTACTCTAATATTTGGAGTCGTGAAAAGAAACTAGACTCAGAGTCTAGTTTCCTGGCTGAGTCTCTTCCACTGGCTGGCATGGTGCCTTGGGCACATCCATAGGCCTCACTTTCCTCATCTAAATATAGGGTTGATTATACTTGGCTCTAGTACGAGTATAACATAACAGCAGACTCATTTAGTGTCTACATGCATTTTAAATCTTTACAAATATTAACTCACTTGATCCTCACAGCTACCTCTCAGGTGGTTGCGACGGCCTCCCCCTCAGCCTGCTCTGGCTCCCCTGCCTTCCGACCTTGTGTCTTCAGACCCTCAGCTGTCCCTTTTTGCTGTTTTCAGTGTACTTGCTTCTGGCAGCTCTCATTTCCCTCCCTTTTTATGTGCTGTTTCTTTCTTTCTTTTTCTTTCAGTTTTGCTGAGATACAATTGATATACAGCACTGTATAAGGTTAAGATATACAGCATCGTGACTTGGCTTACGTATCTTACAAAATGATTACCACAATAATTTTAGTTAACATCCGTCATCATATATTGATACCAAATAAAAAATGTTTACGTGTGCAGTTTCTTATCTTTTGTGGTCTGGGAAACCAGATAATCAAGATTGTTATCCTTTTATCCAAAATAATAGACCCCTATGAGAGCCTGAGTAGTTTTCCTATGATTCATGTGTATGGGCTGGTGTTCATGAATTTTTTACATTTACTTAAACTAAGTGGCAGTTCAGTTTATTTCCTAGTTCTTGACAGAATCTTCAGTGATCTTGCCCATGCTCTCAGGATCTCACACAGGGCTTCCCTGGTGGCGCAGTGGTTAGGAATCCGCCTTCCAATGCAGGGGACACGGGTTCGAGCCCTGGTCCTGGAAGATCCCACATGCCATGGAGCAACTAAGCCAGGGAGCCACAACTACTGAGCCCACGAGCCACAACTACTGGAGCCCGTGTGCTTAGAGCCCGTGCTCCGCAACAAGAGAAGCCACTGCAATGAGAAGCCCGCGCACCGCAACGAAGAGTAGCCCCCGCTCACCACAACTAGAGAAAGCCCGCGCGCAGCAATGAAAACCCAACGCAGCCAAAAATAAATAGATAAATAAATAAGTTTATTTAACAAAAAAAAGATTTCACACATAGCTCTGTCTGCTTGGCCCCCACCTGTGTCGCCGACACTATTACCCACCTCTAGTCACACAGCCCCGGGCCCGGCGCCCAGACTCTTAATCTCACCTCCAATGCCCCGTCCTCTTACTTCTCTGCTTTGCTTCTGGCTCTTCTCCTTGTCCACTGTTCTTTCCTTATTCTTCACCTGGTGGATTCCTATTTGTCTTTCAGGACACGTGGCTCATCTGTCACCATCTGGAAATCCTTCTCCACATCACTGCAGGGCTACTTATTCCCTGAGCTCCCCTGGCCAACATACCATTGTGTTGTCATTGGTCCTTCACATCCACTGTCCCTGTCAGCCAGGTCCCCACCTTGAACAGTTGCTCAAGGGCAAAGTTCTCTTCGCCTTGGTTTCCTTAAGGCCTAGCGCAGTATGTGGCACACAGTAGGTACTTAATATATGCTGGCTGACTCACTGCTTGTGCCGTTGTTACCAAGCTGCAAAATGTTCTATGTAACACAGTGGTGTATGTATACATTCTCATTATATAAATTTTAAAAGTTTAAGGAGAAAAGGATAGTTGGAAGGAAGTACAGTTGGAGGCAAAAATGCAAAGCCTGGCTGCCTGCTTGATGATGTTGATACAATCCTTATACTTCAGATGTAGTTCCTCGGAATCTTGATTTTTTTTTTTTCTCTGATTGCCATTAAACTATATCTAGAATTTTTTAAATGTAAATTTTGTAGGGATTCCTTGCAGAGGAAGATAGAACATGTAACAATTACAGTAACATATGTATTGAATTTGATATCTCATGAAGAATGAAGTACCATATACCTAAAGAGAAAATATTTTTTCCCAAGGAGGATCTGATGATATCAAAAGAATGAGGCCCGGGGCTTCCCTGGTGGCGCAGTGGTTGAGAGTCTGCCTGCCAATGCAGGGGACACGGGTTCGAGCCCTGGTCTGGGGAGATCCCACATGCCGCGGAGCAACTGGGCCCGTGAGCCACAATTGCTGAGCCTGCGCGTCTGGAGCCTGTGCTCCACAGCGGGAGAGGCCGCGACAGTGAGATACCCGCGCACTGCGATGAAGAGTGGCCCCCGCTTGCCGCAGCTGGAGAAAGCCCTCGCACAGAAACGAAGACCCAACACAGCCATAAATAAACAAATTAATTAAAAAAAAAAAAAAAAAAGAATGAGGCCCATGAAACTTGGCCATAAGTAAGGAGTAAAAAGGAACTGACCTTTGGGAATTCCCTGGCAGTCCAGTGGTTAAGACTCCACACTTCCACTGCAGGGGACACGGGTTCAATCCCTGGTTGGGGATCTAAGATCCCACAAGCTGTGCTCGCCTCCCCCCCCAAAAAAAAAGAACCAGCATTCAACCGGAAAAGACTCAGTCTAGTGATACTTTTTATCCTTTTTTAACATTTCCAATTTCCTTCCTTAGAAAGAGAAATTCTTTTTCAAAATACCTAAAATGTATCAGTGTGCTTAAATGTATCTTGCTCTTAATACGTGGAGGGGAGGAAAAAAACTTAGTTGTAATACCCAGAGGAGAGAGAAATATTTCTGAACTATTGTTAAAAATAAGTTAATGTGATTATGGCATATAAAACTAGTTTTGTATTTGTAAAAACAATTTGTGTGTGCATAGGCGATGTCTGGAAAGAGTATATCCCAAGCTATTAGCAGTTCTCAATCCCTGGGGAATGAAAGGCGAATGTTCATATTTTACTTCATACTTTTCGATTTTGTTTGAGGTTTTTTGAGTTTTGCTTTTGCAATAAGCATATACTGCTTTTAGAAATGTTTAAAAGCCAATAAATTGTGTTTTAATCAGTTAACTGGAAAGCAGCACATATTATACTGCCTTGCCATGTAGGACCCAATATCCTGGGTAAACCTCAGATACCAACAACATGGATTCCAACCCCACAGTAACTTGGGATGAATGGTTGGAAGGTTCTGCTTCCCCATGGCTCCCCACACTGCCCCAACACAAGCTATTATTGAATTTGTTCTTTTATTAATCAGCACTAGCTGTGAAATCTTGTTGATGCTTATGACCAAGACTCAGCTGTCGTGATCAATTTGCGTGTAACATTACCACAACAAGAACACTTAAACTAGATTTTCTTCTATCTTCCTATGTTGAGAGTGGACTTGAGGTTTATGGGTAAAATAAGCAATTTGGAAATATCGCATCCACCCGTTTTCATGTTGTAGGGAAGCAGTTTGTTTTCATGGCATGTAGTTGTGTTCAGATGGGTAAACTCCACCCTGTGTCTGCTGAATGGGAGCATTGTGTTCAAACTGTCTTTGAGGGTCTCCAGGCCAGTAGATAGGACCCCAGAGGTGCACTGGATCAGGTGAGGTGCTTTCTAGAAGGGCTAAATCAGGAAGCCAGAGGGTGGCCCAGCCAGGAAGGTGAAGCTGAGTTTATCACTAGGTCTAAGAGTTGAGTGCGGTGATGGAAATGAGAGCTAGAGACCATAGTCATAGCATAATGAACCAGGAGTCAAGGCACATGTTGGGAGCAAATCTAGTATTATTACCCTGATCTCCTGTTATAAATACTTGCTGAGTGCATTCTTTGTCTCATGTTAAAAATATGGTCACAACTGTACAATAGAATGGGATCATTTCTGTGCCAGACATGTTTATTTTGAGATATATCAAAGTTTTACATGGTGACTCAGAATTTAAACTCTACTGCTACATGGACCGTTCATTCAAATAATATTTCATAACTTATCAAATTAAGTGTGTGCTACATATTGATTTCAACTTCACCGGAGCAAGGAGATATAGGCACTTTGTTTTATGTCCCCCTTCATATCGCATCAATGTGTCTCTAATGATCTAGTTCCACTAGCAAGTGTGTGAATTTTGCAGGTGTTAACAATGACTGGGTGAAGCTTATTGTTTTGAATTACTTCGAAACACCTCTTGCTTATACCTCACCTCCTTTAATTATCACAATTGTGGAACGTAATTTAGATGAAAGATATTTTCAACAAATATGAATTGAGAACCTACTGTGTTAGCCACCCTTTTGGCTGCAGAGAACACAGCAGTGGTAAGACATATCCGGTCCCTGCTCCATAGAACTCACATGCTATTGGGACAGAAAGGTAATAAACAGATAAGCAAATAAATATATGGTATAATGCCAAGTAGTGATAAGAATTATGAGGGTTGTGCCAGGGTGATGGAGGTTCTGTAATGTGAATTTTATCCCAACGATTGTCCGTTTAAATAAGACTGGCTTACAAAACCCGGGAGATTCGTAAGCACAGCTTTGTAAAATCTTCTGTTATCAGTTTGGTGTAGTTTAAGGTGAACATCGCTTTTTCTTATTTCAATTTGCTTGAACCCTTTAAGTTTCATGCTGTTTCAAGTTTTAAGAAGTGGCCCAAGGTCAAAGAAAAATGCTAAGAATTTCATCTTGTTTTGTGTGACAACAGAATGAAGGTACATAATTACATGACCGTCCCCACCCCTGCAAACCTGCAGTGGCCCAGATTTGTTTGAAATTTAGCACAAAACTGCATTGTTATCAGAGGATGTTCCCAGGAGATAAGAAAGGCCTGGCAGAATTGCGGTGGCAGCTTGATTACAAAAATATTAAAACATTTCTTCCTTAATGACAAAGACCCATTGTTTACTTTTATGAGAGCAAGTTAGCACATGTTTATTTTGAAAAACTTTGGTCTTAAGAGCATCTGCCTTAAGATGCTTAAGACTGCTATGCATACCAGTCACCCCAGGGAGAAAAGGCATGTCAATTAAAGGACAGGGATGGATTTTAGCAAAGACATTAGAATTTAAGCAGCCAAAGAGAATTTCTTTCAGCAATTATATTGGATGGGTATACATTAATTTCAGAATGTTGATATTACTCAAAACAAATAGGAAATTCTGATTTCCGAGTTGTCTCTCAAGTCAGTTTACAAACCAGACCAAACTGTTCATTCAGTTGTTCATTAGTTCATTCATTCTGTCCTTCAACAAATGTTTGTGAAGACCTTCTATCTGCAAACATGGTACTCCTTGCTAAGTGTCTGTCAATAAAATAGAGCTGTAGTTTTCCTTTGAGATGACACTGCTGTGGGAAGACAGATGAGTTCTAGAACTGCAAGTGTTTAGGTAGCTCTGTACAGTACAAAGTGGAAGATCCAGGAGGGAAGCTCTGCTTGACAAGGGAAGAGAAGCTCCAAGGGGAGGTGACATGTGGGCTGAGGGATTGAAGAACAGGTTCACTAGGCAGAGAGAAATGTGAGCGTTACCAAGCCAAACTTGGGTCTGCTCGCCTATGTGCAGTAAAGCCAAGCTACTGACACTGGACTGTGGTGAAGGAAAGTACAGTGTTTATTGCAAGGCATCCAACATGGGGTCAAGCAAAGAGAACAGGCAGCTCATACTCAAAAGACCTGAACTCCCCAATGACTTTCAGGTAAGTTGAGGGAGAGGTTCACAAGGTCCCTGATCAGCTCGTGGATTGGTTAGTGATGAGGTAACCAGGTGGTATTTCAGGAGTCAACATCGTCATCCTCTGGTTCCAACTGGTCTGGGGTCAACGTGCTGGTGGTCAGCATGCAGTTAACTTCCTCCACCTGGTTGGCATTTTAGTATCTGAAAAACAACTCAAGGATATGGCTCAGAATATTATCTATAGCCCTTAATAAAGAAATGAAGGTCCTTGACTTTGTTTTATGGCTAAACTATTATTATTGTGTCTTGCTTGACTGCTTTCCTTTGTTACTGCATTTTCTCACTTCTCTGATTAAATTTGCTCTTTGGAACTTGGCGAAAGCCTATGAAGCTAAAACTTTTCTTCAAACAAGAAAACTGTTCTTCAAACAGGGTATTCAGAGTGGGGTGGTCTTTCCTGGGGAAGGCCCC
The DNA here is from genome assembly GCF_965194825.1 of Balaenoptera physalus. Taxonomy (NCBI): domain Eukaryota; kingdom Metazoa; phylum Chordata; class Mammalia; order Artiodactyla; family Balaenopteridae; genus Balaenoptera; species Balaenoptera physalus. The sequence goes on along the minus strand of NC_138888.1, from coordinate 21,446,279 downwards.
ACAGGATCCTGCTCAGTTTCATGAGTTTCTGGCAGTAGTCTCTGACTTTGTAGTTACACGTTATTATTTTAACAGCCAAGATGGCATGACTCAGTTTGATAACCTATCTTATTCAGCTGACTTGGCCTAGAATGATCTTGATCAATTCCAAAAAATAAATTTACTTTCAGGACATAAATATTTTCTACCATTAAATTTCATAAATATTTATTAAGCACCTAACCACAAGCAATATGTTATGTCACTGTGTAGGTAGCCTTGGAGAATTCAAGAGTCTTCTCATCTTTAAAAACAATTTTTTTTTAAAGTGAGGTGAAATTCACATAATATAAAATTAACCATTGTAAAGTATACAATTCAGTGGTGTTTAGTACCTTCACAATGTGGTACAGCTACCAACTACTCTATCTAGTTCTTTTAAAAATTTGTTTATTTATTTTTGGCTCCGTTGGGTCTTCGCTGCTGCACGCAGGCTTTCTCTGGTTTTGGCAGGCGGGGGCTACTCTTCGTTGTGGTGCGTGGGCTTCTCTTTGCGGTGGCTTCTCTTGTCGCAGAGCACAGGCTCTAGGCGCACAGGCTGTGGGCTTCAGTAGTTGTGGCACATGGGCTTAGTTGCTCCGCGGCATGAGGGATCTTCATGGACCAGGGCTCGAACCTGTGTCCCCTGCATTGGCAGGAGGATTCCTAACCATTGCACCAACAGAGAAGTGCCTCTATCTAGTTCTAAAATATTTTCATCACCAGAAAGAAAACTGTGTACCCACTATGCAGTCATTCTCTATTTTCTCCTCCCCCCAAACCCCTTTCAAGCACCAATCTGCTTTCTGTCTCTGTGAATTTACCTATTCTGAATATTTCACATATATGGAATCATATGATATACGACCTTTTCTGTATGATTTCTTTTACTTAGCATAAAGTTTTCAAGGTTCATCTACATTGTAGAATGTACCAATACTCCATTCCTTTTTATGGCTTAATAATATTCCATTGTATGGATATACCACATATTGTTTGTCCATTCATCCACTGATGGACATTTGGGTTGTTTCTACCATTTAGCTATTGTGAATAGTGCTAAATATTGTAAGCATTTGTGTACATGTATTTGTTTGGGTATCAGTTTTCAATCCTTTGAGGGTATGTACGTAGGAGTAAAATTACTAGGTCATATGGTAATTTTGTGTGTAACTTTTGAGGAACTGCCAAGCTGTTTTCCACAGTAGCTGTACCATTTTACATTCCCATCAGGATATGTGAGGGTTCCAGCTTATGCACATCTTCGCCAATACTTGTCACATTCCATTTTTTAAATAATAGCCATTGTAGTGGATGTGAAGTATTGTCTCATTGTGGCTTCGATTTGCATTTCCCTTATGAATAATGATGTTGAGCTTTCTTTCTCATGCTTGTTGGCCATTTGTACATCTTCTTTCCTCTATCTCTGATGGCAATTCCAAACAAAAGAAGTTATAAAAATGTTCTGAACAAGGATAGCCTTGTTAGAATAAGTGAAGTACGTTATAAGAGGACTGATTTTAGGCAGAAAATAATCACTTGGCTCTGTAAATTACAATGTGATTGTTTAAAAACCAATCTTATTATTTTATGTGTATTAGATTTATTATTATATTACACACAACTGTTGTTATATTGGTTAAAATATGAACTTTGAGTATCTTCTCAATCATAAGCATTAGGTTATTCCCTGCAATAGCTTAGGTCTTATAGAAAGTTACTCAATTTGAGCCAGGTCTATGATCCACCCATTTCTTTATAGCCTTTTGAGATGTTGTTATAAAGTTTGCTGGTGGGATAAAGTTCATAAATTCTATACATCGCAATATGCATTTTTTGCTATGTAAAGTATACATGTAAGTATATACAAGAGGAGAGAGAGAGAGAGGGAGAGTGTGTTTCTTAGTACTAGGAGGGATATTGAACTTAGATTTCAACAATTCAACTCAATTATTTCAATACAGCATATTTACTGTATTGGCTCACCAGAAATAAAACTCTCTCTTTCTCTCATTCAGAAAGTGAAAGACATCTTTCTTAATATTTCCAAGGGAAGTTGCTGCTCATTTTTCCTCATTAACTCCAAAAGTATACAAAGATTAGAAGCTCAGGACAAGGAAAGGTCTAGAGCTAATGTTCTTTATCTGGAGAAAGAGAGATACCCCAACACTATTTGATGCACCAATCAGTACCTCACATAGTAGTTTTGAGTATTCAAAAATTTTGCGTTGAGCACCCACAATGTTGCAGGAATTGTCCAGGCTCTGGGAATGTAGCAGTGAACAAAACACAGAACTTACATTCTATCAGGGGAGATGGATACATGAGCACATATATGAGGTAGTTGTAAGTGTTGTGAAGCAAAATAGAATGAGGTGTAAGGGACATGACAGGGCCACTTGAAGAAAGAGTGGTCCAGGAAGGCCTGTCTGAGGACGTGCAGTTACATGAGGAAACTGTATGAATATCAGTAGAAGGGAACAACATGTGATGGGGCAGGCTTCACCCATTTGGGGGACGGCTTGGAGGTCAATATGGCTGAAGTGACTTCAGCCATGATTTCAGGGGAGAGTGGTAGAAGATAAGTTCAAAGAAATAGCCAATTTAGAATAGACCAGTGCTGAAGATTTACTTGGAATTGCAAGGATCAAGTTTATCTGTCCTTGTGCTGGGAACCAGTTCTAGCTTCTGGTGGGGTAAAGAGTGTCCGTATTAGTTTCCTGTCCCTGCTGTAACAAATTGCTAGAAACTTAGTGGCTTAAGCACCACAAGTTTATTATCTTACAGTTCTGGAGGTCTGAAGTCTAAAATGTGCCAGCAGGGCTGCATTCCTTTGGAAGCTCTAGGGGAGAATCCATTTCCTCGCCTTTACTGGTGTGTAAAGTCCACCCACACTCCTTGCACATGGCCCCTTTCTCCATCTTCAAAGCCAGTAGCATAGCACCTTCTCACCTCTAACATCTGCTCCTGTCCTTACATCTTCTCCCTCTGATTCTGACCCTTTTGCCTCCCTTTTATAAGGACTCTTGTAATTAGGTTGAGCACACCCAGATAATCCAGGATAATCTCAATCTCAAAATCTAATTTAATCACACCTGCAAAGTCTCTTCTGCCATATAAGGTAACATATTCACATGTTCTAGGGATTAGGATGTGGACATCTGGAGTGGGGGGGATGGGAAAGCATTATTCAGCTCTCACTGTGGTCTTTCTTGCTTAAGCAAAGTCTGATTTCTTTAGCAGTGCTAGTCCCAACCCTCACCAGACTGTATTTTCATTATTGAAGGTTTCATTTTTAAGGTTCTTTCCCTTTACTTTCTGGCCAATGGGAAGGGAGATAAAAGTTTAAATGCATTAGAATTTTGTTGGACTGCAAATGCATAAGGGCAAAGATGGCCTTATCCATCTCTTTATCCCCAGTGCCTAATAGAGGTCAAAGTACGTGTTCAATCAGTATAGAAGGTGGTGGTGATGATTACATTATGAAATGAAGGAGGGTGTAATTTTATAGTTTTCTTAAAGATGCCCATAGGAATGATGAGATTTTTCAAGTATGAATACAGATCTATTATATGAAAATCACATTTATCATATATCCTTTCCCTGGACAGCTCTCTGGGGGGGAAAAAAAAAAAAAATGGCTAGAAAGTGAGAGGGACAGAATTTTACCATCTCAGAAAGAGAAGAACGTATTTCTGGTACCCAGTCTAAATTTTCCTTTCAGTGGTATTTTTAAAAACAAGTGAAGTTTCAGCATTTGAATTTATATCAAGCCCCACTTTTGGCAAGGAATCAGCTAAATAAATTAGGTAATTTGGGCTTTATTCCAAAGTAACTAGCACCTCTCTGTGATGGAGAAATACAGTTTGGCCTCATAATGGTAGCTCCAGAAAATGTCCTTGAGTGTTGGGATGGAAGGTGATACAAATTAGTGAGAGCTGTGGCTACGCAGAGGCAGAAGGTTCTACCAGCCACTTTATGGGGCATGCTCAGGCTCCACCGTGTAGGTGGCCTTTAGCTTGCAGTGTTGTGTCACTGCATGGCAGTCTTGTGGAGTTGTTCACTGCTGAGTGTGCTGCCAAGGGGAGGAAAAGGTTCCAAGGAGACACTTATTGAAAGGGAGCCCAAAACAGAGCAGTGTGCTCTTCCAGGACAAGAACGCTCAGCCCTGAGATAATGAAATTCAAATTAAAGGAGCGTTCAGACTGCTGCTCGGATTCATCTGGAGTGTTCTCTGCACTGTGTTATTCATCGCTGGGAACAACCTGTAAAATGCGCCATCTGTAACATGTGGCATCACAGACCTTGTCAGAGAGCAGACTGCATGATCTGAGCTGACCTCTGAAAAACAATCAACTGTATTGCTGCTCCTATATTTTCACCTTCTTGCGGTTTGCATTTTCTGCTAAGGTAATCTCTGTGACAAGAGGATGACGAAAATCTTGGATGCATGACCAAAATAACTTCAACAATGGGATTTGAATCTTTCTTATAATAGTAAGATGAGTATTCATAAATATTCTTTATTTAAGATTAAATAATTAAAAGTCTTTATTTTACTATCGTTTGAAAAATCCTCTTGTTTTGTATGGATGCAAACATTCAGGAAATTAAGTATGTCTAGGAAGCCACAGTCAGTCATATCAGTTCTATCTAATTTTAGAGGCAATTTAAGAATATATATGTTAATACAGCAAATCTTTGATTTGGTGACGTTTAAGTTAATTACAATGGTAGGATCTCTGTAAATACTACTGTATATCCAGTTCCAACTCATTTTACCCAAATTTTATTACTAAACATCTATCCCCTAATTATAGCTCAAAAAGAAATACTTTGTAAAACTAATGCTGACTCAGTAGACGACTATCATTAACCCGTCATGGGGGTTGTTACATAGGTTAAATGAGTTAATATTAGTAAAGCCCCATTCCTGACATATTTATAAAATGAATAAAGATCATGAGAATGAATTCCACTTATGCAACACTCTTGCTAAGACAAAGTAAATTCCTTTGTTAAACGGAACTTAATAAAGCAGGTCTGCATCATACTTAATTCACTTGGGGTAACAGTCGGAATCTTTTGCACTCCAAGTCTCTCTCACAGTAAGTTACCCATAGGTCTTCTTAATAAGCAGTGCTTCATGTTTTTTGTTTGTTTGTTTGGTTGGTTGGTTTTGGGTTTTTTTTTTTTTTTTTTGGCCACGCCTTGTGACTTGCAGGATCTTAGTTCCCCCACCAGGGATGGAACCTGGGCCATGGCAGTGAAAGCGTGGAGTCCCAACCACTGGACCACCAAGGAATTCCCAATGCCTCATGGTTTTAATGGTTACTTGAAGCAACTCAAGCTATAAGTATGTCTTATACCACAAATCCTTTCTTCTCTCTTTTCAACATCAGCCTTCCTTGCTGAAAGTCACGAGGCAGGGATTAAAGAACTTCACGCAAAAATGGAACATCCTTCTTAGGTTTCAGTAAAAGATTTTTTTTTTTTAATAGTATCTAACTCTTACGTATGGTGTCACATCAAGGAAATTTAAGCTTCTTTAAGGAAAGTGGTTTTCAGAACACTTCCTGGCTCCATCTACCTCGCCTGCAGTGGTACTCTGCCTATGGTACACCCATTGAGTATGTACTCAATTGAATTGAAGACTTTCTCACTCTAATAGTGAAAAGATGAGGCTGTGAATCTAGCTTCATTTCCAAATCCCACAAACTGGGTCTCATCAGTAAAGACAAGTTTAGAGCCTGGTCCTTGGAACTATATATGCATCTTAGAAATGTCGAACTTCTCAAAAAGGGCACATACTCTAAAAAGCGTCATTAAGAGATAGAGTGAGTAGAAAAGGATAAAAATGATGGAAACCCTAAGATTCTTTCTTATTCTATAGTGCTGTTTTTATAAATCTGTTCCATTTCTAGGGTTATGAATCTATCTTTGTTATGGTACAATGCCATTAATTCTGGAAAATTGAAACTAAGGTATGAAAGTAAGTAATGAGGGAACTAAGCCAGAAACACACTGCCATAGATTGGCCTTGGAAGCCCAGTAAAAGAATTGAGATGGTTTACTTCCCAGGCCTGCCGCCCATCCTCCTAACCACCTGAGCCAGACCCTCTCTTGACCTGATGCTAAGCCGATGCTCAGTGTGTATTCTTCCAGAATTGGAGAAGCGAAAGTACATTTACCACCAAAAGGGGAAACTTAAGTTGTTTCCTTTCCCCCCGTCTCAAGCACTGGCTAAAACTTACCTAGAGACAGCTGCTTCTTTGAGGTCCACATGATACTGTTCTTTAGACTGCTTCTATTTGGGGGACCATAAGTATGTTTTTATACCTTGTCCTGGGTATCTGCATTTTACTTAAATATTTTTCTATTAAAAAAAAACTATTTAGAGTCCCCCAACTTACTAAATAGCTTAAGCTAGTATTTATAAATATTGGCAAATAAATAATTTTGAATGTTTGACTTTTTAATTAATAAACTTTTTTTTTTAGAGTGGTTTTAGGTTCATAGCAAAATTGAGCAGATAATACAGAGAGTGCCCATCTACTTCTGTCTCCACACATGTACAAGTATCCCTACTATCAACATCCCCCACCAGAGTGGTACATTTGTTACAATTAATGAACCTACATTAACCCATCATTCTCACCCAGAGCCTATCATAATCTACATTAGAATTCACTTTCGATGTTGAACATTCTATGGATTTTGACAAATGTCTACCACCATTGTAGTATCATACATACAGAATAGTTTCACTGCCCTAAAAATCCTCTGTGCTCTGCCTAGTAATCCTTCCCTCCACTCTAACCTCTGGCAACCACTAATCGTTTTACTGTCTCCGTAGTTTTGCCTTTTCCATAATGTCCTATACTTTGAATAATACAATATGTAGTCTTTTCAGATTAACTTCTTTAAACTTTGTTTCCTCCATGTCTTTTCATGGCTTGATAGCTTATTTCTTATTTATTTCTAGCACTGAATAATATTCCATTGTCTGGATGTACCACAGTTTATTTATCCATTCACCTACTGAAGGACATATTGGTTGCCTCCAAGTTTTGGCAATTATGAATAAAGCTGCTGTAAACTATCCAGGTACAGAGCTCTGTATGGACATAAGTTTTCAGTTCATTTAGGGAGATACCTGGGAGCATGATTGCTGGATACTATGGTAAGATTATGTTTAGTTTTGTAAGAAATTGCCAAACTGTCTTCCAAAGTGGCTGTACCACTTTGTATTCCCACCGGCAGTGAATGGAAGTTCCTGTTATTCCTCACCTTTATCAGCATTTGGCGTTGTGGCCATTCTAATAGGTGTGTTGGGTATCTCGTTGTTTTAATTTGCATTTCTCTAATGGCATATGATGTTGTACATCTTTTCATATGCTTACTTGCCATCTATATATTTTCTTTGGAGAGGTATCTATTCAGATCTCTTGCCCATTTTAAAATTAGGTTGTTTATTTTATTATTGAGTTCTTTATATATTTTGGATAACGGTCCTTTATCAGATGTGTCTTTTGCAAATGTTTTCTCCCAGGCCGAAGCTTGTGTTCTCATTCTCTTGACGTTCTCCAGTGGAAGGTTTTAATTTTAATGAAGTCTTATCAATTATTTCTTTTATGGATCATACCTTCGGTGCTGATCATCGGCTTACTCTAGGTCACCTAGATTTTTCTCCTTTGTTATCTTTAGGAGTTTTATAGTTTTGTGTCTTACATTTAGGTCCAGGATCCATTTTGAGTTAGTTTTTGCAAAGCCTGTAAAAATTAGATTCTTTTTTTTCTGCATATGGATGTGCAGTTGTTCTTTTCTAAAATGAATTTGTAAAATATAGGTTTAAGATTGAAGTAGAAGGTTATATGAATTAGAGAGGTGGCTCCCAGTCACCAGTATGATGCTGAATGCTCTCTGTGTGGACTGAACCGGAAGTAAAAGACTCTCTCTAGAAAAATAATAAATCAGTCAATCACTCATTTAATGAAAAAAAAAAAAAAAAAGACTGAAGTAGAAACAGTCTTGGTTTAGAAGCAAATATTTTACCTATCAAGGCAGTATCATGAAATGACTGACAATTATATTTCATTCTACCATTAGAAAACACTAGTCAGTGCAAATGTGTTACAGACCTCATTTTTACTGTACTACAATGGGTCTTCACTAAAAAAGTAAAATAATCTCATGTAGAAAATGGCCTGGAAAATTTTCAGTTCCAAGTCCCATGTTCACCTTATTCTATGTGATAATTTTAGGAACAATATTTCTTTCTTTCCTTGCAGACAATCAACAATAACAATATAATTATTGAATTGCAACCTCTTTCAAGGAAGGTCTTCAGATATGTTCTAAGTTTCTCTTGTAAAAAGTTGCTGCCCATTATTCAATTAAAACCCCTTTCAGGGAAGGTTCCAATGTATATTCTAAATTCTCTTCCAGAAAGTTGCAGCCTAAGAATGTACCATTCTCTTCCAAGACTGTAATTAAACAAATACATTTTCCTGCTGTCTGATCTTGCCAGGATGGGAACACTTAGTCCTGTTCATTCAATGAGAGAGCAGTTTTGCTGAAAATGAAACTTGCATTTTTTTCATTTTGATATATAGTATTCTATATATTTGAAGATGGTATTTATACACTCAGAGGCTATTGAAGAAAAGCTGGCCCAATTTTTAAATTGAGGTCTTGGGGCCAGCTGTGACTTATGCTACTGATCAGTTTGTGTTCCTTGTATGATGTGTTCACAGCAAAGGAGTCTGATGATAGCGAGGCCAAGTCAGTTAGATGATTTATCTCTTGTCTCTTCCATTGGAGAATGAGCCTTGGATTCACGCCAGAGATGATAAAAGCCAACAGCAGCTATGTTATAAGGTGTCAAGCTGATGACTGTGCAGCTGGGCATGTGCAGATTGCTGCGGGCAAACCCTGGGTGATTTGCATGCCACAGATATTTGTTCACTGGATCTGGCTGCCAAAGGAAATAGGAATTGCAGCAGATATCAAACATGGTCTTGTCCCCATGGGATCTCATAGCCACAAATTAACAGGTCATTACCAATTTAAAAATCAGCACCAATATTTACTTTTTTTCATTTTTTTTTAGGAAGGACAAGCTAATTTAGATAATCCTAGGAACTGAAGTAATTTCTATGCACAGAACATTTATCTACTATAAGGAAGTCAAACCTTTCTTAGATTCACTATTATCATTAAAATGGCCTTATGTATTCAAACATTCTACCTTCCTGTAATTTGCAGAGAGCAAGTGTTATCTCACTTACATATAGTATATCTTCTCTTTTTTAGCCCAAATTGGATTATATTTATTATTATGTATCAATAAATTTTAACTTAACAATATCTCTTGGCTATCCATCTATATTGATTTGTATGAATATTTTAAATACTGTTCCGTTATTTGGACATACCCAAATGTATTTAACTAGTCCATCTTTGTTGGGGGCATTTAGGATGTTTCTTTGTGTGTGTGTATGTGTCTGTGTGTGTGTGTGCTCTATTACAAAAATGCCACACAAAGCACACATATTCGGAAATCTTTGTTCATTTAAATATGTCTACAGGACAAGAGAAGAAAAAAATCAAGGGCGTAGGAAACATTATAATGATATTTAGATTTTCTTGGGCTGGTCATCCATCTATTCCTAGTCCTCAATATGCTCTCAGTAATAAATGTTTGCCAAATAGTATTCATTTTCTATACTGCATAACAAATGACCACAAGCTTAGCAACTTAAAGCAACACACATTACTTATCTCACCGTTTTTATGCATCAGGAGTCCAGGCACATCTTAGTTGGGTTCTCCCCAAGGCTGCAATCAAGGTGTCAGTCAGGGCTGGGTTTGTATTTGGAGGCTCCAGTGGAGAAGGGTCTGCTCCCACGCTCACTCAGGTTGTTGACAGAATTCAGTTCTTTGTAGTTCTAGGACTCATGTCAGCTTGCTTCTTCACAGCCAGCAAAGAGAGCAAGACTCTAAAGCAAGTCAGCTGTCAAGGCAGGAGTCATACACAACATAAAATAACCACAGGAGAACCATTCCATCACCTTTGCCATGTAAGACCACGTAGTCATGGGAGCAACATCCCATGTTGCACAGCATCTTCACCATGTTCTGTTGATTAGAAGCAAGTCACGGGCCCCACCCGTACTCAAGGGGAGGGGATTACACCAAGACGTGAATCGGAAAAGAGAATTATCTTGAATTCACACTTTGTTTTATGTCCATATATAGATGGCCCATTTTTACTTCTGCTATCTAAATATTATTTGGCCCCTTCAAAATGAATCAGATTGTTCTGGGGGAAAAGTCTTTGAGTTCTGGGGTGATAAAACCTGAATCATCGTGAAAGACATGACTAAATCTCCATCAGTTGATAGAGAATCCAACGTGAGTAAGGATAGAGATGATTTTTTTTTTAATTTATTTATTATTTATTTATTATTTATTTTTTTGGCTGTGTTGGGTCTTCGTTTCTGTGCGAGGGCTTTCTCTAGTTGTGGCAAGCAGGGGCCACTCTTCATCACGATGTGCGGGCTTCTCACTATCGCGGCCTCTCTTGTTGCGGAGCACCGGCTCCAGACGCGCAGGCTCAGTAGTTGTGGCTCACGGGCCTAGTTGCTCCGCGGCATGTGGGATCTTCCCAGACCAGGGCTCAAACCCGTGTCCCCTGCATTGGCAGGCAGATTCTCAACCACTGTGCCACCAGGGAAGCCCCGATAGAGATGATTTAAGTAACATGATTGACAGGCTTGATCTAATTGATCAAATAAATCTATATAAATTCCTTTTAGGTACACATGAAACATATACAAGTGTTGATTGTTTACCAAGTCATAAAAGAAATTTTAAGATTTTTAAAGGATTGATTTGATGCAGAAAACATGTTCTGACTATAATGCAATTAAATTAGAAGCCAATATGGCTATCATAGAGATAGTGTGTTCTGGTTCCTAGACTGGATGACACATTAATATCTTCACTTTACTCCATTGATTCTCATATTTGTCTCTATGGGTAGATTAATACATGGTGCCGTGAATTCCCATAGGAAGGACATCAAACACAGATTTGTTGAGTCAGGAACTCTTCTTAGAAAAGTAACTCTCGGGCTGAACCCAAAGGATGAACAGATGAGGATAGTTAACCAGGAGACTCAGCGTCCAGCAGAATAGAATAAGATCCTCAGGCAAAAACCCTGAAGAGAGACAGTGGAGAGTAACTTGCTGTCTGGCTGTAGTGCAGAGATGGAAGAGAGAGGAGCCACAAGATGAGGCTGGAAGCTAAAGCACATCTAGCAGAACTCGTGAAAGCCGATAAAAGCTTAGTGGAATTTCTATTTCTGCTGATTTTTAGCCCCAGTATGAACACTTCTTGTTTTTGTTTTCTGTCAACTGATATACTACTTCTAATATACTAACATATCACTACTTATTTTGAAAAATATTAAATGTAGTATTAATATACAAAGGACATTCTTGGACAGATGTGCAGTGAGTTGAAAGGTGCCCTCCCTCAAAGATATGTCCATATCCCAACCCCAAAAACCTGTGAATGTGACCTTATTTGGAAAAAGGGTCATTGCAGATATAATTAAGTTAAGGATCTTGAGATGAAATTCTCCTGGATTACCCAGATGGGCCCTAAATCCAATGATAAATGTCCTTATGAGAAACGGAAGAAGAGAAGATACAGACACAGAAAGGAGTAGGCATGTGAAGGAAGAGGCAGAGATTAGAATTATGCGGCCACACACTAAGGAACACCTGGAGCCCCCAGAAGCTGGAAGAGCCAAGGAAGGATTTTCCCCTAGAGCCTTTGGAAAGAGCACTGCCCTGACAAGACCTTGTTTTTGGACTTCTGGCCTCTAGAACTCTGAGAGAATAAATTTCTGCTGTTTTTAAGTCACCAAGTTTGTGATCATTTGTTATAACAGTCACAGGAAACTAGTACAAGTTGCTTAGATGAAATTTAGTTCTACATTTTCTTCTTGCAATACCAAGGAAGGCTTAGATCTTTATGCATATGACTAAATAATAGTGTTTTTCCATCCACGTGTGGCCAAAGCTACATAGAGGCAAGTTGTATATAGCTGATCTGGGGTCAGGGAAACTGTAGTATCATTCTGATTGTCATGAAACTGTTGATTCAGAATGTCCTTTCTGGGACTTCCCTGGTGGTCCAGTGGTTAAGGCTATGTGCTCCCAATGCAGGGGGCCCCGGTTCAATCCCTGTTCAGGGAACTAGATCCCATGTACCAAAACTAAAGATCCTGCACGCTGCAACTAAGACCCCTAGCAGTCAAAATAAATAAATAACTATTTTTTTAAAAATAAAAGAATGTCCTTTCTATTTCACATACTATATCTCCAAATCTTAGGTGAGGTCAGATACACTGGCATTGTACTGATTCAGTTATACAATAAACAGTATTTCAATCAAGGTCCTATTATCTTTAAACACCTAGTTTCTATAATACTTTGTTATTAAGGACCAGTTTTTTATTGTCCGAATGGCAAATAGGCTTGCTTTTGGAAGCACTTGGAGAACCTAAAAAAAAAAGGATCAATTGGCCAGAGCAATGAAGAGCTACGTTAACACAAGTGAATAAAATTCATTTCATTTAAGTCAAGGGTTTGAGCCTTCTTATCTTCACAACTTTCATTAGACCTGGCAATCCAGGGTTCTGGTTTGGGCATGGCTTGTCTGTTTGTGTTATAGATTGACTTGTATCCCTCCAAAGTTCATAGGTTGAAGTCCTAACCCCTTCTCAGAATCTGTCCTTCTTTGGCATAGAGTCCTTGCAGATGTAATTAGTTATGATGAGGTCATTAGGGTGGGCCCTAATCCGATACGACAGATATGCTTATAAAAAGGGGAAATTTGGACACAGTGAAAGACACACAGGGAACAACATCATGTAAAGATGACAAGAGAGATCAAGTGATGCTTCTACAGGCCAAAAAATGCCAAAGATTGCCAGCAAACCACCAAAAGCTAAGGGAGGGACCTGGAACAGATTCTCTCTTTCTCAGGACCCCTTGTTCTTGGGCTTCCTGTCTCCAGAACTGTGAGACAATAAATTTATGTTGTTTAAGCTGCCCAGTTTGTGGTACTTTGTGGTACAGCAGCTCTAGCAAGCTAGTACAGTTTGTTTCTTATTAATTCGCTTGAGAATTGTACGTGAGCACTAAGACAGCTCATGACAATAGAAACGAAAAGACTCAATTTATATAATATTTTGGGTGATTTCATCCTAAATTATTTTAGAATTAACTATATTAATATTATATATTGCACACATAATAATGAATTTAATACATCATTATTTTACAGACATATCATCAGTAAGAAATTTATATAAATTTCTGTTTAAACAGGTCTTTTTTTTAAGGGCAAAATGTTGTACAAATAATCTACCCACTGACTCCTTGATTGGTTTCAGAATTGTATCGGAATAGATATAATCTCAAACCAAATTTAACTTTACTTCTATTTGGAGAATATTTTAGTGGCCCAATTCAGAAATATTTAAAAGAATCAATAGATAGTGTCATACTGTGAACTGGTTATTTATGAAAATTGCTTGATGTATAGCTCAAAGATAATTAACATTTGGGCTTAGCTCAGTTTGGAATTCAATAAATTTTGGTAACTTTTTTCGTGTATGAAGTCAAGTTATTGATCGTAACAGTGTTCTAACTATCAATTGATCATAACAATTGGTTATAATGAATTATTTCATTTATCTATATCTAAGTCATGGACAGTGAGGCAGAATAATGTACCTAATAGTGAACTGTGAAATTTAGTTCCACAAAGCAGTGATATCCCTAGAGGTAAACAAAGGTAAAATATAAAACTCACTATGTATATGGCTCATAAATGTTCAGATCTAGATAATGACATTTAATTTTCACCTTTGCTTGCCATTTAAAATCAGACCTCTAGGTATTTTTAATCTAGCTGTTTAGAATGTTAAATGTTTTACTTGAAATGCACATTTAGTTTATAAGCAGCAATTTAGTGTTCTCTTTCCATGATGCATTGATATTAAATAAAGCCCTTGAAAAAAGTTTATTACAACTTGTTTCTCCTTTACAAGCCCCTATATGGACTTCATGTTCCTTGCTGGATATCAAAAGAGATTAGAGGCAGCATGATTTCAGATGAAAGAATAAGCATCTGCCTTACCCCAGTGTTTTCAGTTAAAAAAAATTTTTGTCTCACTAAAGAAAAGTAACAACAGAATTCTAAATAAAACACAATTTTAAGGAACTAAGTAATGTTCCTTAAATGTTTAATAGCTGGTACTTCAAGCTATTAAACATTTATACTTTTTCCGTTGTACTGAAAGTAAAAGTCAACTTATTTGCTGAAGAATCCTTAAAAAACACTGAAATTTTGCACACTAGTACAGTTATCAGTCTGTATTATTATAACATATTTAGACCCAAATGACTTTTCATGACATTTACTTGGACTCTTTTTAGGCTCCTTTTGTTTTCATAATAGAAGATAATTTTATGCTCTAGGTCCAGTATCCCCAACTTAAAAGAAAGGTGTGAATGTAGTGAAAGCATCTTGCTGGTTTGATTTACTGAGGAGTGAATTCCTCACAGGAAGGAAAAACTTCGGGTGAATATATTAAGAACGATTGTGCTGGCATTTATAATTTCCATCTTTCCCATTTTTGAAAGTACAGTTACATGACCTATGATATAATTTTTGTTTTATGGTTATGTCCTTTAAATCAATAGAGAACAAATACATTTTAATAAGGAGTGTTTGGCAATATTAATGAACAATTTGGAGGAGACTATGTATCTTATCTCACGCAATATACAAAAATAAATTACAGATGAAATAAAGATGTACATGTGAAGAATTAAAAGTACCAGAAGAAAATATGAAAAAAGTGGTATTTATATACTATTAGAGTATGAAAGTCACTCCTTAATACAATGCTAATATCAGAAACAATAAATGATTGAAAGATTTGAGTACCTATAAATGTAAAACAATGCTCTATAAGAATATATATTTTAAAAAACTGGGGGAAATATTTATGCAGAGATAAACATGTCAGAAACATTGGCATGAATACTTTAAAAAACTTTTTAGGGGCTTCCCTGGTGGCGCAGTGGTTAAGAACCTGCCTGCCAATGCAGGGGACACAGGTTCGAGCCCTGGTCTGGGAAGATCCCACATGCCGCGGAGCAACTAAGCCCGTGAGCCACAACTACTGAGCCTGTGCTCTAGAGCCTGTGCTCCGCAACAAGAGAGGCTGCTATAGTGAGAGGCCCGCGCACCGCGATGAAGAGTGTCCCCCGCTCGCCGCAACTGGAGAAAGCCCTTGCACAGAACGAAGACCCAACACAGCCAAAAATAAATAAATAAATAAATTTATTAAAAAAAAAACTTTTTATATTAAAATATATGTTCTCCAGTCCTTTAACAGGTATTTAAATGATCATCTGATATGTCTGAAGTCATAGGCTAGGTATGAGAGAGATATAGACTCACGTGGGTTCTTCAAAGGGCCTCAAGTCTAGAGTTTCATTTCCATTGTGAGAATCTGTCAATAAATGGTTATTTTTATATTATAAAACTATATCCCACTTTAAAACCTCTAAATAGAATAGGTATTATCTAACATTAATGTCATAACATGTCTCCTTAAAGTTTAATGACTTTTTAAAATAACTAAATTAAGTAGCTTCCAAATATCCATAATATAATGAGTGACAGAGCTCTAGGACCTAATTACCTTTATTTGACAGACACATGCAAACACATATACACGTATTTTAATGTAATACGGTCACTTCTTAGACATAACTTCATTCTTCCAATACAACTGAAAAGGTGTCCCACTTTGCATGATTTATCATTGAACCACAGCCCCCTTTTCTGTGTTCATGGAATAAATAGAGAAGATAATTAGAATTCCACTTTTCTTGAAATGTCAAGAAAGGCAGATGCACTCTGACCTCAGCTTTAAATTTAACCAAGAATATGGGAGGATATGAGGCTGCTCCACATGCTTCTCAAGGAATTTCCCCCAAGCACTAATACCTGAATAGCCTGAAAAAATATACAAGCAAAGCCTTCGTCTCTCCTGACGTGAAGTTATGCTCAGCATGCTAACTATAAGGCCGGGGCTTAGTTTCAGGACAACAAAGAACAACATTTTCCCATTCTTCGTAATGTTTGTGCTAAAATAACACTCTTGTGATGATGATGATAATTCTCTAGAGTCAGCATTTCTTAAGTGCCTACAGTGGGGTAAGGCTTGTTTCTAAAGAATTTAAAAATGTGTTTTTAGCAAGGCTCTAAAGATTGAGTCTTTACTATGCTGTCAACTGTTACATTTTTTAAAGCGGTAAAAAGAACAAAACACAGAATATTCTAGGTCTCCGTTAAAATGTAGAAAATTCTGTGGTGACCGGTTGCTAGTGACCTATACTGATAATTAGAAATATTATAACTTATTGAACCAATACTAAGTGATACCTGTTGCAATAAGCACGTTACATTGTTTTGATGTATTTTGATATCTCCATTTTGCAGAAGAGAAGCCAAGATTCAGAGAGGTTAAAAAACTTGGTAGGGTCCCACAGCTATAAATAACAGCAAGATTCAAACCCAGAGCAACCTGACTCCAAATCCTCCTCTTAACCAATGATCTACTTTCCTCTCAAAATTCCTGCAATAAAGGGAAACAATTTAACATGTGTCTGTTCATTTACACCTACAGTGTGCTAGGCCCTGGGCTAGTCTCTAGGGATACAATGGTGAAGACAGGCTATGTCTCCCTGCCCTTGAGAGCATGCATTTGTTTGAAATGTATGAATACTTAATATTAGCTAAGTGAAATGGGAGGATAATAAAGGAAAATAGACAGATAGTTATGGGACATCTTTATATAGAGGCAGGGAAGGCCTCCTTGAGAGTTGTTGGCTTATGGGAGACCTTGGATGAAGTGAGAGAGGATGAAACCATGCAGATATCTGGGGAGAAGAGCACGTGACACAAAAGGAAGCAAGTGCAAAGGCCCTGAAGAGGGAACGTGCCTGCGTCTGAGGACAATAAGGACTGACAGTGTGGCTGGAGAGGGGAGGGTGATGGAGAGGATGAGCAGAATTGAGGACACAGAGCCCACCAGGGCCAGTTCAGGGAGGCTTTGTAGCCCACAGTAAGGATTTACAGTTTTTGTACATGTGCAATAGGAACCCATTGAAGGGTTGGGCTTATGGAGAGACTGGGTCTCATTAACCCCGGCCGTGTGGAGAATGCACTGTAGAGGAGCCATAGCGGACATGGGAGAGCAGTTAAGAGGATGCTGCCAGGCCCCCAGAGACAGGTGGAGGCTGAGCTAGAGCCTGTCTCTGGGGGGACTGGTGAGTGGTTGCTTTTGTGGTCTATTTGGAGAATTCAGGGGATTTTCTTTTTTTTTAATTTATTTATTTTAGTTTAGTTTAGTTTTGGCTGCGTTGGGTCTTTGTTGCTGCATGTGGGCTTTCTCTAGTTGCGGCGAGCGGGGGTTACTCTTCGTTGCAGTGCGCGGGCTTCTCATTGCAGTGGCTTCTCTTTGTTTCGGAGCACGGGCTCTAGGCACGCGAGCTTCAGTAGTTGTGGCGCGTGGGCTCAGTAGTAGTGTGGCGCATGGGCTTAGTTGCTCCGCGGGCATGTGGGATCTTCCCGGACCAGGGCTCGAACCCGTGCCCCCTGCATTGGCAGGAGGATTCTTAACCACTGCGCCACCAGGGAAGCCCCTCAGGGGATTTTCTATCTACCTGGGGACATGAATAAAACTCAGAATAGTGGAATAATAAAGACAGTGTCCAATTAAGAACTCCATTGTTAGCTGCAAATTCTTCCACATATCTCCTGCATGTTATTTGGGGAAGGCAGGACCCGGTCACAATGGTGGGTATTTTGAGATGGGGAAGGTTGTTAGAGCCTGTTTTGCATTTCCCTGAGAGCTCATTTAGTCATCCATTTCCCTTATTAATTAGTAAGAGTTCATCATAATTCTAGATAGATTTCTCCAAAGAATGAAATCCAAAGGACAAAAGGATAGCAAATGGATCTGATTGTGTACAAAGCGGGAATAATTGGAGGGGCAGGAAGGTGAGGCACAGAAAGAGCAAAGCAGGGCTGATTTAGAGCGAAGGCTATGATCAGTGGGGTAGGTGAGGAAAGACAAGAGGTGCAGGGTGGTAAAGAAATCTGAAGGCACTGGTGATGTTACCAAACAGGGTTCTTGGACTCTTTAATCAATAGAAATTGATCAGAGGCCAGACAAGAAATTCAGGCAAGGCTTTACTGGGACTCATGTTGCAGCAGGAGGGAGCGAAAACAAGTAACAGGTTCCCTTGCTCACTCGCTGCGGGGGCGTGGTGAGCTGGTTCCTTATATGGGAGGATAGGGGTGGGCCCCGGGGTTAGGTGGAGGGGTGACTTAGGTGGTCTGCCCACCCCCTTGGCGGTGCTGTGTGCAGAGATCATGCGCAGTACCCTGTTTTTGCTCCCGGCTCTTCAAAAGTGGCAGTTGGGTTTTTGGTCTTTTTGTATCTTGTTCATAATTTGCCCCAACTGCGCGTGTACGCAGTTAATTTTAGTCCCTTTTATTTTCTTTGTATTTTGTTGCTTGAGAAGACATTTGTCCAGGTGCAAGCACTGCAGCACTGCAGCACTGCAGCAAAGGGTCCCAGGTCCCAGGCTTCAGGTCCCAGCCTGTCTCAGCGAAGACTGTAGCCTGAGGTAGAAAGGAGTGAAGAGCCGGTGGGTTTTTAAGGGCTCTGAGGCACTAATACTGTCCCTGAGGCCCGTGGGCAGAGTGGAAGGTGTAAGCCAGCTCTTCACTTTCCTGAGGCGGGTGGACAGGGGAGCCTCTCTTTCCTACAACTGCTTCTTCTCCCCAGAACACGTTCCTGTGTGTGTGTTTGTACATGTACACATGTGTGTGCGTGTCAGCTAAATAAAGCCCAGCAGATCTTGTCTCCCCTTGTGGTTTCCAACTGTCCTGTGCCCAACCAACCACCATCCAAAGTCAACAGCTTTTCCTTCCTTTTTTCCTTTATTTTTGTATGTTTGTTTATAAACAGTGACATTCAAGCCCAAGGGATAAGGAGGGTGTGAAAAGGGCCTGAATCAGAGGATATTTAAGAGATGCACAAATGAGGCTTTTGTCTTGGTTTTAAAATGTTGGTAGGTTTTGTTGATTCTCATTCACACCTAAAGAAGAGTGTGTGTGTGTGTGGCCAATAACTTACTAGAGAATTTTAGGACGTTTGACCAAAAAGGAGTGAAAGCCACTATCTGATGTGCTCGTGCTTTGAAATGTATTTTTTTCCCTTCCTATTTAAAAAAAATTGAAGTATAACTGACTTAAAACACTAGGTTAGTGTTAGGTACACAACATAGTGATTTGATATTTCTATATATCACAAAATGATCATCACTGAAATGAATTTTTAAAGCACAGCTGAGTTTGGGGGGGTTTGTGATTAAATGTGAAATCCTCAATTAAAAATGTTTTAGGTTCTTCCAAGAATAAGAAACTTCGCCTAACTGCATGAGATTCCAGCCTTGAGCTAAACAAATGTACTTGAACGCCTGCTTCTTTTCCTGTATCTGCTGGATTATTTAGCTGAAGGGCATTCCAGCCAGAACTTCTCAAATGAAAATCTCTTCCGAGTGACTAAGGCCATGTTTTTCCCTGTGGGATGTTCGGATTACCTGTGGATGTTGTGAGTATACATACGTGCATGCCTTTTGTTTACCCATCAGATAGGTTCCTGCTAAGTTGGGTCAGTTTTCAGATCTCATTACGAAGCTCAGAGTTTCGGGAATCCAACAGTGCCACTAATTCCTGTTGACGAAAGTGAGTAGCCTTACGATTCCTGAATAACCTGTGAGGTAGACAGAGCCGAGGGTGGTTTTCCCAGAAGCAATGACATGCACACACCCAGGGGCTGAAATAAGGCTGAGTGCCTACCTGGAGCTAAGCCTTGGCTGTCACACCTGGACCGTTTGTCTACGGGTGTGTGTGTTACAATAGCTCACAGCATAAGAAATTCAGTTGCTTTTTGGCAACAACTCTAAGCAGGATAATTCATGAGCCCGTGCAGGCACAGCCCCCGGCCCCATCTCAGGAACATCCATGGTATTTCCGTCAAGCTTTAGGCCGGAAGTTCCTGGCAGACAATAGAAAAGCACCAGGTGTTCCCAGCAGCAGCCTCCTTCTTCTCCCTTAAAAGTTGTGTTTGGCAAGTTTCCCAAAACAGGAGAGGTGCTCCTGGTTGCAGGCGGTGTGACTGTCGCCTCACTGCAGGAGCATTTGTCCCAGATGCGTCTGCACCTGGCTGTCCCAGAGGTGTCCCGTGCAATTAAACTTGGGCCCTTTGGAGACAAGGCCAGTCACAGGGCACGTCAGGAAGCTGACTCGTGCTTAGAAACCAGGCTGCTTTGAGGTTTCACTCTGGATTTGGGAAAAGCTGTTGCAAAGTGAGTTGGTCTTTCCACCTTCATATAACGAAGGCTGCTCTGAATCCTGCTGTCTGTGAACGTCACCTTCTGGCATGGAATGAGACAATGGGATGTTTCCACACCTACTGTGAAGACGTGAAACTAAAATCTCCAAGCTGTTTGTTATAGGGCTTCAAGGACTAGTAGTTTACTAATAGCCTGAAAGAATTAATGTAGCTCTCCACATGCCAAGTTTATTTGTGGAGAAGTAGTTTATATATGCAGTAAATGGAAGAATATTGAGAGTCTGGAAATAAACCCTCACATTTATGGAAAATTGATTTTTCAACAAGGATAAATTGACTGCCAAGGTAATTCAGTGGAGGAAAGAACCATCTTTTCAGTAAATGGTGCCAGGGCAACTGGATATCCACATACAAAAGAATGAAGTGGGAACTCAATCTCACACGATAAGCAAAAAATTTAACTCAAAATTGACTAAAGATCTGAATGTAAGAGCTAAAACTGTAACACTCTTAGAAGAAAACATAGGTATAAATCTTCACGATCTTGGGTTAGGCAATAGTTTCTTAAATATGACACCAGAAGCATAAGATTCAAAAGAAAAAAATAGATAATTTGGCCCTCATCAAACTAAAAACTTTCGTGCTTCAAAGGATACCTTGAAGAAAATGGCAGTTACTCAAATAATTAACCATAGAGTTATAATATGACCAACAATTTCAGTCCTAGGTATATGCACAAAAGAAATGAAAATATGTTCTATACTTCAATAAAAAATAAATTAAAAATAAATAAATAAAATTTTTTAATTAAAAAAAATTTTTAAAGAAAATATATTTCACAACAAACTTGTTCATGAATTTCATAGCAGCATTATTCATAATAGCCCCACAGTGGAAACAATGCAAATGTCCATCAAAGTGATGAATGGATAAATAAAATGTAGTATCGACATACAGTGGAATATTATTTGGCAACAAAAAGAAATGAGGTACTGATATATACTACAACATGGATGGCCCTTGAAAACATCATACATAGTGAAAGAAGGCCACATATTGTATTTCATATATATAAGTCCAGAATAGGCAAGTTCCCAGAAACAGAAAATGCATTTGTGGTTGCCTGGGGCTGGAGGAATTGTGGGGAAACGGGAAGTGATACTCACAGGTACAGATTTTCTTGGGGTAATGAAAATATTCTGAAATTGATTGTAATGATGGTCACTCAACTCTAAGAATACTAAAATCCATTCAGTTGTACACTTTAAATGGGTGAATTGTATGCTGTGGGAACTATATCTCAATTAAGATGTTCTAATAAAATAACCAAAGAAAATAGATGGGTAGAAATTAGCTGGTGCCAGACTTTTCCAAAGTGGCTTGTACCCATGACACTCTAATCAGCATGGAACAAAAGTCCTGCCGCCATCACATCCTCAACACTTGATATTGACCAGATTTTAGCTTTTTATGTTTCTGATGGATGTGGAAAAAAAAAAAAATGGGTAGAGAGGATGGACACTGTCATTAATTACAGTTTTTCTGTATTTTTCATTCTCTTCTCTTGGCCTTCATCTGCTTTTCCAGATGTTTCTTAGAAACCATCCGAAGCAAAGATTTATAGCTCATTGTATGGAAGCCACAGGATTTGTGAGAAGAAGCTAGATAGATGACTGCAATATAGTGTTTACATTTAAGATTTACTTTTTGTTCATGTTTCAGACTTAATTCTTAACTTTGCACCTATTACCACGTACTAGCTATTCCCTCTCCATGGAGATGGAAGGTCTTTGGAATTCTTAATAAAATGTCCTCAGTTTCTTGATCAAACCTGTATACTGAGAATCACATATAGTTTACTTTTCACCAAACTTGCTCCCAACAAATTGCCACGTGAGAGGTAAAGGAAAGCAGAGAGGCAACAGATGTGCTGTTTTCCCCTGCTTTACGACAAAAATTATATCTCTGTCAAGATCAAAGAAGAGTCTTTTATTCCACCAACTGAACTTCTTATCCTAAGCTAGGGAACTATTACAAAGTAAGGAACATCAGTGGAGGGAAAAGGAAATCACAGGATAGAATACATTCTTAGGTTTTCTTCTCTAAGTCGAGCTGTGGAGGGGAGCGCGGCACAGAGCACAGGGCAGGTTTGCCTGGTGAGGTGTGCCCTGGGATGTCCATCTACTTTCGCCTAGACGTGGGCAACTGACCTTGGCAATTCAGTTATCTCCTGTGAGCCTAAGCTTCCTTGTCCTCGAACTGAGGGATCTCAAGTCTTTCCTAGCTCTAAAAATCTAGATTTTATTATTTCATAATCTGATTTAGAATTCTCTGAGAGATCAATGCTAAATGAGCAGAGAGGTAGATAAATCTACAGTTGAATCAATATCGTACCAAATATTTCAAGTAATGAATAAATGTCATAAATGAAGCAATCTCATGACTTTTCTCAGGCCTCTGGAGCTATAACTGATTAGCATAGCATTTTAAATTAATGACTCAAACCAAAAGAGCATGTCTATTAGTTTTGCAATCCACAGAAAGATAAGCACAGCAGACATGTCAATATCCAAACGTACATTTAAAAAACTAACTGCCAGGTTCCAAATGAACAGAGGCTCAGTTGGCCATAGTGAAACTTTAAATATTTCGAATGTTGGATGACAAGTTCTATTTGAACCAAGTTTGATGTGGTTCCTTTTTTTTTTCTTTTCTTTTCTTTTCTTTCTTTCTTTTTTTTTTTTTGGCTTGCAGTATAATTTACAAATTTACATACAGTGAAATGCACAGATTTTAAAAGAACAATTCAATGAGTTTTGACAATTGCATACATCCATGCAACCTACACCCCTATCAAGATATAGAATATTCCCAACTCCACAAAGTATCCTTCCTGGCCCCTCCCAGTCAGTCACTACCCAGAGGCAAACATGGTTCTGATTTCTTTCTCTATCCATTAGTTTTTCCATTCCTAGAACCCTGTCAGTGGAATCATACAATATATACCCTTTTGTGTCTGACTTCTTTCACTCAGTAAAATGGCTTTGAGGGTCATCCATTTAGTTGGGTTTATCAGTAGTTTCTCACAGGTTGGATTCCCTAGAAAGAGACAAAGATTAGCATGCAGGGCATTTATTAAGGAGGCCTCTTGGGATCTAAGGCTTTGGAAGGGAGGGAAAGAAGCAGGATTGAGCACAGAGAGAAGTCAAGGTGTGAGGCAGCCTGAACACCCTCCCCGGCTGGACTGATCCCCTGGGGAGCTCTCGGTGACAGCCGCCATGGGTGCATGGGTGGCTCAGTGGTAGAATTCTCCTCTGCCAATGGGACCTCTGGAGCTGCATGGCCTGTTAGAGTAATTTCAAGTTGTCCCCACTCCCCTGTTAATCCGGCATTGGATGTGGGCTGCTTCTCCAGGAAGAGGATGGTACTTTGGGTAAGGCTATTTGTTTCAGCCAAGACAAATCTGCCGCCACCCCTCCCAAAAGGGCTGACTGCTAAGGCCTGTCTTCCAGGAGCAGCCCCAGCAGATGGGGAAATAAGTCCTTCATTTCTGGGGGGGTGTCAGGGCAGCACGGCACAGTGTTCTATTGCCGGTAGTATTGCACTGACGGGTACACCAAACTGTATTTGCCCCTTCTCCTGCTGATGGGCATTTGACCTGTTCCAGTTTGGGGCTATTATGAATAAAACTGCTATGAACATTCTTAAACAGATCTTTTTATGGATATGTTTTCATTTCTCTTGGATAAATGCCTAGAAGTAGAATTTCTGCCTCATAGGATAGGTGTATGTTTAAGGTTATAGAAACCGCCAGACCAAATTTCCAAATTCCAAATTGTCATTTTACACTCCCACCAACAATGTATGAAAGTCCCAGTTGCTGTTTATTCTTGCCAACACTTGGTATGGCCAATCTTTTTAATCACATACAGAAAAGACTTGAAAAGTATCCCGATCACTTAGATGGAAATATCAGAAGGGATTTCTGCTTGAGTTAGAGTTTGGACTAGACAGATTTGAATTTATGATATACAATAAGCATAATTTCATATACATTCCTGCAGCAAAAATCACATTTAACCTGTTGACTTCAAGTTCTTTGTTATTTTGAAGGTGTACTGCCATATCCAAATTTATTTCAAAATGACTTTAAATTTTTGAAGTCCAAAACTTAACCTATAGTTGAACCTCCTTAGTGGTAAGGTTCCCCTGTATTGGAAAATGAATTGGCACTCAGGTTCTTTTTCCTAACAGGTTCCTTCAACAAAGTATATTTAGATATTATACGTTAATAGTAGTTAAGTTTTACTGATCGGGTACGACATGCAAGGTTATGTTCTAATCATTTCATATGTGTTACATCAGTTATCCTTATACTTGATTCAGGGAAGTACTATTATTATCATCCCCATTTTACAAATGAGGAAAGGATAGGTAAAGATGGAGCTGCTTCATTCATTCAACAAATATTTATTGACTGCCACCAACTTGCAAGGAGATAAGGTATTAAACAACCAAAATAATCTTTTTTCCTTGGGGAGCTTACATTCCAATAGCAGGAGATAGATAGATAGATAGATAGATAGATAGATAGATAGATAGATAGATAGATAGATAATATGAGCAGTTTTACTTTTCTTGGGCTTTCAGTCCATATTTTCTATTTGGGATAGAAATTAGAATGCTAGAATGTACACTGCCTATACTACACCCTATTATTATACTACTATACATTATACTACACAATAGGCATCCACAACTGGGTATGTCAGAATTGCAGATATGAGTCCAGATAATTGTTTGAAGGTTGAAAATGGATCACAGGTCACAGTCATTGGAGCTTGGACTCACATTTTGGTCTCTGACCGATTTAAGTGACTTCTAAGAATTGCTTCTACAATTCAGAGATGCTGGATAGGGGTGGACGGTTTGGCTATGCCAGTATAATATTTTTGAATGAAATATCATATAGGTTCATAAATGCCACAGATTTAGATATACAAACTACATTTTTTTTTAATCAGTCATCAATTTTATACACATCAGTGTATACATGTCAATCCCAATCGCCCAATTCAGCACACCACCATCCCCACCCCACCGCGGTTTTCCCCCCCCTTGGTGTCCATACATTTATACAAACTACATTTATCCTCAACTATTGTCTGTAGTCTTACTTTTCTGGCTTTGGCCCTCTCTGAACTCATCAGAGGAGAAAGTGTTAGCTTAACCACCTGGCTTTCTTCCCCTGCTGCTAAGGCCTCTTCTTCCTATTCCAAGCTACTCTTTCACCTCAGTGCAAATTAAACTTCTCATCAATCCTACTTCCTCCAGTATTCCCTTTAGACCGCGTAGGTCTTCCTTTCGAGTAATCTATGTTCCCACCTGTGTTAGTTATGTATTGCTGCAGAACGACATTACCACAAACTTAACAGCTTAAAACAACATATGTTATAGCTCAGTTGCCGTGTGTCAGGAGTTAGGGCACAGCTTAGTGGGGTCGTCTGCTTAGAGTCACGGGATGTCATAAAGCTGCGGTCAAGGTGTCAGCCAGGGCTGTGGTCTCACTAAGGCTTGACTGGGGAGGGATACATTCCCAAGCTCACGTGGCTGCTAGCAGTGTTCCATTGCTTGCAGAATGCCAGGCTGAGGGCCTTAGTTCCTTGCTGGCCGTGAGCCAGAGGTTGACTACTGCTCCTTGTCTCATGGCCTTCACGTGGCAGCGCACACTTCTTCAAAGCCAGGAAGAGGGTGTGTCCTAGCAAGCCAGATGTTACAATCCTACACAACATAATCACACATACACACAAACACACACACAATCACGTGCATCCTCACCATAGTCTGTTGGTTAGAAGAAACTCACAGATCCCATCCGCCCTCAAGAGAAGCTACTTGTACAATGGTGTGACTATCAGAGGGGCCACCTTAGCCTTTCCGTTGCACCCCAATATTAAGAAACGTTTCCTGTATTACCTCAGTCGAATGTTTTCTTTCTGCAAAAGCAGAGTAAGCTAGAACTCTCCATCCAGTCCGTTAATCTGTATACAATGATTTGTAAGTTAATGAACATTCCTGTTTAGTTTTAGCACTGCTGTATTTCAACGAAATCAATTTTTAATGAGACATAGGCCAGTAGTCTCAGAGGAGAAACTGAACAAAGTTTTAACTGGGGCTGTTGAAAACATAATGTATGTATTTAGTAGATGCATATTAATGTAATTGTGACAGTTTTCAGATTCTATGTTTTCTCAATTACTGAATCAAAAAACCTAAGTAATCCATCAAATGGTATTCTACTGACACTATCGCTTATTGCTGGGCCTGAGATTAAACCCCACAGTACTTTTATGGTTCCTCAGTTTCCTTTTTCTGTTTCCCCTGGTAGCCACAGATCTAAATGGTGCATTGATACAGATCCGATTCATTCATTCATTCATTCATTCATATATAAAATACATACTTCCTGAGCACTTACCCACATTCTGGCTCTGTGCTGTTGTTATAATGGTAAACCAGACATGGCCTCCAGATGACATTCAGTCCAGTGCAAGAGACAGATGAAGAGACAGCCTTGGGATAAATTCCGTGGGGCAGGTTGCTATGGAAATATATAGATTAAGGTCCCAGAGCATTTGACATCTAAGCCAACATATCTCTTAGAACATAAAATATAGGAGAATTGGAGGCAAGATATTGAGAATCATTCAACCCAAGTAGACATAGAAAATAAAACCCGAGGAAGGATGAGTCCTCTAGTTAGTAATAAAAGAGGGAGATGAACAGAGGTTGGAGAACCAAGGCTTGAGGTAAACCTAGACAGAAGGTGGGAAGAAAATAAGCCATGGATTTTTAGTAACTGCAGTTTTGGCAAGCTATAAAGAGTCTCATTCTTCCCATGGTAATAACAGTTTTCAGAATAAGGTACTTGATATTTCTACATTGACACAAATAATGAGCTACAACTAAATATTCATAATGCTTTTGGATAAAATGAATTTTTTTTTTACCCTAGATGAAATAGGGTAATATTTGTCTCAGAAACAAAGCAAAACATATCACCCTAAAATGACAGACTCAAGTGAGAAATGTATATTAATGTTGACTATTTTATTAATAAATGTAGCTGAGTATTGTATTCAGCATTGGTTCACAGAAACAAATCACCGGATGTGTCATTAGCTCACAAAACAGTACAGTACACACCTATAAAGAAGAAATAAAATAATCTGTAGAAACAGTGAAATCTTTGGAGCTTTATCTGGGTTTTGGAATATTTATAGCAAAACAAAATCCACATCATTTTCTCTTGCTAAATAAATAGAGAGAGAGGGAATAACAATATTCTTTTAAAGTAAAACAATAAATCTTTCATGTAAAGATTGATTCTTATTGTATATTGGGCCCCTTTCTCCCTTGTAAAAATTTCCCTTGTGCATTCTCATAATTGAAAGCCCTCTGCTTAAGGAGGTTGGGGAACGAAAACCCTTCAGTGAAAGAGCCTCATTGCTTTGGAGAGTGGTGTATAGATTTTAAATGTAAATATTCCAAGCCCATTTTTTATGTCTGCTTCTTAATGGTGTGATTATATGATTTCTCCCTGAATAAACCTTGTTTTGATGAGAGAGTAAGTCTGAACACCTGCAAGTTGCCTCATCCCCCTTCTCAGCTCCCATCTTTATCACCTGTTTGGAGAATGTGTCAACTTTCCTTAATTGAGAAGTAATTTTCAGTTACTGAAATCCGTTTTATACTCTAAAGCCTCTTCAATATGTACAACTTTCCCCTAGGGGGCTGTTTTACTTGGAGGCATCTTAGGTTTAGATTTAAGTTCTAATAAAACTGCCTATGTTTTCAGAAACATAGCTTAGAGCTTTCTTTTTTTTCTGTTTTAAAGTACCAGAAGCATAACAGTAAAGAACAGTTGAAGCTAGGCCTATGAAATATGAGAAACTACTTATTTGCAATTCCCTTAAGATGTCATTTAGAGTTTTAAAGATACCATTGTAGTACAAATAAAAAATATTACAGAGATATTAACTCTAAAGAAAACAAAAATAAGCAGTAGATTGAGCATCTGTTTTTATTTATAGAATGCTGTGCTATTTAATAATGCAAGTGGTTTAAATAGCACTAAATATGCATCTGTGTTTTCCCCGGGATGCGAAATAGTAAGTTTTAAATTCACCTTTCTACTAGTGATGTTTCAGTTCGTGTAACTACCAGATAGCTCTGTTTTTCATCTTGAATTGTCTTTACCTGCATTCCAATTACTTTTTTCCATTCAGAAATGCAGAGCATTCTCTAAATTTAAGTCAACCCCTGCTTTTCACATGAATGAAGTTTCTGAATATACCAAAGCAAATCTCTTGATTTTTATTTCTTATTTTCATTTGTGCCCTTATTTTTATTATTCCTTTTCTTACTCTGTTCCTTTTCTTCTTTTTTCTTTCCTTTTTTAGCTTCATCAGTTTAATACTTACCTAATTTATTTGTATATTATTTCTCTCTGAATAAACCTCTCTTTCTTTTTTTAAAAATTCAGTTAAGACTTTAAATATACCTCTGATTACCACATTACTATCATCTCACATATT
This sequence comes from Balaenoptera physalus, assembly GCF_965194825.1. Lineage (NCBI taxonomy): Eukaryota > Metazoa > Chordata > Mammalia > Artiodactyla > Balaenopteridae > Balaenoptera > Balaenoptera physalus. Next base: position 21,417,137 of record NC_138888.1, on the reverse strand, counting down.
CTGTAGTGCTTTCATTGTTTTGTTCTACACACTTTATAAGTTACAATTTGATTTCCTTGTGTAACTTAGGAGTACTTTTTAAAAAAAAAAAGTTTCCAAAAAAGTATGAGAGGGTTTTTTTTTTTTTCTGTTTTAACTGTTTTTCTTATTGATTTCTAAGAAATCAACACATTTCATTACATTATGGTCAGAGATTGTAGATTATATAATATGAATTCTTTAAAACTTATTGAGATCCAGTATTTACTCAATGTGTAGTTGCTATTTCTTGAATACCGGTGTCTACATATATCTGTAAAACCAAGCTTATCAAATGGATTGTTCATATTCATAACCTTAAAAATGTTTTGTCTGCTTGATCTTGTTACTTTTTCATGGTATGTTAAAATCTCTCCATATTATTGTGAATTTGTCTATCTATCCTTCTAATTCTGTTAGTTTTTGTTTTTTGTATTTCAAGATTCTGATGGTAGGGGCATACTAGCTGATAATTTGTACATCTATTTTCTTGTTAAATTATTCTTTTTATCATTATATAATCGGTCCCTCTATGCTATTCATTATTTTTACCTCAATTTTAATTCATCTATTATTAATATTGATACACCAATTTTCCCTTGGTATTTGCTTAAATATATATTTTTCATGCTTTTATTTTCAGCTTTTGCTCTTTTGGATGTATCTCCCAAAATTGGCAGATAGAGAGATGCATTGTATTTCTGCTCCAATCTTTTACTCTCTGTCATTAGATATGAATATTCCTTTCACATTTACTGCAATCAGAATTTTGGGCTAACTTGACCATCTTAATTGATCATCATCTTTTTTAGCCTGCTTTTTTTAAAGTTTTCTCTCATTTACTGTTCTCATTCTTTGGGTTAGTGAAACATTTTTTTATTCCCCTTTCTTTTATTTACTGATTTGGAAGCTTATTATTATATTTTTCTTATTATTTGAAACAACACATTTTTCTAACAAAGTCAAAAAGTATTTAATTTGTCTGTCCTCCTGGTCAAAATCAGGACCTTAACATATGTTAAAAACTCATTGACTACCTCTCCGTTTTGCACAGCCAATAGTTTATTAAATTCACCATAATTTTATCAACTTCTATACTCACTGTTGTTTTTGGCATCCCACCCTTAATCTGGGCTCTTCTTCTTTCTTGCTGAGGAATATTCTGTAGAAGTTCCTTCAGTGATTAACCACTTTTAGTGAGTGATTGTTTGATTTAGTGAATGATTGTTTATTGGGGTATGGAATTCTAAGATATTTCTCCATAACACAAAGAAAATAGAATTCTATTGTCTTCTTGGATTTATTGTGATGCCTTGATGTGGCATCTGTCTTTTCTACCCACTACTTTTTAAGTTTTCTCTTTATTCTTGACATTCAATGTCCCTAGGATATATCTAGGTATAGATTGATTTTTTCCTTGGTGACACTTAGGATTGTTTTCATTCTACAATTGGATGTCTAATTGAACATTTCAAATTTGAACTTCGAATTTTTTACCCCAAACCCACTTTACTCACTGTTGTCTCAGATTTAATTAATGGCAACTCAGCCCTTCCAATTGCTCAAACAAAATTTTGAAGTTGTCCTTGCTTTATCTCTTTTCTCCCATACTCCACATTCAATCCATGAAGAAATTTGGCTCTACCTTAAAAATGTACCCAGAAACCAAGTACATTTCACCATTCCCACTGTTGCCAACCTGGTCTAAGCCCCTGTCACTTCTTTTTTATTTATTTATTTATTTATTTATTTATGGCTGTGTTGGGTCTTCGTTTCTGTGCGAGGGCTTTCTCTAGTTGTGGCAAGCAGGGGCCACTCTTCATCGCGGTGCGCGGGCCTCTCACTATTGCGGCCTCTCTTGTTGCGGAGCACAGGCTCCAGACGCGCAGGCTCAGTAACTGTGGCTCACGGGCCCAGTTGCTCCGTGGCATGTGGGATCTTCCCGGACCAGGGCTCAAACCCGTGTCCCCTGCATTGGCAGGCGGATTCTCAACCACTGCGCCACCAGGGAAGCCCCCCCGTCACTTCTTGCCTGGCGTATTCTTGTAGTCTCTCCTGATCTCTCTGCTTCCAACCTCGTCTCTTCTATCCTCTACTCAGAAGCCGTAGTGATCTTAATACATAAGGCAGATCGTGCCATTCCTTTGCTCAAAACTGTCATTGCTTCCTCATCTCACTTACAGTAAAAGCCAAAGTCTTTATGGTCAACTTTAAGGTCCTATATGGCTTACAATCCCCTTCTCACCTCCCCCTCCCTTACTGTCCTCCAACCACACTGGTCCCTTAGTGTTGCTTGAACATACAGCATGCTCTTGTCTTCTGGCTTTGGGTGCCCTTTCTCCAGATAACCACATGGCTAACTCCATCATGTCCTTTGAGTCTGTGCTCATTGATTACCTTTTCAGTGAGGACTACTATGACCATCACATGCTAATCCATCGCTCTTACCCTTCCCCATTTATTTCATAGCACTTTTCATCTTCTAAATTGCTATAAAATTTACAGATTTATTATGTTCATTGCTTATTTTCTGTCCTTTCCTTAAAATGTAAGTTCTCTGAATGCATATATTTTTACTTTTTGTTTAATTCTGTATCTTAAATACCTAGAACAGAGCCTGGTACAAAGGAGATGCATAATAAATATTTGTTGGATGACTGATGAACCAATAAATGAATTCTTATTTATACGGAACTATCATACAGATAGATAGATAGATAGATCCATCTTATGTATTTTCACAGAATAGGAATACAATACAATGCAATATAGTTACAACCACATGCCCATTAACTGGTAAATAGATAAACGAACTTTGATATAGCCGTACAATGGAACCCTACTCAGAACAAAAGGGAACAGAATACCGATACTTACAAGAACATGGATGAATATCAAAAACATTAAGTGAAAAAAGCCAGATATAAAAAACCGCATATGCTGTTATTCCATTTATATGACATTTTAGAAGAGTCTAAACTATGGAGATGGAAAGCTGGTCAGTAGTTGCCTGATGCCAACGAGTAGGACCGGGATTAACCGCAGCACATGATGGAACTCTTCAGGATTCTCAAAGTTTTCTAAAACCTGACTGCAGAAGTGGTTGCGCTACATATTTACTAAAACTCATTGAATTGTTTACTTTAAATGGGTAGAATTTAGGGTTTGTAAATTATTCCTCAAAAAGCTGTCAGCAATAAATAAAGACATACAGTTAATACTAACTATATACTATCAGAATTTAATCTTTGATTTCGGAAGCCCTTCACAATCTTGAGTCATCTTCAGAATGAGTTGCTGACTCTGTATTGGAAAGATGTGGATTTAGCAATTAATAAAGTTCAGAGCCTTCCCTGTAGCAGCCCACTGTTCATCCTTAACTCTTGGTGGAACAAACCTCTATCATAGAACTCACTGTTATAGTAATTTACTTGTAAGCCAAAATACCCACCCTCCACCATATATATATATAGTGAAGTCCTCCAGGGTACGGTCTGTACCTCACTTTTCCTCACACTAGAGGTGTGAGGCCCGTGGGAGATCCTCAGTTAATTCTAGCTAAATGACTAGATGATGATTATTATTAATAGAATGGCATATAAAAGGAAATTTACAGTCAGTGACACAAATTGATATCATCTTGCTATGCAGTCCGCATAATATCACCAAAATCATACATTTATTCCTAGCTGGATTTTTTTCATCCACGCTGCAATTTACTATAATTAAGGAAATCATGTAAATGTGATTTATCACACAATACATATTGAGTGCCCTCTATGTGCCAGACACTTTGTTAGGTTCTAGGGATAGATGCGATGGTTAATAAAACAATGATTTGGACCTTATTTTAAGCAATTACTTTCTGTAAATTGGGCACTAATTATTAAAAATGTCTTGAAGGAATGTTCTCTATAGATTTCGGTTAGTAAATTAAAGATTATTCATTTTATAGCAGTTGTCAGAGTTTTAAATACTGTGGACGAGTAATTTGTTTTTCTTGTAAAACTAAGTGCAGCAAATTACACACTTTTTCTCCTGGGGTGGGGGAAAGTTTCTGGAAAAGGAAATTCCAGCACCACTCCTCGAGGTCTTTATTTTCCAGAGTAAATCTTCTAACCATCCAGCTCAATCACTAAGTAAGCACACGTGTGAAACACCATGCCCTCGGCAGAGACTCACTCAGGGCAAAACAGGGGCAAGGTATTTTGTTAATCCTTTTAGCTTGAGCGAGCAGTAGAAGAAAAACTCAGGAAATAAATCATATAAAAATATGAGAACAATAGGAAAGAAAAGCCTGTCTTACAGGTTTGTTTCCTGTTCTAATACTTCTGGAATGTGGTTTTCTCTCCTACTGATGCTGAATATAACTAGAATGTCTAAAGTTGTAATTCTTTTCTTAACCAGAGTTCTCCTTTGTCTGTTTATATTATCATGTTAAAACCAAAATCTCTCAGCATTGTCAAAATAAAAGGCATAGGAAGCATTTGGTGGCAATTGCTGTAGAGTAACGTTTTAAAAAGTAAACACTGGTTGCATATACAGAATTTCAACTGAAATCATAACATTCTATTTGCTTTTTAGTAGTTATATGTTTCTAAATATGCTGACTTTCACAAAATGTAGCCAAGTTTTGGAGTAATGCAAAGTTTCAAAAAACTGGCAGATAGTCTAGTAAAAACCTACTTAAAAACTTTTGCACACCAGCTTTTAGTTTCTGAGTTATATATTCTTGTACTTGATTATTAGAACCTCTTGTGTTAAAAATAGCCTTCTAATTTAAAAAATTGACCTTTAGCACCTCCACCAGAGAAAGGGAGAAAAGACAGTTTTCTGCTCTTTAATAAATCTGACAGTGGTAGGTAGGAAGAAAATAAATGATTAAACTGATCCTTTTAGATCATCTGTGAATTTCTGTTGTTTCTTCTGACCATTGTATCTAGAAAACAAACTAATACACTTTAAAAAAATCCTATTTGGAAAGTTACTAAGTTTTAATTACTAAGTTTCATTTCCTTTCCACTAGGAGAAGGTTTTCTATGACTGCGATTCCCATTACTCAGGCAAATACCAGTAATTCACTAGATCTTCACGGCCAAGGCCAGGAATAAGGGTGCCAGTTAAGAGATCTTCATCTACCTGTACGTGGCCACCAACCAGCCACTTTTGCTTCCTAGACCACCACTGCTCTGATCAACCATCTCATCTTCTGGTACTCTGCCTAACCCTCCTCCTCCTACCCCCTCACCCCCAAATGCTGGTGTCTCAAAATGTGGTCCTAGCAGAGCCAGCAGCAGCCAGGAAACCAGACACCTAGGATGAGTATTCATGGCATCTGTGCTTTGAGGGAGGAAGATCTCACTCTTTCTCCTACTCCAAGCTGAGATTTGGCCACTAGAAAAGCCTGTCAGTGACCTAAGTTACAGGACTTGGTAATGGTGACTGTACTCGTTGTAAACCATCTCTCTAGTCACCAAATTGTATGCCTACAATTTGGACTTTGACCTGGTAGGAAAGGACCTTTCCACAAATAGATTGCTAAAGTTTAGGTTTATGTCTGCTTTTAACTTTTATCTAATGGAACTAGTGATTTCCACCCATAAAAAGTGCAAGTGTCACTTTGGGTACCCCAGATGGATGAATTTAATAACTCCTACAAGCCAGTGAAATCTGTGTTATAGGGTAAAATGGTTGAAAACCTCAAGAAGTACAACCTCTTTGTCAAAAGGCAAACCAGTTTCCGGGAGGGGAAATTCGCTCTAACTAATCCACCCAATTTAATTTCTTTCCGGAAGTAAAGGAATAAATCACAGAAGGTCTTTCAGGGGTTCAAAAATATTTAGACCGGATGATGGAAAAAATCAGAAGATGCTGTCAGTCTATATTTTTAGGAAGGTTTAACATCAACAATTTCTCACAATCAGTCATGGTATGATTTGATGACAGCATATTAAAAAACATGAAAGTGGTGCTACGCTGAAGCCTGCTCATAGAGGCCCGTTGTTAAATTTCCAGAAACTTGGCAAACCAGTTGACATAAATTTTGCGAGCCAGCTGACCACTCATTGAATTGGTCATTGTAGAAGTATTAATATCATAGAAAACAGCAAACACAAATCGCACATCAGTTTTGTCCCCACCCCCAGAGCAAACCAGTTGTTGAGCATTTACCAGGATATCACTGGATGAGAGATTGGTCTAGAAATATAGACTGAAGAACAGGACCAATGCTGAAGAGTTATAAATAGATAATTTCCTCAAAGTTAGATGTTGGCACTAATCTTCTTTAGCAATTTTATAAATTCTCTGGAAAGAGGTAACACAGAGAAACATCCATTTTTTTCAGATGACATTAAACATTCCCACCGTTAAACTATAAATTTGAGGGATTAACAGGCAGAGCTCTCAGTAAAACTGTGAGTTCGCTGAATAATAGCAGATGAGCTGTAATGAGGCAAGAAAAGGGCAATTTGGGGGGAAGTTATCTTTTTTTTTTTATAAATTTATTTATTTTATTTATATTTGGCTGTGCTGGGTCTTCGTCACTGCGTGCAGGCTTTCTTTAGTTGAGGCGAGCGGGGGCTACTCTTCATTGTGGTGCGTGTGTTTCTCATTGTGGTGGCTTCTCTTGTTGCGGAGCACAGGCTCTAGGCGCGTGGGCTTCAGTAGTTGTGGCGCATGGGCTCAGTAGTTGTGGCACATGGGCTTAGTTGCTCCGCGGCATGTGGGACCTTCCAGGACCAGGGCTCGAACCCGTGTCCCCTGCATTGGCAGGCGGATTCTTAACCACTGTGCCACCAGGGAAGCCCCTGGGGGGGAAATTATCTTAACATACTCTTGTTAGATGATAAATTCTAACCTTTATGTTATGACCTATAAATGGAATTTAGGGATTTCTGTAGACTTTCTCTATGTTCATTAATGTAATTTGTTAGCTGTGATGAAAAGGCTGTTAAAACACCAAGCCTCATGGGAAGCACTGGAAACAGAATAAGCTGCGCCACCCTTATAATGGAACTTTAATGCCCACTTCCTGCAGTTTTGGTTGACATGCTTCAAGGATAATGTAATGGAACTGGAAAAATTTCAGAGGAAAGTGTGTAACCTGATCGGGGGATTATAAGAATCCCAGATGAGGCTAAGATTATATTAACTAGCAAATCATGAAAGGTTTTTGAATAAGGTATATATAGATGGATTTAGTAAATCCTGAAAGACTAGAGCTATAGAGTACCCCTTTGATGTTTGAAATATGAATTTGCAGAGGAAATAAAAAGAAACATATTATTGTTTCTCAAGGAAAAGAAGTATTGATACCAAAAATGACACTGTACGTCAAAGTTTAGCTTTTGTTAATTTCAAAGACAATCATTGTATTTACATATTCTGATGTGCAAAATTTGTGGTATATTTCCTCTAATCAATGACCTCCCTTATCCATTAGGCTCTATCAATGGAAAGAAGAGTGAGAATTTCCTCCTCTCAGTTTAGATTGAGAGAACACTCAACCTGGTCTTTTTTTTTTGGTGGTTGTTGTTTTAAGACAATTTAAAGGAAGAAATAGAAGAGCCATTATAATTGTTTACTCTCACTGCTGAACCCCCCAGGTGGAATGTGTTCCCAAACACAGCAGCTTTGCACTTTAAAAGGAAATTTAGTTAGGATTAATTTCATTGTCCTAATTAGAACTCACATCTTGGTTAATCCTCAGTTTTGTTACAAAATATCAGGGTTTCTTTGTGGAGCTGATCCTCCGGCTCTGCAGCACCAGCTCGGATAGACTGAGGTCTCTGTGGCTTTGGTGACCCTGCTTAAGCATTCCCACCGTGTCCCAGCTCTGCTCTCCGCGTGCCTCCCACTGCAACCCCCCTCACCTGACCTCAGGGCCTGGGGAGGGGGCGGTGCCCCAAGGTCAGGCGCTTTTGCTCAGCAGAGATGTCAGGCTTCCTGGGGGCATCAGTTTTTGAGGTCTGCCGGGGTCCAGATGACCTGGGACCAGGTGTCACCTAGAGATGCGCCTCAACCTGTGCCTCAGGAAGGGCTAGGGAACAATTTTGTTATTGTATTAACTTTACTCATTTAACTTGCTTGAGAAACTAACCAATTTTTACTTTCTGTCTAGAATGACGTATGTAGGAGAGTGAGCCATAATGCTCCCAAAGTGCCTTGCTTTTCTCTGATACAAATATATTTATAAAGACTTGGTCCAGTGGATTCCTGCGTGTGTTTGCCACAGCAAGATTTTAGGGACTTGGCTTGTATGTAGTGGGGATACAGTCTGAAAATGGGTTCCCCTCCCCTGAAGATGGGAAAGGAGCTTGAGGTGGAGCTCTGAGCAGTGGGGTTAAGCCAAACCCCTGAAGTGGCCATTTCCTCGTCACCCCACTCCTCTCAGGTCCTTAGAAGGACGTCCAGTTTTCCAAAGCCCTATGCCTCCAAGCCTGGTCTCATCTGAGTCCCTGCCAGGCTCATGTGTGTACCACATTAGCACCACAGTGATCTGAAGATTCTATGTAATTGTTTTATGTATACATGTGAATACATAGATACCAACATTTTAAATAATTTGATAAGGTCTTTGTAGCCACTCAAAAAAAAAAAAAATCAGTGTTTCTTAAGAGTGAATTAGGCAAAAGGAAGTAGATAATTGATCACACTATTCTAGGGAAAAAGTTTTCCTCACAGTAGAGGGTGGGCTATTTGGGTGTGAAAAAAAGAGGGCAACTTAAATGATGAAACAGACAAGCAAATGTCTTTCAAAAAACAAAGCAAGGCTCTATGTGATCTTTTTTTTTTTTTTAACATCTTTATTGGAGTATAAGTGCTTTACAATGGTGTGTTAGTTTCTGCTTTATAACAAAGTGTATCAGCTATAGGTATACATATGTCCCCATATCTCCTCCCCCTTGCATCTCCCTCCCACCCTCCCTATCCCACCCCTCTAGGTGGTCACAAAGCATGAGCTGATCTCCCTGTGCTATGTGGCTGCTTCCCACTAGCTAGCTATTTTACGTTTGGTAGTGTATATATGTCCATGCCACTCTCTCACTTCGTCCCAGCTTACCCTTCCCCCTCCCCATGTCCTCAAGTCCATTCTCTACATCTGCGTCTTCATTCCTGTCCTGCCCCTAGGTTCTTCAGAACCTTTTTTTTTTTTTAAGATTCCATATGTATGTGTTAGCATACTGTATTTGTTTTTCTCTTTCTGACTTACTTCACTCTGTATGACAGACTCTAGGTCCACCCACCTCACTACAAATAACTCAATTTCGTTTCTTTTTATGGCTGAGTATAAATATTCCATAGTATATATGTACCACATCTTTTTTAAAAAATTTATTTATTTAATTTATTTATTTTTGGATGCATTGGGTCTTCGTTGCTGCGCCCGGGCTTTCTCTAGTTGTGATGAGTAGGGGCTACTCTTCGTTGTGGTGCAGGGGCTTTTCACTGTGGTGGCTTCTCTTGTTGTGGAGCACAGGCTCCAGGCGCACAGGCTTCAGTAGTTGTGGCACTCAGGCTCAGTAGTTGTGGCTTGAGGGTTCTAGAGCACAGGCTCAGTAGTTGTGGCTCACGGGCCCAGTTGCTCCGCGGCATGTGGGATCCTCCCAGACCAGACCTCGAACCCGTGTCCCCTGCATTGGCAGGCAGATTCTTAACCACTGCGCCACCAGGGAAGCCCTGTACCACATCTTCTTTATCCATTTCTCCACTGATGGACATTTAGGTTGCTTCCATATCCTGGCTATTGTAAATAGTGCTGCAATGAATATTGGGGGTGCATGTATCTTTTCGAATTACGGTTTTCTCTGGATATATGCCCAGGACTGGGATTGCAGGATCATATGGTAGCTCTATTTTTAGTTTTTTAAAGAACCTCCATACTGTTCTCCTACTGGCTGCACCAATTTACATTCCCATCAACAGTGTAGGAGGGTTCCCTTTTCTCCACACCCTCTCGAGCACTTATTGTTTGTAGATTTTTTGATGATAGCCATTCTGACCAGTGTGAGGTGATACCTCATTGTAGTTTTGATTTGCATTTCTCTAATGATTATATACTATATACATTTTTAATAGTTCAGAGTTGAATGTCTAGGATAACCTAAAAAGTGAAAGCTGTGGCAAGTGAGCTAAATACAGTTTTTTTTAAAAATACACTGTTGGAGACGGATAAATTGGGAGATCGGGATTGACATATACACACTATTATATATAAAATAGATAACAAATAGGGACCTACTGTGTAGCACAGGAAACTCTACTCAATACTCTCTAATGACCTATGTGGGAAAAGAATCTAAAAAAGAGTGGATATATGCATATGTATAACTGATTCACTTTGCTGTACAGCAGAAACTAACACAACATTGCAAATCAACTATACTCCAATAAAAATAAATTAAAAAATTAAAAAATACTCTTTTTTGGGAATCCCCTGGCGGCCAGTGGTTAGGACTCGGTGCTCGCGCTCCCGGGGCCCTGGGTTCGATCCCATAAGCCTAGAGGCCTGGCCAAAACAAAAAAATACACTTAAAAAAAAACTTTAATGAAACATATACATTCAGAAAAATGCACAAATCATAGTATACAATTCAATGAATTTTCTTAAAGTGAACCACATTTATGTAACCACCATCCAGTCTAATGCCATATCTATCTCCATCTATCGATCTATCTATAGCTTGATCGATAGGTAGATGGAGATAGATATGGCATCTAGATTTCTCATCAACCGTATTTGTATTCATATTTTTAAGGAGTTTGCGGTTGAGATTTAATTACAGTAGGATTTAATTTAACTTTTATGGAATGTTAGCTTCTAAAATAAATTACTGTTGTTTTCACCTTTTGTATATTTTAAACAGCTTACCATGCAGTTTGATAGTCTCACAGTGATTCTTCTGAATATAGGAGAGGGAAACTTCCCAGAGTCTAGGTGGTAGAGAGCAAAGTGTATACTTTGTTGATCTCACACATAGATCCATCATTCAGATTTATTGTTCAACCTGATTGAGGCCACTAATACTGCTTTTTAAAATTCCACTTGTTAAAAGGAAGATAATTTTTAAAAGGAGAAAAAAAAATGCACACGTATCAGCAAACAATGTGAGGAAGGAACTAGCTTTAACGAAACAAATTTTCTTAAATTAAGTACCGTGACTAAGTACTTTAATTCCTTTTCTTCCAGCCCTAAAGGATCATTTGACAGGGAACCTTTTAAGTTAAACGGGAGTCACCCGAACTCTCTGCTACCCTGGGGGGGTCGCGGGTCTCACAGCCCCCGCAGGCGCGGCTGGACCAGCCGGGGCCTCTCCCCTCCCCACTTCCTCGCCCCCCTCATTCCACCGCCCCCGTCGCCCACTCCCCCTCTCTCCTCCCCCGTGACCCTTGACCCCAGCTAATCTGCATAGAGGAATGACAGGCATCCGCTGGGCAGGATCCGCCGCGCCGGCTGCGGCCGGCCGGGCTGGGAGACCCGCGAAGGGGAGAAGGTGAGGGGACCCGGCGGGCAGCTCCGCACAGACCGGGAAATGAACGCTTGGGAATCTTTCTGCGAGCGGACCCATGATCCAAGGACCAAAAGAGCCGCGTGATCGCCCGACCTGGCCCTGCGACCCGAGACATGGGCCAGACCTCGGTCTCCACGCTGTCCCCGCAGCCCAGCAGCGGTGAGTCCGGGGCGCACGCGATGCGCTCCCGCCCCGCGGGCGCTGGGCTGGCTCGGGGCAGCCTGGGCGGTCGAGGGCTCCTCGGCGAGCCGGGCTCTGCCCGAACCCGCCAAGTCCCTCCGAGAAACCCGAGAGGTAGCGCTCCCCCAAACTCTTTGTCGTGGAAAAGTGGAATGCCTTTTGGGATCCAGCCGATTTTACCTTAAAGGCACAGGCTCTATTTTCTCTGAGATGCCTCGCTTTCGTGTTTCTCTGAATCACTTCTGAGCCTGAAATTTACGAGAAACGCCATTGGCGTATTGCTTTGTTTTAAAAACGCGAAACTTAAAGAGCAAGATAAACTCGCCAACAGGTTTTTCTGTATTTACACTTGGCTTCCGAACAGACTAGAACCGAATTCTTTCAAGCTTGTCAACTGATTTATAGTTTGTGTTTCGGAGTAGAAGTGCTGTTTGCCTTCTTTTATCCTGGCAGAACGCTGAATACTTAATAACTAACAGAAAAAAGCTTAATTGTTTCAAATGATACTTGTTCATTAGACACAAGCTATAAAATTTGGGGAAACATTTCATGAACCCGGTTATTCAGGGCTAAATATCGTTTGATGGAAACGTGTGTAATGTTTCTGAGCTATACTGCCTTGTTTTAAGTTTCTTTTTTCCATTTTCTTAAAAAAAAAAAAAAAAGGAAGGAAGGTACGTCTGGCGTTTCTCCAGTAGTGTAAGGATAAACAACTTTTTGGTGGCGATACTTGTGATTGGATAACGAAACATACCTAAAAGATACTATTTTGATATGTTTTTCCATCAAGAATTAAAAAAGAAAACCTCAAAGGGGGCATTTACGTTATGCCTTGAGGTATTTGATACACTTTTCAAATTGTGTAAACATCAACAGGATCTTGCTGAAAGGAAATGACAGTGCAGAGATGAAGGGTTCTTTTTTTTGTTGTTGTTGTTTTAATCAGCTCCAGGATGTCTCCTAACTAGATAGCATTCTACCATTCCAGCCTCCCCCAGCATGGGTTTGTTTATATTGTAGAGCTTCACTCCCTGAAATATCATAAGCTTTGCTCCGGCTTATGTTAATGCCTCAGGAGAACCAACCGTCTGCAAAGGAGAGGAATCAGAATCCAAAAAAGATCACACCTTCCCTTACTGTTATTGACAAGGTTGTACAGTGCCGCTGCTGAACAGAAGAGACTTCATGTTGATAGCTTTTTGGGAATTTGAGGGGGAGTGTCGATTAGGATCTTAATTTTAGTAAACTATTTTGTGCAATTAAGGCTTACTTTCCTTTGTCTTACTTTAAAGCAGTGTGACTTCTTTCATTTCAAGGAAGAGTTATATTTTTAAATTTCGGCACTGGCAAAGCATAGAGTTAGATCAGTACTCCAGTACAACAGGCATAAAGTACTGCCCTGAATTTAGTTCTTTAGCCACAAAGTATTGTTAGGGTTAATATTAGAAAAGTGAATTTTGCATTTGTAAAAATCAAGGAATGTTACATAAATGATGCCTAAGAAGCAAAGTAGAATCCTAAAATGTGACTTTCCTAACTCTTACCCAGTACAGCAAAAAATACCCAGATTGCTGTAATTCCTAATACAATGACTAATCATGTCAAGAGATTGGTCAGTTTATTTATAAGTAATTTAAACAAAAAGTTATGCTTGACCATAAAAGATCTTTCAGAGAAATATCTCATGGAATGGTGTTATACTTAAATTACAGGTCCTCCATTTAGTTGATTAAAAGTTTGTATATCTTGGAGTGACCAATTCAGACATCAAGAGTAGAGGGTTTTTTTGGTTTTGTTTTGTTGGTTAAGGGATGACAGTTGCCATGACTGAAGTTTTTTAATGTTAAGAGCGGAGCAGTTTTCTCATGATATCCATTTATATCCTCTAAGTGTATTACTATCACTCCATTTCCCTGAAGTTTTGCCATTAGATTCCAAATGAAAATGAAAAAACAACAAAAACAGAACATTTGGTTGCCATATCCTAAGTTTTATATTCATGTTGGTGTTCTTCTCTGAGTCTGAGAATGTCAAACCCTCTACCCTTCCAAGTATTTTGTTCACTCCTCGTTAGCTGTTTGCCACTGGCTTCACAAGTGGTGTGAAGATCTTTGTTCTGTGTGATCTCAGGCATCTACTAGTTGTTTAAGTCTAGAGTGGCTGCTAGGGATTACAGTGGCGAAGAGGCTTCCCATCGTAAATGCTTAACAGGGGGAAAATCTGTTTGAGTCTAAGGAGTCAATAGCACAGAGTCTGATAGTTTATACTTGTTACTCGATTTGGGCTTTTGTAAAAATCAGCACTATAGGCCACAAGTTAGCTTGCTTTTCTTTCTTGATTTCAGGCTCTTTTGAGCCTTTCAGCTTAGGGCTGCATCTAGGTTCTAAGAAGACCAAGTAATAATGATTTCTGAAAACATGCAGTTAGAGTCATTATTTCTATTTTTCAAAACAGCTTTATTGACATATAATTAACATACCATAAAATTCACCCATCGAAAGTGTACAATTCGTTGTTTTTCAGTATCTTCACTGTGTTCTGCAACCATCGATCCCTGTTCCCATCCTTCTCAACCCCCGACTCCTAGCCCTAATTAACCACTAATCCCCTTTCTGCTCCTGTAGGTTTGCTTAGTCTGAAGAATTTATATAAGTGGGATCATACAACACAACACGCCTTTTGTGACTGGCTTCTTTCACTTAGCATGATGTTTTCAAGGGTCATCCATGTTGTAGCATGTATCAGTACTTAGTTTCTTATTATTGCCAAATAATATTCCACTGTATTAATATACCACATTTTATTTATCCATCCATCCGTTGATGAACATTTGGGTTATTTTTACCTCTTGACTCTCTGAACGGGGCTGCCATGAACTTCAGGTAAAAGTTTTTGTGAACATATGTTTTCATTTCTCTTGGGTACATATCTAGGAGTGGAATTGCTGGGTCATATGGTAACTCTATCTTTGTTATGTTATATTTTAAGGAACTGCCAGTTTTCCAAAGCGGCTGTACCATTTTACATTGCCTCCAGCAGTATATGAAGGTTCCAATTTCTCCACATCCTCTTCAGCACTTGTTACTGTCTTTTGATTATGGCTAATCTAGTAAGTGTGAAGTTGTATTTCATTGTGGTTTTGATTTGCATTTCCCTGATTACTTATGACATTGAGCATCTTTTCGTGTGCTTATTGGCCATTTGTATGTCTTCTTTGGAGAAATGTCTATTCAGATCCTTTGCTTAATTTTAATTGGGTGATTTGACTTGCTATTATTGAGTTATAAGAGTTCTTTGTATACTGGATACAAGTCCCTTATCAGATATATGATTTGCAAATACTTTCTCCCATTTTCAGAGTTGTCTTTTCACTTTCTTGATACTATCTATGATTTGCAACTGAAATTTTTTATTGTGTTCAGTTTATCTATTTTGTTGTTGTTGTTTGCACTTTTGGTCTCCTATCTAGGAAACCATAGACTAACCACTGTCAAGATTTACACATATGTTTCCTTCTAAGAGTTTTATAATTTTAGCTCTTACATTTAGGTCTGTGATACATTTTAAATATTTATGTGTAGTGTGGTATAGGGTTCCAATTTCATTCTTTTGCATGTGGATATCCAATTGTCCAGGACCATTTTTCGAAAAGATGACTCTTTCCCTGTTGAATTGTCTCAGTACCTTTGTCAAAAATCAGATGACCATATATGTCAAATTTATTTCTGAACTCTCAATTCTATCCCATTGATGTATATGTCTACTAATATGCTACACTGTCAAGATTACTGTAGCTTTGTACTAAGTTTTGAAATAGAAAAGTGTGAGTCTTCTCACATTGTTCTTTTCCAAGATTCTTTTGGCTATTCTGGTCCCCTTGCATTTTCGAATGAATTTTATAATCAGTTTGTCAATGTCTGCAAAAAATCCAGCTGAGACGTTGATAGGGATTGTGTTGAACTTGTAGATCAATTTGAATAATATTGCTCTCTTAACAATATGAAGTGTTTCAACCCATAAAGACAAGGAATGGAAATGTACAATGTCTTTCCATTTATTTAGATCTTCTTTGATTTTTTTCTCCAATATTTTTTAGTTTTCAGTGTATAAGTCTTGTTAAATTTATCATTTATCAGTATTTTTATCATTTTTATGCTATTTTAAATGAAATTGCACTCTTATTTCATTTTCAGAATGTTTCTTGCTAGTGTGTAGGATATAGAAAATTGATTTTTATATATTGATCTTGTACCCTGTAAATTTGGTGAACTCATTTTTTTAGTCCTAATAATTTTTCAGTGGATTCCTTGGCATTTCTGTATACAAGATCACATTATGTACAAGATTTATATACAAGGTCATGTGCAAACAGATACTTTTACTTCATCTTTTCCATCTGAATGTCTTTTATTTCTTTTCCTTGTCTAGTTGCCCTCACTTATTATACAGTATAATGTTAAAGAGAAGAGGCAAGAGTGAACATACTTGTCTTGTTCCTGATCTAAGGAGGAAAGCAATCAGTCTTTCAGCATTAAATGTCATGTTAGCTGTGGTTTTTTCATAGATGCCCTTTCTCAAAAAGTTCCCTTCTATTCTTAGTTTGTGAGCATCTTTATCATGCAACTGTTAGATTTTGTCCAAGACTTTTTCTTTTTGCCCCTGTTGAGATGATCATATGGTTTTTGTCCTTCATTGTATTAATATGGCATATTACATTAATTTCAGATGTTAAACCAACCTTGCATTCCTGCGATAAAGATTACTTGGATATGATATATAATCTTTTTTATATGTTGCTGGTTTTGATTTCCTCGTATTTTATTGAGGATTAGATTTATTATTTCTAAGCACAGGCTAAACAGCTATGTCCCCAAATAGGGTGGTTTTGGTACCCTCTGACCTCATTCCTTAGAAGAGTTGAGACTTCTAGTGTTCTCATTGCCAAGTACTGGGCATGACGGATTGGGTACAAAAAGTTTACTGAGTATATGAATGAGTCAACAAATATTCTCAATGCAGTCTGACTACTTTAAGGTAATGATTATATGAATGAGAATTTTGTATTATTTTCATTCTTCTTAACTTCAAGAATTGCATGCTACGCTGGCTCTGTTGTCTGTAGGGTGGTATTTGAATCTAGTGACTATTTTTTTCAGTCTTCAGCCCCACCCCACGTTCACTGTGCCACAGAGCAGCTCTTGGCTGTTTTGCATGAGCCCTTGAGTTGAAAGGGCAGACAAAGCCACTCTTCTCATTTTTAGAAGACAAGGGAACAAGTGAATAAAGTATGCAGGCTCACACCTAGGCCATGATAGAACCTATAATCTATCTGTGTTTCTGGGTTTCCATATTTTGGTCAGGGCCTCATTTCTGCCCTGCCCAGGATATTTATCCATTTCCTTATAAAGCCAGTATTAAAAGAAATCATAAAACAAAAATGGATAGTTCATTTTTCTTAATGAAAATAACATGCATATGATCAAAAGTCAAACTTTACAAGACAGTCCAGGATAAAAGTGAATTTTATTCCCTCCCAGACGCCTAGTCCCTCCCTTTTAAATTATAACCCAGCATGAACAACTTTTTTTCATTACAGACAATCTTCATTCATGTATGTATCTTTATCAAAATACAAGCAAGACGTAATATGCTTGCTGCTCCGGAGTTTGAGTTTTTCATATAATGTAAACTTGAAAATATTTCATATTGATGTTTTTAATCTAGAAACAATATTATAATATGAGGCTATCTCATAATTTCCTTTAAGAGAACTCTATTGTGTTTTTATATTTTCTTTGTATTTTTATATTGTTTCTGGGTTCTTTTGTGTGTGTGCTATTATGAACAAAGCTGAAATGAACATCCTTATCTAAACATCTCGCACTACCTGTACCAGTAAAATCCTAGCGATGGAATTGCTGGGTCAAAAGATTTGTATGTTTTATTTTGATAGGCTTTGCCAAATTATCTCTAAGGACTGTATCAGTATATCTGCTCATTAGATGAGATTTCCTTTTTCTGCACTCTCTCACCACCACTGCATACTCTCTTAAAGCATATGGCCCTTTGTGAGAAATAGAAAGCACTCTCTCTGGGTTAGGCAGCCCTGCAGGCATATGGTTTAACAGGCAGTAGAGTAGCAGGAATTCAGTCCCAACTCATTACTGTTGTCCAGTTGTCCTTGTGCAATGAACACTCTGCAAAACTGTATAGGACTACAGTGTTGTGCATAATTAATTTTTAAAAATTCTTGTAAATCTATATGTAAAAAGTGATATCTCATTTTGATTATAAGTGAAATCGGGCATTTGTATTTCTTTTTCTCTGAATTGCCTATTTATAGCTTTTCTTTATTTTATGTTTTCTTTTTTCAAAGATTTGTATGTTAAGGAGATTAGCCTTATGTCTGTCATATATTGTGAATATATTTGTGTGTTTTTCCTCTTCTGTTTGATTTTTTTTAATATAAAAACTTTAAACTTTTTTGGAGTCAAATCTATCCGTTTCTTTCTTACAAACTAGAATTATTAAAAACGTGTTTTCCTTTGCTGTTTTTCTCATATTTGACTATTTAATCTCTGTAATTTTTTCTGATTTAAAGTGAATGATTTAATGATATTAAATCCTTAAGCTTCTGCATGGCAAAAAAATCATCATCAGCATATTGAAAAAGGAAATCATAAAGTTGACAAAATATTTGCATTGCATATAGAAAACAATGATTAAATATCTTAATGTAGTAAGACCTCTTAAAAATCAGTGAGAAAAAGAAATCAATAAGAAATGGTAAACACTCAAATAGAAAAATGAGTAAAGAACATGAACAGGAATTTTTCAAAATATCTAATGGCCATAATTGTGAACTCGCTATGGGTCAGGAATTATTCTAAGTGCTTTACTTGAATTAACTTTTTAATCCTCACAACATCCATATAGGGTAACTACCATTAATATCCACATTTTGCAGATGAGGAAAACTGAAGCACAAGAGTTAAGTTAACTTGCCCACATTACTTAATGGAAGAAGAAATACAAGTGACCATTTGGTGTAATGAATAAAATTTAAGCAATTCAATGAAAAAAATGTATGCCATTGATCACCTATGAATTTAGTAAAGACTAAAAGGAATGATTTCCAGGAGATGATTGTCTTGTGGTAGTTTAAATTGGTACAACCTATCAGGAGAGCAGTTTGGTAATATATATTAAAAATCTTAAAATGTGCATATACTCAGACCCAGCATTTCCACTTCTAGAAGTATATTGTTAAGATAGTAATTATTTGTTCACCAGAGCAATGTTTATCAGAGCCAAAATATTGGAAATAACCTAATAGTCAAACAACAAGAGAATTAATTGGGATATAGTCATGTAAGGATATAGTCATGTAATAAAACAGGCCATTTTAAAATGATATAAAAATATTTTTGAAAAGTGATTTTCATAATAAACAGCATAAAAATATGAAATGGCAGTTTTCTAAAGTTATATGATTCTATTTTTAAAATATGTGCATAAAGAAAAATCTACATGAGCAGAGAAAGAGAGAGGAAATTCATTTATGAAAAGGTAATGTGACAGTCATGGCTTTCCTCTGCTTTGGACATGATCAAGGCCAGAGTTTCCACCTGGACTTCCACTGGAATTAAAGCCATGAGCTGACCTGCAACCATATCAGTTTTTCTCTAGCTGTCATGGACTCTGGCTCAGCTTTAGGTTCAATTGCTGTTTTTCAACCAGTTTTATTCTTTTTCTTTGTGAATTCAATGGTGAAAGCAAAAATATAGGCCCTAAGATAGCTTTTTAGGTTTAATTTTTTTTCTTAGTCTGTTTGATCATAATGCAAATGTCAGTCACTTAGAGAGAAAGAAAATGAGCAAAAATTTGCACCTCAACTACTTCTCTTTGGTCCATTGGTCTGGCCAGTGAGTAATATCCCAAATGTTTTTAGCTTAAATTTATTTTATCCTCAGCCATTTGAAAAAATAACAACCAATGGGCGAGTCAGACTTCATCTTTTGCTTACTTAATGCAGGAGGGAAGGAGATAAGAAACCTGGATTGTTGATCCTCTAATTAAGCCTCTTTAATTTGAATAGAGGAAAGGTTCCAACATGTTTTCCTGTTCTGGGGATGTTAGTGTAACTGGCTAACTGTGAGTCTCTATGCTTGGGAATAAAGATTCATATTTAGTGAAGACTCAGCGTATGTAAAAGTGATGTGGAGATAGAAATAGTCTTAGGAAAATAAACACTTCTTGGTTGCTCCACCCCCATCCCCATCTGAAGCAGGGGAACCAAAACCAAAAACAACAGTTTTTGTTTCCCAGAAGGGAATGGGCAGATAACATTACTTTAAAAAGTTGGGTCTAACCATTATCATTTATATTTGTAAACTACTCGTGTATTTTCATTTCAAGGGACTGGATGTGTTCATTCATGTAAACCTTCTGTCAAATATAACATTGCAACCCTTAACACTAGGAAAATTTTGGTGTATTCCTGTAAATCCACTCATTTTGTGAGGGGATAGTAAGGAGAACAAGTGGCACCTTCATCTAACAAACAGTCCCTGAACTGAAGTAATTAACTCTAAGGTACCTGGGCTAAGCTGTGGGGAAGTTTCAATGATAAATCACGCACAGGCCTTGCCCACAAAGGTCTGAGCCCAGGATACACTTAGTGAAGATGTGTGGAAATGGGGCTGGAAGAGAAGGGACCCCAGAGAACCATGGGGACAAATCAGGGAGGCCGAACAGTACAGAAGGGGGACAAGAATTCAGGCCCTGAGATGGAGAGCGTTGGAAGGCAAGAGAACAAGACACAGGGGGTGAGAACCACGGAAGGCTTTTTATCAAGTGAGAGATGATTAGAGCTTTGCTTTAAAGGAGTGAATCTGCCTGCTGCTTGCAGTACTGATTTCATGGGGGAGACTGAAGGCAGGGAGCAAGAGGTAAGCTGCGGTAATCCAACAGGGTGAAATGAACACCTGACCTGGGGGGTGCCTGGAGAACTGCGAGTAGGGTGATGCCCAAGTTTGTATCTGCAACTCTGCTCTCTCCTTGTGCTCCAGGCTCAAATAGGCAACTGCCTATTTCACAGATCTGCTTGACTTCTTAATGGGCATCTCACAGGTAGCAGGTCTAAACGGAAGCCTTGATTTTGCCCTCCAAACCGGTTCTTCCCTTGACTTTCTGCATTTCACCAAATGATACCTGTAACCACTCACTCATTCTAGCCAAAACTCTAGGATTCACCCTTGGGTTTTTCCCTTTCCTGTTCACATTGATCCATCAGTATGTCCTGCCCATTTTTCTTCCAAAATAAATCTGAAGTCCATTCACTTTCTGTCTCTCTCTCTCTGTCTCTCTCTGTCTCTCTCTGTCTCTCTCTGTCTCTCTCTCTGTCTCTCTCTCTGTCTCTCTCTCTGTCTCTCTGTCTCTCTCTGTCTCTCTGTCTCTCTCTCTCTCCCCCCTGCCACCATACACGCCCTGGCCATCTATGCATGGACCACTGCAGTAGGTTCAAGCTGGTGTCCTGCTTCTGTTCTCAGCCTTCTGTAATTCATTTTCCACACAACAGCTAAAGTAATTTTTTAAAAACATAAATCATGTCGCTTCCTTACGCAAAACCTTCCTATGACTTTCCATTGCATTTAGAATGAAATCCAGATTTCACCTTGCTGTCCTCAAGGCCATACATGATTCTATGTGATCCCTGATTTCCTCCCATCTCTCTGACTTCATCTCCACCACTTTGCCCCTCACCGTCACCCCCAACAGCCTCAGTCATATTTCCAGTCATCACACGAGCCTGGCTCACTCTTACCCGTGACCTTGGCAGTTGCTGCTCCCTGTAAGTCTAGGAAATCTGGGACGCTCTCCCTCTGGCTCTTTCCAAAGCTGGTTCCTCGTGAAACGGAGCAGGACCCTGTGGTCTATGCCCACCATGTCCTCAGCCTGCCTTTTGTCTGTGGAAAAACTTTAGCCAAAGAGTCAGTTTCATCAGAGAAGTGAGAAAATGCAGAAGCAAAGGAAAACAGTCAAAGGAGACCAAATAATAATAGTTTAGTCATTAAGCATAGTCAAGGACCTTTAGTTCCTTCTCAAGGGCTATAGATAATATTCTGAGCCGTATCCTGTGAGCTGTGTTATAGATACTGAAACCCCCGCCAGGTGGAAGAAGTTAACTACATGATGACCAGACTGTAGCCATGACATAAGCTGGCACAATTCTGAGAACTGGCCTCAAAGAAATGGAAACAAACCGACCCTGGAACTGAAGATTAACTGTACCTAAAGCAATCAAGATGACACTGATCAGACCACCGCATGACCAATATCAAGATGACGGTCAGAGGTGACTGTGCAGGTTCTGCATGGAGCCCCCTCCCTCCGTCTATAAAAGCTCTTGCCCCCTGGTTGTCAGAGGTGGGGAGTCAGCCTTTGGACAGGCGTCCGCCCTCCCCCGGCACACAGTTGCCGGCATCCAAAATAAAGCAAACTTTCCTTTCCACCAACCTGGCCTCTTTGCTGGCTGTTGAGTGGCGCGCAGCTGGACCCCACTTTCAGTTACACTTGCTTCAGCTCCCATATCATCCTCTTCACAGGGACCTCTCCTACCCACCCCTCAGTCACACTTCTCTACTCTGTCACTGCACTTATCACTCAGATTATCTTGTTTATTTGTTCCTTGTCTCCCTTCGCTAGGACCTAAGCTCCAGGAGCAAGGGACTTATCTGTCTTGTTCCCCAATGTGTCGTCTTATTCCTAGATGTATGCCTG
The DNA here is from genome assembly GCF_965194825.1 of Balaenoptera physalus. Taxonomy (NCBI): domain Eukaryota; kingdom Metazoa; phylum Chordata; class Mammalia; order Artiodactyla; family Balaenopteridae; genus Balaenoptera; species Balaenoptera physalus. The sequence goes on along the minus strand of NC_138888.1, from coordinate 21,394,644 downwards.
ACACAAAAACTGCTGAATAAATGAATAGCTATGTTTGGCCAGGTTGTATATTAGCAGAGTGATAGGCACTCATCAGAAAGTTAAGGGGCATCCAAGAAATGTAGAGCCTTTTAAACTGATTCTTTAGTATTTACTCCAGTCTCTAAATAGTGTGCTTACATTGCTAATTATTGGTTATTCAGCTTGACACATTATTACTGACTTCACAGTATGGAAATTGAAGATACAGCTTCCTCTTTCACACCCCTTCTCACCCCTGCCCCCAGCGAAGGCACGCATTTCCCATCCTCCGATGTTCTCATCTTCCCAACATTTTTCTATTATACCTTAGATTAGATCAGTATTCCTTATAACTACGTAAAAGCTGATGACAGCTAAGCCGTGAGGTAAACCATACTTCCTTTTTCCTTCCTGAATAGATCTTGCTTTCCCTATTGGTGTTTTGGCTTGCTGAGGTTCCTATATACTCATCCCCAAACCTTTCCCCAGTTACATAGATCTCTTCTCGAATATGTCCAGACAATTCTGTTATTCTTTCAAGTTCTTCTTTGAGAAATTTACCTGAGATCTTTGCTCTATTCCAGTTTGGACGGCATTTCCTCTAAGCCTGCTGCCCAGCTGTTGCCCTGGGATCTCTCTTCACATCATCCCAGGGATTCCTTCCACTTCTCTCTTATGTTGAATCTTAGATAGCTGGATCCATGTCTGACTTTTTTCTGCATCTATTTCCTTATTTTGGCAGAGCACACAGACAGCTTCTTGAGAAAAACTCATGGGGCATTTTTTTTTTTTGAGACCTTGTATAAATACCTTTTTTTCTGGCTTCCTACTTGGTTGATGGCTTGGTTGGGTCATAAGGTAGCAAAGCAAACTTGCTGTATATGCACAGACACGTACCGTCACTTATAATTCATCACAATTAACATTTTCCCTTTATGTAGAAGACTAGTTTTTTAGAAGTTTAGCAAATAGCTTTTAATTAATTTCAAAAGACTTTCTTGGTTGAGTGTCCCACAAGAACTCAACTTTGACCTGCTTTTGTTGTTATGGTCTAAAAACATTTTATGAAAGTTTAAAAGTTTTGGGGAATTCCCTGGTGGTCCAGTGGTTAGGACTCTGCGCTTCCACTGCAGGGGGCATGGGTTCAATCCCTGGTCTGGGAACTAAGATCCTGCATGCCGTGCGGCATGGCCAAAAAAAAACAAACCAAAAAACAGTTTTATAGCTGAACAGACTAATTAAAATATGTTTACTATGATAATCTGCTACCATTTTTTAAAAGATTCATGTTTAAGGTCTGTATAGAATAACTATTTTTCTGTATTTTGTGCATCTTACTGATATTTTAAGGGTGTGTCATCCTTGTGGGATACTGGTCTGGATGGAAATCTGGGGTATTACAATTGAAGGTTAGTATTTCACGGACTTGCCCAATTGTGAGAATTACCTAGTGTGCTTGCTAAAAACACTCATTTCAGGGCTCCATATTCTAGACCAGAAAAATCAGAATCTTTTGGAGAGGGGTCTCAGAATCTGGGTTTTTAACAAGTGTTACAGAAGATTCTTGAGGTGAGAAACCTCCTCTAGAGATTAGCAGTATTTAAAAGGTGGCTTCAGATGAAAATTTCTCTTCCCCAACAATGTGTGTTTTCTCTCTCTCTTTTTTTTTGGGGTTTTTCTTTTTTGTTTTTTGGGGTTATCCCCAGCTGTGTATCTTCTGTTGACAAGAGGTAGAAATTACAGAATGTCCAGTTCAAAAACACTGATGTTCTGTACCCAGCACCTTGATGGATTTGGTCATTAATATGTCCTGTTCACGAGCAAATATTCCCATTGCCAAGTACAATTTTGGCAAAATCTCATTGCCAGAAAATATTTTGCTCTTATGTACATTTTATTAATATTATAAGCTGCAAAATAATTCATTTCCCACAGTAGTCAGGTTTGAGCTAAATGTAGTTAACATTCGAAGGGAAAGAGGTTTCAGCAGGGCAATTACCGTTTAAGGCACAGAATTTCAACTCTGTCGCCTTTTCAGGAAGACCCCTGTGAGCTTCATCGGAGGTAGCCGCGTGCTGATTACTTAAGGAGGAACCAAAGTCAAAGAACAGGGCGTTGGATAAAAACAGGTATTTAATAATGAGTGGGAGGACCTCTAAGAAAGATTTGAGTAAAACATATTTCTAAAAAGGAGGCCGAGCCCTTTTCTGGTTCAGAAATGTGGGCAGCAAATCCTGAGAACTCCAAAAGCAAGCGATCATTTACTTAAAAATTCTTTTCATAGGTTCCTTTTTGGAAACGTGTGGCTTTTTATTTTTGCCTCTGTACTTCAGGGGTCTTTCCTTTCAGTGGTGGGCCTATTTGCAGTACCTCGCCCACTGTGAAGTATATTCCAGTAAGTTTTAATTGGGATCTCTTAAAAGCTTTTCCTAAAGAGTCTCTTAGCCTCTCCAAGGAAGGCCACCATTGTTTGCCTCAGGTGTTCTGAGGAAGGCCTGCTGAGCTGGCCTTGGACCTTCCTTCTAGAATAAAAATGTTTCTGACAACAGCTGGGTAGCCTCATAGGACTGAGAGGGGCAACCTGACGGACCATTCAGGATTGCTGTTGCCAGTTCCATCTATTTGAAGGGATTTTTGTGTTTTTCAAATTTCCTCTACATCTGTAACGTTAACTGGTGCTGGCCTGCCGGGCTGTGTGTTGAGGAGCCGGCTGAGGATGGAAAGTTGGAATAAGGCAGAACGCGTTAACGGAGCTCACGTCGAATGTTACCGCGGGCCCAGCTGAGCTGAGCTTCATTTTCCTAACGTCTTCTAAAATGGAATTGTACACATATGTGTGCGACTGGTATTCCGTCTCTTGGAAAGTACTCGGCTGCCAGTTTTTTGAAAGAAAACATGAAAAGGATAAAATCAATCTTGAGATTTTAAAAAGAATCTAGAACTGTGCACTTTTAGAAAACTGACCCCCCTGAATCATCCAACCACAGAATGTCAGAACACGTTATACCTCATTTTTCAAATGGTGATGTCTTAATTTACGAAGCCATCGTGAAGTCAGCAGAGCAGAAGCCTTTAAAGACACTTTCTTTTCCCCTCTTTGTGGTGGGGAGAGGTAGAGGTGAGGTTGAAAGCCGTGTGACATTTTCACTGCCTTCAATGTATGAATACATAACTTTACAGACAATAATAAATGTCTCTCTTAGTTTGCTAGGGCTGCCGTAACAAATTATCACAGACTGAGTGGCTTAAGCAACCGAAATTTATTTTTTCACAGTTTCAGAGTCCAAGAACTTAGGACTTAGAAGTCCAAAGGACTTCCCTGGTGGTCCACTGGTAGAGAATCCGTCTTCCAATGCAGGGGACGCAGGTTCGATCCCTGGTTGGGGAACTAAGATCCCACATGCCCCGGGGCAACTAAGCCCGCATGCCACAACTACTGAGCTCGTGCACCTCAACGAGAGAGCCCGCGTGCTGCAAACTACAGAGCCCACACGCGCTGGAGCCCATGTGCCACAACTAGAGAAGAGAAAACCCGCATGCCACAGCTAGAGAGAAGCCTGCGCACCTCAATGAAAGGTCCTGCGTGCCGCAAGTGAGACCCGACACAGCCAAAAAAAAAACAAACAAAGGAACTTAGAAGTTCAAGATCAAGGTTTGTTTTCTTCTGAGGCCTCCAGGGCTTGTAGATGCCACCTTCTTCCTTCTTCCTGTGTCCTCATACGGTCTTTCCTCTGTGCACTCACTTGTCTACGTCCAAAATTATTTTCTTATAAAGACACCAGTCATATTGGATGAGGGCCCACCCGTAGGACCTCATTTTACCTTAATTACCTCGTTAAAGGCCATATCCAATACAGTCATATTCTGAGATTCTTAGAATTGGCTTCAACATGTGAATTTGGGGGTACACAATTCAGGCTGTAACATTGTCCTTAAAACAAGTTTACAAACTGGGATCTATTCACAATGGCCCATAAGCACATCAGATCCATTGTTCTTTTCTCTGGGTTCTTCAGTTCCACTCCTTAACAGAGTACAGCCTCTTCTCTGCTCACTCCAACAATGCCACTTATTCAGTAGATACGACTTGAGTAAGAGGATGCACTGAAGGTGATTTTCAGCAATGGCAATCAACCCGTGTCACTAGGCAGTGCCACTCAAGAAGTGAAGCATAGAATGTAAAGCGTATATAGGGTGAAATTGGTAAATAGTCTATGTGAACATTATATTTCCACCATAACTGTGTAAGAAATAATTACCAGTATCTTGTGATCAGAACACCAACTTGATTTGAGTAATGCTGACAGAAAAAAAAAAGAGCTTATCAAGATTCTGATTCCAGTGTGGTCAGCAACTATATATGCGCTGCCTGACTGGTTTTATAATCTTCTTTGAGGTCCCTGGATATGAGACACTCTATTTTGAGAAATGTTTTGTTGTCACTCCATATATACTTTTTCTTTTCTCGATTTGATTTTTCTTACTCTGTATGCTATCATTGTCTTAGATGTGTTTGATATCCAGCAGAGTGACATGTCTCCTCACAAAGAGCTGCTAAAATAAGAAGGAAAATGGATAGGGATGCTAAAGAAAGATAGTGTTTAAACACATGTCAAAGTAAAACCAGAACAAGAATGTTCTCACCAGAAAATGTAGCAGCCCCATTGAGTCAGGCTGGTAATCCAAAGATGACTCGTGTGTGGCTAAACACATTTGTATTATATCCCATCACATTGCAAAACACCCAGAAGGCTTTCGTTGATACCTTCCTATCTCTTATTAAATTTCACAGGACACTCTTCGCTGGGATGGACAGTTGGAGTGGACTTGCTCATTTTGTCACAAGTCATGAAGACGGTGCTTCAAAAGCACACTCACCTCCCTGAGGTTCAAAATTCCTTAATTTAAATGGAATAGGTCCCTCAAGACATTTAAGCACACAAGTAAGATTTGGGTGCATCTGAATCTAGCAATCCTAGATCCTCTCTGAAAAGGATTTAAAATTCTCTAGTAACCTCAGAAATTATTTAATTTTTTTAAGGCATCTTCTGGACCAGGAGTTTCCTAGAAGTAAGTTAGACCTTGAGATGTCTGAGATAGAAAACATTGCCAGAAAAAGCTGCACATAGGACCCAGTTCTTTCGGGCCTTGATCTGGATCCAAATAGTGATGGGGTGGCAGTGGGGGCATGCAAGAACTCTTAGCCAAGCCTCCACACCCATTAGTTGCGACTGTCACTTTCGTCTTTTAAGGCATTTTGCAGATTAGAATCTGAACACTCAATCTAAGGAAGGTTAAAAGTCACAGAACATTGGTGCCCTTCCAAGTGAGAACACTTCACTTGGACCAAGACCCTGATATTTCAGACGCAAAATTCAATATCCTAAGGCTTAGAAAATGAAGTCTTTATTATACAGTGGAAATAACGGGTCAGGATTTAATTAACAACTGCTTGTGGTCTTGCAATGCCAGTCCAACCTTATTTTTATTCCTGGAGACCTAATCCTAGGGGCAAAGAGAAAGGGCACAAGGTTCAGGTTAGATCTCAAAAAGCGAAGGGTGTAGAATAACCAGAGGCCTCCTTTGCAATGATTTCTTCTCCAGTTCAGTGGCTAATGAGTCCCAGTAAACAAGAGTCCTTCAGGACTTAGCTATCTGTGTTGAACTTAAAGGTGGCCTTAACTGCAAAGGATCTGAGGTTAAGAGTCACAAAACGGAACTTTTTTTCCTCTTTAGATTTTGACATTAGGCATATTTGGAAACAGGAGTAAAATGCAGTTTCCTATGCTTGGCAGCTATAGCAAAAAGAAAAAAACCCAAAAAACAAAACAAAACTAAAAGGAACAAAAACTTGTAGCCCAACTGGATGTAGACAGCTCCATAACTAGATTTTCAACATGATTCACTGAGTATTTTATTAACCAAGTAAGCAGTCAGTCTTTTGAATAAAATAGTTTTTTTTTAAAGTACTTTTTTATTTTTTGCAGGTTTAAGTGTAAAAACAAATTGTACAGCTTCCCAGCGGGTGGGAAACAGAGCTGGGTCCAGTTCTAGCTACTCTCTCCCATTCTTGTAGGTGATGTTGACCTTCTTGCTTTGTGCCTTTCCTTAGACCAGGGCATTTCTGCTAGAGAATAATGGGGCTGTCCCTTGAGCGCTCGTTGGTCTCAGCAGCTCCCAGCAATTGTCTTGAGAACGGTGGAGAACGAGGGTAGCTCTATGTAGGAGTCTATTTGGGGGGGGGGGGGAGGGGTGTTTTGTTTTCCTGGAGCCCTCTGGAAGACCAGGAAAATAGCTTTCAAAGAAATTTCATTGCCCCCATTGCTACATATCAGAAATAATCCAATTCTATCATTTATTCCCCTCCAAACCTTTTAAGAGCCCCTTTTCCACCTGCTCCTCTTGCTTGAGTGGGGACGAGGAGAAGTGGGAGGCATTGACTTTCCTTGAATATTGATGAGGCAGTATGACCCTTCACATATATTATCTCTGTGACCCTGGCAACGACCCGAATGGTGAATTGTGTTATCCCATTCTACGGATGAGGCAGAGACTCTGAAAGTTTCAAGGACTTGCCCAAGGTTACCAGCCAGGATGTGGAGGAAGAGCTTACTCAAGTCTTTCTGGCCCCAAAGCCCATGTTTTTCCTCTACAGTACTCACAGGTTTGCGTTTATACTTAAATGACTAATTATTTCCTTTTTTTAAAAATTTATTGTATTTATTTTATTTTTGGCTGTGTTGGGTCTTCGTTGCTGTGCACGGGCTTTTTCTAGTTGTGGCGAGCGGGGGCTACTCTTCGTTGTGGTGCGCAGGCTTCTCATTGTGGTGGCTTCTCTTGTTGTGGAGCACGGGCTCTAGGCGCGTGGGCTTTAGTAGTTTTGGCACGTGGGCTCAGTAGTTGCGCTCGTGGGCTCTAGAGCGCAGGCTCAGTAGTTGTGGCGCACGGGCTTAGCTGCTCCACAGCATGTGGGATCTTCCCGGGCCAGGGCTCAAACCCGTGTCCCCTGCACTGGCAGGCGGATTCTTAACCACTGTGCTACCAAGGAAGCCCCTAATTATTTCTTTTTTAAAAAGCGTGTACAGAGTGTTACCAGGGTGCCAAATAAGCTAAAGAATTTAACAAAACGAAACATTTTCTTCTCTGGAAGTTTTCATATAGAGCAACGTAAGTGTCAATCATTTCTCCATTTGTGTTTTCCCCCCTTAAGATACCGGTATAACAGGAGATATTTGATTCTCAATTGAAAGTTGAGATAGGAGAGGTGATGTTTTCTGTTTGGATTGGAACAAAAACTTGCTGGTTGCCAGTCTTCGAGAATGATTCCTGGTAACTGGGCATGTTACATCATGTAGTCAGATATTTGCCATCACGACCCTGGGCTGCTATGCAAAGGGCCTTGTAATCCTCCCAGTTTCTGATGTAGTTAGTGAATCAGAAGTCTAAAGTAGCAACACAGAGCTCAGTATCCCTAATATTGTCATGAAAGAATTTGGTTTCAGGTTAAAAATATGGTTTCATGGTTTTCTAGATGGTTTCATGGTTTTCTAGATGGTTTCCTAGTTTTCTGAGAGATTCAAATTCTCATGTGCAATGCCTGAAAAGAATAGAAAAAACAAAAACAATTGGGATTTAGTTCCGATTTAGTTAGATAGCTTACCTTTCCTAGTTTCTTTACCATGAAAGTGAGTTGCCTCTCTGACTTCCCCAGTTAGGACTGAAGACAAATCTGACATGCCTGATGTGCTCAGTGTTCAGAGAAGGAAGAGGCGATGTCAGCGTGGTGTGTGTGGATAGGTAGCTTCTTTAAAAAAAAAAAAATAATTTCACCACTGTGTGAAAAGAGAAAGTTCCTGAAAGATAATTTCACATCTGAATGATTCCAGCTGTTCTTTTCAGTGATTTGTCTTTGATGGTTGTCTTTTAAAATTAGTTAAAATGACATAGTAAGCAGCAATTGTTTGTTCACCTGAAAAGTTTGTCAACAATGTGTGTGCCATTCTTCTGACTGTTCATCATCCTTCCTGCTGGCTCTGATGTTTTCTCAATTTCAAACTTTAGTGTCTGTTATATTATCTTTCAAAATATTTGGAATTCTACAGGAAGGCACTGTTGGAAACAATTTCCTCTGTGTGAAAAATCTAAGGACCTGCTAAAATAAATCATGGCCTAGATAGGCCAGGCCTTGTAAATTATTGCCAAACACTTGTCCATGACTTAGTTATTCATTCTGTAAATATTTATTAAGTACCTTCTGTGGCTTATGCACAGGGTGGGGGGCACCACCAGGAATAAAGCCCCTTTGGTCCCTATCCTCATGGGACTGCTGACATAGCAGGGAGGACTATCCCCTTTTCTTCATACACTTACTCCTTGAAGAGGCAAGATTTTTTTCCCCTACTCACTTAATAAGAACCACAATTAAAAATAATTTTATGGCTTCTGGAAAAGTCGGTGAGTTGCAACTAGCTACTTCTGAATCTCAGTTATGGGCTTATTTTCATCATTCTAGTACACATTCAACATTCCTTCAGGCCAGTATTGAAAATCTTAATAAAAATTATATCAGAAAAGAACTTTGGAATCAGCTGGTTGGCTTGATGGTGCCCTAATTGGATTCAGAGGCGTTCCGTGTGGTGTTATACCCAAGTCCTGCTGGTACAACTCGTTCTCTGGAACGCTTGCTTGACACACATGTCATTTTCAAGAAAGAAACCAAAATAGAACATTTTGTAAGTGGGATATGTTTAATGACTATATTGGAGGAAAAAAAAATTAAAGTTAACCCTAAAGGCATCATTACTGTAAAATTATTTTTTTAAAAAACCACTAATAGAATTCTTTCTCTCTCTCCCTCTCTCTCTCTCTCTCCCTCCCTCTCTCTCCCTCTCTCTCTCTCTCTCTCTCTCTCTCTCTCCCTCCCTCTCTCTCCCTCTCTCTCTCTCTCTCTCTCTCTCTCTCTCACACACACACATATATCTCTCTTGTCTCTAGAGAATTAGGTATACAAACTAAGGAATGTTAATCCTTTGCTTTTCAGTGACTTTTAAATGGTTTCCAGCTTAATTGAGACAGGGTGTTTCTACCTTTTAAGCAACGTTATGAAACTGGACTAAATCTCTGTAACGCACAAACAGTTTTATCCTGAATTTTAACTCAGAACTTGGAGACCATTTCATGCCATGCCTGTCCTGAGAGCTAATGCTGCCCTGCCTCATTGGCAGCCCTCAGCCACCCCATCGCCTGTGCACTCAGTACCTGCCGTTTTTCTACGTTGGAATGGATGGTCGCCAGGATAATGTCAGCCCCCATCATAGACCATGAGTCTCCTTAAGGGCAGAGCTCCATTACATTTTTGCACACTGTCATAGCGCCAGTGCATTACCTTGTCTATAATAGTTACTCAAGAAATTAATTATGGATGGATGACTCCATTCCACAGGAAGCAGAGTTTCCCACATCCTCATCTTTTGGTGGACTTCTCCTTCCTCCTCTTTCTCATTCTGTCTGAAACCCGCCTCTCCTTGGCAACTCTCCCCTGTCGGAAGAGGCTCAGTTTTCCTTCACCCCTCGCTGTTGACCTTCGATCCACTCCCGATCACCATTCCTGCCTGTTTTGCTTCCAGTATTGTGTGGATTCTTATTTGAAATACGTGCCATCCTGCGGAGTTTCTCTTACCATCCCTTTGCTGCTGTCATTTCCTGATTTCCTGGCGACTTCCTCGTATGCACCACATTAGGTTCAGGCTCTGGTGCTCCACCCAAGCCTTGGCGGTTATCCTGAGGGCATTCAGTTCCCACATGCTAGTCCGTTCTCTCTTGGATCTTCACTTTCTCCCTCCTTCCAGGCTCTTTCATCTCATCCCATAAACATGCTTGAGCATCCCCCCACACCTTGTGAACCTAAAACAAATAAACTAAACTTTTTTCTTTACCTGCTGATTCCTAGTACGAAAGAAGTCCCAGGTTCTTGGAATTTAACAGAACATTTTCTTACTGCTCTGGAAGTTTTCTTACAAAGCAACATAAATGTCAAGCATTTCTCCATTTGTGTTTTCCCCCCTTAAGATACCGGTATAACAGGAGGTATTTGATTCTCAGTTGAAACTAGAGATAGGAGAGGTGATGTTTTCTGTTTGGATTGGAACAAAAACTTGCTGGTTGCCAGTCTTCGAGAATGATTCCTGGTAACTGGGCATGTTACATCATGTAGTCAGGTATTTGCCGTCACAACCCTGGGCTGCTATGCAAAGGACCTTGTAATCCTCCCAGTTTCTGATGTAGTTAGTGAATCAGAAGTCTAAAGTAGCAACACAGAGCTCAGTATCCCTGATATTGTTATGAAAGAATTTGGTTTCAGGTTAAAAATACGGTTTCCTGGTTTTCTAGATGGTTTCCTAGTTTTCTGAGAGATTCAAATTCTCATGTGTAATCCTTGAACAGAAAAAACGAAAACAATTGGTATTTCCAATTTAGTTAGATGATTTACCTTTCCTAGTAAAGGCTACTACCTCCTTAATGTAATCAACCTCTAAGAGGTAAACTTAACTGTGCTTTGATTTGAAAGACCACCCCAAATAACTTCTTTAACTCCAACTCTGATTTCTTGCTAATGTGCCAGTACTGTATTTCTGATTGTCAGCTGACATCTTCCCCTGAATGTTCATAGTGCCTGAACTCAAGCCATAGATCTTGTCTCCAAGTCTTCATCTCCTCTTTACATCCCACCACTTCCTCAGAGAGGTTCCGGCCATGAGCTGCCTGTGCCTTCTCCAGGCAGCTCCTCAGCCTCCGTACTTCCTCCTCAGTATCTCTTGGAGCCATTCATCATTTCCAGTCCATTTTCTCTGTTCCTGTCCAAGTTCAGATGCCTGGGTTGTTACAGTCACCTCTTTAACTGAATGACAGGGATATAAACCTGAGTGCCTTGGGGACTCTTTATGACTAATTGACATAAATCCTACCAGCTTTCTGCCTTCCATTGTATGAGCCTTTGGCTTGTATCTCCCAGTGTCCTGAGTTCCATTGTATAAGGTTTCATTTCTGCCTTGGGGGGATAGTCCAGAATTTTACATGTGGCCACCAGGCTCTTCACAGAACTTGGTGTGACTGCCAGGGGACTGCAAAGGAAGTTAGTCACATTATACGTAGACTCTCATGGATCTTTTGACCCAAAGATATTGGTCCAGATTTAATGTGTTATTTTAATAATACTTCTGTTACATTCATCCTCTATGGGAAATTTTTCGTAATTTTGTTGGGGGCAGAATGTAACCACTCACTTCAAAATCCTGAAATTCCATTAGATTTTTAAAAAAATTTTTAGTGACTTTAGCATATTTTTTATTTATTTATTTTTATTTTTTGGCCGTACCACGCAGCATGTGAGATCTTAGTACCCGGACCAGGGATCGAACCCGCTCCCCCTGCAGTGGAAGCGCCAAGTCTTAACCACTGGACCACCAGGGGAGTCCCAAATTTCATTATATTTTATTTTACAATTTATATCTAAGGTTTGCCAGCTTCTCTCCTAAAGTTTCATCCCCATGTACACGCTCAGCATAAACTGAGTGGTCACCATCTTCACATAGAGGTGAGATTCTCTCTTACTTAGTAGTTTGTCCACTGGAGACATGTCAACTTTTTCTTCCTTTCCACAAGCACAGCACACCCTCCATACACCATGACCTGCTCCGCACCCCAGACTCTGAGGGTTGTTGGCTCAGGAAGGGAAGGAAGGTAGGAAGTTGGTTTGTTCCTTTCTCGTTTCTCTGTAGCACACTTCTTGCTATTCCTAAACACAGCCATCATATCTGTTCCTAGAACACTTTGCTTATAGCAATAACAGTGATATATGAAACTTAAAATGCTTTTGTTTATATTAAAATTGATTTTCCATTTGCAAAGTGACCCTTTTCCTGTTCAATCAGAGTTTCTTCAAACCCTAAATACAAGTGACATTATTTAATCTGTTAAATATCCTGTAGCAAGTCTAGGGGATATTGTTCATGTCAGTGCACCAGGATGTCATACAGCTGCACAAACATGCTCCTTCTGCAGGTCTATCGTCCACAAGTTTAAACTCTAAAGTTCTCTGTCAGTGTTTGCAAGACAGATGGAAGTCTTTAGTAGCTTTTCCCTTTGGGGGTTTAAAAATAATGGCTGCCTCTGTTAGAAAAACAAGTCAAAAAACTGATGGTATCAAATTTCTAAAATTAATACTATGTTAAATAAGGATTCTGTGCAATCAAATGACTGTAGTCAATATAAGTGAAGAGGACACACTGCCTGCAACCAGCATGAACTTAACTGTGGTGACAGTGGGCATTGTTTTGGAGAGGAAAACAGTATCTGCCCTATCTCGTTGGGTTAGTCCAAAGAAGCAGTTGGGCATAGAATTGAATTATTATTCATTAGGCTTTATGTCTTGCCTTCTCTTAAAATATAGCCCAATTCCCACCCACAGTCCCATGACCCATCTTGTGCAAGGGATACTCAGGAGGCAAACTACCTGAGTTTAAATCCCTCTGACCAGCTGTGTGACCTTGGGTAAATTGCTTGGTCTCTCTGGACTTCAACTTCCTCATTTATAAAATGGAAATACTAATAGCATCTATTATATAGGGTTGTGGTGACAACAAGGCAATAGTCATGAAGCACTTAGAACAGGTCTTAATGTGATGTAGAACTATATCAATTGTATTGAGCCTAGCGATCATTTAACTTAGCCTTATAATTTCAGCAGTGAAATATTGGGGTCCTTGCTCAAGGTCACAGGGCCAGTTAAGTAGCAGAGTTGGGTCTGTGACTCAGTTCTCTTCTTGGATTTACTGTTAACCATCCCAACTGGATGGTCAAAACCCAGAACATTAACTGAGACTTATTGCCTGTCCTAATTGTGTGACATCTTCTTTGCTTTTTGCTCTGCAGAGTCTTACTGCTCTTTTAGAGGTACTAGGAGGTGCTGCTGGTTCACCATGAGTTTAACTATCATATTCCAATGAGGACAGCCTGAGAGAATGGGAAAAAAGCCCCCTGATCAGGAATCAGATGACCTAGACTATGTCTCTGCCACTAGTTAATTATTCGGAAAGCCACATAGCCTTCTTGGGTCTCAGTGTCCTCATATATAGGGCTTTAATATATAGAGAGTAGTAATGTAGAACTCCTGTGATAAACAGAGTTGTTCCTGTAATGGATAATGTTATCCTCAGTGTTTCTCTGAACCGTATTGCTCAGACTACTGCCTGCTCTAATATGCAGAATAAGACTAAACATAAAGCTGTCATTATTTACAGAAAATAAACTGCTTCTCCATCATTAAGCTTGCTGAGGTGAGCTTCTAATTTAGCATGGCTTCAGGGCAACCTCAAAAAATGGTGGAAAGGTAGATTAGCTTTCTCAGAAATCTAGTAAGGGGAAGGAGATATTATTTACGTGTTCCAGGTAAAGAAAATGGAAATGATATCCTTTCTAAAAGCAAGAGCTGTGAAAAAGCTTATCATGTTCAAGTACTCTCCCATCTGAGGTCTTGCTGAGATAGATGGCATATTTTTCATTTTGTACTTAGGTAGCTTTGCTTTGAAATGCTCATGTATTTAGATGAGTCTCACAGACACAATGTTCAGTGAAGGAAGACAGACACAAAAGAGTATGTTGTATAATTGCGCTAAGCTGAAGTTCAAGAACAGGTAAAACAAATCAGTGGCGATGGAAGTCAAAACAGTGGTTATTTGGGGGCATGGATGGAGAGGATGGTATTGACTGGGAAGGAGCACAAGCAGGTTTTCTGGGCCTGGAAATGACCTAGACCTTGATCTGGATGGTGGTTGCATGTACAAAATCATTTGCTTGCTGTGTGCATGTTATACCTCAAACGTTATTTTGAAAAATCTTCATAGTATTAATCTCAGTGACAGTGGGAAATACTGATTTCATCGCAAGTCCCTTTAGCTAACTTTATCGTTTCTCTCAAGTGACAGGGGAATGGAAATTGGTAATTTGGGAGGCAAATTATAGTCTAGTATATAATTAATTAACTAGTGAATAAATATTAGTCTTCCTCCAGAGAAACTAAAATTCCTTCATTTTACTCTATTGTGGCAACATTTTTCACATTCTATTCTTTTTTTTTAAAAAAATCCAATCTATTTTTAAAAATTAATTAATTAATTAATTAATTTATTTTTGGCTGTGTTGGGTCTTCGTTTCTGTGCGAGGGCTTTCTCCAGTTGCGGCGAGCGGGGGCCACTCTTCATCGCGGTGCGCGGGCCTCTCACTATCGCGGCCTCTCTTGTTGCGGAGCACAGGCTCCAGACGCGCAGGCTCAGTGGTTGTGGCTCACGGGCCCAGTTGCTCCGCGGCATGTGGGATCTTCCCAGACCAGGGCTCGAACCCGTGTCCCTTGCATTGGCAGGCGGACTCTCAACCACTGCACCACCAGGGAAGTCCCACAATAATTATTATTATTATTATTATTTTTTTTTTTTAATTTTTTGGCTGTGTTGGGTCTCCGTTTCTGTGCGAGGGCTTTCTCTAGTTGCGGAGAGCGGGGGCCACTCTTCATCGCGGTGCGCGGGCCTCTCACTATCGCGGCCTCTCTTGTTGCGGAGCACAGGCTCCAGACGCGCAGGCTCAGTAGTTGTGGCTCACAGGCCTAGTTGCTCCCCGGCATGTGGGATCTTCCCAGACCAGGGCTCGAACCCGTGTCCCCTGCATTGGCAGGCAGATTCTTAACAACTGCGCCACCAGGGAAACCCCCTTATTCTTTTTTTTTCTAATAAAAAAAATTTTTTTTTTGAGGTCTAGTTTCAAATCGATTCAAGTAAGGTCAGGTGCAGAAGGGAGCAACCTAGTCAATTACAATCCAGGTTTCACATGAGTCTCTTGACCTCTGCTCTTCTCACATACCTGGAACCGCTTGTGAAATTAACAACAACAACAAAAATCAAAAATATCTACAGATTTACTTCTAGTGACAAGTATGATGTGACCAAGAAAGTCTATAGGTGATGCATGTAGAAGGGCAATTGGAGATATTTTTCTTTGAATTTAATTTCTTGTTTACATTCCGTTCTTTTTCTCTTGCTGCATTTCAAAAGATGGTGGCTAAACAATTTAAAATATATTTTTAGCCATGATTATTACCTTAATGCTGATTATTTTTAAAAGGAACTATCAGCAGGTGAAAAGCAGTTTTCTTCTGCGTCATCTAAGATCTAACTCTAAAATTGTATTTTTCTCAGATTTTTATCTAGTGTTATATGCATTGATATATAGAAAGTTCAAAAATTCTCTAGCTCCTTTTTAAAAATTTCACATTTAACCATTTCACATGTTCAAGGATAGGACTTTATAAATTTGTTTTTATTTTTTTCCATAAAGATGTCTCATGTGTCTCTTATGAGCACGGCACTGTGATAATGAGAACATTTTTCTTGGCATTACTTTAAAAGGTCAGCCATCCTTAATTTGTTCACTTTCGAGGCATTCCCTCCTTGATTTCCACCGGAAAGGCTACTCATCTTGGCTGTCCCAGTTCAAGTCTCCCCACTCCCTGGGATATAGTCCCAAGCCACCCCAGCCAGAGTTTACTAGTCTCTCTGCTTTTGCCTTTATTCCAGCACCTCCCCAGTTGGCTGGCATCATTGACCACTGATCATGTCCGCTTCCCCCACCTTACCGCGAACTCTGTAAGAGGAGGAATCCTGTCTTACAGTTTGCGACAGGGCGAGTCATGGCACCGACTTAAAGCAGCCCTTGCACTGTGGTGGTTAAGAGGGCCAGCTCAGGAGGCAGACAGACCTGACTTCTGATCCAAGCTCTCTGCCACCTGCTCGGTGTGTCACTTGAGGAAGATACCTATTTATTCATTACCTAGTCATATATTTAGTTGATAAATATTTATTTAACCTTTCTCTATTATGAATATAAACACACACACACACACGATGTCCCAGATACTGAGTTAGATGCTTAGTCTCTGCGTATCTGAGTTTTCTCATCTCAAAAATGGGACCACTAATGGTACTTATCTCAGAGCTATTGTAAGAATTAGCATGAGCTAATGCAGGTAAAGTCCTTAACACAGTGCCTGGCACACAGTAAATACTCAGTAAATAATAGTGATTATTAATTCTGCTCTTAATAAAGTGCTTGTGAATTTCCACTTTCAGGAAAGAATGAAACCCAGGATGTGTCAGTGACTAGTTCATGGTTGGGTCTGCTCATCAAACTTCTCACACCAGTGTGAGCTGTGGGATTTCTGTTCCTGAATTATACCACTCTTCTCCTGTGCCCATGAGTTCAGGGAAAAAATGGATAAGCTAGAAAAGCTATCCTCCATTGTCATGAAATAAATTTCAGTCTTTTAAATTTACTTTTGATTCCCAAATAGAAGTTTATTGTTGAAAATAATTGAGCTTCAGTGATTTAAAAACGAAGTACAAGTAACTTAAAACATTTTTATTCCCAGATTTGTCATTCTGTGTTAGCAGTACATGCTACTAGTACAGCACACACGCATGTGTTGGGGATCGCCTCTGTCTGTGTGGTTCCACAGTAACTGATCAGTAGTAACTGGGCCCACTGTCTACTCTTTTGCAAGATATTAGATACCACTTACCTTATTGGGATCCATCCATCATGTAATACAGAGTGTTGAAACAGCAGTTTGATGACCTGTAAATATTCTCTTAGTGATAAAATACTGGGAGTTGAAAGCATTAATAAAGGGAGATTTTGGAGAGAAAAATGGGCAATTCTAAAACATATTACTTCCTAAAACTTCGAGCAGAAATCTTTACTGTTGATAAATGACACCACGCCCGAGGTCTCTCTACAACTGATACCCTGTCCCCTAGGAGTCTCCTAAGTCCTCATCCTCTCCTTGCTAGTTAATCCACATTTTTAAAAATGAACCCCTTATTTTAGAATAGTTCTAGATGTGCAGAAAAATTGCAAAGACAGTGCAGAGAGTTCTCATATACCTCCAGCTTAGTTTCTCCTGTTGTTCATCTCTTCAATGAGTAGAATACATTTGTTACAACCAAGGAAGGAGTTTTGGTGCATTATTATTGACTAAACTCCACAGTTTGTTAGGATTTCACTAGTTTTTCCCTAAGATCCTTTTTTTTGTTGTTGTTCCAGGCTTCCATCCAGGATACCACTTTACGTTTATTCATCATGTCTCCTTAGCCTCCTCTGGTCTGGGACAATTTCAGACTTCCCTTGTTTTAATGACCTTGAGGTGTATTTATTGGTCAGGTATTTTGTAAATGTCCCTCAATTTGGTTTGTCTAATGCTTTTCTTATGGTTACAGTGGGGTTATAGGTTTCAACATCTGATTCTCATCCATCATATCAAGGGTCCATGCTCTCAACATGACTTATCACTGATCAAGTTAACATCCATCACTTGGTTGAGGTAGTGTTTATCAGGTTTCTCCACCGTGAAGTCCCTCTTTTTCCCTACCTTTCCATACTGAAGGCTTTTTTTTTTTTAATTGTATATATTTATTTTTGGCCGCACTGCGCAGCTTGTGGGATTTTAGTTCCCTGACTAGGGATCGAGCCCAGGCCCTCGGCAGTGAAGGCGTGGAGTCCCAACCACTGGACCTCGAGGGAATTCCCTATACCGAAGTCTTTCGAAGGAAGTCACCATGTATAGCCCACATTTCAGGGGTAGGGAGTTAAGATCCACCTTCCTGAGAGTGGAGTATTTATATAAATTAATTGTGATTCTTCTGTACAGACTTTTCTGTTATCCCACATTTATTTATTTATTCAGTATTTATTCAGTATGGACTCACATATTTATTTTATACTTTGAATTATTATCTAATACTGCACTGTTTATTTTGTTGCTCAAGTTGTTCCATCTTTGGCCTGTGGGACTCTCTTAGTTGGCTCCTGTGTGACTTTGACATTCTCTCATCAGAATGTTTTTTGAGTGCTTGTTTACTTTCTGGCACTATAAGATGCTCCAAACTCATCTAGTATTTTCCTTGCTCCAACCCTAGAAGCAGCGATTTCTGGAAAAAAGTCTGATCCCTTTTATTGGAGAGTGCTATTAGAAACCAAGACCTGAGTGCTGACTGGGGTGTCATTGCTTCTAGCCCCTCAGAATGAATAGGAAATACACGTGTGTATACTGAGCCCTGTATATACACATACCTATTATCTATCTGTCATCTATCTATCTATCTCCTTCTTTCTCTTTCTCTTGCCAAAACAGGAGTTCATACTGATGCCTCCAACTCTAATTCAGTGCCACATGGGTCCTTCTAGCTTCCCCCTTACTTGTCTGTAACCTTCCTTTCCAAGACTGACAAATCTGGCTCCTAACATCCACCATCAATTTGTTCCATCCAGTTTACAAGTATACCAGTTTCAGAATTAACTCCTAACGCCATGTAATGCCACACATTTTTATTCTTCTGTTCCTTTTCCCTTCCCTTCCCCTGGTCATTCATCCTACCCCCAAAAGGAAGAGATTTGATCCAACCCAATGTAAATGCTGATTAGCAAGAGAGTAAGGGTCTCTTTTAGACAACTCAAAACAAGGATAGCCACTTGGCTTCCCTAATCCAATCTCTTCTGCGACGGCTCATAGCATCCGTTCCCTCTGACCTTGTTGTCTACTTGGTTCTGTGCCCAGAACTGGATGTATGCCCCTGTCTGACAGCATGTTTTCTAAGTCACTGTTTTGTGAGAGAGAGGCCTCATGTAAGGGTAGGAAATAAAGTTAAATCTTCCCTGAGTGCAGCCCTAATGTTTCTTTGCCATGTGTTCTGTGGCCTTTAAAGAGGAAGGTGACAGAATTATAGTGGAAACATAAAAACTGTAATAGAAGTAAAATATATATATAGTGATATTATTACATAAGCATAATAACTTACAAAGGCACAAAGAAAATAGCCTAGAAGCCATCTATTAAGGAAATAAACTTTGGTTTGCTTGTTTTCTTACTTCTTTTCAGTACTTGATTTTTTAAAAAATAAATTTATTTATTTTTGGCTACATTGGGTCTTCATTGCTGCACACGGGCTTTCTCTAGTTGCAGCGAGCGGGGGCTACTCTTCGTTGCGGTGTGCAGGCTTCTCATTGTGGCTTCTCTTGTTGAGGAGCATGGGCTCTAGGCACATGGGCTTCAGTAGTTGTGGCATGCAGGCTCAGTAGTTGTGGCTCGCGGCCTGTAGAGTGCAGGCTCAGTAGTTGTGGCACATGGGCATAGTTGCTCCGCGGCACGTGGGATCTTCCCGGACCAGGGATTGAACCCATGTACCCTGCGTTGGCAGGCAGATTCTTAACCATTTTGCCACCAGGGAAGTCCCTAAGTTCTTGATTTTTAAATGTCAGATGTTTTTGTACAATGCCCTTTTAATAGGTACATTCTTTGGTCCAATAAAATCAGTATGAGTAGTATTGTAAGCATATACTTAGTACAGCAGAGTATTATCAACACTTTTTTTTTTTTTTTTTAACCACATATGAGTTCGCTTTAATTGTTTTTGTTATTACTGGGCTTCAAAAATGTATTCTCATTAACCTTCAGATATGTAAGGATAGGGACTTCCCTTGTGGCACAGTGGTTAAGAATCCACCTGCCAATGCAGAAGACATGGGTTCGAGCCCTGGTCCGGGAAGATCCCACATGCTGTGGGGCAGCTAAGCCCACGCGCCACATCTACTGAGCCTGTGCTCTAGAGCCCGCGAGCCACAACTACTGAAGCCTGCGTACCTAGAGCCCGTGCTTTGCAACAGGAGAAGCCACTGCCACGAGAAGCCCGTGCACCGCAACAAAGAGTAGACCCCGCTCGCCGCAACTAGAGAAAGCCCGTGTGCAGCAATGAAGACCCAATGCAGCCAAAAAAATTTAAAAGTTAAAAGATATGTAAGGATATTTAGAGGACAGTTGAGGCCATCTTTGCCACTGTTTTTTTTCAGAGTGGCTATCACTTTCTTTAGAATTAGTACCGGGAATTCTTTTATTGAGGTTCTATTCTAAATGATCTTTCACCTACGAAATTTGTGAGGTGGAATGTCCTGCCACATTTGTCTCACTTTCTCAGTGACTGAAATAATTGTGTGGAGAAAAACCAAAAATGAATATCTAGACTATTAGAGAACTATTGAACATTATAACAATACTACAAACTCGTATTAAATAGGGTTAATTTTTCTAAGAATCCTTGTCATTCAGTTCTCAGATCTCAAAGAAGAGACTCTCCAAGTCTATAATTTAATTTATATGATAATTATCTAGCTTCATTGATTTTTGGCTTCTGTGGTCACAGTAGCGCTGGGATTATCTAACTGATAAATTTCTGTTTAAATGAAAAGTAAAATCTTCATGTATTTTCTGGATCTTACTGGTTGGTGGTGCAGGGAAATCCTGTTAGGAACGAGCTTATTTTGGTGGGAAGATAGACTGAGCTGTGTCGTTTAAAATGTCTACACTTGAACAGCTAATGACTGTTTTTAAAAATATTTAAATAATATTTACTTGGCTCAATATTCTGTGATAACCTAAGTGGGAAAAGAATTTGAAAAAGAATGGATACTTGTAGGGGTATAACTGAATCACCTTGCTGTACACCTGTAACTAACACATCATTGTTAATCAACTATACTCGAATATAAAATTAAAATTGAAAATAAAGGAACTTATTTACAAAAACAGAAGTAGAGTCACAGATGTAGAAAACAAACTTATGGTTACCAGGAGATAAGGATGGGGGGATAAACTGGGAGATTGGGATTGACATATACACACTACTATATATAAAATAGATAACTAATAAGGCCCTACTGTATAGCACAGGAAACTCTACTCAATACTCTGTAATGACCTATATGGGAAAAGAATCTAAAAAAGAGTGGATATATGTGTATGTATAACTGATTCACTTTGCTGTACAGCAGAAACTAATACAATATTGTAAATCAACGATACTCCAATAAAAATTTTAAAAAAATAATTAAAAGTAAATAAATTTTATTAATCTCCTCCTCAAGGAGATTTTAAATTAATTAATTAATTGAATTAAATATTTTTAAATGTTGATTTCCAGTGTGAAAAAGAAAGTCCTGCTGAATGACAGGTCACTCTTCATAACATGTAAGTGGATCAAAGTAAACATTTAAAACAGGAAAATCAGGGACTTCCCTCGTGGTCCAGTGGTTAAGACTCCGTGCTTCCACTTCAGGGAGCACGGGTTTGATCCTGGGTTGGGGAACTAAGATCCTGCAGGCCGAGTGGTGTGGCCAAAAAATAATAATAATAAATAAATAAAAAGATGGATGTTAAAAAAAATAAAAATAAAACAGGGAAATCAGACTTTCATCTGGGCTTTACCTGGCAATTTGTTCTTATCTGTGTGTAAATGCCAAATTCACTAGATTTGTTGTGAAAAAATTTTTTGAAAGTTTCAAAGTGACTTTAATGGTAAATTGGTCCAAAAGAAAAATAATAGAATTATCAATGGTCCTGGCAGTATCCTAGGTGTTTGGAGGAAAGAAAGGAGTAAATATTCTGTTTATACTACTCCAAATCAGGTGGCAGTCCCCTTCATGTTCATGATTTACAAGAAGTACAATGGCAGTGTGGCCAACTGTGCCGACGTATGGTTCCTAATTGCAAGTGTGGTTTACTGTAATAACCCAGTAATTACAAAATTATAGGTGGATTCATTCAGTCAGGAAAAAGGTATGTGTGTGCGTGTTCTGCTGTGGTCATTGGCACTGGCCCAGGCCCCTTCCGGAGTAGAGATAAAGACTAAAACTAAATGCAAAATAAAGAAAGGTATGGCAGTTAATGTCTTATGTAGCTATGAATTTAACATGAAGGCTTTCATTTTTCAACTACCTCATTCAGTCTCCCCATCTGTCACCTTCTGTCACCTAAGGAATATTTAATTTTTGTTTTCATTTGTTTTTGTCTTCAGGAGAAAAAATAGACTATTCCTTAGTGTTTCAGATCAAAAGCAGAATTCTGATGGAGTGTCAGGGAACCGGATATGTGGGTTGAGAGAAAATGAGAACTAAATGTGTGTCTATAGCCATGGAGGTGAATTTGAGATGGTAACTTTAGTTCCCATGTTTGTAATAGTCAGTCCTTTTATATTTCACAGCATTTAAATTGTTCAAAATTGAGCCTTCAGCATAAAGTCTCAGTGGAGAAGAAATACCATATGGTCAGTTTCTCCCTGGGTTTGCCCCTAGTTTAAGGAAGGCAGTTGGACAGGAGTGGAAGTAAAGTAAATAAGGATTTTACTTTTTAACTCTGGCTTAGCTTCCAAATTAGTACTTCCCATCTCTTTGCCTGCTGCACTTGGCCAACGTGGCTGGGGTAAAGTAGGGTTAGGAACCATTTACAGAAGAATCAGTCACTGCTGAACTTGCATTTCTGCCTGAAATTAGAGTTGACTTTATGAGTGGGAAGAACAGGATTTATCATTCTTGTTTGGAAGGAGAACTTACAAGGATTAAGGTATTGGCATTGTATTGACTGCCTTTTTTCATTCAGTTTAAGATTCTCCTGGTTCTTGGTATGTCAAGTCATTTTTGATTGAAATTTAAAACATTTTTGTATTATATTATGAGACTGTAAATGTTATGGAAACCTTTTGTTTTAACTGGCTTTGTCTGACACCTCTCCAGCAAGGGAAGCGAGGGGTGCCACCTCATTACTGCCAGGCGGAGGTAAAAACCCAGGTTCTCCCTTCATCCTCTGTTGATATCTGGCAGCAGAAATGGGGGGAAGGGTCTTCATTACTCTCGGGCACGGTTCAATTTCCAGATCCCCATGTGGTCTCTACTGACACCGTAGTGGGTGGAGGTGGTCTTGTTCCCACTGGGCAGTGGTTTGGTGTGACCCCAATACTGACGGGGAAGGAGAAGAAGAGATACCTCATTACTGGGTATGGGTGGAAGACCAGGTTCCCACATGGTCTCCACTGACATTGTAGAGGATGCTTCATTAACAGCTAATGCACAGGAAGGTCCTGGCTCCCTACTTGGTCCTCTCTGATACCACTCTGATAGGGGTTTTGGGGCTCCTCATTAGAGGGTAGAAGTCTAGTCTACCCACTCAGCCTTTCTTGGCTTGGATGGTCATAGTTTCTTCTGTGGTGTTTTGCTGGAGTGGAGCAGTTATTGTCTAAAAGTTTTCTGTCTTGCTAGGCTGTCCCTTTCCTGCTCCTTTGGCTAGAGAGAGCAGGCTTTTGTTGAGCAGTTTTGGTCTGTGCCCATTGGTGTTTTCAGGTTCAGCTGCAAGTCTGGAATACATGAGACTAAAGGAAAACCCAAGGATCTTACCTCCATGTTGTTTCTTAGGTCCTGAGGTCCCAAGCTGGCCTACTTTCTTTTCACCTTGTACAGTCTTTTCATGTTTCTTTTATATATAACATTCAGGGGTTTTTTTAGTTGTATGTAGCAGGAGAAGTAGGATAAAGTAAGTCTACTCCATTTTCCTAGAAGCAGAGGTTCTTGCCATTCAATTTTTGTTTTATTTTTCCCATTTTTTTTTTTTTTAAAGAATGGGGAGAGGGAGAGATGAAGAGCGAAATCAAGCCAGCCTTTCCCAAGGCATTCATTCATTCATTCATTCATTCATTTATTTATTTATTTATTTATGGCTGTGTTGGGTCTTCGTTTCTGTGCGAGGGCTTTCTCCAGTTGCAGCAAGCGGGGGCCACTCTTCATCGCGGTGCGCGGGCCTCTCACTATCGCGGCCTCTCCTGTTGCAGAGCACAGGCTCCAGACGCGCAGGCTCAGTAATTGTGGCTCACGGGGCCTAGTCGCTCCGCGGCATGTGGGATCCTCCCAAACCAGGGCTCGAACCCGTGTCCCCTGCATTGGCAGGCAGATTCTCAACCACTGCGCCACCAGGGAAGCCCAATTTTTCCCAATATTTTATTGTGAAAGTTTTGGAGATGGAAGAATTATGCAATTAACGACCACACACCCACCACCTAGATTCAACACTTAACATTTTGCTATATTTTACTATATTGTAAATTTATCCATCTCCATTCCATCTATCCATCAATTTATTACTTTTGATGAACATCAGTACACTTCATCCCTAAACATGTCAGCGTGCATGCCATTAATTGGACTTCACTACTTATTTATGGTTTTTTTAATGGTAGATTTTACATAAAGTAAAATGCACAGTATCATAAATACCATTTGATGCATTTTGTATAATCCATCCTTTATTGAGATAATTTCCATCACTCCAGGAAAATCCCTCAAGCCTCTTCTCAATTAATTCCCACCTCCATTTCACTCCAAGAAGCAACTACTGTTCTGGTTTTCTTTCTTTCTTCTTCTTTTTTCTGTTTTCCCATAAATTCATTTTGCCTTTTTTAGAACTTCATATAAATAGAACCACACAGTATGTACTCTTTTGTGTGTTGCTGTTTTTTTCCAGCACAATGTTTTTGAGATACATTCACATTGTTTGTAGGTATCAATGGCTCCTTTTCTTTAAATTGCTGAGTGCTACTTCATTGCATGAAAAATACCATAGTTATCCATTCTATAGTTGCTTCCCATTTTTTGCCATTAAAATTTAATCTTTGGGGTAATGTAAGTTATCACCATCTTCTTTCTGTTATGAACATAGTGTAAGGCAACTTAAGGTTTGAGGCCTTTCTTCTGATTAATGAAATGATTGAGGCACATAAAGATATGTTCTGTTACCTACGACATCCATATTTTCCACGTATTTTTTGTCATTCGTGATAGTTATCAGTTTATTTGAAGCTAAAAACTTTTTTGTAACAGAAGTAAAAGATAGTTTTAGTATAGTAAAATTTAGAATTTAGCTTCTTGGCACTAAATTTTATTTTGTGAAGGAAAAAAAACCTGGTTTTAACTACACCATAACTGTCATTTTCATTACTGAGAATGCCAAACTAGTCTCTGGAGGAACATCCTGTTTCACTTAGAATACTCTATTTCTGCACAAAATATTGATGTAGTTGTTGCAGATGGATTCAGCTGTTTCGCAGACCCTTATTTATCTGGCCTTACCTTTCATGTAGGTCTCTTGTTTCTTTTCTGTTTCCTCAAAATGATTATCTAAGGGGACTATAATTTCTGAAGGATTGATTTATTGATTGATATTAGAGGAGCTCTACCGGCAGGGAAATGGGGCAAAATAAACTTTATGTGAGATTCCAATTAAAGTGGGCATGCTTACTTTGAACAGTGCAGGAAGACATAGATGATGTTGTTTCAAACTTTTATTACAGCTTTTCTCTGACTTGACTTTCTTTATACAGTTGACGGACTGGACAAAGCTTCTCTAGCAAACTCAGATGGCCCAACAGCAGGCTCCCAAACACCTCCCTTCAAGAGAAAGGGGAAACTCTCCACCATTGGTAAAATCTTTAAGCCTTGGAAATGGAGGAAAAAGAAGACCAGTGACAAATTTAGAGAAACATCAGCAGGTAGGAACATCATTTGTTAGAAGATAAATTGTTAAATTTTCCAAAAGGTAAAAAATTATATCTTGCAGGGTTTTTTTTTTTTTCAGGGAAAAAATTAATCTATATTTGAAATGAAATTATTTCATTTAAGGGTGAAACAACTTAGGGTTCTAATCTGCCTTCTTTTCCTACTCACTTTGGCTTTCTAACATAGTCTCGTTTTTAAATATGTACTTGTAAATTCATATAAAAAATTAATGTGTAGGGAGAGGGAGGTGAAATGGAAAATTAGAAGTGGAAATGTTATTTGTCAGTATTGTAGCTGCAAGTATCCATTTTTACACACACATACGAACACTTATCTGTCTACTTAGTTCCAGTAACACGATCCTATTTGTCAATGAAGAATTTTTTAAATGTCTTTTAAATGTATTTGTTCTGTGGGCAAAATTTAAATGGCTGTATGAAGGAAAAGTGTTGCTATAGTTATGAATTTTAAATTTCCATCATGTCCTTAGGACAAATAAATGGTCTGTGTCCTAGAGGAGTCATAACCCTAATGGTGTGAAAACTTTTTATTGTTATTTTATTTTGTGGATTTGTTAAACCTTAAGAATTACATTATTTAGTACCTTTCATATGGACTTATGGAGGAAGTTGGCCTTAAATCTCAGGCCAGAATTAAGCCTGATTTAAACAAATGTCCAGTATCAGGGTATTGTTTAAGGTGGAAAGGCATAATTATCTCTTGGTGTAAGTTTAGCTTTCTCCACGTTTGTTGTCTAAAATAATCCCTTCATCAAAATTCCTCACTGCACCAGAAACTAATATTGTCCGTGTATGTACAGGATCACAGAGCATATCTTACTGGTCTGTGCTGAGATAAGAGTTGGCCTTTAGTTCTAGCGCTGTGACATAAAAAGGAAAACACCATCAATAGCGCAAGGGTGTAGGATAGAGACACCAGGGCTTCCTAAAGAAAATTGTCTCTGCTGCTTTTGCAGCTGTATCATTTCTTTGAGAATTTAATATTTAAAAAGAAATAATGATACTATTTCTGGGATTTGTTTCAAAATGATCCTGGAGGAGAGGGGAGTATAGATGAAAGAAGATCGGTCACAAGTTGGTAATTGTTTAAGCTGGGAGCTGGATATATGGGGTTCATTATTCTCATATCTCTACTTGTAAGTACTGGAAAGTTTTTACAATAAAAAGATAGGCAAAGACAAAAGACTTGGCTTAGGCGCAAATAATGATAGTTTGCTTATTGAATCCTCTTTAGTTCCTAACTGGTTTCTTGGGTTAGGAGCAGTGGGAAGGGATAGACAGAGTGCTGTGCTGAGAGAGGACACCTGGGTTCTAGTTGTGTCTTGGCCACCAAGGTACCGTGTGACCTTGAGCAAGTCAGATCAGAGTTGAATGAATTGAATTCTAATGTGCTTTCAGTTCCAGATTCTGTTGTGGATCCTTGACTCCTTCCAACCCCTGACTGGGCATCTTGTTCTGCCTTGTTCTTCAGTTGTAGATGGAAATACACTGGTCTTCTTAAGTACTTCCCGCTCAGGTTTCCCTAAGCATTGGGGGAGTCTAGCTCGTCGAGTTACCATGGATAACCAAGATGCAAATAGGGCTCTGGACAGTAGCATTAAGAAGACATTGAAAAGAGATGATGAAAGTCTCTTCATTTGTCTCCCTTGCCCTTTTCCTGGGTCTGGGCTGCTACCTTCTCTCTCCCTAAAGTAGAAACAATTACAAAGAACTTCCCTTCATCTTTTCTTGTCACTCTTTTTAATTATTTTAATAGTAGGGAGGCTGTAACATTTCTACCAACCCAGAATATTTAAGAAAAGATATTTTAAACAGCATTAAGTGTTATTTTATATTATCCCATATTTATTGAGGATAGCCTAGCAATCTCTGTATTCTGTTTCCTTTTCAAATTCACACAAGATTTTATATAAGTTGAGCTCCAAGAAGTTATTTATGGGTACTATATTTCTAGCTCCTAAAGACTACTGAACCACATTAAAAACTTGAGAAAGTTATTAGATGTCTCATTAGATTGGTTTTTGTTTTTTGTCTTTGCATCAAAATTGTGACATAACAGAATCAAGTCAAGCCAAGTGGATGTGTTAACAATTCATTGTGAATTTTTCTGCTACATTTACTTGCATCATTTCTTTTTAAACCCATGTTATTACTAATGCTTTATTTGAATTTCGCAAGATGGTATCAAGTGTCTCAAGTATTTTACTGTCACTATATATATATATTTTAATTCAATTTCTGCTGAGTTTTATGGAATGTATTAGTAAAGCTTAAAATAAACGGAGGAACAAAGTGGTGTAACATGTTTTTTTCACATTGAGGAAAGATGTCACATCTAGAGGAAAACTGATGCATTTGGAAATAACCAAGAGAAGGGTGTTTTCTTCTCTAATACATTGTCTCAAACAGTGAAATCTAGGGGTTTAGATATGACCAAGGCCAGCTCCATCAAAGAACACCTTAGGCAAGATCCATAATATTTTGGGATATGAAAGAATATGAATTTCTTCCAAGAAGAGTAACTCTTCTTCGTTTGTCCTTCTCCTAAGCTCTTGGCTTTACAGTCATATGGACATGACTCTTACTGTGTTCTGTTATACAGCGATTAATACCACTTTTCCTAGTCTGGGTGTCTGTTGTAGGAATTTTTAATTGATGGTAGGTAGGATGCAACACTGATTTATTAATGCCATTGTAATAAATGCCATTGTTCTCACATGTTCATGGTGGTGGAAGTTAAGAAAGGTCCTGTGTTCTGTCTGCTTGGTGGTCCTTGAGTCAACTAGATTTTGAAAGGCTGTCTTGTCCTATAAGGCTGGCTGGGCTTATGCCCCGACTTCAGGTTCTCTGGCCTTGTTTTAAAGCAGAAAGTTACCCGTATCTTCAGCTCTGTTTAGGATGGTCCATAGGCTATTGGGTTCTAGGACAGAGTAGTCTTTTCTGTTCACTTTCCCTTGGTGATTCTTTTCTTCGATTTTCATCTCCTGGGTGAAAGGGTCCTTCTTTGGTTCCACCTAAGCTCCATCCCTTCCCTAACTTTAGAACTCAAAATCTCATTTACACTTTTTTTCCTATATAATCATTTCTTCCCTTTTTATTGGGGGGGGGGCGGTGGGTAGCTAGTGGCGGCTGAGGTGCCTCCCTTTGGGTCTTTATGTGTGCTTTCATCTCCCCAAAGCTGACAATACAAACAAACAGGCTGTTCCTCTAACTTCTACATGGGCGGTTACAACTAAGATCAAAGGTCTTAAAAATCTACCCTGTGTCTGCTGCTTCCACTTCCCTCCTGCACTCTCATCTCCTTCCTTCTGCAGTCTGCCCCTGCATCCAGCACTCCATTGAGGGGACTCCAAGCCTCCCAGTCCTGACATTTAGTGTTATTCTCTCATTTTCATCCATCTCAGTCTCTACAAGATGTGCCATTGCTGTTGTGTCCTTCCTTGTTTTACAAAATAGCTCTTACTTGATTTACACAAGGTGTCATTATCTTGGTTGTCTTTGGCTTTTCTTTCTCTTTTGTCCCCTCTCTTCCCCTTCCCATTTCCCCTAAACCCGTGCAAGAGAGGTTCGCTACCTGTCTCAGTCCTTCTCTTTTTGTGAACGTGCCCTTCTTCATCCTTCTTTCTTCTCAGTGCCCACATCTCTCGAACCCAAGCACATCTCCCTGAGCACCTCATGGGCAGTAGCGCCTGAGGACTGTGTGTTAACTCAAAACCCATTCTTATGGTCTACATAGATCTACACTGAAAACGTGGTACATGCCAGGCACTGATTAATTTGCTTCTGGGTGTCAATTTTTTAATTAAATAATCAGAATTTTATAGTGAGAATTTTAAGAAACTTGCATCAGATTTTACTCTCACACAGTGAGGGGAGGCATTCAGTTAAGTTGGACTGTAAGACTGCAGAGTTAGACCGAGAAATTTTCACAATGAGAGGTTACAACGTCTACAAGCAGAAGAATTGCTGTGAATACGTGCTGTGTGTCCCCCGGTTTAGAAGAGAGGGTCTGTAGACCTATGACCACACTCAGTTCTTCCTCAAACCACTGAGTGACTGGGCAGGTGACTGGAGTAGCAACCACTGAATTCCACTCCTCCCTAAAGGTATCCCAGGCTTTAAACAGGATATGAGATACCAACGTTGATCTTTTACAGGAATTACTCTTTGACGTTGTTTAAGGCAATGGCACCAAACAGAGATCTTACAACTTGATTCTTTATTCTCTTCAACACATATCCACAGTTAATACTTAACATTAACATTAATACTTAATACATTATACTTAATTATACTTAATACTTAATACATTAACTTAATACTTAACATCTAAAATGTCTTCAGCTTAATATCTTTACTTTTTTCATAACTTCTACTTTCACAAATACTTCTGTGTTTGGGGATAGTATTAAAATGTAATATCAGGAATAGAAACAAATTATTTTTGGTGAAGCAAGATAGAAAATTTAAAGTTCACTTGGCGGCAGTAGCAGTCACCAGAGGCTTTCATTATGCTCACCCTACTTGTCTTTCATGCATTAACTTAAACTTTCGTTTTAGAGAGGGAAGGTACTGACACCTGCTCTGAATGAGCACAGAGAGGGAGCAGAGAGGGAGCGGGTAAGTCCTATGTACAAATACTTTCCAAACCAAAGTAGATCCCCTACCATCCCCAGCTACCCCTGCTATTGCACACGTGACTTTCTTTGGCATCCAGGCTTTGACCATGGAGTTCTTTGATTCGTCCTTGCTTTTTACCATCTTCTACATTCTGTTAGTTCCTAAACCTTTGATTTATTTCTCCTAGTGCAGGCCTCTACCATCAGCCTTTCCTCTCGGTTCCCATTGTCTGGTCCTTATCACTCTATGTCTCAATTATTGCAGGTGGCCTCTTTGCTCTACTTAGGTATTAGCTGTCCTAGTTCTAGAAAGCTATGGAATGCTAGAGGAGGCAGGGAGAGACTGGATTCTGGCATTAAGCCTGCCTAGGAAGGGAACCTAACCCAGCTAGTGAGGCTGACAGAGAAGATTCAGGGTGGCACAGCCTGTCAGGAACACTAGAGTAACCAAGATAACATCCAGATCTCAGGCCAGTAAATAGAGCAATGGGTCCTTCACAGCAAAATGGCATGTGTTCCACCAGGTAGGGTAGCCTAACAGAGCACCCAGGTGAGTGAGACTGGGAAATCCAAGCAAGCCTTAGGAGCCAGCATGTTCTTTACTTAGGTGGCAGTATTCATGGCAGATGGTGCTGGAACCAAAAAGACTCAAACTGGGTCCCCATCTTTTTTTTTTTTTTAAGGGACCAGGGAATAGAGCTGGTAACTAGGACAGGAAGTTACCAAAGGATTCAGGACAGAAGCTCACTGCTTGAAGGGGAACACAGGGGATAGGTCTGTGGGAGTGGCCTCCTCAGACCCCAGACCTCAGGTGCTGGAGCTCCTGTTGCTACAGGGGCACAGCCCAAGAGCTGGGTGGCCGGAGAGAGCAGGGATTATTGTGGTTTTGGGAAAATAGGTGGGGAAATCTCTCCCCTCCCTCCTCTATCTAGATCATCCTGGATACCACTACAGGAGGTCTTCCTCAGGTGGAACTTTGGTCCTTTGCCTCTTGCCCAAAAAGTGTGACTGACTCCACGTGGTTTCCTAAATGAATTCCAGACTCCTCAGCTCGCCGCAGTGTAACCCAAACTGACCTTTCGTGTCTTATCTTTCTTTATTAGTCACTTGCCTTGGACTTCTGTCACCCAGGGTCCCTCGGTGAGCATGCCCGGAGCCTCTGTGTCCCCAGGCCTTTCTTCATGCTCTCCCCTCTTCCTCTGGGCACCTTTCTCCTACAGCTGCACCTGGGAACATACTGCCAGCCATGCAAGGGTCCTAACATGTCTCTTCTTTCCTGAGGATGTTCTTGACCTTGATTGTGCTTCATCTAGTAGGCACCTCCCCTCCTGTGCTTGTCCTCCTGTTATGACATGTGTACTTTGACTTCTCTCCTAGTTCATGTGTCTGCTACCAATTTACTGTGTAAATTATTTGAGGGCAGAGACTATCTCACTCATCTTCGCCCCACTTCAGATGCTTTACATGATCATTTGAACCTGGTATGTACTCTTAACATATGCCTTGAATTGGTTATTTATTGGATATCCACTATAACTAAAACTACAGCCCTGGGTGCTCTAGGACTTTATAAAAGAAATTGAAGATTGAAAAAATATCATGGAAAAGATAAAGACAATAAATTAAAATACAAACCAAAAACATGTACTCACAGTTACAGCCATGTACAACCATTAAAAAGCCAGTAAAATAATCAGGGGAAATTTCTTTTTCTTATCTTTTTGCCCTTATTTAAAAAGAAGTTACACTCCTAAATAAAGAAAATCAAGACAATTTATTTTCATTATAATTGTGACTTTTATTTGTGTTGTTAGTAATGGGGAAGGAATGCCCGCCCAGATTTTTAGATAACATTGTTGCAAGTTATCAGCCTTCTAGGAATCAGAGTAATTTGCAGAAAGTCATCTGCTAAAAGCTTTAATTTACTGAAGGTACTCTCACTCCCTAATAACATAATGGCTATGTTTTTATTGAATGCTATTATGTGCCAGGTTCTGCTCCAAGAACTTTATTCATATTAACTCGCTTAATCCTCAAAGGTTATAAAGTTTAAGTGCTACTGTTATCCCAGTTTTACTGATGAGGACACTAAGGTCAGAAAATTCAAATGACTTGCCCAAGGAAACACACCTGGTAGGAGCCAAAAGCAGTATTTGAAGCCAAGCAATATGGTGCCACAGCCAAATTTTTTACCATTACACTATGTGGCCTCTTTAGAAGATAACTTCATACTCAGACCAGTAAGGATTGATCATTGAAAGGTGACCCTAACACCTGGATTTGCTTCATATACTGGAATTTTTGCTGTAAGAAGGATTCGGTCTGAAGAATTATTTTTATTCTACTTGACTAGCCTGATTTCAGCAGTGTACACAGAAAATTGGTTGAAAAGGATCAAAATTATATTTGGTTCATTTAAGATACTATTCTTTGTAATCATAGAGGCATAATGTTGCTGATAGTGACTATTTTCTATATCTTGAAGGTAGGGCAAAGTTAGAGGATTTTCCCAGGGTGATATTTGTTCAGGACTGATCTGGTTGCATTAATAAATGGCAGCCTTTTGATTTTCTCTATCTTGTTCCACTAAGAACATGGAAGTACCTTCATGTATCATTCACTCTCACACCATATTGGAGGAAAGGAAGAAAATCTCTCCCTTTTCGCAATTTACAGCAGCAGAGGGACGTTACATAGCCCATAAAGACCACACAGCACATCCTGGTCCATGTAGGGCTCCTTGCTTATATGTTAGATAATACTCTTCTGTCCTCTCAACAGATGTTTATTGAACATCTACATCTACTATATGTCAGGCACTGTTGTAGACTCTAGTGATACAGCAGGAACAAAAGAGATAAATTGCTTTCCCTTATGGGACTTACATTCTAGCAGGGGTAGGAGACAGAGAGTAAACCCAATAAGTTAGTATATTAGAACGTGAGAGGAGAAAAAATAAAGCAAGGAGTAGGGAATGTGGGAGGGAAGTTCCAGTTTAAAATGGGGTGGTCAGGGACTTCCCTGGCGGTCCAGTGATTAGGACTCTGCACTTCCACTGAAGGGACACAGGTTCGATCCCTGGTTGGGGAGCTAAGATCCTGCATGCTGCGCCGCGCGGCCAAAAAAAAAACCCAAAACAAAACAAACCAAAAAAATTGGGTGGTCAGGGAAACTTTACCGGGAAGGCAACATTTGAGCAAAAAACAAGAGGGAAGAAAAGAAAAAGCACTCGGGGAAATCCTATTAAGTGATCACATGAGTTAGAGATGCATGAATTTTCTTCTGCCTAATAATGGTGTTAATGTGCTGTGAATGTAATCCAGTATAAACTTTACTCTATCCAATAATTTAACAATCAAAATGCTTCACATTCATGAACCTCATGCTTGCTAATCTTTTATTTTTTTTTAAATTGATTAATTTATTTTTTGGCCATGCCATGCGACATGCAAGATCTTAGTTCCCCGACCAGGGATCAAACCCGTGACCCCTGAATTGGGAGCAAAGAGTTTTTGTTTTTGTTTTTTGAATTTTATTTTATTTTATTTTTAATGCAGCAGGTTCTTATTAGTTATCTATTTTATACATATTAATGTATATATGTCAATCCCAGTCTCCCAATTCATCCCACCACCACCCCCACCCACTTTCCCCCCTTGGTGTCCATACATTTGTTCTCTACATCTGTGTCTCTATTTCTGCCTTGCAAACGAGTTCATCTGTACCATTTTTCTAGATTCCACATATATGCGTTAATATACGATATTTGTTTTTCTAACTTACTTCACTCTGTATGGCAGTCTCTAGGTCCACCCACATCTCTACAAATGACCCAATTTCGTTCCTTTTTATGGCTGAGTAATATTCCATTGTATATATGTACCACATCTTCTTTATCTATTCATCTGTTGATGGGCATTTAGGTTGCTTCCATGACCTGGCTATCGTAAATAGTGCTGCAGTGAACAATGGGGTGCATGTGTCTTTTTGAATTAATGTTTTCTCTGGGTATATGCCCAGTAGTGAGATTGCTGGGTCATATGGTAGTTCTATTTTTAGTTTTTTAAGGAACCTCCATACTGTTCTCCATAGTGGCTGTATCAATTTACATTCCCACCAACAGTGCAAGAGGGTTCCCTTTTCTCTACACCCTCTCCAGCATTTGTTGTTTGTAGATTTTCTGATGATGGCCATTCTGACCAGTGTGAGGTGATACCTCATTGTAGTTTTGATTTGCATTTCTCTAATAATTAGTGATGTTGAGCAGCTTTTCATGTGCCTCTTGGCCATCTGTATGTCTTCTTTGGAGAGATGTCTATTTAGGTCTTCTGCCCATTTTTTGATTGAGTTGCTTGCTTTTTTAATATTGAGCTGCTTATATATTTTGGAGATTAATCCTTTGTCTGTTGATTCGTTTGCAAATATCTTCTCCCGTTCTGAGGGTTGTCTTTTCGTTTTGTTTATAGTTTCCTTTGCTGTGCAAAAGCTTTTAAGTTTCATTAGGTCCCATTTGTTTATTTTTGTTTTTATTTCCATAATTCTAGGAGGTGGGTAAAAAAGATCTTTCTGTGATTTATGTCAGAGTGTTCTTCCTATGTTTTCCTCTAAGAGTTTTATAGTGTCTGGTCTTACATTTAGGTCTTTAATCCATTTTGAGTTTATTTTTGTGTATGGTGTTAGGGAGTGTTCTAATTTCATTCTTTTACATGTAGCTGTCCAGTTTTCCCAGCACCGCTTATTGAAGAGACTGTCTTTTCTCCATTGTATATCCTTGCCTCCTTTGTCATAGATTAGTTGACCATAGGTGCGTGGGTTTATCTCTGGGCTTTCTATCCTGTTCCATTGATCTATATTTCTGTTTTTGTGCCAGTACCATATTGTCTTGATTACTGTAGCTTTGTCGTGTAGTCTGAAGTCAGGGAGTCTGATTCCTCCAGCTCCGTTTTTTTCCCTCAAGGTTGCTTTGGGGGCTCCCCTGGTGACGCAGTGGTTAAGAATCCACCTGCCAATGCAGGGGATATGGGTTCGGTCCCTTCTCTGGGAAGATCCCACATGCCGTGGAGCAACTAAGCCTGTGAGCCACAACAATTGAGCTGGTGCTCTAAAGCCCACGAGCCGCAACTACTGATCCCACGTGCTAGAACTACTGAAGCCTGTGCGCCTAGAGCCCATGCTCTGCAACAAGAGAAGCCCCCACAATGAGAAGCCCACGTACTGCAACAAAGAGTAGCCCCCGCTCGCCGCAACTAGAGAAAGCCCACAGGCAGGAATGAAGACCCAACCCAGCCAAAAAAAAAAAAAACCCACAAAAACAGAATGCTTTGGTATTTGGGGTCTTTTGTGTCTCCATACAAATTTTAAGATTTTTTGTTCTAGTTCTGTAAAAAAATGCCATTGGTAATTTGATAGGGATTGCACTGAATCTGTAGGTTGCTTTGGGTAGTATAGTCATTTTCACAATATTGATTCTTCCAATGCAAGAACATGGCATATCTCTCCATCTGTTTGTGTCGTCTTTGATTTCTTTCATCAGTGTCTTATTCTGAGTACAGGTCTTTTGTCTCATTAGGTAGGTTTATTCCTAGGTATTTTATTCTTTTTGTTGTAGTGGTGAATGGGATTGTTTCCTTAATTTCTCTTTCCGATCTTTTGTTGTTAGTGTATAGGAATGCAAGAGGTTTCTGTGCATTACTTTTGTATCCTGCAACTTTACCAAATTCATTGATTAGCTCTAGTAGTTTTCTGGTGGCATCTTTAGGATTATTTATATATAGTATTATGTCATCAGCAAGCAGTAACAGTTTTACTTCTTCTTTTCCGATTTGGATTCCTTTTATTTCTTTTTCTTCTCTGATTGCCGTGTCTAGGACTTCCAAAACTATGTTGAATAATAGTGGCGAGAGTGGACATCCCTGTCTTGTTTCTGATATTAGAGGAAAGGCTTTCAGTGTTTCACAGCTGAGTATGATGTTTGCTGTGGGTTTGTCAATATGGCCTTTATTATGTTGAGGTAGGTTCTCTCTATGCCCATTTTCTGGAGAGTTCTTATCATAAATGGGTTTGAATTTTGTCAAAAGCTTTTTCTGCATCTATTGAGATGATCATATGGTTTTTATTACTTAATTTGTTAATGTGGTGTATCACATTGATTGATTTGCGTCTACTGAAGAATCCTTGCATCCCTGGGCTAAATCCCACTTGATCATGGTGTATGATCCTTTTTAATGTGTTGTTGGATTCTGTTTGCTAGTATTTTGTTCGGGATTTTTGCATCTATGTTCATCAGTAATATTGGGCTATAATTTTCTTTTTTTGTGATATCTTGTTCTGGTTTTGGTATCAGGGTGACGGTGGTTTCGTAGAATGAATTTGGGAGTGTTTCTCCCTCTAAAGTTTTTTGGAAGAGTTTGCGAAGGATGGGTGTTAGCTCTTCTCTAAATGTTTGATAGAATTCACCTGTGAAGCCATCTGGTCCTGGACTTTTGTTTGTTGGAAGATTTTTAATTACAGTTTCAATTTCATTACTTGTGATAGGTCTGTTTATCTTTTCTAATTCTTCCTGGTTCAGTCTTGGAAAATTGTACCTTTCCAAGAATTTGTCCATTTCTTCGTGGTTGTCCATTTTATTGGCATGTAGTTGTTTGTAGTAGTCTCTTAAAATCCTGTGTATTTCTGCGGTGTCGGTTGTGATTTCTCCTTTTTCATTTCTAATTTTATTGATTTGCCTCCTCTCCCTTTTTTTCTTGGTGAGTCTGACTAAGGGTTTATCAATTTTGTTTATCTTCTCAAAGAACCAGCTTTTAGTTTTATTGATCTTTGCTATTGTTTTCTTGGTTTCTGTTTCATTTGTTTCTGCTCTGATATTTATGATATCTTTCCTTCTACTGACTTTGGGTTTTCTTTGTTCTTCTTTCTCTAGTTGTTTTAAGTATAGGGTTAGATTGTTTATTTGAGATTTTTCTTGTTTCTTGAGGTGAGATTGAATTGCTATAAACTTCCCTCTTTGAACTGTTTTTCCTGCGTCCCATAGGTTTTGGGTCATCGTCTTTTCATTGTCATTTGTTTCTATGTATTTTTTAATTTCTTCTTTGATTTCTTCAGTGATCTCTTGGTTATTTAGTTGCGCACTGTTTAGCCTCCATGTTTTTGTGTTTTTTACAGTGTTTTTCCTGTAATTGATTTCCAGTCTCATAGCATTGTGGTCAGAAAAGATGCTTGGTACGATTTCAGTTTTCTTAAATTTTCTGAGGCTTGATTTGTGGCCCAAGATGTGATCTATCCTGGAGAATGTGCTGTGTGCTCTTGAGAAGAAAGTGTATTCTACCACTTTTGGGTGGAATGTTCTATAAATATAAATCTACCTGGTCTGTTGTGTCATTTAAAGCTTGTGTTTCCTTATTTATTTTCTGTTTGGATGATCTGTCCATTGGTGTAAATGGCGTGTTAAAGTCCCCTACTATTATTGTGTTACTGTCGATTTCTCCTTTCATGGTTGTTAGCATTTGCCTATGTATTGAGGTGCTCCTATTTGGTTGCATAAACATTTATGATTGTTATATCTTCTTGGATTGATCCCTTGATCATTATGTAGTGCCCTTCCTTATCTCTCATAATAGTTTTTATTTTAAGGTCTATTTTATCTGATCTGAGTATTGCTACTCTAGCTTTCTTTTGATTTCCATTTGCATGGAATGTCTTTTTCCATCCCTTCCCTTTCAGTCTGTATGTGTCCCTAGGTCTGAAGTGGGTCTCTTAAAGACAGCATATATATGGGTCTTGTTTTTGTATCCATTCAGCCAGTCTGTGTCTTTTGGTTGGGGCATTTAATCCATTTACATTCAAGGTTATTATCTATATATATGTTCCTATTACCATTTTCTTAATTGTTTTCTGTTTGTTTTTGTGGATCTTTTTCTTCTCTTATGTTTCCCACCTAGAGAAATTTCTTAGCATCTGTTGTAAAGCTGGTTTGGTGGTGCTGAATTCTCTTAGCTTTTGATTGTCTGAAAAGCTTTTGATTTCTCCATCAAATCTGAATGAGATCCTTGCTGGGTAGAATGATCTTGGTTGTAGGTTTTTCTCTTTCATCACTTTAAGTATATCCTGCCACTCCCTTCTGGCCTGCAGGGTTTCTGCTGTAAAATCAGCTGATAACCTTATGGGGATTCCTTTGTATGTTATATTTGGTTTTTTTCCTTTCTGCTTTAATATTTTTTCTTTGAATTTAATTTTTGTTAGTTTGATTAATATGTGTCGTGGTGTGTTTTTCCTAGGATTTATCCTGTATTGGACTCTCTGTGCTTCCTGGACTTGGGTGACTATTTCGTTTCCCATGTTAGGGAAGTTTTTGACTATAATCTCTTCACATATTTTCCCAGACCGTTTCTTTTTCTCTTCTTCTTCTGGGACCCCTATAATTCGAATGTTGGTGCGTTTAGTGTTGCCCCAGAGGTCTCTGAGATTGTCTTGAATTCTTTTCATGCCTTTTTCTTTATTCTGCTCCTCGGCAGTTATTTCCACCATTTTGTCTTCCAGCTCACTTATTTATTCTTCTGCCTCAGTTATTCTGTTAGTGATTCCTTCTAGTGTATTTTTCATTTCAGTTATTTTATTGTTCATCTCTGTTCTTTAGTTCTTCTAGATCTTTGTTAAACATTTCTTGTATTTTCTCAATCCATGCCTCCATTCTATTTCCGAGATTCTGGATCATCTTTACTATCATTACTCTGAATTCTTTTTCAGGTAGATTGCCTATTTCCTCTTCATTTATTTGGTCTTGTAGGTTTTTACCTTGCTCCTTCATCTGTGACATATTTTTTTGCCATCGGATTTTGTTTGTTTTTTATGAGTGTGATTGTTTTCCTGTCTTACTGGTTGTTTGTCCTGAGGCTTCCAACAGTGGAGTCTGTAGGCTGTTGGGTAGAGCTGGGTCTTGGTGCTGAGATGAGGACCTCCATGAGACCTCACTTCGATGAATATTCCGTGGAGTCTGAGGTTCTCTGTTAGTCCAGTGGTTCGGACTCAGAGATCCCACTGCAGGAGCTTCGGCCTGACCCCTGTCTCATGAACCAAGATCCCGCAAGCCATGTGGGGTGGCAAAAAAAAAAAAATTTCTTGTTTCTTGAGGTAGGATTGTATTGCTATAAACTTCCCTCTTAGAAATGCTTTTGCTGCATCCCACAGGTTTTGGATCGTCGTGTTTCGTTGTCATTTGTGTCTAGGTATATTTTGATTTCCTCTTTGATTTCTTCAGTGATCTCTTGGTTATTTAGTAACTTATTGTTTAGCCTCCATGGGGAGCACAGAGTCTTAACCACTGGATCACTGGGGAAGTCCCGGTTGCTAATCTTGATATCTATTGTTGGCACCATGGCTCTGAAAAAAATCGTAATTTTACTCTACAATTCTCCTAAAAGAGGAGCAGCAATACAGGAAAGGGCTTTAACTCTGTAATACAAATGTTTCATTATGGCTTCCTTTCTTAAATTCAAATCTAAGAGCCAGATTCTGACAGGTGATCAGAAAGCTAGCTTCATGGAGCCCAAGTTTAGAATACCTCATATGTTGATGTTTTTTGGTGGATCCAAGTTTCAGGTTCTACAAAGAACGCCTTTATAAGCTGAAACAATGCATTATTGCCTCAGTGTTCAGACAGTCCTTAACTTACATATTAATGGTGTCCCCATACCACTTGGTTAGATTACAAGGAATGACAAGTAAATTCCCATGTTAATTTACAAAATTCAGTTTAATCCATGATACACCTGAAGCCTGGTACTGTTAAGACTCATTCCTCCAAATACAACCAAACACTGTTTATTGTTACTGTGGCAAAACACCTTCTGAGTTTTCAGTTGAAATTGAGAATTTCAGGGTTGTAAAGGACCTAACCAGTCATCTAGGTCTGTCTCCAGGGCAGGAATACCTTTTGTCTCCAGCAAGCCTCATAAGGTATAGTCATTCAGCTTCTTCCTGAGCTCCTAATTCCTAGCTCTCATTATTGAGGAAGTTTTCTTTTATATTGACCTAAAACAAATTCTCTCCAGGCTTTCTAACTATCGCCTGGTACTACTCTATCTATCTACCTGTCTGTCTATCTATCTATCTATCTATCTATCTCCTAATCACATTGGTACATGATGGTCCTCCCATCTTTTTTTAAAGTTCTTTCATCCCCTTGATCTATTTTCAGTTTAGAGTTTCTCACCATACTAAATTGTCTAGATTATTCAGTTAGTTTTTTGTGTTTTTTTAACATCTTTATTGGAGTATAATTGCTTTACAATGGTGTGTTAGTTTCTGCTTTATAACAAAGTGAATCAGTTATACATATACATATATTCAGTTAGTTTTTATTGAGTACGAGACCTCATGCAGCAGGTGCTGGGGTCACAGTGAGGAACAAGCCTAACATGGTAGGTGCCTGCCTTTCATAGAGCCCACAAGGTAGCTTGTGAGTCTGGCCATACTTCCCAGTCTCGGCTATTTTCATGCCAAGATAACATAGTGACTTTCCCCCAAATTCTTACTATTGCACTTTACCAATCACATTTTTAATATTTAGAATCAATGTCCAGAATAAGAATTCATCTTGTTATTAAAATGGTAAGAATTTTTCAGTAGTAATTAAGTGTCTTATAAATGTCTAGGGAATTGAAAGTCCCCCATTAATAGTCCATATTACATTTTTGCTCATTTAATGTTCTGTATATAGAAAAACATCACCCAGATCCTCCTAGCTGGGTGATCTGTTTCACCCCCTTATAACAATATGATAGTGTCTGGCGAGGTATGCTCCCTTTTGAATCAGATCTGTCTCCTTTGAGTCATCCAGAATCCTGTCCCACCATGTCTCAGAAGTTACTGTCTTGTGCTGACACCTCACGTGCCTTTTTTTATTACTCCACTTCTGTTTCTGCACCCATTCATATTGTGCCCACAGTTCTTGGATTCTATTTGCTCTGAAAGCACTAGAATTCTTCACTGCTGTTTTTTTCTGTCTTCGCTGCTATCCTCCATGATACCTGATCTTATGCTATTATCTGGGTTTTTTTACTTCCTCCCTCATTCAACTTCAGTAGGCCAATTCAGTCAGTCTCCGCCCAGCATATCACTTCCATATTCATGAAACGGACCCCGAGTCCTGCCAGGCCTGGCAGTATCGTATGGATGTTATGGTCCAGAAAAATCAGCCTTCGTCTCTCACACCATCAATTCAAATGGCTGTTCACAGTCTTTGTGCAGTCTTTGCATATCATGATCTTCAGACAGAAGAGAAGAAAAACACACCCAGCCTTCCACGCCTTCCTGTTTCTTCCTCAGAACTTCTGACTAGATGGGGCTTCTGATTGCTTCTAGGGAAGACAATTATTCCTGTTTTTAAAAAATCAATAGAGGAGGGTTTGCGACATCTTGGCATGCCCTTCTTCATGTCCTAAAAAACACATTTTTTTAAAGCAATTCTTTTTTTAAAAAAAAATTTATTTATTTGGCTGCATCCGGTCTTAGTTGCGGCAGGCGGGATCTTCGTTGCTGTGTGCGGGATCTTTAGTTGCGGCATGCGAACTCTTAGTTGTGGCATGTGGGATCTTGTTCCCTGACCAGGGATCAAACCGGGAGCCCCTGCATTGGGAGTGTGGAATCTTAGCCACTGGTACTCCAGGGAAGTCCCTAAAAAAAAATTACAAAAAGCCAGCCTTCCTTCTGGTGGGCCACGCGGGCCACGCATATCTGTGCAAGCTCCTCAGTGACTACTGTTGGACTCCTCCTGCCAGCTCTCATCTCTCCCTTCTTGTTCATTCGTACAGCAAATAGTCACTGATCTCCTACTGTGAGCCCAGATCTGTTCTATGCACTGGGGGTCCAAGAGTTGACAGAAAGGGAAAATTCCCAGGCTCATGAACTTTGTCCTTTGCTCTTTGCTTTGGTGTGTCTGGTGCCACTGCTCTCCCCTGTCTCTCTGACCTGCTGTCCAGCTCCAGATCCACACAGCTCATCAG
Organism: Balaenoptera physalus; assembly: GCF_965194825.1. Lineage (NCBI taxonomy): Eukaryota > Metazoa > Chordata > Mammalia > Artiodactyla > Balaenopteridae > Balaenoptera > Balaenoptera physalus. The sequence goes on along the minus strand of NC_138888.1, from coordinate 21,352,536 downwards.
CTTTTCCCCTCTCCTTTGTGTTAACGTTTTCTTCCTCTCAACCTCTCAACTGCTGTTTTGATTCCTGTTTTCTTCCTCAAAACATTTCTCTTTGTATCTTCCTTAACTGTATTATTTTTCCTTTCCTTCTAGCTGGCGTTCACCTTTTCCAAAGCAAAGGGAGATGTTCCCCAAGTCCTTTACTTTCCCTTATGTGAGAACTGCTTGTATTTATAGCTCGCCCACTGATGGCTCCTCTCCAAGGAAGAAAAGCAAAGGTCACAGCCAAGAGATCACGGGAATGGTTTCTGCAGTCCAGACCCCTGGGTCTTGAGGTTACCTGTAGTCAGTTTTTTGGCAGCTCCTCCTGGAAACATTTCCTGGAAACTTTCCCCAGCAAACCGGGCCCCTAGGAATGAAGCTTTTCACTGAGCAGTGGTCTGTGCTTGCGATGTCAAACCATACATAGCCCTTTCAGAAAACACAAATAGGATTTAGATTTTTCCAAAACTTCTCCCTGCCTTGCCTCTCTTTTGGACTGTGGTCTTGGGTCAGTAAGCCTATAGTCGGCAGGAAGATATTCTTTTTCTTCCTGACAACTCTGCTGGTGGACTCCTGAGATTTTCTTAGAAGTGGCAGTGGTTGGCTTATGTGAGAGGCAGACATACAAAGGAACCACCAGCTAGTTCATACTCTTGTCACTGCATTTGTGATCAGGACTTTATCAAAAGAAGTCATTTTCATGGTCATTCACCACTCTTGTGTTTTTTCTGTTTGTTTTATTGTATATGTGTGTGTGTATATGTATGTATGTGTGTACAGTTCTATGAATTTTAATACATGTATAGTTTTGAGTAACTGCCACCATAATCAGCATATATCACAGTTCCATCACTCCCAAAATCTCCCTTGGGCTGTCCTTTTATGGTCCTGCCCTACCTTCTCTCCACCCACCCCCTGAACTCCTAACCTCTGGCAACAACTGCTCTGTTTTTCTTCACCATCATTTTGTTGTTTCAAGTATGTCATTAAACTTGCAATCATTCAGTGTGAAATCTTTTGAGACTGGCTTCTTTCACTTAGCTTAGCACCTCTGAGGTTCATCCAGGTTGTTGCATGTATCAGTTATTCCTTGTGATTGTTAGGTAGTATTCTTTGGTATGACTGTACCATAGTTTATTTATTTGTTCACCTGTTGAATGACATCTGGATTTTTTCCAGTTTGGGGTAATTATGAGTAGAGCTGCTGTTGACATTCATGTAAAGGTTTTCGTGTGAACAAAAGTTTTCATTCCTCTAGGGAAAATATGTAGGAGTAGATTTTTGGGTCATATGTTAAATGCATTTTTAACTTTATAAGCAATTACCAAACTATTTTCCAGAGTTGTGCATTCCCACCAGCAGTGTCAGAAAGTTCCAGTTGTTCCACATCCTTGTCAGCACTTAGTATTATCATTGTTAATTTTTTTTATTGTGATGAAAACATATAAATTTTACAATCTTAACCTTTTTTAAAAAAAAATAAATTTATTTATTTATTTTTAGCTGTGTTGGGTCTTCGTTTCTGCACGAGGGCTTTCTCTAGTTGCAGCGAGCGGGGGCCACTCTTCATCGCGGTGCGCGGGCCTCTCACTATCGCGGCCTCTCTTGTTGCGGAGCACAGGCTCCAGACGCGCAGGCTCAGTAGTTGTGGCTCATGGGCCTAGTTGCTCTGCGGCATGTGGGATCTTCCCAGACCAGGGCTCAAACCCGTGTCCCCTGCATTGGCAGGCAGATTCTCAACCACTGCGCCACCAGGGAAGCCCCTTAACCATTTTTTAAAATGTGTATCGTTCAGTAGTAAAATATATTTACATTGTTATAAAACAAATCTCCAGAACTTTTTCATTATAGAACTGCAATTCTATACCTATTAAACAATTCCCCTTTACCCCCTCTCCGCAGTGCCTGGTGATCACCATTCTACTTTCTGTATCTATGAATTTGACTACATTAGATACTTCATATAAGTGGAACCATACGGAAGTTGTCTTTTTATGACTTTTATTTCATTTAGCATAATATCCTCAAAGTTTATTCATGTTAAAGCGTGTGACAGCATTTCCCTCTTTTTTAAGACTGCATCATGTTTCATTGCATACATACCGCATTTTGTTTATCCATTCATCAGTCAGTGGAAAGTTGGGTTGCTTCCACCTCTTGGCTATTGTGAGTGGTGCTACTGTGAACATGGATGTGCTGTCATTATTTTTTATTTTAGCCATTCTAGAAGGTATGTAGTAGAATTTTGTCATGGTTTTAATTTGCATTTCCCTAATGGCTAATTATGATCAATTTCTTTTCATGTGCTTATCTGCTGTACATATATCCTCTTTGGTAAAGTTTCTGTTTAAGTATTTTGCCTGTTTTGTAATTGGGTTGTTTGTTTTCCTATTGTTGCATTTTGAGAGTTCTTTATATATTCTGGATACAAGTTCTTTGTCAGATATGTGATTTGAAATATTTTCTCCCAGTCTGTAGGTGGTGTCTTTGCCTAACCCCAGGCCACAAAAATTTTCTCGTATAATTTCTTCTAAAAGTTTTATAGTTTAGTGTGTTACATTTAGATCTGTGATTAGTTTTTGTTTTGTTTTGTTTTGTTGTTTTTGGCCCTGCCACGCAGCTTGTGGGATCTTAGTTCCCCCACCAGGGATTGAACCCAGGTCCTCAGCCGTGAAAGCAGAGAGTCCTACCCACTGGACAGCCAGGGAATTCCCCTGATCAGTTTTATGTTATTTTTTATGTAATGTATAAGGTTTAGGTCAAAATTCATTTCTTGCGTATAAATATCCAATTTTTTCAATACCATTTTTTGAGACGACCATCCTTTCCCCAATAAATTGCCTTTTCATCATTAAAAAAAAACAATAAGCATATTTTCTTCCATATACTCTTTTTTGGTAAAGGTGTGTTCAAGTCTTCTGGCCAATTTTTTTGAGTTGTTTCCTTAATGTTTAGTTTTGAGAGTATCTTATATGGTCTAGATATGTATGATGCCTTTGTTAGATATGTTATTAAAGATATTTTCTGCTAGACTGTAGCTTGTCTTTCCATTCTGTAACAGTGTCATTTACAGAGCAAAAGTCATCCTGTTGATGAGGTACAGTTTATCACTTCTTTCTTTTAGGATCATGCTTTTGGTATCATGTATAAGAACTTTTATTACAAATAAAGCTGCTATGAACATTCAGGTGCAGAAAAAAAAATACTTTCAAGAGCATTTGTTGGAAAAGCTATTCTTTCTCCATTGAACTGCCTTTACAGCTTTGTCAAAAATTAATTGGCCACATAGTCTTTATCAAAAATTAAGACCTACATTTGTGTGGGTCTATTTCTGGACTATTTGTGCTCTTAATCTATGTATCTATTCCTTCACCAATATCATGCTGTCTTGATTACTGTAGCTTTATAGGCCTGAAAATTAGGTACTGTGATTTCTCCAACTTTATTCTTCATTTTCAAAATTACTTTAACTAATCTAGTTTCTTTGCTTTTTCAGATAAATTTCACCATCAGCTTGTTTATATTCTCAAAATTTCCTACTGAAATTTTTATTGGAATTACATTAAATCTATATTGCAGTTTAGGTAGAACTGATATCTTCACTATGTTGAATCTTCTAATCTATGAACTGATATATATGTCTCTCCATTTAGTTAGCTCATCTGTTTCTTTCATTTGTGCTTAGAAGTTTTTAGAAAACAGTATTAGGCTTATTCCTAAGTATTTCTTTCCTGTTCTTTCTTTTTTTTAAAAGCTACTGTAAATGACATATATTTTAAAAATTTTTTTCCAATTGTTCATTGCTAGTGTATAGAAATACAGTTGTATCATGCTACCTTGCTAAACTTACTTCTTGATTCTAGTAAAATTCCTTATGATTTTTTAATGTAGATAATTATATCATCTGTAAGTAGGGATGGTTTCATTTCTTCCATTCCAATATCTCTGCCTTTCATTTCATTTCTCACCCTTTTGCACTAGCTAGGGCTTCCAGTATGATAGTAAATAGGAGTGGTGAAAGGGGAGATCCTTGCCTTGTTCCCATTCTTACAGGGAAGAATTCATTAAGTATGATGTTGGCTGAAGGTTTTTTGTAGATGTACTGTATCAGGATGAAGTTCCCTTTAATGCTTGATTTTGTAAGATATTATGATATTATGAAAAGATGTTGAGGGACTTCTCGGGTGGTCCAGTGGTAAAGAATCCACCTTCCAATGCAGGGGATGCAGGTTCGATCCCTGGTTGGGGAACTAAGATCCTACATGCCACGGGGCGACTAAGCCCATGTCCCACAACTATTGAGCTCGTGCTCCTCAACCAGAGATCCCGCAAGCCGCAAACTACAGAGCCCACACGCCACAACTAGAGAGAGAAAACCCGCACGCCACAACTAGAGAGAAGCCTGCGCGCCGCAACTAGAGAGAAACCCAAGCAGACCGCTCGCCTTATCGAAAAGATCCCGCATGCCTCAACAAAGATCCTGTGTGCCGCAACTAAGACCTGACACAGCCAAAAATAAATAAATAAGGGAAAAGATGCTGAATTTCTCAGATTTTTTTTCTTTATCGATTCATATGATCATGTAGTTTTTCTTCTTTAGACTATTATTATGCTTGATTACATTGATAGATTTTTTAAATATTAAACTAATTATGCATTCCTGGGATAAACCCCCCTGAGTTGTGGTATATTACTCTTTTTATATGTTGCTGGACTTTATTTAATAATATTTTGTTAAAGATTCATGATGTTGGTCTGTAGGTTTCTTTTCTTGTACTGTCTTTGCCTTGTTTTGGTATCAGGGTGATGCTGACCCCATAGAATGAGTTGGGAACTCTCTCCTCGCCTTCTATTCCTGGAAAAGATTATGCAGAATTGGTGTTATTTCTTCCTTAAATATTTGATAGAATTCACCACTGAAGCGACCTGGGCCTGAAGGTTTCTTTTTAAAAAAGATTTTAAACTGCAGATTTATTTCTTTAACAGCTATAGGACTATTCAGGTTACCTCTTTTATCTTGGGTGAGTTTTGATAGGACCTCTGGTGCTTTGAAATGGAAAACAAAGGGAGGCTCTTCCTCCAAATTTCTTTATGGTTAACCAACTACCTCATCTCCTTTATTGAAATCCATGTTCACATTCTGACTTCTCAGTGAGATCCACCTTGATCTTCCTATATTGAATCTTTCTATCCCCCAGCACTCTTTTTTAAACAGCTTTGTTAAGATAAAACTCATATACCATGCAATTCACCCACTTAATGCAGTGGTTTTAAGTAATAAAGGTTATCCCTTTAAGTAATAGTCACAGCTATGCAACCATCACCACAATCAACTTTAAACCCTTTCATCATCCTAAAAAGAAACCCCATTCCATTAGGAGTCACTCCCCATTTTCCTCCCAAACCCCCAGCTCTATTTTCTGTCTCTATAGGGTTGCCTATTCCTGATGTTTATGAAAATGGAGTCATGTAATAAATACGTGGTCTTTGTGACTGGCTCCTTTCACTTAGCATAATGTTTTCAAGGTTTGTCCATGTTGTGACATGTATCAAGACTTAATTTCTTTTTATTATCAAATAGTATTCCATTTTATGAATAAACCACACTTTAGCTATCCACCAGTTGATGAACATTTGAGTTGTTTCTATTATTGGCTATTATGAGTAATGCTGCTGTGAACGTTTGTGTATAAGTTTTTCTGTGGCTGCATGTTTTCACTTCTCTTGGTTATATAACTAGACATGGAATTGCTGAGTCGTATGATAATTCAATGTTTAACATTTTGAGGAACTGCCAAGACTGTTTTCCAAAGCAACTGCGTCCTTTTACATTCCCACCAGCAGTGTATGAGGGTTCCAATTTCTCCATACTCTGGGCAGTATTTGCTATTATCTATCTGTCTTATTGCCATCCTGGTGGGTGTAAAATAGGTCCCCTGGCACTCTTGGCACTCTTCTGCCGTAGTTTTTTTGTTTTCCATAGCACATTTTATCTTCTAACATTTATTATTATTTCTATTGTTTATTATCTGGCTCCACTTTCCACTAGATTATAAATTCCATGAAGATAGGGATTTTTGTTTTCTTTGCTGATAAAATCCCAAGCAACTAGAATAGTGCCTGGCTTATGCTAAGCATTCAGTAAGTGTTTGTTGAATGAAAGAATTAATGAAAAGCTCTTTCATTAATTAATAAGGTGGACCTTATCCTATCCCAGTATGGGACATTGGGAAGTAAATGTTTGTGATTTGGAAAATGCTAGAATTTTGGAGGGAAAAGGCTATACCTGTTTTCAATTCTGACTTCATGTTCATATCATTTAGAGCTATTTAAGAGCCTTAAGGAGTCTTGAAAAGCCAAAATAGACAAAATAAATATTTCACGAAATTTAATGGACACGTTGAGGGTCCATTCACTTACGTAACTGTAACTGTGTGCTCTGCATGGTACCAGCCTCTTAAAGGTCAACGTTCAGGCATCACTGACGCAAAATGGAGGTGGGGCAGGTGTTGTGTTTTAGTTCAACCATTTATGTACTTACGTATTTTATAACTGAAGCTAATCAGACCAAATGAGTGTTAGAAATTCTGTGGGGCTTCCCTGGTGGCGCAGTGGTTAAGAACCCGCCTGCCAGTGCAGGGGACACAGGTTCGAGCCCTGATCCGGGAAGATCCCACATGCCGGGGAGCAACTAAGCCCAGGCGCAACAACTACTGAGCCTGCGCTCTAGAGCCCGCAAGCCACAACTGCTGAGCCCCCATGGCACAACTACTGAAACCCATGTGCCTAGAGCCCGTGCTCCACAATGAGAAGCCACCACACGAGAAACCCATGCACTGCAATGAAGAGTAGCCCCCGCTCGCCGCGACTAGAGAAAGCCGGCGCGCAGCAATGAAGACCCAAAGAAGCCAAAGATAAATAAAATAAATAAATTTATAAAAAAAAAATATAAAGAAATTCTGTGAATAAGAGATAATATATAATAATCTTACCATAATACTTTCTTGGAATCCTTTTATTCTGTTTTCCTAAAGATATATGATGGTATTAAAACAAATTTCCTCTATGCATTAAATGTGAAGGAGACTAAGTATTCCTCTTCATTTTTTTTCTCCCAATAGAATGGATCTTTTCTTGGTTCAGTCTTTTTACTCACAGGTGGATGGGAAGAATCATTACGGCCCCAACTTTTAACTTATGGAGCATTTATTATTCATTGTAGGTCTGTTTTAGAGGTAAAACCCATTTATGGGAAAGAGTAATAGACTATAAGTGCTAACTTTTTGTATGTGTGTCATAATTAAAATTAGTGGTTTCATAACTATGAAAACCTTCCATGATGGGTTTAAAATAGCCAGCTGCACAATGAATGACCAAACCACCTTGACCCACCTTCTATAGGTAAATACAAACCATAAAATCTTACTTCTAAATGGAGTTGAGGAGACTCCCTTGTTTCCTGTACATTCTAGAAAATGTGATATTGTTTGCTGAGTCCAAGCTGAGCTCTAGGTTTAAATTTGTTGTGCCATAGAGCTGACAAGGCCTCTAGCCTTTCCCAGGGGGAACTTAGGTTTTTGTAGGACAAGTGAGCTCAGATAAGCAAGGCATTTTCACTGAGCATTCTATGAAAACATTCTCAAACGTGCCATGGATGCCATCCATGATACCTAAATCAGATTTTGCTGATTTCTGATTATAAATGACATTTTAAAAAGAATCACACCCACTAGAATGAAATGTAGAATTGTTAACTTATGTTTCTTTTTTTCTTTGCCACATTTACTTACTAAGGGAAATGTGGAGGAAAGGAGCGATGATTCCATCGATTTTTTAATAAAAAAGGCTTCCATTGGGATGAGACATGGTAACTTTGTATTGTTTTAAAAGAGGATCTGATTGTTTATATGCCTTACTTGGGTGGATAAGTTCCTAATTTCATTTTCCTTGGGAGTGGTGCCACTTTTAAACACTTTTAAAGGTACCACAGAACTCCTTCTGGCCTGGGTCAGAGAACTCATGTCAGGAAAGTCCATCATTTTATTTCCTTTTCATATTATTTCCCTTTGTGGTTTTGTTTTGTTTTTTTTCATCTTGTGATATGAATCCGGTCTTTATCACTAAGGGCTAAGTCCTGGAAAGTGACTGTTTTTTGGCTTATATATTTTCCTGATTCGTTTCCCACTTGGAATATAAATTATAGGTTAATTCGTATTTTTCTTTGTTAAGTGAAAGGAGTTTGCTCGTCTAGGTTTATAACATTTTTTTGTCCTGAGTTTTCTTCAGCTGCTTTCCCAAATCCAGACTCTTTTGGTTTTGAAATGGATACTCTTAAATTTTTCTTTATTTGAAAGTATAAGTGTTTACTTAGTACCTATTATAAGATAGGGCATGAGAGACTATGTGAGAAATACAAGAGAATAAAAAGCATGGGTGGAGAGAAGATTGGATACTGGAAAACAGTTAGTGAACACATAATACATCAATGTAGTTAAAATTCTTTGAAAATTCCTTCTGATCTGTTCTTCATCTTAGACATATGGCTGTCAGCCTTAATGTAGTCCAAAAGTATCTTACAATTTAATTTATTTTTAAAATTGTGGTAGAAAACACATAACATAAAATGTACCACCTTAACCATTTTTAAGTGTACAGTTCAGTAGTGTCAAGTATATTTACATTGTTGTGCAACAGATCTCCAGAACTTTTCATCTTGCAAAAATTAAACTCTACCCATTAAACAATAATTCCCCATTTCTTCTCCTCCTCAACCCCTATAATTTGTCTTTTAAGAAGACCTTAAGTGAATCATGTACAAAACATTAGCAACATGAACTCAAACTTAATCACCTATTTAAATCTGATGTTAACATGTTGCTGGCATTATGTAGTCCTTGCTTGTTGTTTCTCAGTTCAGTGCTAAAGAGTTAAATTTAGTTGCTACCCCGTGAGGTTTGAAAAATGTTCCCTTAGGGAATTCCCTAGCTGCGCTTTCATTGCTGAAGACACGGGTTCAATCCCTGGTCAGGCAACTAAGATCCCTCAAGCTGCATAGCGCGGCAAAAAACAACAAAAAAAAGTTCCCTTTGAATAATTTGTATAATTTGCTACATGTGCAGCATATGAAAAGCATTTTTTTAAAACAAAAGTAAATTAACTTTTATTTGTTACTCATTTGAATTTTTTTTGTGCTTAAAGTAGGAGCAAGATATATAGATATTAATAATAATAATAACTAACTCTTGTTGAGTTTCTACTGTGTGCCAGATGCTGTATTAAATGTTTGAAGTCTTCCCAGTTACTCTATGGGTAGGTTGCTATTACAATCCCCATTTCACTAATGGATAAACTAAGGCACAGAAAAGTTAAATAACTTGCCCTAGGCTCCAGGGCTTGTGAGTAGCATAGCCTGTATGTGAACCTCAGAAGCCTGGCTTGAGTCTTCATTCTTAACCCCTGTACTGTGCTGCCTTCTAGATCAATAAGCATATCAGGTAAAAATATCACTAGAATATTGTCAAAGGGATATAGATATGTATAAGGAGAAATGGAAAGTAGGGGAGAAAAATACCTAATATTGATGGGGTGCCTACTTTGTGTCAAACACTTTACAAGACGTTTTAATCGTTCTAATGTCCATCCAGGTCATGTTTTACTACCTCTGTTTTCATATGCAGAAACTAAGGCATGAAGTTGAGGAGCTTGCCTGTGATCACCTGCAAGTTGCAAGCTCTGGATTTGAACTCAAGATGTATTTTTTAAAGGGCTAGAATATATACTTCTATTTTCTAGCTTTTTCCATCTTTAAGAAGAATTGAAATCACCTGATATCACCTTCATAATCAGAAATTTAGAAACAGAACGGAAAGGGAAAGTACTGAAAGGGAGCATTATATCAAAGTGGAAAGTTAGCACTGCTACCAAACTTTGAACATTCTAGTTCCAGTTACAATGAAAAGGAACTTTTCCCCAAACATTTTTTGGTATTTTGCCTTGGAAAATAAAAGTTTTAGTGAAGTTACTCTTGGTCCTCTCACTTCAGGGTCAGGCAGGAAGCTAGGTTTAGTCTAGGCATGGACCAGTGTTGCCGGAGAAATAATGTTCTTTACAAATACTGTACATTCTGTTGTGTAGGCAAGATGGTAGGTAGAAGAGGGGAACGTTTAAAATGCTCAAGAGCACAAACTGTTTAATCATCTGAAGAAACCTGGTCTGATTAGATATGTATATGAAAGTAGTGAAGTGAACATGGACTTGGGGGAATGCCTACTGGATCTTCTTACTTAGACTGGTGACTCACACCTATCAGTTTGAGTTGGTAATATTTTAATATGTATTGTTCACAGGCTAACTAAATGAACTAGGTGCTAAACACCTGAAATTAATATAATGTTGTACATCAATTACACTTTAATTAAAAAAGAAAGCAGGCTGTTAAAGATTATAGTAACCCCCTTTAAAAAATTGACCTAAATTTCAGATGCTTTTAATCCTGGACAATAGAATTTAATATTTAAATGAAGGGGAATATCTTAATTTCAGATAGTTTAGTATTACTAAGGTCTCTTTCATATCCACTCTTGGCTTGTCACTTGGCTGCCTGATGAGTGTTAAAACGAGATATTATCCCATTTAAATCAACATTGTTGAGTCCCTGAAATGGATAAGATTGTCTTAGAGTAGATGGGGAAGGGTATCAGAGTTAGAAGTTCAGGCTCTCTAGAAGCCTCTTCTCTAATGGGTATTGTTTATGATCTTCTAGCTTAGAAAAAAAACCTCTTTACCATTCAGAGCTGCGATTCACTTCTCTACCCTATCAGTGGGAAGTTAGAAGCTAATTTCTCGAAGGATGATTATCGTCTTTATTTCAAACATCTGTGCCTTTTGTGGTCTCACCCTGTTTTGGGTTTACTGTCTTTGAATGTGAAGAGACAAGAAATGGAAACACAAAGACTTTCCATCAAATGGGATGAACCCCCAGGGCACCTGTCTAGTGCCTTTGTGCCTCTCATGAGTTTACAAGAGTCAGCCTGGAAGGAGGAAGGACAAGCGGTGTTTCACGTAGCTCACAATTCCTGGCCCTTAATTACTCTCCTGAGATCACTTGTACTTCCTGGCCCATCTGGGATCGGGGACTTCATTGTTCTAATCCTGAACCTTTATCCCTTGGCAATAAAACCCACGAGTCCCTTTGGATGGATTTACCATGGCTGTTCCCAGCTTGCCCTCTCTGGAAACAGAAGTGATTTCAGCTGCTGCTGCTGTTTGCACAAGGCCAAGGCGATCACCTCTTCTCTCCTCCCATCTCAACTTTTTCTGTCACCTCTGTCACCTGAAATTTTATAAGTATTATATACACTGTTCAATGAAAACGTATGATGCTGAACAGTTTTTTTAATCGATTTCTTTTTTGTTTTTAATACATTTATTTATTTTTGGCTGCATTGGGTCTTCGTTGCTGCGCACGGGTTTCTCTATTTGCGAGGAGCTGGGGCTGCTCTTAGTTGCGGTGCGCGGGCTTCTCATTGCGGTGGCTTCTCTTGTGGAGCACAGGCTCTAGGCACGTGGGCTTCAGTAGTTGTGGCACTCAGGCTCAGTAGTTGTGGCTTGCGGGCTCTGGAGTGCAGGCTCAGTAGTTGTGGTGCACGGGCTTAGTTGCTCCGTGGCATGTGGGATCTTCCGAGACCAGGGCTTGAACCCGTGTCCCCTGCAGTGGCAGGTGGATTCTTAACCACTGCGCCACCAGGGAAGCCCCTGAAGAGTTTTAAAACATCCTACCTTTTATGTAGAAAAGGGAAAAATTAAAATGAGCATTTGAATATGCCTAAGGAAGTCTGGGAGGATACACAAGACACTAATAAAAATGGTTCTTTGCTTGTGGAGTAAGGGTGAGTTTCAATTTGAATAGGTGGGGTACAGGGTAAGAGCCAGTGGGGGACAGAGAGGAAGTGAGATTTTCTACTGTATTCTTTTATAATTTGAACTATGAGAATGTACTACCATCTAAAAATTGCCCAACAAAAATTAACTTTAAAAAGGTTTTCTTCTGAGACAAATAATCTCTGTTATCACTTATATGCAGAATCTAAAAAAATAAACCAAATGAATGTATATTAAAAAAAACAAACAAACTTACAGATATAGAGAACAAACTAGTGGTTACCGGTGGGGAGGGTGAAGAGCGAGTGGCAAATAGGGTTTTGGGATTAAAAGGCACAAACTACTATGTATAAAATAGATAAGCAACAAAGATATATTGTACAGCACAGGGAAATATAGCCATTATTTTTAATAACTTTAATGGAGTATAATCTATAAAAATATTGGATATCTGTGTTGTACACTTGAAACTAATATAGTATTGTAAATTAACCATACTTCAACTTTTAAAAATAGTATAATTATATGTTTATATTTGCATAAACAGTGAAAGAATACACAAATGACCAATAAGAGCAAGACTTCCAAATGTGTATTATATTTTTAAATTTCTGAATATGAATATATTACCTGTACAAAATATTAAATTAATATTTTAAGAAAATTTAATGCCCTGAATGAAGAGCAACAACAAAGCTATGATAAGCAACTGTGTATTTGTCCAAAAAACAAAACAAAACAAAACAAAGGTTTTCTTATGTCTTATGTCTTGAAGGAAAATTGGAAAGCATTGTAGTTGTCTTGGGAAAGTTGAAATCTTTGTAATTATCAACTCAGATTGGAGAATGCCAGTGGTGGGCTTTTGCTTAGACACATTTGGTTTCAACCAGATTCTAAGTATGTGACTGGAAAACATGTTTGGCCTCTTTAAGTCTCAGTAGCCTTATCTATTTGATATAAAAATAATTTATTAACCTGTCTTTCAGGAATACTGGGAGGACTAATGAGAAAATAAATACAAAAATGCTATCTAAACACCAGATAAACAGATGATTACTGTCAGGTTTTTGGAGGAAGTTGTGTCACTGATTTCCCAAGAGGAGGAAGGGATTGTAGACATCTTCCTCTTTTTTAAGGCCATGAGGGGTAAAAAGAGGGTCTGTGTAGTTCTTCTTTCATCTTTCTGCCTTGAAAACCTAGAGACTCTTTGGGTTCTGCTGGAAGAAAATTTAGTGTTAAAAAGCATCTACTTCACACCTTTTTTGATGAGTCAGAGCTTTTCACTGCTGATGAATAGCAACAGGGAATTTATTGGTTCACATAACTGAGAAGCCCAGGGGCACACAACCTTCAGGCATGGTTTGATCCAGGTCCTTAGAAGCTAAGATTAGAAATCTGCCTCCTTTTTGAGTCTGTATTCCTCTGTACTGGCTTTTTTTTTTTTTTTTAATTTAAGCTCTCCTTTTATGGAGGCAAAGTGACTGATTACTAGCAGCCCTAGGCTCCTATTCAGCTAGTTTTACAGATTCAGAAGAAAGAAAACGCCTTCTTTTCCTGTTGTTACACCAAAATTCTTGGGCCTGGGTCTCATTGGTACAACTCAGACACAGCCCCTCTCCGAACCAGTCACCAATGCCAGGAAGGTACTGGGCTTCGACTGGATAAGCCTGGGAGCCCTGGAGCCCAGGGTTGGGGTTAGCCTCACACAGGTAACGTGGACTCAGAGAGGGGGAAGGTGGTTCCTCAAAGGCTAAAATATCATGAGGGCTGTTTCTAAGATAAATAGAAAAGGTAGAAAAGGGCACTAGACATGCCTCCCCTACCTCCCTGCAAAAATGAAACAAAACTGAAGTGCACAGTATCTGCTCTGCAATGTATCGTTTCTAGTATCATGGAGATGAAATGATACACGAGACATACCTCATAGAGCTTAGACTAGAGTCGTGTGAATGTGCAACTATGTACGCATGTAGCAATAAAAAAGTAGTAAGTGCTATAACAGCAATAATAGTAATAGCTAACATTTATTCAGTGCTCTCTAGATTCTAGGCTAGTCTAACATTTATTTGTTTTCACTCATTTAATCTCCAGAAGAACCAGAGAGTAGCAGCTGTTATTTCATTTTGTAAATGAGAAAGCAGAGGCACAGAGAGGTTATTTAAAAGTGCTCTAGGGACTTCCCTGGTGGCGCAGTGGTTAAGAATCCGCCTGCCAATGCAGGGGACACGGGTTCGAGCCCTGGTCCAGGAAGATCCCACATGGCGTGGAGCAACTAAGCCCGTGTGCCACAACTACTGAGCCTGTGCTCTAGAGCCCGTGAGCCACAACTACTGAGCCTGCGTGCCACAACTACTGAAGCCCATGCACCTAGAGCCCATGCTTTGCAACAAGAGAAGCCACCACAATGAGAAGCCTGTGCATCGCAACAAAGAGTAGCCCCTGCTTGCCGCAACCAGAGAAAGCCCGCGCACAGCAGTGAAAACCCAATGCAGCCGTAAATAAGTAAATAAATAATTTTCAAAAAAGTGCTCTAGGGACTTCCCTGGTGGTCCAGTGGCTAAGACTCTGTGCTCCCAATGCAGCGGGCCTAGGTTCGATCCCTGGTCAGGGAGCTAGATCCCACATGCCGCAACTAAGAGTTCACATGCCACAACTGAAAGATCCCACATGCTGCAACTAAAGATCCCACACACTGCAATGAAGATCCTGTGTGCCACAACAAACATCCGGCGCAGCCAAATAAACAAACAAGTAAATAAATAAAATTTAAAAATAAAAGTGCTCTAGTTAGAAAATAAACATGGTTACCAAAGGGGAAGGGGGGGGACAAATTAGGGGATTAACAGATGTACACTACTATATATAAAATAGATAAGCAACAAGGACTTACTGTATAGCACAGGGAACAGTATTCAATATTTTGTAATAACCTATAATGGAAAAGAATCTGGAAAAGAATATGTATATCTGAATGTATATGTATATCTGAATCACTTTGCTGTATACCCAAAACTAACACAACGTTGTAAATCAACTATACTTCAGTTAAAAAAAAAAAGTGCTTTAGGAGCATAGAGAGTTATTATGGATTCTACCAGCCGGAATAGTGAGATCGCCATGCAGGGGGCGCTGTTTGAAGAGGACTTAAAATTCTAGCAGGATTTCACTGTAGAGGGAGAGGGAAACAGCCTGATTCTAGCAGCAAGAAACAAAGGAAAAAATGTAGCAGAGGAAGTGTTTAGGAAATGGCAAGAAGTAAAGGTTGACTTTAACATTGGGCTTTTGCCAAAGTGAGGTGAGAAAAGAAGTGAGGGGCAGAATGGTTCTTTGGGACCGGTTGTGAAGGTTGGCTGCTGCTCTGAGGAGTTGGGCTTGTTCTGGAGACTGTAGGATCTGTGAGTAGGGGGAGTGGCGTGGATAAACAAGAAAATGGCCAGACCTCTGAGTGTTTTGAGATGGAGATGTTGGCTTTATTTCTCTGCCTTACATTCTTGAGATGTTTTGGAAGGTTTTTGCAAATGTCCTGTTGGGTGGCATTTTGGTGGTTGTAGCTCTTTAAATGATTTAGCTAAGCCTTAGTGAAGGGTCTTCTAAAGAGGAGACCATTTCTCGACATTCTGTTTTCTGTAATGACTATTGAGGGAGAGGTAAAGCAAAGCCAGGCTCTTATAGAACACTTTCCACGCGAGACAAGCAGGTCTCTGTTTCTGTCTCTGTTTCACAGTAAGGCCATTCAGTACTCAGAACCAAGAAGATAACATGGTCCGCTTATTTAATGGTCTCCTATTTGCTCTTCTATTTTGTTCCGACATTAAACGGTGTTAGAATTGAGAATTAGGACTCTCTTTCCTTGCCAAAAGAAAACACAAGTGGCTTGTGGACTGCAAGATTTACTCTCACAGATACTTCCAGAGTAATATAAAATCTTGGCCATGCATCCACAGAAAGGAGCTGGCGGCGTATGCCCCAGCCTCCTCTCCTGAATGCAGGCTCCGTGCCCAGAAGGACATCATAAATCACTTATAATTTATGATGAGCCCAGTCGTGTGCTACACCCTGCTAGTTGGCTGGTGTCTGTCCTCTACACACTGTGACCTCCCTTCTTCAGAGCATACAGGGACTTTTTCAGACGAGCCATAGGACATAGAGCTGAGGATTTTCCCTTTGGCTGGTCCAGCCAAGCGGTCAAGGAGGGAGAAGACTGAAGACTCTTGTTCTTAGAGTTTTGCCACAGGTCTCGCTTGCTCTCTCCTGCATTGGAGGTGGGGAAGGGGCAGAAAATAAGACCATTGTTAGCCTATTTTCTTTTATTTAGCCTATTTCTTTTAATGCATTGTTTTCAACAAATACACATTTTTTTTTTTTTCTGAGTGCCAACAACCTGCAAAGAAAGCACTGTTGGGGATACAGCAGTCAATGAAACAGAGTTTTGATTCTCACGGAGACTACACTTACACAAAGTTAGTAGGTCCCATGTTGGAGGTCAGGACACAGTTTGCAGGTTAAGAAGAAGGATAAAGATCGGAAAAGGAGCAAGCTATTCTCCATCAGGTATACAGGGAAGGGACTTCTAATAAGGTGACCTTTGAGCAAAGACTTGAAGGAAGTGAGGGAATGAGCAGGAAGTGATGGAATGAGCCATGTGGGGGTCTGAAAAATCACATCCCAGTAAAGCCAGAGGCCACCAGGCAGGGGTTTGCCTCAGGTGAGAAGCAGCAGGGGCTGGAGGGGCTGGAGCAGAGAGAGCCGGGAGAGGAGGGGTTAGGAGAGGATCAGGTTGGGGGAGGGCCATCCTGGAGTAGGGAGTGGGGCATCTTAGGGACCATGCCAAGGAGTTGAGAGATTATTCAGTGTGAGATGGACAGCCATTGGAAGTTTGTGGAAGATTGGTCCTTTTCAAATACTTGAAAAACCAGAGTATAGGTATGAAGTTGGGAAAATGGGACACGGTGCTTCCTTCACTTAAACATGAGCTGTTGAAATCAGGATTGAACTGTCAGAACTTTAATTCACCCAAAGTGGGGAGTAAAACAGAAATCATGGTTCTGCACAAAAAAATGCTGGCAAGGATGTAGAGAAAAGGGAACCCTCTTCCACTGTTGGTGGGAATGTAAATTGGTGCAGCCACTGTGAAAAAGAGTAGGGAGATTCCTCAAAAAACTAAAAATAGAACTACCATATAATCAGCAATTCCACTCCTGGGAATATATGCAAAGAAAACGAAAACACTAATTCGAAAAGATACATGCACCCCAATGTTCATAGTAGCATTACTTACAATAGCTAAGATATGGAAGCAACGTAAGTGTCCGTCAGCAGATGAATGGATAAAGAAGATGTGGTATATATTTACAATGGAATATTACTCAGCCATAAAAAGAATGAAATCCTGCCATTTGCAGCAATGTCGATGGACCTAGAGGTTATTATACTTAGTGAAATAAGTCAGACAGAGAAAGACAAATACTGTGTGTTATCATTTATATGTGGAATCTAAAAAATAAAACGAATGAATATGACAACACAGAAACAGATCACAGAACTAGAGAACAAACAAGTGGTTACCAGTGGGGAGAGGGAAGGGAAGAGGGGCATGATAGGAGTAGGGGATTGAGATAGAAACTACTACATATAAAAGAAATAAGCAGTAAGAATATACTGTACAGCACGGGGAAATATAGCCGATTTTGTAAGAACTTTAAATGGAGTGTAATCCATAAAAATACTGAATCACTATGTTGTGCACCTGAAACTGATACAATAATGTAAATCAACTATATTAAAAAAAAAGAAATCATGGTTTTGCTTGGCCTTGTGGTAAAAATCACACATGCTTTTTCAATTAGGATAAAACTGATTAACCATGAGGCATTTACTCAACTGGCAACAATACTTCTCATGGAGAAGCCCAACTATTACGTTCAGTGATCTGTGTCCTGCTAAGTCTCTTCCCCAGCAAGATTCCGGGTATGCTACAGCTGTGAGTGAGACCGCCCCCCACCCCCAGCATTACTGCTGTTGTTGCGCAGATGAGTGTGAGCTTCAGTCGAAGCGCAGCTGGCGGATACTTGGGATCAGATTCTAGGAGGCTTCCATGACCCACTTTGCTCTCGGTGGACCCAGAGTCACTCTTGCTGTTTTCCACTCACAGATGACTTGCTCAAGTCTAGAGCTGTGGGGAGCGTGGGCTTGATTAATGGGCCGAAGTTACAAGGGAGGGAGTGCGATTTTGGCTCCTGATGAGGTATACCTTCCTGAAAGTGAGGGCAATGGAGAACTGGAGGGGGCTCTGCCGCAAAGGGACCCTCCTGCCTCCGAATGTCTTCAGGCAGGTGAGCACATCTTAGGAATGTTCTTGAAAGGACTCCTGCTTTGTGTGGCATGTTGGACTAGAATGACCTCGCAGATTCATTCCAATGCAAAACACTTCTGAGCCCATGAAAAAGTGTCCAGTGAACGTGTTCTGCAAACACACAGACACTCTGTAAACATGAGGCACATATTTTAAAAGATGAAGAGTGAGATACTTGTTCTGGGAGTACGGTGGTTGGAACTTGGTGCCTTGACAGCATACCTTCCATGCTTAGTTGCCTGCAGTTTGTTCTCTTTGGCCCAGGACACAGTTATCTGCATTATGTGTTAAAAATGCCCTCAGCCAAAGACCAAACAAATAGCCAAAGGCATTTTCCTATCAGGGCCCCTTTATAGGAGGTAGAGCAAAAGAACAAAGCAGTGGAGTTTGATTCTTGGCAGGAAGCCAAGCTGCCGAGGTCTAGCTCTAGTATTTACATGGAAGAAAGAGGAGGGATTTTTAGCTGAGATTAAGTTAGAACTAAAGCAACAGAAAACTTAACACTAAACTAAAGTATCCTCTGGGATCCATAATGGAACGGCAGAAACAAGGGGATATTTTCCGGCTCTCTGATGATTTTTTTTTTTTAAGTTCAAATATGAAAGCTTTTAAAAGGTGCCCAAAGCAGAGATTACAGAATGGCCTTGATTAATGATCCAGGATCACCCACTATTTGAGCTGGACCACCTGTCCTTTAGCGGCCATTGAATCTCATCCCTTGATTTACAGATAATGGGTCAGGGGCCCTGGAACTTGAAGAGTTCCCAACATCACACAACTGGCCGTGGAAGTTCTGGAACTAGCATCCAAGACTTGTGACAACTATTTTGTGTTTTAGGCCACTTTACCGGAGGAGCAAACAATTAGAAGCTCTGTTTCCTAAGAGCCAGGGGCAGACAGCCACAGTGACTGTGTTCTGAATAGGCAGTGCCTTCAGTTTCCCAGGATATGGGCTCATCCCGTGCCCAGTGGCGCCTGCAGCCTCAAGCTTAGTGCAGCACAGCTGGGGGTCTCTGGGCCCACCCCCAGGAGTAGGGGCTGAGATCCCGCTGTGAGAAGTCTCAGAGGCCTGCTCCCCCTGGAGGCCCAGTCAGGCGTGAATGGGTCCTACAATCTCGTGAGACTGAACCCCTCACACAGTCTCCGCAGAGCCCCAGTGTCATTGTGGGTGCTGCTGTTTGGCTTCCTGTGCTGACCTGGGTTCTCTCCTCTTTGACAAAACCTGAACACGTTGAAGCTGCCTTTAAGCAACAGTACTCTTTTTACATAAAAGAGCTCCCATAAAAGAACAGCTCCTGCTGGCCCCCCATACCCAGGTAACTTTGTCTGTTGAAATCGCCAACATTTCAGTGAGCTGTTGTCACTTGCTTCTGCAAGGGGTGGTGGAGAGTGGGGCTGGGTGAGTGACCTAAAGGGGCATGGGGTTTCTGTGTGTGTCTCCAAGTGAACCAATGAGATGTTCAGTATCATCCTTTTGACCTTTCATTCATTTACTCACTCATTCATTCATTCATTCATTTTCTTGTTTGTTTACATTCTGAGTCTAACCAAAAAAAAAAAGTTGGACAAAACTTAGAATAAAGAGTACACATATGCTATACATAAAATATAAATGAAGTCAGGTCACTCGCTAAGAAGGAGGAAACAGATTTCATCCATGAATTATATGAAATCTATGGTAAATATCAAGCTTTTCTCTGACTTTTCTGGCAACCAAGATACATAATTCCTAGTTATCAGAAAGGGGGAAAAAAATCCAATTTCTTTAAGAGACTAAGTGTTGCTATTCTGGGGCTCATGTCATCGCTTAATACAAAGCTGCTGGTCCAAGGCACGTCCCTCCCTCCCCCACCCCGTGTCCTAGCTTCAGGCCACCTGGAGCACCCCCCAGAAAAACACGTTCTCAGTATGTGTGAGGGTGTGGCTTGGGGCAATGGGGTTTCATTTAGGTCTTGAAATTATGTTGTCCAGGGTGACTTTAGGATTTGCAAATTATGAAGCCAGGGGTAGGAATTTTAGGGGGGGGGGTCAGAATCTAGTCCTACTGTGCATACCTACTCTCCACCAATGTATCTTTCCTTTTCCCCAAAGAACCCTAGGTAGATCCCTTCTCTGGCCCTGTTTTAGGTGTCAAGGTGCTTTCTTGAACAGGACATCCAGAGGGAATAGAGTTTGGCAGAATGCACTTTGAGGAATGTTGGCTCAAAGGATTAGAAGATGGTATGACCCTGTCACACCACCTTCTTGGCCCTTGAAAGTGGGGAATGGAACTAGTGGTCATATAGACATGTAGGCTTTAGGAACTAATATTATAGACATAAAAGGTGAATACTACTGAAGTCCCACCCTGAGCTCCTAAACTCCGTTCTGAAGTTGTACCAGGAATTTAATTTCTTCCAGAAGAAGAAAGAATCAGTGTTGAGATTCCCATTCCTTTACATACTGTGAAAACATGAATTAACTCCATCCTCCCAAGATTTGGGATTTGTCAGGGGATACACCAGAACACTCTAGAACTTGTGAGTATGGCAGGGAAAAGAATTACAGAAATGTTGGACTTTTGTAATAGATGATGTGAGAAAGAAAACACTAGAAAAGTAGTCCCTTCTGTCTGAGGTTCAGATGAGTTACCTGAGTGTCTACTGAAAGTTTGTTTTCCATGTAAGCACATTCATACATTGCACATTCATAGAAGCCTGTGTTTTAGAATGCATCATTACTAAAGAAAGGAGTATTTCCAAGTGAGAAGTAGCCTTGGTGCTCCATAGTTGATACGGGATAATGTGTCTGGATTCTTGGCCACATTCCATTATTTGGAAGACGAGGCACAGTGGCTGAGCTTCAGGTCTTGGGCTGGGGTTATTTGCCCTGTCTTAATTATGTTGATTCCAATCACGTGGTTTGCTAGGCAACCAGAAAAACTGGGGTTTGAGCCCTTAAGTCAACAGAATGAATATGCTCAATTCTACTTGAAATGTTTTTCGTAATTATTTTAAGCAATGACTTGATTCTTACTTGTGCTTATTCTTTTTAAAAGTATTAGAAAGGAAGATTTCTACAAGACAAAGTAGAGAGGAGCTGATAAGAAGGGGAGTTCTTAAGGAATTGCCTGATCAAGGTGAGGAAATTAATCATACATTTAAAATAATTTGGTCCTTCCTTCTTTGGTCTTTCTTTCATTTTCTTTTGAAATTTAAGATGATCATGGTCTTTGGGAAATAAAGTACCACACTCTGAGAATCTTGCTTTAATTCAGAATGCCTTTGTGGGCTGCAGAGAATCTAAGGTTTTTCTAGAGAAGAAATTCAATGACCTTTTTGGTGAGTCCTTCACCATATGTCACCCTAAACCTAAAGCTTTACAAAGCTACTCTGTGGCAGGAGATACAGATAAGATACAAATGCTTACATGATTCATTCTCTATTCTTGAGCTTCAATCTGTCTATACAAGTAAACTCAATTGTTTAAGTAAATGCAAAGTTTTAGCTTGGCTCATGCCTTTTGGTTTCTTAAGTCTACCAGTAAAAGAAAAGAGAGAGAAAAGAGATGGTAAACAGACCTCTCGTCCTTTATACTCTGTAATACACTCAAATGTACAGTCAGTAAGGATTAATGGGCAAATTAAATTAATCTGCTTTATGTGTTCTCTCAAGTAATTTTCCCAGCATTGTTCTCTTTTCATTTCTTTGAATCTAGCTCTCTCTCACCATATCACTAACAATTATTATTTCCAAGTGTTTTTTCCCCTACCTCTAATCTTCTTCCCTTTTTTCCTCTATCCTCCCAAGGGGGAATCTTGCTCAAAAAGACAAGGATTAGATAGAAACTGAGATAGACCCTCAAAAGAAATACCAAGATGGTTATTTCTCCAAATAAATAATACTGAATGATTTTCATTGCTCCCACTACTATAAAACTAAAGGAAATTTTTGTTGCAACATTGCTGACTTACCTCATGCCTTTCCTCACCCCACCCCTCCAAACATTTACTGGGGTAAAATATTATTATTGTGCTTTTATAGGCACAAATAAAATGCTGTTGATTTGGAATTGAAATAATAGTTCTTCTCATTTCCTGATATATATTCCTTGCAAAGAGCTTAACCTCTTTTGGCATGCACTATGTGTAAATCCAAATGCCACGCTTTTCCCAACATCTGAATATTCTAGAAGGAGCTAGGAGATGCTTTACTATTTTACTCCTGCAGAGAAAATAGGGACATCTGGAGTGAATACTACCATTTTTCTTGAGCCCTCAAAATTTTAGGTATTTTATTTATTGTACTTTTCTCACTCCATTTTATGAATGAACTTAAAGTAGTCCCTAATTTTCTATTACCTTGAAGCTATTCATTTCCTTCCTGGGACTTTTAGAAATAAAAAATGTACATCCTTAACATTTTTGTACTTGAAGGTGGGCTTGCTACTGGTATCAAAGTTTGCTTCCTCCCTAATCTCCCTGGAGACGGCAGAGAAATTACATGTCCACTGAAAGCTCAATGCTGGGCGATCACCTGTATAGCGTGGGCCAGTGCACTGTTTTGGTATCCTTTATTTGGAAACCTTTTCAAAGAAAGGAAAAAAAGGAAAAATTTCTGATCAAAACTGTTAATGAGTATTAAAGTTAGAGACTAAAGGCCTCTTTTTTTACCCAATTAAAAATTATAGCTAGAAAAGCGTTTACTTTTTCTAAAGACAAGTGGCAGTCAGTGGTCAGCTGAAAGAAATGCTTAACATTGCTTGGTTTTATTTTGCCTAATCTGTTAAACTATTTGCAAGATGGATTACAATTTCATATACTTACTTTCCAGAAATCTGACTCTATTGGATCTTTGTATTTAATGTTTGCAGACCGAACGTTAAAAGTTTTAAAACATAAAATAACAAAACAGTCTTTAACCTAAACATAGTGTAGTATAGGTTTAATGTTTGGGAAGTCATCAATTACTGAGTCTTACTTTCTACTTTTTGCATGGTCCCTATATAGAACTACAGAAATTACCAAATACTTAGAAATTCCCAGTGAGGCTTATTGTAAATAGAGCCCTTCCCCACCTTCAGCCAAGGGCTGGGGAAAATAGTTTTCTGTCATTTTTCCAAAAACAATTATCTTGAGAATTTCGGTCTGTTTCCAGCTCTCGCCAGAGACTGGAAGCTGCTGTGCTTGGTGAACACCTCCTCTCTTCTGCCAGTGAAGGTTCATTCTTTGCCTTCATGTTCTTGACCTTGTCTTAGCTCTTGACAGTGCTTGTCAATTATGCCCTTTATTCAGTGAGCCAAATAGACTTTTAAAATCCTGCCAGCTACCCTGGATTTGACCTCATCCCATTCCACCCCATACCTTCACTCCCAGCTATTATTATTCCTTTTAGATGACCTTTTTTACGCCAAGATCTAAACTTCAATCTAAAAATTCAGTGATTGGCCTTCTCTCCTGAGAAGTCCATGGTCTGGTCCAAGTTTAGTCATCTTCTGGTTCTTACCTTCCATCTTTTCCCTTAGCTTTAACATGAAGGCATATAGATGTTTCTGCCTGCATAACAGCCTCCTTTCTTTTTCTCCCATGGTGTCCTCTTTAACCTTCTAATGAGTCATTCAACTTCTGTTCTTACATGATTTTCTTCTTGTCTCTGTTCCTGTGTTAACTGTATCCCCAATGTACCAGTTTACCAGAAAGAGGGAAATCCCTCAAATACTCTCATGCTTCTTATTTAACCACTTATTTCTGTGTGCTTTATCTCTTGGTTTACTTTAAGCTTACGACTCTTGTCTGAGTTTTCTCCTTCCTTTGCATACAAATGCTCCTGTAAGACTTGGAGTGGGCACATCTTACTGTAACCTGCAGCCTGGCTCAACATCTTGTCTTGCCTTCCTTTGCTGAGCTTGTATTTTACTTACATATATAAACTATATCAAGGACTTAACTTATTTTAATTCTACTGATAAAATAATACGCAAAACTAGAAAACCTTTTCAATACACACACCAATTAATTAATAATAACTTCAGTTCTCCTCTGTTTTATTCTTGAATTCCATATTTATTACAAACATGACTCCTTTTTCTATTATTTCCTATACTTTAGCTTTATATCTCAGAGTAAGTATCTTTCTACATTGTTGATTATTTCTTTCTATCATGTGATAATCCAATTTCTTCTTGTGCCCACAATTATTTAATTTTCTCTCTAGGTTTTTTGTTCTGAATTTTAAAAATTAGTTATTTAGTCTACTAAAGAATTTTTAATGTAATAATGGTTAAAACAATTAAATTGTCATTAACATGATTTCAACATGTTTTCATTACCAACTAAAGTCATAGAAAACAAAGGTAAATTTATATTTGGGTTACCTAAAAATTGAGGATTTTTATATAAAGAAGTCGTTTTCTATTTTGTCTGGAATTTTCCGTTCTTATATTATTTTTTGTTTTTCTGAATCCAGTACCTGGACATTATATTGTGTCTCCCCTCCCTCTTTTTTTTACTAGCAAATTTCTTGGGATCCAGTAATAAGAACTAAGAATCTTTTGTTTTCTTTTTGGTTTGTTGTATAGTCTTTAAAAAATCATTACCTTAATTTTATTGAAATAGTTGAGATCTACTTGCAATGGCATTGCCTTCAATTATTGTCTATTTTAGTTTTATACAGGAATCGGATTATAGGTACTTGGAAGTTACATGACTAAGGAACAATTGTTCATTTTAAGTATGACATAATTCTGTGACATGTATTTTACTTATTAAAATGCCATGCTTGTTTTTGTCAATAAGGCCAATGGATTTTATTGTTGAGCCAAAGCAATTCAGTCATATTTAATGAAAACTTGGGAGATGGTCTCTGTTTTAGAATGATTGCCAAAATAAGATTAATCAAAAATTGCATAAAATCAGCTCTAATCATGCATTTCTTCAAGTTTGCTGAGTAAAAACTTCAAATCATTAATTTTGCTTTTACAGTGGTAGCACAGCTTCTTAAAAATTTTCCTGATATGAACTACAGTTAAAATTTCAAGCATCACTGAATTAAGAGTTTTGGCAAAATCTCTCTCACTTTAGAAACTCCTAGGAATTTATAAACATTCAGGGGTGTTAAAATTAGTTATTTGTGATTTAGATAACATAAATTTTAATTTCAGTTGTGATTTTTTAAAAATTCCCCTGTAATTGCTTTTTTTTACATTTTTTTCCTAATGTTTTCAAATTATTATTAGCTCAACTTAAAGACTTCCTGCTCAGCTATATGTGACAATTCCCTGAGTACATTTTAATATTTCCATAAATAGGAAAATGAAAATACAGTTAGCCTTACTGCCATCTTTCCCTGAATAGAGTAGCAGTTATATTACTGTGTAAAGTTAACATGTCATGGATGTAATATTCTGGAGACAGTGGTGCTTGGAAATGTTCATATTCTCCCACTAATCGTTTGTATGTGTAGTTGCATTTCATGTTATTTGTGTAGTTGCATTCACCTTGTGTTTTTGGTGCTTGTTAAAAATGTTTATTCCATTTTTCAGATTCCTTTTTTCACAGGTCAGTTTCTGAATGACAAAGAGACTCCTAAGTATTGACTTCAACCAAAACTAAGCCCAAGAAGAGAGGGACTCTCCTGCCTAGGGATATTTTATAATTAGGTTAATCATTCCTAACTGTCTTGAGATGGCTCCTGGATACTCCCTCCATAGCTGCTTTCCCCCAAGACTAAGAATGTTCTAGCTCTTTCATTTGAATGAATTATTCAGTAAAACATGGTGAAAATAGTCCAGGATGTATTTGGTTCCCAGGTCTGAAACATAAACCTGAACCCTACAGTCCTAGTAACTGGAAAACTTGGTTTTAAGAAAGCCATCAAGTTAGACATCTAGGTGTTTCTCTCCCCATTTTTAGATGGAGATGTAACAGTTAACTTTGAAAATTCAAACGGGCACATGATACCCATCGGAGAGGAATCTACCCGAGAGGAAAATGTAGTAAAATCTGAAGAAGGTAATGGCTCTGTAGCTGAAAAAGCACCACCTCTGGAGGAAAAGGCAGAAGATAAGAAAGGTAAAATCAAGAGAAACCCCATATTCTTTTACAGCTCAAAGTTGAGAAGCAGGTCTTAGGCTCCAAATAGTGACCCTAAGACCAGTAGAGAGGAGTTCTGCAAATACAAAGAGGAGAGAAACGATAACTAGCAAAGAGAAATTGGATGGTTTCCTCAGGTAGCTACATCCATTTTATAAGCACATCATTTAATGTTTTATTAAAGGGGGCTAATTAATAGTAAGAATCGGAAGGGGTGGCCTCTTCTATCATTAGAGATGTCTGGGAATGTTATCCTTTCCTCAGGAGCTTTTTCTCAGTATCTTTTTTAAAAATATTTATTTATTTATTTTTGGCTGCATTGGGTCTTCATTGCTGCACGCGGGCTTTCTCTAGTTGCAGCGAGCGGGGGCTACTCTTGGTTGTGGTGCGCGGGCTTCTCACTGCAGTGGCTTCTCTTGTTGCGGAGCTTGGGCTCTAGGTGTGCGGGCTTCAGTAGTTGTGGCACGTGGCTCAGTAGTTGTGGCTCGCGGGCTCTAGAGCGCAGGCTCAGTAGTTGTGGCACACGGGCTTAGTTGCTCTGTGGCATGTGGGATCTTCCTGGACCAGGGCTCGAACCCGTGTCCCCTGCATTGGCAGGTGGATTCTTAACCACTGCGCCACCAGGGAAGCCCCTCAGTATCTTTAAAAAAAAAAAAAAAAAAAAGCCAGCAGTCTGAACATCTTTCTCTGCTGGTTACTTTCAAATTATAGCAGCTCAGCTTGGAGGAATAGCATAACTATTGATGGCTTGCTCAGCCCAGCATTATCTCTTTAGAAGTGGGAGCTTGGGTGGTGGCATCCGCACACCCAACACTGTAAGTTCTGGTCCAGGTTCAGACATTTCTGGGAGACCCAGGAATAGTTCCCAGTAATGCCGGGGATTCTGGTTGCTGGAATGGCCATAACCTCTGCTCCATGATTTATTTGTCTGTGCAATTGGAAATTTCAAAATATGCCAGAGGCAATTATGCTATTCCCTGAAGGCTTCTTTAGAGACTTCGGTTTCCAAAGTGAAATACTATGGTAGATTGCAGAAACTGCAAAATATTTGTCTATCAAGGACCCCCAGAACATTCACAAGTTCCTGGTCACTGATTGACTACATCGCCATACCATTCCTATCACGGTTGCAGGAACCCCCAAGCCTCTTACTTATGCAAACCTGAACTGAAACCCCCCGTAAGGTAATGCTTTGTTGGGAGATTCTAGATGATTTCCTGCTGCATAGAAATGAATCCTCAGAAAACAGGCTGTTTTTCCATCATGCCTGCCTCTGAGTTGGATGGCATAAATTTGTCAAACCTAGTTTGGGCTCTCTAGGCATTTTGAGAACTCTTAGAAATTGCTGGAAGGAAACTTCTCTTCCTCTGTTCTTGATCCAAATCCTCCAAAGGCAAAGGGAACAAAAGAACATTTGACAGACACAACTTAAAATCATCTTCTCAGGAAGTCCATAACCTCTTATTATTTGAATATAAATTAGCCTTTGAAAATTTTAGAAGCCTCTATTAGTAATCTGTTGGAAACTTATTATTTTGCTTTATTCCATTTTAAGTATGGTACTCATGGGGCTTTACTTAGTGTTTCCATTGAAGGGCTCTGGTTATGCTTAAGATCACGTTAGTTGATTTCTCAGAACTGATTATGAGAAATTAACTAAAATTTTTAATGATAATATTCCTGGAACATAAGAGAAAACAGACCTGAATAGAGTTTAAGAGGTTTCAGTTGAAATGCAGTGATTTCTTTTTTTTTACTTTTTTATTTTTTAGTCCAACTGTCCTGTCTCACCACACTGTTAAATTTCAAATCCATCTGTGCTTTGTCCCTGGTACAGCCTTTTCACATTCAAAACCACATCCTTCTTTATGTAACAGTGCCATCTCTGGTGCTTGCCTGGTCCGTGCGGAATGTCAGTCAGTGCACTGGACAGACTTCAAAGGCCGTATTTCCCTTATCAGCCTAATAAAAAGTTGCTGACAGTTTTATGTTAATTAAACCAGCAGGCCTGATGTTCCAAAAAAATGGCAGACTTCATAGGTTCATGGATATTTGAGAGATGTTTTTGTTTTCTTATTTTTTACTTCGGATTAGTACATTCAGTTCTCTTTGGTCAAATAAGGTCCGAGATAGCATCTTGCTTGGCTGGTCTGTACATAAGGAGATGGAAAGGCTGGACATGGTGCCCCAGCACTAATAAGACAGAGGAGCCTCCCTCTCGCTGTGTAGACAGTGCCCCCGCTGGCGCCACACTGAGTGAGGGGAAACATTTGGTATGGAAACCACTTCCTGACAGTAAAAAGAATGTCACTCCTGACTAACATCATGGAGTATCATGGTACACAGAAAATATCTTATAAACAAACCATTCATTGCTCTGGAAAGACACCATTTAATACTGAAAAAACAGCTTAAGAGTTACTCTTACCTCTGCTCCTCTTTTGATCTCACTTCTTATTCGAACTTACTACCGTGCAAATCTACTCTCCCATGTTCTCAGTTTACCCTTTATTTTGGGGTGCAGTGTGCCCCTTCCTTTTGCATTAAGTCAACTTACCCAAGAACTTCATTTCATATATTAACTGGTTATATTTGCAAAACCACATCACATAACCATCCTAGATGCTTGTATCTCTTTTTGAGACAGCGTGTCAGTACTTTAATATTTGAAACATCAGCGTCAAAGCAAACAAAACAAATGTCAAGTGGCCTTCCCACTACTCTGGGGGCAGGTTCTACCTAGGACACGTGGTGTTCCTGGGGCTCCTGAGGGCACCTGATTCTGAGCTAGGGCGGGGGTCTTGTGCCTCTTCTGCCTAACACTGGAAACTTTTTCCTGAAGGCCTTCGGGCCTCTTAGTCTCCCATTATTCCTTATCAATAAATATATAAGCAGCAGAAAAACTGATGTGCAATCTGTTAAATATAGCTTGGTATTAAATATGAGAAATCTGCAAAGTATCTGATATTATTTCTGTTGGGTCACTGTAGAGGGCTTTCCATGAAGTAACAAGTATCTTACCTGCATTTGTTCCCCACGTGAGCATGAAGGTCAGCCACGGGGGCCGGGGAAAGAACACACTGTGCATAAGAAACGGCCTTTGCCTTCAAGCAGACCGTGACCTATGTGGAGACCAGCAATGTACACAGGCAATTGTAATACAAGACGCAAAGTGCTCTGGGAGGCCCGAGGACCGCAAACCAGGGAGCTTGCAAGTGGGACCAACACTGGGTCTTAGAGGAAGATATTTCCAAACTGAGACCTGGAGGAGATGAGAAGGATGCAGTCAGACGAAGGAGAGGAATGGGGGCAAGTGCATTCTAGGCAAAGTGAAGGCCGCCTGCAGTTCTCAGATTTGCTCTAAGTGTTGTTGGACTCGACTCTCCATGTGGTGGAAGGAGGCACATTTGGAAGTGTAGTCATTAGCTCACCTCCAGACCATTGTTATGAGACGTAGTATCCTCATCAAGCCGGAGTGCATAGGCAGCCCTTTCTTAACCTCCTCTTGAAAAGGTAATACTCCTCTACACCATCAGTTTATGTCTTTTCTTCAGATCGTATGCTAAGAGTAAAAAATACCTCTTGACGTTATTCATTATCTCCCAGATACAAGAGTTCACTTCCCACGGATGTGTGTGTGTGTGTGTGTGTGTGTGTGTGTGTGTGTGTGCGCGCGTTAATAACTACCAGCTGATCAGTCACATTCACTGAATAGACATAATGTTTAGAGCATCTTGCTTGATGGAATATAAAATTTCAGACAAATGCAGTTTATAATTTAGTCAGAAAAGTATACTGTTTGCGTGTGTGTGCTCTTGCACTCATACACACATACACACACACACACACACCCGTTAGGAATCACTGCAGAGTAAACATAAACATTGGCCATATGGCAAACACACACAGATCATTGATAGAATTTACAGAGGAGAGAGGAGTGGACCATGCTTCTCCAAGAGTAGCCAGAAGTTTGCGTGTAGTGTGTACATTCTCAACCCAGTAGGAATTGTCATTTCCAGCTGTCATAGAGTGAACCATCTCCTTCCCAAACTCAGAAGCTGGATTCTTTGGGATATAACTTTAGAATTTAAAAACCTTAGGCAGACAGAAAAAAAGATCCCTCAGTAATATGCCATGAAGGCAGAGGATAAGAGATGTGAGGCTTCGTAGCAGGAGAGAGAATTAAGATACCAAATGGTGCAGATCCCTGTGACTGGCTCTCACCACGAATGGTGTTATTGGTGGATCTCCATTATGCCAGGGGCTAAAGGTACAAAGATGTACTTAAAGAACAGGCCTCTAACCTAAGTCGAAAGACTAGCAAATCAATGTACATTTGTATGTTTTACATTAAAATAAAATGTTTTCAGTGACTGTCAACTTGTATTGTTCTCAACTCTGACTCTTGCGGTATAGTGGCCTTGTGGTTCAGACCTGGTGGGTTAGGAGCGCCACTCCTGTATTATAGATGCTAAGCAGCTTAGTTGAAGAGACAAGATATATAAACAGAAAGGCAAACATACCAAGTAGCCTCTGATAAATGTTGACTAAGTAGCTCAGATAATGAGTACAGTCAAGTTCAGGAGTCCGTTTGGGCTGCAGTGACTGGGGTGGGTTGCATGACTGAGGGAAGGTAAAAGAAAAGTTTTATTCATTACATACTGAAATTTCAATCATTTTTATGGTAGTTATACATGTAGAATGATGGAGATGTAAAAAAAAGGGGAGGAGTCCTCACTTCACACTCACTGGGATGAGAAATGAAACAAAAGAAATAGTAAAATGTGATGCATTCCAATATTAAAATCCTTTCTTGGTCATTGGATAATAGAAGAACATATTCAGTAAAGGCTCAGTCTTGTCTTAACGCTGTCTTACACTTTTTGTTGTGTTCCATTTTGAAATGCTGCTTAGCTCTTCGGACCCAAAGTGTATTTTAATTTTAACTAGTCACAATTAGAAAAGATAAGGATGTGAATACGTGGATGAACGTTCAGCATCCCCACTTTTTAAAATGAGAAACTAATACTACTCTAGTTATGCAAAATCTTGTGTGAGGCTTCTGTTCTTAGGTATGATTTTTTTAAATGAACTTTAACGTTTATCTTTTTAAACTCATTACTTGCGTGTACACTACAAAACAAATTTGATATTTTTTTTGGTTTCTGCACCCTCCAGTACCTACAGTTGTGACACGGTTTGAAAAGGTCGGAGGAAGTTATTGTAAAACAGGAAGCTGCCCTAGTGCCCTGGGAGAACTTGAGAAAATTTTAATAATAGAAAATAGTTTATTCTTCAGTGCATTGTGCTTCCTGTACCAGATTCTAGAGAGTCTCCCTTAGCTTAGAAAATAATTGGTTTTTGACCACAATGAGACAGAGACGGAGCACAGATCCCGTTCAGGTTGATGGGGCTTGAGTTCTCCTGAGAAAGTCCCTCAGTGAAGGGTAACTGTGAGTCCAGCCATTGCTGTGCTGTCAGCCTCACCCTGTGGCGGTGCGTGTAATGCGCTGATCTGCCGCTCTTGGAGTCCTTCCGTTTGGTTACAAACTTAGCACTCACGCCCACATCATCGTCCAGCAACCACCGGTTCAAGGTTGGTGTCAGCCCCTGGTGGTGGACATTTACACTCACCCTGAACTTAACTTCATCACAGTCGCTTGTGCAGTCTTATTTTATCACAGGAGTGGTTTTTGGACCTGGAGAGCACACCCTAGTTGGGCTTTTAGCCTTTGATCTTCTTTACCCCAACCTTCACTCTCTCTGGTGCAGAACCCCGCTGGTTCCCAGGGGCCAAGCAGCTGCATGTTTGTATCACTGTTGCACCGTGTCTTGCTCCTCCTGTTTATATGGTGTGTATGGTGTGTGTCCGTATCAGTCTGCTTCTGTTCACTTTCTCATTTGTAGAGAACACTGAAAACCACTCTGAAACACCGGCAGCTCCTGCTCCGCCTCCTCCAGCTCTTCCTAAGCCTAAACCCAAACCTAAGCCCAAAAAAACACCTGTGCCTCCAAAAGGGGCCGCTGCTGGGGCCAGCCCCAAGGGTGACGAAGTGCCTCCTATTAAAAAAATTACCAAGGCTCCTGGTAAGCAGGCCCCCGTCCCTCCACCCAAGCCAACAAGCCGAAATGCAACCCGAGAGGCTGGTGAGTATGCCCTCTGTGGGGTTGAGTCTAGGGTGCTTGGCTCTGGGGTGGGGCTGATTTCTTCTTCTAGGAATGATGGCCTTTTTGGTGTCTGCTGTCTTAGGTTGTAACACCAGTGGATTCAGCTTTGACACAGAGAATGCCCAGGAGATTCCTTTGTTGCTGTCTCTACCAAAGAAAAGTCAACCACTTGATCCATTCACCTCGTTAGGTTTAGGGTGAATAGACGTCTTTCATCCTGCATATCCACTATCTGCACAAAACCCAGTAGAAGGAAACAGGGAGTAGTCTGCCTGATGAATAGCGATGATGTGATCTGACGTTATTTAGACATCAGCTGGCCTGCCTATTTGAGTTTATGGGTGGCTCTTTGGCTTGGGTTTTCTTTCAAAATATCTTAAGTTTGCACATAAAAACATGTTGCTTACATCTTTGACATATTTGCTGAGTCTTAATGTCTTAAACCTTATAGTCATCTCTCTACTGACAAATGACAAAGGGTTCATATCACTCAGTGCTCCATGCCACCACTCTCTACTGGAGTCACAACTGCTTAGCAGAGTTGGAAGTTACATGCTCAGTGCCCCCTTCCCAACCTCATAGACTTCAGTGTGTTACAAGGGAAAGCATCTAGTGGAGCGATTACAAGCTGTGACTGCAAATCACCAGGGGATGTTTGGGTGATTACATCACTTCATGTCATGTGTGTCCAGCTTTCCTTTCACATCAAATATGCTTAATGCAAAGTGGAGCCCCCATTCTAGTGAAGTGGAATAAAGAAGCCTCTCCTGTCATCCAGCCTTTAAAAGGATATTATTCCAAATACACATGCTGAGCATCTTTTTCCCATTAACACATGCATACAAATTCTCCTGTGTTATAGCAAACCTTATTTTCCTTAAAATCAGCAGCAACTTTCTCAAAACCAGCTACCAGGATATGCCTTGGTATTAATCTTTCCCCCTTATAATTTATACCCATAATGCTCAGATTTAGAGAGTGGCTTAGGTGACAGTATGACAGAACTCAGAATGCAAATAGATGTCTCTGTCCTGGTGTTCCCGTCTACCACCTTTGACCTTGTGTGTCTGGGTCTCTTCTAATAAGCTCTAAAATGAAAATCTCAGAATGCTTTGCCAACAGTGCCTACAGGCCATTTTCTCAGGGACCAGCTTCCATCACACATCAGTGTCTGTTCTCGTTGGTGTCTGTGTGTGTTTCCCAGACTGCCTAGCACACCTCAGGAGCAGTGCTTGAAGTGAGGCAGGTGCCGATTTACTTCCTGAAGTAAAGCCCCAAACTCTCACCCTGTCCTTGGGAGTGAAGACCCACTTCCCCACGCCCCATGTGGCAGCAGGTCACGGTTGACTCGGCTTGTCCTCTCTTACTTCTCTCAGAAGAAAGCTGGTGATTAACACCAGGGCAGGTGACAGCTTTCATGAGGGATTTGGAGTTATTTCCAGATATTTTACTTGAAGATTTTTTATAGACTTATGATGTTCCTTAGAGGAAAGAACAGTCATGTTATCCATTGTATTAAAAGAGGCCCAGCTGGCGCTTAGTGTGAAGAAGGTAGCTGTTCTCAGGTTATCACAGAGAAACAGGAGTTGCCTTGAAGTCCACCAACAAGCCCAGCGTGCAAGGATCTTTTTTTATCAAATAGTGATAATACTCCTTTAGAATCCTACTCATATTCCATTTGTAACCATTTAGAACTTTCTACATGGTAACTTTGTTTTATTTGAATAAAGTTGACCTTCTGGAAAAGTTACTTCAAATGTCACTCCTGATTTTCAGTCAGACATTTAATCTCTTAAAAAAATTTATTGGTTCAGATTCTTCCTCTGTTACTAAGTTAGTGTAGACCTCCAGATCACCAGACAGCAGGTTGGCACGTTCGCCTGCTTCGCTAGTGAAGTAACATCTCATATTTTTTTTCTTTCTCGTTACACCCTGTGTTAACAACAAAAGTATTTAACTGAGGAGAGGTGGCATTTCTTTTTTAGCCATGGCTATAATTCAAGGTAACTTAAGCAACATTTCAGCAAAATCCTCATTTTAGACGACACTTAAAAGAGAAATATAGTAACATGGCTTGAATTTGCACTCTAGGCCTAAAAAATTGTCTCTTTCCTTAAGCAAGGCTGAAGTTAACTTTGCTGTTAGAAAAACAAAAAGACTTTTCTACAAGAAAAAATTATTAGAATTGATGTGTGGAAAAGATTCTGTTCAGTTGCTGAGAAATAACTGAACATGTTTAGACAGCAAGTCCTTAGCATCTTGGTTGTGAAAGGTAAATTTGGAATGGACTTAGATTGTAGGAGTATGCTTAATACGTTTGTCCTATAAGCAAATAAAGATTGTTTATTTCAAAGAAACATTGACAGGCCCTGATATGGGGGAGGGGAATTCTCATAATTACAGATATCTAAAATAATAAAGCCCCCAAGCCATAGAGACTTGTTTGAAGCCTGCATCTTTGTCACCAAGTGAGACTGGCTTTTTTCAGTAGATCAGAGTTAGTGAAGTCATACACCTCATTGTCTATTCCTTTATTTGTTCTTCCTCTCCTGACCCTCCCAACTGACTTCAATAAAGTTATAACCAGAGGTAAGTTACAATAAATAACATCTGTATGCAGTGTGGATTGGCTCCACAGTACTAACAAGATTTTTCTAATTCTGTGGAAGATAGTTTGACCCCTCAGGAAAAAGAGGGAATATACAACATTGTAACAGAAAAAGCAATTAGGAGAAATGTATAGATCATAAAGGTCATAGGAGTTTAAATGTATTTCCTGTGATGACAAAAAGAAAAGGAGAGTTAACTTTTTTTTTTTTTTCCTGAAAATGGTTTGGTTGAAGGCAGTCCTGTCCAGAAGCAGGCCATGGCCATGGCCATCCTCTGATGAAGGCCCTCTAGGAACATAAGCAGTTTTAGAAGCTCTGAAAATGATACTCTTTCCCTTCAGATTATTCAAACACTACCCATTTACACATTTTTTGTAAAAAAAAAAAAAAAAAAAGACGTTTTTCTGCCTCTTGATGTTTTGAAGGAGACTTGTCCTTGTCCTGCATATGTGGCCATGGGTTTTCCCTCTGCCCCGTTATCACTGCAGTTGGGTAGATGGGGCAGGGTGGCAAGCTTCTCTGCAGCCATTGGGGAGAGCTAGTTTGGAGTTTGCTCTTTCAGCAGTTAAGATGAGTAAATTTGCTTTTGGCCAGAAAGGAGCTGGTGGTGTATACTCCAGCATCTTCTGAATGTGGGCCACTCCATTCCCAGAAAGGCATCATAGAACATGTACAGTTTGTGATGGGAGTAACCTTGTACTATACCCAGACAGCTGCTGGTGTCTGCCCTCTACACGCTGTAATGTCCCTTCTTTGGAGCATACAGGGACTTTTTCAGGTGACCCACAGGGCAAGGAGGTGAGGATTTCCCTTCGGCTGGCTCAGCTAAAGACTGGAGGGGGGAGTGGACAGAGGACGCTTGTCCCTCAGGGTTTGGCCTCAAGCATCACTGCTCCTCGGTTGGAGGCAAGGAGGGGGCAGAAAACAAGACCATTATTATCATTAGCCTGTTTCCCTTTATGCATTTATTCAGACAGATTTGTAAAGTTTAAAGGGAACATGGTCATTGACGATTGCAACTGGGTTAGTTTATTTAAAAAGTGTTCTCTTCTTTGACGCTTAATGCAAAATCTCTCTACTTTAGCTGGTTCCTCTCATTCAAGAAAAACAACTGGCTCCAAAGCAACAGCTTCGCCATCTACTTCCTCCACCTCATCTCGTCCTAAAGCTTCAAAGGAGACAGTTTCTAGCAAAACAGGGATGGTAGGAATCACAAAGGGCAAGAAAAAAACTGGCAAGCAGCCAACGCCTCGACCGTCCTCAGATGCAACCACTTCTGGCATATCTGACCTTAAAGGAGAGCCTTCTGAGACCAGGGTGGCGGGTCTCAAACCCGAGCAGACTGCCCCCGGCACCGAGGAGCAGACCGCAGGCAAACCCAAGTCTGCAGTCCCTCTGCCCGCTGTGGCTCCAGCACCTCCTCCCCCCACCCCTCCTCCCCCTCTGGAGGAGCAGAGCATTGTTGCCTCAGACGCTCCTGTCGTCCTGGTCAGCAACGGAGCCGACCTGCCCGTCCCTGCCTTAGACCCAAGTCAGCTTCTCTGGACTGAAGAGGCGACAGACAGCACCACTGGCCACTCAGGCACTGGCTCAAGTGTTAGCAGAGAAAATGCAAAATGGTGAGTCGGCACAGAAGCCCTATATTCTATCTGTATTCCTATGAAGCTGGGTAGTAAAGATCACTAAATCCCTCTGCTGGCAATGAAGGAGCCTACTTTGGTTTCTTTTATAATGTAATCTAGTTAGGTAAGCACACCTGTCAGGTAATGTTAGGTAAGCACACCTGTAACCCAACCATTGATTTGTTTTTTTTTAATTGAAGTATAGTTGATTTCTAATGTTGTGTTAGTTTCAGGTGTACAATGAAGTGATTCATGTATATGTGTGTGTGTATACATATTCTTTTTCAGATTCATTTCCATTATAAGTTATTATGAGATAGTGAATATAGTTCCCTGTGCTATATAGTAGGTCCTTGTTGTTTATTTTATATATGATAGTGTGTATCTTTTAATCCCAAACTCCTAATTTATTCCTCCCTCCCCCCTCTTTCTCCTTTGGTAACCATAAGTTTGTTTTCTATGTCTGTGAGTCAATTTCTGTTTTGTAAATAAGTTCATTTGTATCATTTTTTTTAGATTTCACATATAAATGATATCATATGATATTTGTCTTTCTCTGACTTACTTCACTTAGTATGATAGTCTCTAGATCCATCCATGTTGCTGCAAATGGCATTATTTCATTCTTTTTTATGGCTGAGTAATATTCCATTGTATATATGTACCACATCTTCTTTATCTATTCATCTGTCAGTGGACATTTAGGCTGATACCATGCCTTGGCTATTGTAAATAGTGCTGCAATGAACACTGGGGTGCGTGTGTCTTGATTTTTCATAGCCCTGCCCCAGGAATGCCACGGGCTGCTGGAGACGATTACATTGGCCTTACTGACTGACACACTTCAGATGTGTGCTTTCAAGGACATTTAGAGTCTGCCTCATCACTGCTTAGCAGTCCTTTTTCTTTTTCCTAGACAGTTCCCTCCTCTTCCCTTATAGTGGTTACTTTACATCTTTACCACTTATGTCCAGATTGCTCACCCATTCCTGCCCACCTCCATTTCAACAAGTTATTTAGCCTCCTCCGTCTCCAAGAAAATAAAGAGCATCAGGAAGGAACTCTTTTCCAACTCCTTTTCCTCCAACCTTAGAGCAGCTACCTTTCTTGCTTCCTCAATTCCCTACCCAGCTCAAGTGTTATCTCCTCTGTGAAGCCTTTCAATATTCATCCCGACAGAATTGGTTATTGCATGTACTCTAACAGCACTTTTTTTCCTACCTATGGGACAGAACTAACCACCACGTCTTATTTACCTCTATATCCCCACCAACCAGTACAGAATCTGGTATGCTATAGGCACGCCATCATCCAGTTGCCCAAGCCAGAAACCTGGAATTCATCCTAGGGTCTTCATTCTCCTTTGTCCTCCAGATCTAATCACTCACAAAGTCCTACAAATTTTCTACTTAAAGATAAATAAGACATGTTAGCTCTGCTGTCCCATAGGTGTGAGAAGAGGACTGTCAGAGTGTAGTAGATGTCACTACCCATTCTGTCTAGGGAAGGCTTGGAGCTCTTAAATCCAGCCTCTTCTGTTTGTAAGAATAAAACCCAAATTCACTCTTTACATTATTTAATTTAATATTTCCTCTTTCAAAAAAATCCTTGTCCTGTTATACTTCAAAAAATTAGTACATTAATTAAATTGATTTGGATCAAGAGACTAAAATATCACTTTTAATTATTCAATTGCTAGTGATATTAACCTCCATTTATTAAACACTTATTTAATGTCAGGAAGTGTCAGTTATTTGATTCACATAAGTCTCCCCTGAAATATCTCTGTTGAATAGATGAGAAAACTGATGCTGAGAGAGATAACATAGTTTGCCCAAGATCACCCAGGTAGTAAGTGGCAGAGTCAGGATGCAAGCCCAGAGCTGCACATCACACTCAGCGCTCTAAGGAATTTCATAAGTTTCCAAAGCACCTGCTTCTACTTCTTTTGCAATTTCTTTTGTGTTTGTTTCTCTCATTTTGAGCACCATCATTCAAAGGAAAGCCAAGGAAAGGTAAATAAATGTTAAAGTACAAATTATTTTATTTGACATTTTAATAAATGATTTGGGAAAAGAAGATATTGAAATGAATGCTTATGGTGTCCTGAATACTTCCAGCGCAGAGCAGATGTCTTCACTTCATTATGAGTGTTTGCCAACCT
The DNA here is from genome assembly GCF_965194825.1 of Balaenoptera physalus. NCBI lineage: Eukaryota > Metazoa > Chordata > Mammalia > Artiodactyla > Balaenopteridae > Balaenoptera > Balaenoptera physalus. The sequence goes on along the minus strand of NC_138888.1, from coordinate 21,313,649 downwards.
TGGCATCAATTCCAGCCTTCAGAACTGAACAGTCATTCAGCATTCCACCATGTATTTTTTGCTTGCCTTCTATGTGCCAGGCAGCATACTAAGCACCAAAGATACAAAAGTGGACAAAACATTACAGTTAAGATTGGTTTTTACCAAAATAATGTCTAACATGCCCAGGAAGTATAAATGTTTAAGATAAAGTCCAAATTTAGGGAAGGAGATCAAGTATATGGATTCACTATTCAATATACTAAAGAACAAGGTGTAACATATAAAATAATTCCTCAGATAGTCTTAAGCACTGAGAAAGCCCATTTCCAAAGGTGACCTGATTCTGTCCAGTCCACTTGCACAACCATTTTAGGAAGGGCACCATATTGTGCTAAACTCCATGCTGCATGCTGGGGGCTTGATATCTGTCTTCAGCCCAAGTACTTGCAGGATTGTCGGACGAAAGAGGTGAGCATCTGTTCTCCATTTCCACTGGGACAGTGATGAGAGGGAGCGAGCTGAGAACATCATTAGACGCCGAGGTATTTATAATAGATTTTCCTGTCAGTCAGGGTAACTCTAATGCTTTCCTAGAAGAGGGCATAGAGATTTTCTTCTCTGTACATTCTTCAAAATTAAAATTTTAAATTACAGTTCATCTCACAGGGGCGGTTTGTGTTTGCTCTTGAGTTAATGAGCTTGGAATAAGTAGTCTCTCAAATTTCCTTCCAAATACTTTCTTCCCTTTTTAAGTGGCTATGTGAATTAGAATTTCTGGCTCTTAGTCGCTTGCTTTACTTAGAACTTTTCCCTCAGTTATGTTTAGTCAACGAATGTGAGAAAATCCTGTCATTTTATGAAGAGGCTTCTGTTTGGAATACAAATGTGAAAACTTTAAAGAAGACAAGTGGCCATGTGTAAAAATATCTACTTCTATTCACATAGCGCAGGGTAGTTACGATTTGGTAGATTTCTATTTGTTGGTAGCATCAGTAGCATATAATTCTGATATAATTTTAGGCAGAAACTAATAACCCCATTTGGAGCCCATATCCAAATGGGACTTGACTCTTCTAGTTCATTTCCATAAACATTAATAGAGTTCATTGTATTGTTCAATGTGCCAAGAAACGTAGGGGGAAAATGAGAGCCATTTCTTGGTCGATAAAAATTTGGAGTAAAATATTTAATATTAAGTTAAATATAATCTATAATATAATATCAATATAACATAATATTAAGTATAAAACTAAAATATAACATCACATTTGATAGATAGACTGAGAGTTTTAAGTCTGGGTTGTAGACTGGCCTTGCTACCTTGTTGGGGCAACTCATTCATGGCCTTCTTGGGTTCCATGAACTATAAATTACCTGCCCTCCTTATACTATAGAACAATTGTTAAGTTGTAAATATATGCAGAATTCTTTGAAAACTGCAAAACATTATAAAATGCAAATGATGAGATTAAATTAATAATTGGTATCATGATAAATTAATGAACAGTGATATGAACAAATACTAGGACTCAACCCTGAAGTATCTTTGTTCTGCTCTTCAGAATGTGTTATTAATTGGCATATCTTTTAAACGTGCTTTGGTCACCCACAGTGGCCTCCAGTGGCAGTATGCTAGAAATCCAGACTGTGAAAAAAATAAATCTTATTTAAAAGGAGATTTCGTACTTTGGAAGCAATATGGTGGTTCCTCAAAAAATTAAACATAAAATTACCATATGATCCAGCAATTCTACTTCTGTGTATATAGCCAAAAAAAATGAAAGCAGGTACTCAAACAGATATTTATACACCAGTGCCCATAGCTGCATTATTCACAACAACCAAAAGGTAGAAACAACCCAAACATCCATGGAATGATGAATTAATAAACAAAATGTGACCTATACATACAAAGGAATACTATTCAGCCTTAAAAAGGAAGGAAATTCTGACACATGCTACAACATGGATGAACCTTGAAGACGTCCAAAGTGTAGTAAGTCAGACACAAAAGGACAAATGTAAAATTTCACTTACATGAAGCACCTAAAATAGTAAAATTCATAGAGACAGAAGGTAAAATGGTGGTTGCCAGGGGATGAAGGAAGAGGAATGGGGACTTATTGTTTAATGGATACAGAGTTTCAGTTTGGAAAGATGAAAAATTCTGAAGATGGATGGTGGTGACGGTTGCACAACAATGTGAATGTACTTAATGCCACTGAACTGTACACTTAAAAATGGTTAAGATGGTCAATTTTAGGCTTTATATATTTTACACAATTAAAATAGAAATTTCATATTTCCTTCTTTGAAAACAAGAATTTTTGGCTGTTGGATTTTTCTAATAAGTGAAAAATAGATAATTTTGAGAATACTTAGGCTTATCAGGCACAAAGTTGAATTTTCAGTACCTCCAGTTCTGACAAAGTTTACCTGTTTTTATTATTCAAAGAACTGTGTTTTGATTTTTTTCAGTGAGAACAGCAAGCACATGTTTTGCACTAAACGGTCTTTCAGAAGTGTGACATCCAAATTTGGATTCTTCTATTTGTATCAGAAAGCAATGTGGGGAACTTCTGTATCTTAAAATGAAGATTACGTTGTTTTTGATGTGATATGTTTTTGATGTAAAGTATTTTTTAAAATTCTGGTCTGTGAAAATTGGCAAGCTTTGTATATTTATAGTAACTTTAACTCAGAGGCTCTTACCAAGCTAAATAATAGAAACTCACTGCATCCTGACATATCACCTTTCTTCTAAAGAGTCCACTTAGCTTTCACATTTTCCATCTCATGTTATTAGTATAATCTTATGACAGGCAGTTTTACAAACGGAGAAGATATATAATTTTTTACTGTTAATACACTGGCTATGATGAAAGTAGGATTAATTCATGTACCAATTAAAGAAGATCAACTTTTCTGTGTCAGTACCGTTCTAGGTACTGGGCTGGGCTACAACATGATATGAGTTCTGCTTGTCAAGGAACTTTGGGGGGCTGGGGAGGCAGACTGAGATGCAGTGTACTAAGTGCTCCAGTGCGGTGGGCACCGTGGGAGCAGGGAGGGAGGGCAAGGAACTAGTCTGGTGGCCAATGAAAGAGTCCTCAGGGAGCTGAGGCTTTAAGCTAGACATGAAAGATAAGCAGGAGTTACAGGTCCAAGAAAAAGTGGAGGCAAAATCAAATCTCCAAGAACTTCTAGCCCGTTGTTCTTTCCACAGAACCTCCTATTGCTAGGGAAAAATAAATTTTCAGAACATAGTTTTACAATATTCATGTACTAAATATATCAGTCACCACCTGGTCAGTCCTTTTCATTTTACAGATGAAGACTCTAAAGCCTTGGGAGTTAAGGAATGCAGTACTGTTGCCCCATTTCAGTGACATTAGCTGGTCTGTGTCTGCTTTCTCCGTTCACCAGCCTGAAGGATGTTCATGAAACTAGAGTTCTCGCTCATGTGCTGGCATCATCCCCGAGGGTTGCTCTGAGCTTCACGCCTCCCCCATGTTTCTGTGTCTTTCACAGTTTCACAACCAAAGACGAGCTGGGGGAGGCAGCGCCTCAGCTCCTGACTCCTGGGCTAATGGGAGAATCTTCAGAATCCTTCAGTGCCTCAGAGGACGAAGGCCAGAGGGAATACCAGGCCAATGACTCTGACTCTGATGGGCCTATCTTGTACACCGATGACGATGACGATGAAGAGGATGAGGACGAGGATGGCCGTGGAGAAAGTAAGGCTCTTTTCAAGAGGTAGGGAGGGAAGTCCGGGGTGGACAGAAGCAGCTGCAGTCTGTAAAGAGCAAAAGCCTCATTAGGAGCCAGACACCTGATGTTTTCTTTCCCCTCACGTGCCTTTCTCAGATTAGAAATGTATGTCTTCTAAGGTTTAGCTTTAGGTGAGAGGCCTTTCTGGAAGATGATTCCACGGGGCAGGGTGGTGGGGGAGTCAGTCTATGAGGCCAGTATGCATATTTGAATTTGTCCAAAAAGTCAAACAACAGAGGCCTTTCTCAGATTGATCAAAGATGGCGCTTCCACACTGGGACCTTTCTTTTTTTTTTTTTTTTTAATTTTTATTTATTTATTTATTTATGGCTGTGTTGGGTCTTCGTTTCTGTGCGAGGGCTTTCTCTAGTTGCGGCAAGCAGGGGCCACTCTTCATCGTGGTGCGGGGGCCACTCTTCATCGCGGTGCGCGGGCCTCTCACTATCGCGGCCTCTCTTGTTGCGGAGCACAGGCTCCGGAAGCGCAGGCTCAGCAGTTGTGGCTCACGGGCCCAGTTGCTCTGCGGCATGTGGGATCTTCCCAGACCAGGGCTCGAACCCGTGTCCCCGGCATTGGCAGGTGGATTCTCAACCACTGCGCCACCAGGGAAGCCCCTTGGGACCGTTCTTGAATAAAGAGCGTCAATGCAGGATTTGTTGGATTACTCATGGGGGATGTTCGAGAATTTCACTCACTTTTATACTGTGGTTTAAAAGGGGGAATGAGTCAAGAATGACTAATACCTTTTAAGAATTAAAAACAGTCACTCATCCATGATAAGAAAGGTGGTATGCCTTCTAAGAAGGAATGATAGTAAAGTGGATAAAGCCAACCATTTATATATAACTTAGGGAACTGGAAAAATGCTGTTTTCTTAATAATCTTCTGAGAAGGATGACTTGGGAGCGATTCAGTACGGAATTGAATTTACAAATTATGAAAAGTTATTAATATATTCATGATTAAACAACATTGTCAAATTCCTTCTAGTTTGTACTGAACAATAAAAAAATCATCATCAAACAACAATAAAATAAAAAATAACAGAAATCATTATCATTCATTGGTATTTACTATCCTCTGTGAGATATCAGGGATTCCTGGGTAATTTAGGATTAAAACATTGGTATCACAGGTAGACTTTTGTCAGTGTGGTTTTCTGAGTGGGGGGAGGAAAAGGGAAGAAGAGGATTTACTCTACAGGATAAGCAAAGGGGCTAAGTGTTTAAGACTTGAAAAAGAAAAGAAAGAAGAGGCATTATGCAATCAGTAGTTTCCATGGTATGCCGTCTCAGCAGAATAAACTTCAAATGTCACTGTCCAAAAGATGAGGTGATACTTGCTGGTTTTTTCAGGGTTTCCCAACATTTTTCAGAATATTTTAAAAAACAGTTCTTCACACCATTGTAAAGCAATTATACTCCAATAAAGATGTTAAAAAAAACAAACAAAAAAACGGAAACAAAACAAAAAAACAGTTTTTCAGTTTTTCAAAATGAACTACATCCAACTTAAAACTTTTTTTTCTTAAGGTTAATTAAAATTCTACCGTTGCATGTGAATAAAGAATTTGGTCTGGACTCTATTTAAAGTCGCTGCCCACATGTAACCTGAGTGCCACTTGCTAAAATCCTTTCTCTGCATTTCTGCCTTTTCTAATCCTCAGGTGCTTTGGCAAGTAAAATACGACGAAGGGATACTCTTGCTATCAAACTTGGCAACAGACCATCTAAGAAGGAATTAGAGGACAAAAACATCTTGCAGCGTACCTCTGAAGAAGAGAGGCAGGAAATCCGACAGCAAATTGGAACCGAGCTCGTCAGGTAATTGCTGAAATCTGGGGACAGCACTGACTAATTCTTACTTTTCTCCTTCCTACAGTTCCCTCCCTAACTGAGATCACTGTGACTCCCTCATGGAAGGGCATGCCTGGCCTATCTGGTCTTCTAAAGTTGGTCTTGGATGGTGAATCACTCAAAGAAGCTCCTTTTTGGTCCAGCTAGCCAGTAGCTTTGAGGTCGCCAAAGCCCGATCCAAGTGGGGACAGACTTTTTCTATAAAGGACCAGTTAGTAAATCTCTTAGGCTTTGTTGGCCAGACAGTACCTATCGCAGCTACTTGACTGTGCTATTGTAGCATGAAAGCAGCCGTAAACAATACATAAACCGATGAGCACGGCTACATTCCAAGAAAACATTCTTCACCAAAACAGGCAGCAGGCCAGAGTTGGCCTGTGGGCCATAGTTTGCCCAACTCCTGGTTTGATTCATGGCCTCCCTATAACATTCCTATGACTGCCATCAGCTTCTGCCCTGGGGGCTATGAGACTACAGAAATATTAAGTAGCTTCAACGGCCAGTTCCATCCTAGTCAGGTAGCCATAGCCCCCATATCGAAACTTCCCCCTTTTCACTTCAAATAAATGGTCATCTGACCGCACTTCCTGCCTCCGCCATTGTAGGATTTCTACTTTTGCCACTCGTGGCATTGGAAGTCCATGTAACTGGCAGTTTTAATAGAAGCAAGTGCTGAAACTCTCCTTTTTATGATCAGTTTAAACATATTTAAGTATTAGTTGTTTTGTTAACTTCCCTCACTCTGCATAAAAAATAGGTTGCATAAATTGGGAGAAGGGAACAGCCTGGAACACCAGAACAAGATTTGGAAGTGGGAGAAAAGTCCTCCCCTTGCTTGGAAGTGGAAGATTTCTGTGACTGTGGTGTACCTGCAGAGTAGGCATGTGAGGGGTCCAGAAGCCACTGTCTGTTTTGTAGATGGGGCCAAGCCGGGGCTTGTGCGGATTAAATGAGATGGTACACTGAAGGTATGTTAGTGCCTATATCCTAGCGAGAACTTAAGAACATTAAATATTTTTTATTAATTTAAAGTATTACCTCTTAAATTAGCAAAACACTTTTATAAATTAAACCCAATGTCGGCAACTTTATGAGAAAATAGGACACATATACTTGGCTCTTGTTCAGTATTTCTGAAGAACAACTTAATAATATAAGAAAAGAATTCTAAAGCAGTATTTCTTTACATGGTAATTCCGTTTGGGAGGTTATACAAGAAGGAAATAATCTAAAAGGGAAAAAACCATGTGTTTTCCAAAGATGTTTATTTGAAGGGTATTTAGAGCAGTGACAAATTAAAACAAACCCCAAACACTCAAAAACAGAGGACTGATGAAGAACATTGTGAGAAGTTGACACCATGAAATAACCGTAGAGCGGTGGTTTTCTAGCTCTGCATTAGGATTTCTTGGAGAGGATACTCAGGCTTCCTGGGGAGAGCTAGGGAAGCGGGTGTGTTTTTGGGGTGAGGCGGGAGGGGACTCCTTCATTGTAGGTCTAAGTAGCCAACCAGAGCAGCACTTCTTCTGTTTTTGTAAAATTCCACTCCAGCCCCCAAAAGTTTGAGAGCCTCTAGAAACACACATGTAGTCCATATCTATAAAAATCTTATCAGGGTAGGGTTTTTAGTTTTATAAGTATATAAATTTTACAGAATTGTTTTTCTACAAACCCAGCACACCTAGTCCCTGTCATTCAAAGGTAAACCACTTAGAGTTCCTGCCCTAGAGAACTCCATGTCTAGTGAAAGAGGCAAAATTTATACTGAGTGATGGGGATCATGTAAAAAGCACAAACATCTAGGTCAAGAGAACCAGGTATGAGTCCTGGCTCTATCATTCAGTAGTGTTTTCTCGCAGGCAAGGGAATTAATCTCTCGTTTTCTTATCTGTAAAATGGGAACTGGCTGCTACCTTGCTGAATTGTTTCAAGGATTCAAGATAATGTAAGCTAAGCACCCAGCACAGTGACTGGCACTTTAAAGGATGAACTAATGAGAGCTGTGATTATTATCTTTATAATAATGATAAGTGCTTTAATCGATGTATAATTTATGTAGAACTGCTGTAGAGGGACAAAGAACCAGGAGCCTTTAATAACTTAAAAGATTTCAGTAGGTGAAGAAGGAGAGGAGGGCATTCCAGAGAAAGGAAACTCCATAAACAAAAGAAGGATGATGTCTTTGGGGGATGATATCGTACAGATATATAGTATAGGATATATGAATGGCACAAAATCTGGCTGGCATAGATGTTCACTGGGTTTTTTTGTGGGCTCACTTATTAAGTGAATTTCAAGGTAGCGGTGATGAAGATTAAATGTTAAACTTTTTAATGAGCTATTCAAAATATCATTGATTTTAATTCTTCATACCATTTCTGTCACAGCCATAAACATTTAGAATTGATAGTATCTTGTATTAAGATTGCCTTTCATGTATATTAGTTTAATTTGCACAAGTTCAATCTTATCAATACATCCAGAGGAAGTTTTTGTCTGTGATTAACAACAAATTAATAGTGTAAACAAGACCAAGAACAAAATTATAATGGGTTAATAAGACATTGAGCTCTTGTGTACAAATGATCAGGTACTAATCCCAAATGAGCCTGGCTTTTCTTGAAGGTTGATGGAAATGGCCTGTATATCTCAAGATAACTTTATATACATTGTAAATTTATTTGAGATCCCAAAAGTAATATTTTCCTGAAAACACTGTGCAGTATAAATTGATCATCTCATGAATTGGTATGAACTCTTGAGCCTTTTTTTAGATTCTAATTATCTGTATGTTAATTAGGGTACAGGCTAAGCTGCTCTAACAGAGACCAAAAAGTGCAATGGTCCAAACAAGCCACTTGCACGTGTTTGCTTCTTTTTCACATCGCAGTGCAGGGGTAGGTGGGCTGTGCAGCATGGGTGGGGAGCACAGCTCCAGGCAGTCAGATAGGCACCCAGGTTCCTTCCGTCTTGTTGCTCTTCCATCTCCGTGGATATCCTCAACTGCATGATCTGAGCTGGCTCATGTGACCATGTTTAAGTTCTAGCCTGCGGAAGATGGAAAGAGAGAGAAGGGAATACACACCCAGTCACTTTAAGGGTAAAAAAGCAGACATTACACACACCGCTTCTGCTCACATCCCATTGCAAGAACTCAGTCACACGGCTGCACCTTGCCTGCAGGGAGGCAGAAATCTATAGCTGGGTGTTCAGTGAAAACTCTGGGGGTTCTGTTTCTAAAAGGAAGAAGGGAGGATGGGTGGTGGGGGGTAGTTAGCAGTCTCAGCCACAATCTCTAGTCTCCAAACTAGTGGAAAGGAGGCTTTTATTTTGTAGGCTTAAAAATGGATTTTTGTTTCTCAAAACACGAAAAAATACAGCTTTGCTTGTTGTTTTATTTTGCGTCTCCCATTAAGGCGGCCTTGTTTGTAACCGGCAGTATATCTGTTTTTTCATCACAGGAGACTTAGCCAGAGGCCCACAACTGAAGAATTAGAGCAAAGAAATATCCTGAAGCGTGAGTATCCTGTACTACACAGCGAATTCCTCGTGTAACCATGAACAAGCTCCCTCTAGAGACAACCCATTTGTCAGCAGGGAGCCTTAATATATGTATTCACGAATGACTGAAATGGCCCATTTAGATCACATTTTTATATAATTATTTATATCATTTTTAAAATAATTTCTTGAAGTTTGTGTTTCATTTTATGGCTTTGAGCCTGATATACCCCAGAGCAGCGTCGTGGTTGTGACAGTTGTTTTTAAGAAAGATGAAATTTATTCCATGTATTCTTTCACCCAAATATTAAATAGAAGAAAATGCTCTAGTCTGCTTGCAACTAAATGTGAAAGAAAAGACCAAAAAATCCGCAAGGAAATAAATCAAACATTCCTATATTATTATTAATAATAGTTTGTTGCCAGGTTTAACAAATGACTCCATTTAAAACAGAATTATGGGAAAAGGAATTTTTCAATCCATTTCAATTTCCTTTGTTATGATAACTCTGTTTCCCTCTAGAGTTATTTATAATTTCTCAGCACTTAAGGAGTTCTCCATTCATTTTCCTACTTCATTTTCCCATTCTCTTTCCCCCTCTATTTTCTTGGACTTTACATTTTACTCATTGGTCCGGTCGTATTTACGTTATTGGAGTTCATATGTTGAAGCTATAAAATGAGTAGAAGTGGTTTGTTGTGCTGCAGTGGATCGATGTGGTTACTAACCACCGTGAGTTAAATAATGGATATTTTTAAATTGAGCCTAGCTGTAGTTTGTTTTTTTTGTTTTGTTTTGTTTAAATTAATTAATTTATTTATTTTTATGGCTGTGTTGGGTCTTCGTTTCTGTGCGAGGGCTTTCTCTAGTTGCGGCAAGCGGGGGCCACTCTTCATCGCGGTGCGCGGGCCTCTCACTATCGTGGCCTCTCTTGTTGCGGAGCACAGGCTCCAGACGCGCAGGCTCAGTAGTTGTGGCTCACGGGCCCAGCCACTCCGCGGCATGTGGGATTTTCCCGGACCGGGGCACGAACCCGTGTCCCCTGCATTGGCAGGCGGACTCCCAACCACTGCGCAACCAGGGAAGCCCCTAGCTGTAGTTTTATATATTATTAACCCAGTTTCAAAAGAGCTTTTTATTGTATGAACTATCAAAGAGCAGGGATGGGCAAAACTCCAGAGAGTACTATAATAGTAATGAGCCGCTGGCGTGCGGGAAATCTTTTTCAACCAGGCTTTTAGGGTCAAGTTGGCCTGTCTGGGTGATCCCCATTCTCCAAATGAGTTGTTTTCTTTCCTGAAGGAAAGAAAGATTTTAACAGCATATTTATACTACAGTTGCTATTACTAAGACAACCGGACAATGAAGACTGAACAGTGGGATGAACTGCCAGTCTGTGGGGTTCTTTCCTTGCAAGGTTTTTTTTCTGGCCGTTCGTGAGCATAACTGGCATGGAACCCAAAGAAGAAGGACTTAAGTGACCATCAGTGTGTAGAAGAGCCAGTTTGGAGATGGAAAAAGTCATGGCTAGATACGAAAAAAAACCCAAAACTGTGTTTAGCTTTCTGAGGAAGAATGAAAGCAGCATCTTATTTTGACAACAAAACCAAACCAAAAAGGCTCATGGTTTTTAGTAATAGGTTCCTGGAAAATATTTATGAATTAAATTGTAGATAAGTTCAAATGCAGTCCATGAGCTCCTAAAACACAGAGAGTGTATCTTATTGGTTGCCTGATGCAATACCTAGAAAAAAAGAAAGAGCGAATTCTGGGTAATTCTTTCCTGCTCCTGGGAGACAGACAGAGCCAAACCACATTGCTGTTTGGTTATTTGAGGAACTGTTTCATAGATTAGAAATTTATCGCACATTGATCTTAAGTGCTGTGTTGGCTTTTATACTCCATTTTCCTGGAGGTTGGGGAAAGAGTAGTGAAACGCCAAAGTCAACTTCAGATTTGACTCCAGCCTTTTTTTACTTCCTTCTTAGTTTGTCTAAATGTGCTTATGCTGGAAACAAAAGACATGTTTCCAGTCTGGAGAAGCTGATAACTGGCTTATGCTCTTCTGACATTAATGTATGGCCAAGGGAAGCAGAAAAGAGAACTGGTGGAGGTCACCCAAAACATTCTGCTGAGCAGTCCCAGGGAACTGGATGGCCAGAGCTGACAACACTTTATTCAGTTCCTCTTTGCTTCTGGGTTCTTCCACATAGATTACTCTTGTTTGTTTGTTTTATCTCCATCTTTTGTTCAAAAGCAATATGATTGTCTATTTGAAGAAAAGTCTGTGTGTGATGTGGTGTGATTTTTAAGGACACTTATTTAACGAGGTCATCTTTTCTCGACAGATTAGGAAACTAATTCACAGCATAAAACATTCAGCAGTTCTCAAATCCAAGCCTGTCACTAGTTTAATAAACATGAATCAAATGGCAGTCAATGCTGATAGCTTTAATTGGAGACCACAGGACAAATTTCATTTCTTAGTATCTTTCCCAGTATCACACCTAATTTGATCTCTTTCCTATTTTAGTGCATCGAGAGTTTTTTAAAAAACATATATATTAAGTTAGATTTTAGAACTAGTTTCTTAATACTGTTAAAATAGAAAGCAAGTTTTGGTGTTTGCAGGATCAACTTTTGCTTATCAGGAAAAGAGATGTTCGTGGAACACCTACAGGGTAGGTATAAAATATTCAGATCCTCTTATACTGTTTAACTAGGACCATAATTCCAGCTAAATTGTCATAGAGAAAACATGTATTAAGCCATTGAGTTCTGCATGTATTTTTCCCCAGTGTTTTGTTATGTAATTTTTTAAGCATACAGAAAAGCTGAAATAATTTTACAGTAATACCCATATATCTACTATCTTTATTCTACCATTAACATCTTACTTTATCACATATCTGTCCATCCATGGAGTCATCTTATTTTTTGGATGTATTTCAAAGTAGGTTTATAAATGTATTTTCATTTCTTACCAACACCCATATGGAAACATATAAAACACAAAAAGTGAAACAATCCCACAAAAAAATGTTTGGCTATTTTTAATCCATCTTATCTGAGTTGGTGACTGAAGAATATAATACTCCAGTTGTTGGTACTTTGGTGCTTTTCTTTCTTCTCCTTTTCGCATCATCCATGAAAGGCTCTGGGCAGCACTTGGCAGGCAGATTTCTTGTAGTGCCCACTGCTGTTAAACTACGTGTATCGTTTGTATGCTTATGGCAAACGCTTTCCGTGGCTGTTCTGATACCCGCCCCTCTCTGCTCTGAGGAGTTACTGAGGGTGAGATTTGTCAGTGAGCCAGTCACTTCCTTCATGAGTATCCCTCCAGTCTGTTTAAAGTGACCAGACGTGCTTTCATCCTACTTTATAATTAGCCCTCTAATAATTTTTTTTTAAAGTTCCAAAAACTCGGTGAATTTTTGTTTTGTTTTGTTCGTACTGCACGGCTTGTGGGATCTTAGTTCCCCCACCAGGAATCAAACCCAGGCCCTCAGCAGTGAAAGCACGGAGTCCTAACCATTGGACAGCCAGGGAATTCCCTTGGTGAATTTTTTAAAACCAAGTTTAAGGTTTAACCTTGACTCTTAGTAAAAGATTTAACAATGACTATTTAATAAGATTCCTAGGATCAGTCACGTTGGCCTTCCTCCACCTCTCACCCTCTTCCTCTAACTTCTTTAGAGGCATAATTTCGAATATGGGAAATCTAAGGAAGTCAGTTCCTGATGTTAGAGAAGAATTCCCAATTGGTAAAATCCTGTTTATTTACAGTTGGCCCTTCTTTTTTTAAATATCACTGGCTGACACCTAGATGTGCAGTGTGCTTCATAAAGCAAAATTATCTAATATTCTCTTCCAGGAAATTATGTTTTGTGTATTTCTTGAAAATTGGAGCATTTGTTAGCTTTGAGTCATATTAGATATCCAGTATTTTGTCTTTGGAAAGTACCTTTGAAAATGTAGCATAATCATTATATAGGAAGAATAACTGAAATGTTTTAACAGTTATATTATTCTTTTTATTAATATCATCAAAGGCCTGACCTTGTAAAGTCCTAGTTTGAATCACATGAACCACAAGTTTGGTGTTTGTCTATTATATATAATTTACAATCCACATGCCTTATCCAACTCATATAATGTAATTATTTGGGACTTCCCTGGTGGCGCAGTGGTTAAGAATCTGCCTGCCAATGCAGGGGACACGGGTTCAAGCCCTGGTCCGGGAAGATTCCACATGCCTTGGAGCAACTAAGCCCGTGCACCACAACTACTGAGCCTGCGCTCTAGAGCCCGTGAGCCACAACTACTGAGCCTGCGTGCCACAACTACTGAAGCCCGCGTGCCTAGAGCCCGTGCTCTGCAACAAGAGAAGCGACCGCAATGAGAAGCCTGCGCACTACAACCAAGAGTAGCCCCCGCTCACCGCAACTAGAGAAAGCCTGCACACAGCAGCGAAGACCCAGTGCAGCCAAATAAATAAAATTAATTAATTATTTTTTTAAAAAAAGAAAAGAGAGCAGCAGATGTCTGCCTGCATTCTGAGTCTCCCCACTTCCTTTAAAAAATAATAATAATAAAGTAATTATTTGACCCTAAGGATGTGTTTTAAGGCTATCAAAGGATATATTGCAATATATTTTTTGAAGCAATTAGAAAAACCTACAGTATTTTCAGAGGAAGAAATCTGAATTATAATCAAATTTTGTTTGACACTCACAGGCACTTAATGAAAGCATACTAACTAGTTATTTCTTGTCTTGCAGGGTAATTTCAGTTTACGTTCATTCTTTGTCTAAATAACCAGACTGATCATCCTCTTTCTTATAAATTAAAATTAGTATTTCAGAAGAATGTCAAAACTTTTCCCTGTCCAGATAAGGAAAATTAATAGAGAATTTAGCATGTTCAGCTAGCAAATACAGATGTTGCAAATATTGAATACTGATACTGTATTCACAATAAAAACAATCTTAGTGCTAAGAAGTCTGTTTGAATTTTAAAAGTAAATCTATCTGTTACAGAGGAGACTTTTCTTTTTCAGCCTTTTGGGTGAGCCTTTATACAGTGTGATTTTCCTTCAGTAGAATTCATAACAGCACTTTCTAAAAGATATTCTTTCATAAGCATTGGTATCCAAGAATCTATGCTCACTTATCAAACAAAGTATGAGCTACAGGAACCAACAGAGAGAAGTTCATCAAATAGCAACCATTAAATCCTGAGCAGTGTTTATTTCTTTTAAAATTCTGGACATTTTTTTCTTAATTCCATCTGTTGGACCACGTTCATTTGAGTTGGCCTTTAAATTGTACTACTTGGTGAAGCACTAGAGAAAGAGAAGACTTTGGAAAGTTAGCATCACAAGAAAATAAATCATCTCCATCAACCATACACCATAACCCCATTCAGAACATTCTGGTTTGAAAGCAAAGTCCAAAGAAATGATTACATTCTGCTTCTGTGGAAACCAAAGCAGACAAATCAAGTATTTTGCTTGGATTTGAATGGAAATCAGCAACTCAGACATGCATCAGGTGGTTCTAATTTGTTCTTTTGTTGTGATTCAGATTTTCACACAAAGGCCAGATCCAGTAGTAAGTTTTTATCTGAATTCTGATAAACTGTGCTTATAAAAGCCTATGAGATGATCAGCAATGAGAGGCTTTCACTGGAGTATGGGCACTCTTGTGGTTTTTTCAGAATAGAACAAGAAGTCAGGAAGCAAAAAGTTTTACAATTAGTAAATAAACCAATCCTATAAGGAAAAAAATAATATATTTGTAAATTAATGATTGATTCTTCTGCAGAATCTTTCGATAACTTTTTTAAGATGTTGGTGGAGTGTTTGATCAATATCCGTGAAGTCAAATAACTGTGGCCTGAGCTACTTTTCTGATTGTATAATCTTTTATAGTAACTAAGTCTTCATGCCTTTCCTCCCCTTTCCCCCCAATTAATAAACAGAAAAGAATGAAGAAGAAGAGCAAGAAGCAAAAATGGAACTTAAACGCAGACTCAGCAGAAAGGTGATGAAATTATGATGGTTACTGAGCATGTGTATTTTGAGATATACTTCATTTTTAAAATGCAAATCCGTGCTTTACATGTAAATCTGATATTTAGGAATAATTATTCCTATTAGTCTATTGACTAATCACAGACATTAAAATCAATGTAATGTTTACAATATGAATTATGTTTATATTAATGCATAATATGCTAATTTTGAAAAGTCGACAGTCAAAAGTTTTAAATTGCATTTGCCAATTATGAAAATAACATATAATCTGTGTGAAATTTTTTTAAACGCCAAAAGGAACAAAAAAGACTAGAAAATCATGCAGACGTCTCCCATTCAGAGATAACCATTATTAACATTTCAATGTATAGTTTGTAAAAATGCTCACTGTTTCCATGCAGTTTTGGAAACACTGAATAAATACTTTGTTATTACTAAAGATTCTGAGCTGGGTGAGTAATTTATTAAGTGAACTTGATCATCCAGCTTGCCTGCTGCAGTGCTACCCAAATTGACAAATGACTTACCTCCAAAACTCAGACCATTGTTTCTACCCATTTATGAAAATATAAATCTGATACCAGGGCCCTTGCTTTTTTCGGTAAGTGTTAAAATAATAATAATCTTTGGAAAAATTAAGCACTATCAGAGTTTATATTTCATTATAAACACCTTGCTCAAGACCCTGGTGGGGGGCCTCCATCTCCCTGTGCTCAGGCAGGTCTGACCTGCCCCCCTTGGCGTGTGCCTCAGGGACCCGCACTCGCCCACAGTGCTGTGCACAGGGCCTCAGGTTGAGCTGAGAGGTGGCCGCTAGGCCTGGGTCCCCCTCTTCACCCGGTTCCCAGGCCCCACCCCCCATCCTGCCGAGGCCGGGGTGGGGGGCCCTCTCAGGGGTAGGGGGGGTAGGGTCCTAGCCCCGAGGCCTCTCTGTGGCTGCCCAGGGTAGGGATCTAATTTATTTATTTATTGCCTGGCCTGTGTGCTCCACGGGGTGGCGGCCAAGTCAGCTGTCCCCCACTCCCAGCCACTGGAGTAGAGTTTCATGTGTTTCCCCCCACCCCGCAGGGACACACGGCGTGTCTGAAGGTGTGCGGGAGGACGGTGACGGGGAGATGGCAGGAGAGGGAAGGTGACCCTGAGGGCGAGGGCCACAGATGCACACAGCTGCTGCAGGGGTGGGGTCTGGGGCAGAGGGCGTGGCCAGCTCGCCCCTCCCCGTGGTCCTGGGGTGGCCGCCCGCCCACGCACGCACGCACGCACGCTGCTCCCGTCCGGCGTCGCTGGCCTGCACACGTCTGCCCTGTAGATACTGTACGGAGCTGGAGTGTCGTCCAGATAGTTAATAGAGCTGCTTCTGTGTAAATGCTATTTTAAACACTAAAAAGCATTTAATTTTATGGGGAAAAAAAAAAACACCTTGCTCAGTAATTCTTCAGATATACCTTTCACAGCTGGATAAAGCAGGATGAGTAAAATATGACATCTGCAGCAAAGAGTGTGATCTGACCCACATTTATTTGGGCTGGCTGGGGAGTTCACAGCCAAAACATTGCAAGGCAGAAAGAAGAAGCACTCCATTCCCATGGAAATGTTGGAGACTGTATTTTGAGAGGTTTTGGTTTTGATTTTTAGGGAAAAATAGCCTTAATTCATCTCTTTTTTTCCTCAAAGATCCCAAACATCAAACAATAACCAAGTTAAAAAAGACACTATAAACTGAATTTTTTGAGATGGCTCTTCTAGCAATTCAATGGCCATTAAGTTACCAGCTACAGATAAGCGGTAATCCCTCCTCCTTGCTCCAGCTCACCCCTGTCCTACATATAGTCTTTTCTTAATCCAGTTGGGTCCTTCTGGGAGACAACAGAGCTGCCCTACCCCCACTAGCCTGTACCACACAGAGCTCCCTGCCATAGGTGCAAAATATTCCATAGCACTAATAGCTACCCCGTAACTGGCACAGCCCTGAAGGGCAAGACTAGATGGAGAACTTCTGACCTCTGTGACCATTGGTCACTTGCATTTTGGGAAGTCCCCAGAAGCAAGGGTTTCTCTACCTTCTTAACCCTACTTGCCCTAGAGAGGCAGTAAGAAGCTAGCAGTATAGATAGGACAATAACTGAGAGTGTAACAGAACCACTTAGATTTTTCCTCCCTTTGTCCATCACCTACCAGGGCTTTATGAAGATAGAAGGAGCCGCCGTTGCCATATCCCTTGTCGAGTAGGCTCAGGGTGTAGACCCAGTCCTAAGAATCCTTGAATGCCTTGAATGTTAGAGCATTGACAGTTCAGCCTCTGGTTTTACTCAAGAGGAAACCAAGGAAAGGGGAGATTTTTGACCACAGAAACATCAGTTTTTGCTTGTTTGTTTGTTTGTTTTGTGAGAGTGCTTAATTTTTCCAAAAATTGAACCCATGCAAATAAGGAATGCCTCCAAAGAGGACCACTTAAACCATGGATAGTCTGGCTGTATATAGAGTATATGTATGGAAAGAAAAATACTGAAAATGGACCCGATGGGTAAAACATAGGCCTGGGTCTACCTGTCTGACAATACTGTGACACCTCCCAACTGAGAAAGGCCACAAAAGCATGAAACTTAATAGCGGACAGTAGATCATGCCTGTTCAACCAGGCGCCAAGTTTCTTTAGTCTCTCAGGACAATCTCTGTCTGTTCTTGGGCTTGAGAAAGGACCATGAGAGGAAAACAAATACAGGGCAGGGTAGATTAAATATAACCATAAATTTGAATTTGACAAAAACCACAGGGGGACTCCAAGTTATTAGAAGTGTCTTAAGGTTGCAGCTGGGTTTAAGCAGTTGTGGCCTCACTGAAGTGCAGTTTTCCAGTGCGTCCCCCCTCCTCATTGCTGCATATCGGCTTTTCTGGCCAAGGGTAAATGTGAGATCTGGACCTGTGTCCTTAGACTCTCATGGAAGACTGCCATAGGCACACCCTTCACTGGACCATTCCTTTGTTGTAACTTTGTGCGTTTCTGAATATGCAGGTTTAATATAGTAGGCACAGAGATTTTTATTCTCATTTCTACAAGTTGTAGGGCTTTTGTCTTGATAATTCAGTCTTCAAACCAGCCATCCCCTATCTGGATTACTATTGTGTCTGTCCCCCGTGTCAGAGATAACAGGCACCTTTATCACAATGCCAGGCAAGGTGGGGAAAATAGCATAATGCAGATGGTTGCTAAAGACTGTGACCTATCTAACAATGGTGATTTTTATAGTTGCAAAATTAGGGCACACTGCTTTCTAGTTCTCATTAGAAACTCCCAAGATGCTGCTGCCTTCTTTTTTTTTTTTTAAATATCTGAAAGTGACCTTATGTAACCATAACTTTGAAGTACTCTATAGAAAACGTGCCACCATGAGGCTGTAAATGGTTTACTGAACTCATCCCTATCCTCCTGCAGCTCAGCCTGAGACCCACAGTGGCAGAGCTGCAAGCTCGAAGGATCCTGCGGTTTAATGAGTATGTAGAAGTCACCGATTCACCTGACTATGATCGCCGGGCAGACAAGCCCTGGGCCAGGTTAACACCTGCAGACAAGGCAAGACCTCAGTGGCTTGAGCCATGATTTTATTTATGTATGCTTTTATTGTTTTTCTAAAAGCTCCAATACCTACTTACTGCCTACTTAGTCATCTTAGGAGACTAGGTATTACCAAATATCCCAATAATTTTCTGCCTTTGATTATTTAAGACACTTAGTTGATACATTTAATAATATCAACATATTTCTTTCAAATAAGTCTCAGAAAAAACTTGTTCTTTGTTACCATATAACCTGCCTGCATTCATACCTGGATTGGGGTGGGGCATGTTTCCCACAGCCATGATTTATCCTTACTCATAGAAAATACAACTTATACAAGTTACTCTTTTAAAGGGATACGTTAACAGTGGAAAAGGTATTGATCTCTAATCAAGGCTGGCACACTTTTTCTATAAATGGCCAGAAAGTAAATATTTTAGGCTTTGTGGGCCGTCCAGTCTTTGTTGCAGTGGCTCAGCTTTGCCTTTGTAGCATGAAAGCAGCCATAGACAATGTGTAAGTGAATGGATGTATATGTGGTCCAATAAAACTATATTTATAAAAACAGATGGGGGTGGTGGTGGGATGAATTGGGAGATTGGGATTGACAGTATATATACTAATATGTATCAAATAGATAACTAATGAGAACCTGCTGTATAGCACAGGGAACTCTACTTCACAGTAGAAACTAACACAACATTGTAAAACAACTATACCCCAATAAAAATAAATAAATAAATTAATTAATTAATTAAACCAGATGATGGGCCACATTTGGCCTATGGGTCATGGTTTATCAACACTTAATCTATATCATGGCTCACAGTTCAGGATAACTGAAATATATAGAGGGTTCCATCATGAAGAAAGACTAATTATTTTATGAGTACCATGGTTACATAAAGAATTTTGCCAACCATTTGTTTGTTCTTAAATTCTTCACTTTACAATTTTCCTGATCTCCCAAATAATGGTTTCTAATTTTTTGTCTCTAAGCAAAATTCCATATTGAGTAATCTCATGCCACACCCAGCCTTAAAGCTAGAACTAAGTATTTAGTTACACTCTGTGCTGATGCCCTCTAATAGGAGATTTCATTCTGTAGAGCACCTACTATGTGTCAAGCTCATATTGGAGATATAGATTCAGTAATTATTAGCTCATAAGAAGAAATGAAAACTAGAAAGGAGTAAGATTACAAAGGAAGAATGTGCAGAATGGAAACAGAAGGGAAGGAGGCTGGGAATAGAGCCCGAGAAACCCAACACGAAGAGACATTAGAAAAACACTGAAAAGAAATGTCTGTGAGATGGGGAAAGAGAAGATGTAGCCCGGCAGCCTAGAAAGGGGAGTGTCAGCTCACAAGTGGTTAGTAACATAGTGAAAGGAGGCATTTTAGCTGACTGACTGTGGTGGGGACCATGAGAATAAAACACAACCTCAAGAGTCTCGCTGTGAAGAAGAGGTATGATAAGGTAGTCACTTGAGGGAAAATGATTGTGGAGGCTGAAAGCTTGAGTGAGTAGAATTGGAAAATAAGAATATCAAGGGAGTGATTTTTTAATTTATGGGAAATACCTGAGCAATCTTTTATGCCATGAGGAAGGAGCCAAAAGAAAGGGAAAGTTTGCCTATATAGGAGAAAAAGTCAGTAAGTGATAGAGTAGGGCATAATCAATGGTGCAGCAGGTCAAGGATTATGCAGAAAAGGCAAGGAGGAAACCCTTGAGGTTGGGATGGAGAACACAGGCTGAGGAATGTGCCCTGAAAAAGGAGGCTTCCACCAGGCAGGTGAAATCCCTCAGATCGAGGGCAGCCATGAGGGCGTGAAGAAGACTGTGATACTCAGGTCGTGGGGCAAGCTTACCATCAGTCAATACCACGTTTCCTGTAGGAAATAGCAAGTTTATGTGTTACCAAGAATTGCCTGTAAACTACTTAATGTGATTTCTTGCCCTTAGGCAAGAGCGACTCAGGTCAGTCAGTGTTATTCAGCTGACAAATGGGCTGCTCTGGAGGGTCCGAGGTGGCTTGTTTACATATCTGGTGTCTTGGTGAGGATGGCTCAGAGGCTAGGCTTATTAGCAGCTGGGCTCAGCCGGGGCTGTCCACCAAAGCACCGACATATGGTCTCTTCAGCATGGTGGCCTCAGAGTTGTCAAACTTCTTACATGGCGGCTGGCTTGTCCCAGAGCAAGTGCCCCGAGAGAACCAGGTAAAAGTTGCATGGCCTTATCTGACCCAGCTTTAGAAGGCACCCAGCCTCGCTTCCACCACATTCTGTTAAGTTCCAGGCAAGTCATCAGGTCAGCTCAGATTCAAGGGAAGAGGAATTAGCTCTGCCTTTCAGTGGGGGAGTGGTGGCAAGGTCATATTGCAGAAGAAATGTGAGCTGGAGTTATTATTGCTGCCATCTTTGGAAAATGCAGTCTGCCATATCCACCATTCCCAGTTATCACGTTACTCAAACGTTGGATTTCAGAAAGGCAGGTAGGGCGTGGCCAGGTAAATGATTAAAATCAGAGTAAGTGCAAAGTATACAAGCAGTGAGAGTCTAAATGATTAACCACCCTCATATGGAAACTACATTTTCCATACTCTAGAAATAGTCCTTCCTAACTCTTGTCTGTTGGTGGAAGGTAAAGTTTGTCCACCTCTAGCTATAACAGAGAGGATTTTTCTTTTTAATTTTGTGTTGAAACAAAAATAGATTTTTGTGCTGGACTTCTAGGCTGCAGGGGAGATGTACTTGGTCGAGTTTTCTTCTACAGGATTAATGTCTCTTCACGAGTAATTTGAAGGCACATGACTTTCACATCTCCCCTGCAGATGGAACCCTGAGCCCCAGAGCACAGCCAGAGGCCCTCCCTACTCACATCTGAGTCTCATTTTCTCCCTTTGGCATTGTCTCTCCCATTAACCCTGAGACTTTTGAAGGTCTAAAGGACTGCATTTTTAGAACCGGATTTGTATTGTAGGTTTTTTCTCCTTGAAGAAAAATAAGAATAATTTCTTTTAGAAAGAAATAAATGTTGTATACTTTTAAAAGATAGAAAATAGAAAAAAGGCAACAATGTAAAATGCTTTTAATGTATAGTACTTTGTATATACACAAGTGACTTGTGTTTATTGGCAAAAATCAGAATATTCAAAAATACAAGAAGAGGAAATAATAATTACAGTGCACATCAATGCATGGTATTTTTAAGAATTTCTAAAAATACTGTTTTCAACCTAACACTGAAAAATATAATCTGTTTTCTCTAGATGTTAAAAGATTTGTATAATGTAATGTTATTGCCCAGAGATACTAAAACTATCAATAGTCTTAGTATATATTTTATTTTAGAATGAAAACCCATGCTAATCATTATTATCATAACAAGCATTTCTGGATTTCTGTTGCTTTTTACTTTAAAATATTCATAATATATGATGATAAGATTTATAATAATGTATTTTTTCAATAAGTTAATCAATATAAAAGCGTATAATTTACCTTTATATTAAAAAAGAATTTTACTTTTTAACTTTTGAACTATATATCCCATTTAAAGAAAAAAAACTATTGAAAGTAAATATTTCTACCTCTGCTTTCAAAATAAACACTGAACTTCCTGCCAGCCTAAAGGAGCCATCCTTCTCTCTCTTTTCTTAGTACTATTTTCTTAGCCCCACTAAGATACCGCTTTGCATTAAAAAATTTTTTTGAACTTCAAACGTAAAGAAAAGGGGTCAGTAGCCAATTAGTCAATAACCAATCAATGCCCATTCTATGAAAACACTGTGCTGGGTATTCTGGGGAATCTCATAGACCTGGTAGTCTTGTTAAAGTGCCCAGAATGGGAAAGAGAAGTAGTGGGGAAAATGCATTATTAGTGGTGAACTTGATTGAGCTTAAATCACCTTTAACATAAAATTTTTAATTTTAGAATATCTGTGCTTGGGTAGAGCACTAGAAACAGCTACACATATAGTAAGATATCTGTGGCCTCTATAAGATATATATGGCCTATATAGATATCTGTGCTGGAGTAGATGAGCCCTAAGGTGACAAGTAGAGCCAGAGAAGGCCATCAACTTGGCTTGAAGACCAAAGCGCCCACAGCAGTTGCCATCTCCCTGGGGTAAGCCGTGGAAGTTCCATGTAGAGAGGAGAGGGCAGGCTGTAGAGCAGGGAGCTTCTGGGTTTGATTCCTACTTGGCCACTTGGTAGATGTTTGACCTTGGCCAAGTCATTTAACTTGGGTTTCCTCACTAGTAAAATAGAGCTAATTATATCTATCCTGAGAATTTAGTAGATTATCTATAGAGTTCCAGCTCATCAATAAATGATAGCTCGGGGCTTCCCTGGTGGCACAGTGGTTGAGAGTCTGCCTGCCAGTGCAGGGGACATGGGTTTGAGCCCTGGTCTGGGAGGATACCACATGCCGCGGAGCAACTAGGCCCGTGAGCCACAACTACTGGGCCTGCGCGTCTGGAGCGTGTGCTCCGCAACGAGAGAGGCTGCGATAGTGAGAGGCCCGCGCACTGCAATGAAGAGTGGCCCCCACTTGCCACAACTGGGGAAAGCCCTTGCACAGAAATGAAGACCCAACACAGCCATAAATAAATAAATAAAATTAAAATAAATAAATAAATAAATAAATGATCACTCTTACCAGTATTACTTTCATGGTCAGGCTTGATAATCTAAGCTTTGTTCCCCATTGGTGACATTTTCATTACTCATTGAAGGCTTAGTTTACAGTCTAGTCTAAATTTATCCAATGAAAGAGAATCCAGAATTTTTCAGATGATACATGGGTTTGTCCAAGTTACTCAGTAGTCTTTTATTAAAACCCTTTTAATATATTAAATATTGTCTCAGATACTGGGGACATAGAGATGAATAGAACATACCACCCTCCCAGGAATGCACTGTCTAAATAGGTCCTAGGGAAGACTGAGATTTTAATTCCATACAGAGATGTTCTTTGGCTTATTCATGGTTGCCCAGGCAGCAGAGAGTACACTTATCTAACCATGGCGTTGAGCTTGATGAGTAGTCAAGAAATCCCCTCCATGTTAAACATCAGATTTTTATCAAAGAAATAAGCAAAGACATCGAAACGATGGGAGTTCTAGTTAATCCTCATAGCTCAGGTTATTGGAGAAGGCAGCAAGTCCATATATTCAACAAATCACCTCTTGCTTCTGGCCAGGCTGACCCCTGAGCTGACTGGGAGTGATAAGCAGACCTTCCATCACCAGTCATCACGAGTCAATCTTAAACTTAGTTCCAGTCATTTTTGTTTCCTTTTTCCTTTCTATAATTCTCATGCTACCAAACAACACTACATATTTGATGCCAGTACTATCTCTTGTGGACTTGTTTTGTTTCAGTCTTAGAAATACCTAGTCTTGGCCGAATGACTCCCCATTGTTGACCCAACTCAGCACCATTCAGACTTCAATCCCACTACATCAGCCTACGTCTTTCTATCCCATTATCTTTCAAAAAAAAATCAGTCCCATTTACACTTATGTGAAGAGTTATTAGACTTAAACTCTGGTCTCGTTTGTATAGAAGGGAGTTAAGATTATAGTACATGTATTTCCCTAACATAAAGGGTACTTAATTACTTTTTGCCTCTCAAAACTCTCTCAGGAAACCTTCTCTTTAAATAGTAAGAAGGGGACTTCCCTGGTGGTCCAGTGGTTAAGACTCCACACTTCCACTGCAGGGGGTGCAGGTTCGATGCCTGGTCAGGGAACTAAGTTCCCGCATGCTGCGGCCAAATAAATAAATAAATAAATAAATAAATAAATACATAGAGGAAATACTCTTGGAATAAAACTGCGGTCTTCAGTGAATTTTTAAAATGAGTATTGCATTTCTTTAACTGCCTATAATCACATCTTCCTGATATATATATTCAAACAACCAGCCCCTGTAATTTCACATCACATTCATTGCCTATAACTGACTCATCATTTCTAATTACAAGCTAGCACACACAACATGGAGATCTGAGACAATTATCTGGATGACTTAGGCCCAGAAGCTCATTTTATTGGAAAGAGCATGGGACTTGAAGTAAGAAGGCCTATCTAGCACCATACGAAGTCACTATAGTATTACTGACTGTATCCCCTGTGCTATACATTACATTCGTATGACTTATTTATTTTGTAACTAGAAGTTTGTACCTCTTAATCTCTCTCACCTATTTTACTCATCCCTCTGCTACACCCCTCCCACCCCCGGCGACCACCAGTTTGTTCTCTGTATCTGTAAGTCTGTTTCTGTTTTGTTATGTTTATTCATTTGTTTTGTTTTATAGATTCCACATATAAATGAAATCATCTGGTATTTGTCTTTCTCTGTTTGACTTATTTTATTTAACATAATACCCTCTAGGTCCATCCATGTTGTTGCAAATGGCAAGATTTCATTCTTTTTTATGGCTGAGTAATATTCCATTGTATATATGCACCACATCTTCTTTATCCATTCATCTGTCAATGGACACTTGGGTTGATTAAGGAAGACTTTTTGATAGATATTAATTGGTGATGAATATAGAGAGTTTTTGCTATTTTAGCTGGGTATCAGCCAGATACTGGTTCTGGGTATCAATTTTTACAGTGAGTGAAACAAAGTATCCTCACTGTTGATCTCACTTGTGAAACAAGATATATAGTCTTATCACAGGGAACTTGGGCCCAGAAATATTTCTGTACTTGATTCATCCTCTTCCAAAAAACCATTAGCAAGAACCACTGCCACAGTCCCCAGCCTCAGGTTCCTCATAGAAACTACAGGGGCTGAGGAATATATTTGGAGAGACAAACAATCTACGACTATAGGATTTAAACATAACATTGAAAGCAGCATTTGGGAAAAGCTTGTATATTGTAGAGTGATAGCTAGTGATGGGAGAAAGCCAGAGAGAGGCCTCAAGACTTTCTTCTGTCTTTTTCCTTTTCTAAAATACATCATTTTCCAACCACAAAGTAGATTTTCTTATCTCTCTGTAAAGCCATTCTCTGTGGTTTGTAATGTCATTCTGTTTCAGCTGAAGAGTCCATTTCTCAGAGGTTATGGGGATGCTTTTATTAGTTATTTTTTCATTTACATGAGGAAAAACTTCTTCCTAGAAAAATTAGGAAATAAAGATAAGCACATAGTTGAAACCGAAAAACCATCCATGATCCAGTCAGTATTGTTCATATATAACTAATGTTAACATTTTGATGAGTATCTCAGCTTTTCAACCTGA
Organism: Balaenoptera physalus; assembly: GCF_965194825.1. NCBI lineage: Eukaryota > Metazoa > Chordata > Mammalia > Artiodactyla > Balaenopteridae > Balaenoptera > Balaenoptera physalus. The sequence goes on along the minus strand of NC_138888.1, from coordinate 21,287,677 downwards.
AAGGACATAGCATCTCTTCCAACCCCAGCATGTACATGACATGGATTATGTGTTCAATAAATAGTAATAGTAATAGGATTCTACTTGATATTTTCTTTGAGTGGCTTGAAGTGTTGTGCTGAAATTTTTAATTCTAATTGTCTAAACTTTCAATATAAAAGAATAAATAGCAATTGCCTTCTCTTTAGATCTGTGGCAGCTCGTCAAAGCCATGTTGCTATGGGTGGTATGACATGCAGAACTTTCATAGGAAAATGATATTGTTTCTCAAAAAAATCTCATGACCTGTGCTATCCTTGTGGTCATCGAGGATGGGGGATGTGGGTGACTCATAGATCAGGCCCCAGGGTGAGTTTGGCAAAGGCCTTCTTCATCTCTGCCTTGTCAATGTCACCTGAAGGAAATCTGTCCTGGTTTTTGTTGGCTGTAGTATAGACATTTCATTTGTCATACCTTTACCTAGTAGAAATTAGAAATGCCTTTCTCCAAGACATTTCATCAAAGAATGTCTGCTTCATTGATACTATGTATACTGAGGAAATATGTGATCTAAATAACAATTCAGTTTATCTATTTTTTCCTATTTAGGCAGCAATAAGGAAAGAGCTAAATGAATTTAAAAGTACAGAAATGGAAGTTCATGAAGAGAGTCGACAGTTTACCAGGTAGGTAAACAAAATGCAGTTGAGCAAATTAAAAATGAGTAAGATGGTAAATTTTATGTTACATGTATTTCATCACAATTAAAAATTTTTTAAAAATATTGTTTAACACAACACCATCTAGCGAACATTTCTAAAATTAAGTCTTTTTTTTTCTTTCAAAGAAGTCTGAATCATTCTAAAGGGCTATGTTTTCATTTCTTTCTTAATTTTATTTTCTGGCCCCAAAAGCAAGTATCAGCATCATTTATTCTGCTCTTGAAGAGACTCAGTTGAAGTTTTATACCCAGAACCGATGCTGGTGAGAGCCAGTGTGGGCACATATGTGTCTGCTTTGGACTCATAACTTAGGGAGGGTAGAAACTCAATTTTTAGAAGACGTAGCTTAGAAAGGAATCCGATTTTTACTACTGCCACAGAAGATCACTATACTCCTACCATTTTTCCTCCCAACACACTTCAGTTTCACAAGCTGCTAAAACCAGAAGGGACCTGAGTGATCATGTAGTCTGACCCCCCTACTTCACAGGTGTTCTTTTTATTTCTCTCATGGGTTTACGTGCTTTGTTATATGTAACAGGTGTTATATAAGATTTTTCAAAGAATTTGCATGTGAATCAAATCTTTGAAACTTGAATTGTTAAAAAAACATACCAGGACAGATGATTACGTGAAGAATACCATGGCAGGTCTTGCTGGAAAGCAAATGCTGATCCCAGGACTCGAAACAGCCTCTGTAGGGCAGCCATGCATCATATGGTGCAGCAGCATCTGCAGTGGTTCCTGTTGGTGGTGTGTTCCCTGCTGGGGACCGTGTCCCATGATAAAGGAAGTGGTGATGTATCTTCATAATTTAATAGCAAATCCCTTCCCTGAGGTTTATGGGGGCCTGCTTGCTCCATAGCTATTGGTCCTATAATAATGTCTGGCATGTAGAAGAAACTCCCCTTTCTCCTAGGGATAGTTCTTCCTTATTTGTTTTGTTTTCTCCTGTATCATATTTCTTTGTAAATGCATGTAGGGCTTTTAGACATCCTGAATATATAGACTTTTTCTCGATTTGTGAGCTTTATCCTATCATAATGTACTCTTGGACCCATCACCTTCCCATATCAAGCAGACCTATTTGTCCTCTCCTTTTCTCCCTTCCACTTCTGGGGTCAGGAAGAGTTCATGCTAATATCTGACACTGTGGTCACACTTCTCCAGTTAAGTTGATCATCATAAGGCAGCTGGATATTTATGGTGACATTGAGCTGGCTGGGACCTCCGGGAAACTGGGAAGATGCCATGTTTGTGTCGTTGAGTCCTGACCCTGAGAGTCCTGAGATGTAGTGACCGCACGCAACCCAGTTTTTGACATTCAGGATAGTTTTACGTCTGTATAGTTTTCCTAGGAATTGTAGTAACTAATTAACTCATTTTCATTTGATAGCATTGTGTGAAGAATAAATTACAATAGAAAATAATCAAATTTTTAAAATGCACTTACACGAACGTTCTCATTTTATGAAAATTAAACATTTATACTCAAATAGGTCCTTCTTCTTTTGTTGTACACTGTGACCAAGTAAAAAAAGTAGGACGTAGGGAGAAATGAAGTTCATTTCTTTTTTATCTATGTGTTCTTATGTACACAAATAATATATTCTAATTAAGCATTCAAACATCACAAAAATCTATCAAGGAAAAGTGAAAACTTCCTTCATTCCTTCCCCAAATTCATCCCCATTCTCACAGGAACCACTGGTAAAAGTTTGGTGTAGATCTTTGTAGACAGTTTTCTGTACATTCACAAACATGTATATATATGTGATATATGTGTACGTACTTATATACATTTATGTACCCCTCTCAGTTATACACAAAGACAGCATCTAGAAAATCTGTCCGTGTTAGCATATATTTCATTCATTTGAATGACTCTATGGCATTTCATAGATAATACAGTATGCTGTAAGTTGTTGAACAATTATTCTATTGATGGATGTTTATGAAAATTTCAGTTTTCCATTATCTAAACAATGCTACCTTGACTTTCTTTGTAAAGACACTCTTTTGCATACATGACAATATTTCTGTAGTATACGAGTATTTGCTATATTCACTAAATATATACTTTTTAACATTTTGAGAGATTACTATTCTCTCGTCTTTCCAAAGGACACAGTTTTCATTGCGACCTCCAGTTTATGAACATGACTGGTCTACTCACCTTCATCAGCATTTTGGGGTGGTGGTGGTTCTAAAGAATGAACAATAATATCCTATTTCATTGATTTCTATAAGGTTAGGCATTGTTACATATTTTTATTGATTTTTTTTTAATTTGATGTGCTTTGACCAGTTCTCTTTGGAGTTGTTTGTCTTTTTCATATGGATTAGTAAAACTTCCTTAAATATCGTGTATATCAGCCCTTTGCTATATGTGTCACAGTACTTTCCCCCAATCTGTAGTTAACGTTTTAACTCTTACGGTCTTTTGTTTAAATTTTTGCATATTCAAATTTGTCTATATTGTTATGTTTTGGTTCATTATTTTTGTGTCTTATGGAGGAAGGCCAAGATTATAAAACTTATCTTTGATTTTTATATGTGCTTTTTAAAAAATACTTAAATCTTTAATTCATCGGCCATTTATTTGTATGTATGACTCAAGGGAGTAAACTAACTTTACTGTGTTCTATTTTTGTTGTTGTTGTTGACTTTCTTTGTTCTAAATCAATAATCAATTGTCCCTATGCCATTTGTTTCCCCCTTTATGTGAAATTCTTCTTATTAAAAGAAGACTATTAAGGATCAATTTCCAGATTCTGTATTGGGCTCTAATGAGCTGTTGTCTTTCCTGGCACTGTGTCGCACAGTTTAATTAGAATAGATTTGTAGTATATTTTTAAATCTGATGGAGTCTTTTTCACCTTTAAAATTCTATTGGCTGTTTTTCTGTATTTATTCATCTACAGAAATTTGGAGTGTTTGTGTGTGCCGTAAAATAGTCAATTGTTATCTTCAGTGTTTAAGCAAATATTAATAGATACAAACAGGGATGACTGCATTTCAAGAGAAAATCATAGGCTTTTTTTCTTTTTAACAGCTGATACAAAGGTAAGCTTTAAAAGTTTTCCCAAAAATGTATTGGTTAACACTCTTTAAAATGTCTTTTAAAGACACTGGTGGGGGAAGGGGTGAATTAGGTGAAGGGGATTAAGAGGTACAAACCTCCAGTTATAAAATAAATAAGTCATGAGAGTGTAATGTACAGCATGGGGAATATAGTCAATAATATTGTAATAACATTGTATGGTGACAGATGGTAACAGACTTATCATGGTGATCACTTCATAATGTATAAAAATACTGAATCACTCTGTTGTATATCTGAAACAAATCTAATATAAGTCAATTATAGTTCAGTTTTTTAGAAAATTAAATTTCTGGATAAGGAAAAATTAAATATTCATATCACTAAGACAAATATTCCTTGCTTAAGTGTTCTTTAAAACTTGGCAGTAAAGCAAATGTCTCCTGTGAGTTTTCCATCAATTTATATTACATCATTAGAATTGTATTCCAGTAGAGAAATATTTAGGCTCTGAGACATAAAAATAATACTTATGATTTTTTAAGTTGTTTTCAGTATTTCTTTTAAAAGGTGAAAGGTTTGGTAAATACTGCTGAGTCGTATCAAAATAATACAAACATATGATAATGTTTTACATTTAGAGAATTGCTCATGTAGGAGATGGTGGTGCCCTTAGTCTCAGCCACCCTTGGAAGGAATAAACATGCCACGGATCATGACCTGGCCGTTTAATTGCAACCCAGATAGAGAGCAGCTCACTTATTAGCCTTTCTCATTAGTGCCAGATGTTATCTCCTTATATCAAGTAAGCCTTCCCTTCAAAATCTAAACCTATTAACTGCCTGTGATTTAGAGTGGTTCATAAAAGGGTTGAGACAGCCCTGCTTCTTCTGCCCAGGCACCTCTTTCTCCAGTGATGATCTCCCACACAGTGATGTATCAGTCAACACTGGAGGATCCATTCCTATATGTAGCTTCCTTTGCTTCTGTATCTCTGTAGAGAGTCACAGAAAGCTGATAACATTGGTTGCCCCTGGGAGGGAAATCAGATGACTGGGGCAGGCATGGTGGGGGAAACTACACTATTCACCCTTACGAACCTTTTGAATTTTTGAAACATAAGAATTTATTGCCTAGTCAAGAAAAAAAAATTTAAGAGAAAGTAATGAAGGATCCATTTCCGAAGTCCTCTTTGTGTAAATGAGGAGTCCATCATGGTGGCTTTTCGTGAATAGTGTGCTGGCACTAATACGGTGGCACGCCTGCTCTTCCTGTACCGAGAAGACACCTCTGAAAACTCCATCCTGGAGCACGTTCTCTGCATGTTTGACCTGAAGAGGGATTGTAGTGATCCATTCTTTCATCTAATTCCCCCAGTTTCTCCAGATGGCTCTTGGAATTGGAATGCATTCTAGGGTCATGTGAGAAACATGAGGATAAGTGGTCCCCATAAGAATTCATCCTTTGGCCTGCAAAGTACCAGGCTTTAACCTCTGTTCTTTAGAACACTTGCTGCCTATCCAGCCACATAATGTTTTTTCTCCCCCTCAGCAGCTGCCCACCCAGCCTACTGTTCAAAACCCAGAAGACCATTTGATGGGCACTGTTCTATTAAATGGGGCCATTGCATTCTGGAAACAGATCACCATGGCAAAGAAAACCCACTTCCCTTTCCATAGTAAATGGGATTTCTACAATTTAAAATAATTCTCTAAATTATAAAGACATGTAAATTGTTCGAAAAAAATTTACGTAAAAACTAAACTTTAAAATGGTTACAGCTGAGTGGTAGGATCTATGGTTAGTTATAACCTTTGGATATTTTCTGATTTCTAAATTTTTTAACATGTCAACATGTATCAGATTTATAATCAAGAGAGAATATTGCTTTTAAAAATAAACTTTGAATTTTGTAAATAAGAACATTCTTAGAGTGTGCAAAGTAGCGTTTTCATATATATAATTTTATTAGCTTTTAAATTATTTGCTTATTATATTAAGCAAAGGATCATTAAATTGACAACTCTTAGGGTCAAAATGGGCCTCAAGAGATTATTGGCATAATGTTAAGTGGAAAAATCCAGATACTGACTAAAGGTGTGTGGGTATGTGTGTGTGTGTGTGTGTGTGTGTGTGTATATATATATATATATATATGGCAGTGGTTTGTTTTATTTTAAAATTCAGATGCATAGAAGAAAAATTAAGAAACAACGTTAAAACACTCAGCCATAAAAAAGAATGAAATATTGCCACTTGTAGCAACATGGATGGACCTACAGAATATCATACTAAGCGAAGTAAATCAGAGAAAGACACATATTATATGATATCACTTAGGTATGGAATCTAAAAAATAATACACATGAATCTATATACAAAACAGAAACAGACTCACAGACATAGGAAATAAACTTATGGATAACAAAGGGAAAAGGGAGGGTGGGAGGGATAAATTAGGAGTATGGGATTAACAGATACAAACTACTATACATAAAATACATAAGCAACAAGGATTTACTGTATAACATACAGAACTATATTCAATCTCTTGTAATAACCTATAATGTCACACAATCTGAAAAAATATATATATATAACTGAATCACTTTGCTATATACGTGAAACTCCAACAGTATTATAAATCAACTGTACTTCAATGTAAATAAAGAAATAAATGCAAGTAATGCCAAACCTTATAAAAAAAAAACTTCTAATGATTTGTTATAGAGAGAGCCTGTAGGTGTTTTTTTTCCTTTTCTCTACCTTTCAAATTTCCTAATGTAGCTATGTTGAGGGGTGTGTGTGTGTGTGTGTGTGTGTGTGTGTATTTAAAGAAATTTTCTCATTCTGTGCCACCTTAAGTTATTACTATCCAATGTGGATTTACAGATAAATTAAACCACTCTTTGAGCTTCTAGATAGGTTTATCAAGATGTGACATGGCAGGAACTACACCTGTGACCTCAGTGAACATTAATTCAGGGGCCCTCCACAGAGGAATGAGAAGCCTGCTTCTGCATACTCATTTCTCTCTTGGGTGATCCTCTCTTGGGTACTCCATTTATTTGCCAACTGGACAGAAACTAAAAAGAATTGCAAAATGCTGCTTCGACCACCAGAGTTGCAAGCATGGCTCCCTATTCAGACTAACAAAATCCCATCCGGCATGTCATCTGACTTCGGTTGAACAAGGAACAGTGGTTTAGGAGAGTCTCCTCATTTGTTTAACATAAGTGTATGTGCCATGACCATTAACCCCTTTTAAATAAAGGGGAAATGAATTATGCAGGATTCCTGTATATATCAATTAGGAAATTATAGGAAAGTAATATTTTACACTTTGTGAGTAATTTCATATTTTATATTATCTGAATGAATTTACAGGAAGATGAGGAAATTTTTATGTATTAATTTGTAGAGGAACTGTTATGGAAAATAACTATCTTTACCTGAATTCCGTAACTTAAAATTACCTTTTTCCTCCTATTCACTCCCTCTCAACAGTATGAAAGTAAGAAAGATTTATTGCAGTTTTAACAAGAAGAAGAAAATATAGATAACTTCAAATTTGAGTTTCAGGAAACTTCTGAAACAAGGGTGGATGAAAAGCTTAAGTATCCTGAGAACACAGTAAACCTATTTATTGCTTCATCAACTTGGAGCCTAAAGCCAAAACTGTCATTCTGTCAGGTAGGCAAACTTCCCCTGAGGTAAAGCTGAACTTCATGTACCTTAAAATGAATGCAAACCACTGAGTAGTACCAAATTTAAGAATAATTTGCATTTTCAGGACCTCTAACCATAAAATTTTAGAGTTGATTTTGAAGATAAGATGCCTAATTTAAATAGGATATAAATGTCCTTTTCTGATTGGATAGTACAAGAAAATATACGGGTTTTTTGACCAGATCTGGGCAGCACATATGAAGAGAGGTTACATTTCTTTTTTTTTAATTTTGGCTGCACTGTCTTAGTTGCGGCACACGGGATCTTCACTGCGGCATGTGGGATCTTTTAGTTGCAGCGTGCCAACTTCTTAGTTGCGGCATGTGGGCTTCTCAGTTGCGGCAAGTGGGATCTATTTCCCTGACCAGGGATCGAACCTGGGCCCCCTGCATTGGGAGCGCAGAGTCTTACCCACTGGACCACCAGGGAAGTCCTGAGGTAGCATTTCTGACCCCCGCAGCTTTGTCAGCATATTATTGCAGTCACGGTATTGGTTAGTCATCTTCTTTTCTTCACCAACGTAGAAGCTGTGCTGATGGCCTGACCTTCCAACAAAATCCAGTCTGTGAACTCCTTCTCTAATGGATCCATGGGCAAATAGTAGCAAATTGGAGTGTCCTGCTAATTTTTGGAAATTAAAAGCAGGACACTTTCCAGGAAAATGCTGGGCTTTAAAAGGTTCTAAATCTCTCCTGGTCCACTGGCTACTCATTTTGTTGCCCAATCTGATTCTTAATTTACCTTCCTCATCCCAGAGACATTACTGATGGGAAGAGAAAGGCTCTCTTGTCAGCCTTCCCCACACTTGTCCTTTGAATCCAAGACCAAGCGAAGATTAGGACATTATGGAATGTTTAGTGTATTAAATCTAGCAAATTTGGAGAAGCCTAAAACATTTGCTAAATTAGATGAGTTTGTATTTAATTCCTAGAAAAAAGAAAAATCTAACAAAGAGGGACCTTTGATAGTTCATGGTGTGAAGATCCTGCAGGTGCAGTATGTTTGTCTGTATTGTCAGGGCCCCCAGGGCTCCTGCTCCCTCTGTGTGGTATGGACGTTGCTCCTGTGTCCTGCACAGAGGGAAGCTGCTTCTCATTTCATCCCTGAGGACACCACTGGGCTTGCTTTTCTAGTAATTGCAAAGTTTGTCCTGAGCCCATTCTCATCTAGTTTCCTTTATGGCAAAAGGCAAATGTGTTTGAGACAACTGTAGCAATCAAAGTGTAGCCTGGAAATGTGGACCAGGACTTTTCTCTGGTCAAAATGGATCAAAGCTGGCAGATGTAGAAATCCAACTGATTACCTTTTCCATTCCATTCTACCCAGAGGACACCGAAAATACCCTTTGAATGAAAGCATGGACGAAGGCATGTTTTGATCTCATAGTCTCGCGTAGGTTAAGAATACAGAGTCTCGAGCCTAGCGTGCCCGCTTACCAGCTCTCTACCTTGGGTACATAACTTAGCATCCCTGTGCCTCAATTTCCACACCTGCACAAAGGGGATACAGGAGTACCTACCTCATTGGATTATTTTGAGGATTAAATGAAGTAATATATGTATAGCACTTGGAATTGTGCTAGGCACATAGTAAAATTTAATACAGTTAGCTATTATTATTATTATCTGCCTCTCTTTCTTTCACGTTTTATATAAAAAGTTTGATTTAAGAGGTTTTCAGTTACTCTTGAAATATTTGTATAGAATTTCCATAGTTTTCTTCAGGTTATGGTTGACTCTTCCTAGAAAGAATGATGGAATGTGCTGATGGGTATCATAGATTAGTATATATTGAGTTGTAATTAATGTCAGGGAGTCTCAAGATTGAAATCTTCAGTTATATAGAATTATTTATAGAAAAAGTTGTCAAATAACTAAGTGCACCTGTGTATATGTACTCAGTTGTTCATGTGTTCAACAAATATTTATCAAGCACAGAGAGTGAGCCAGACTCTGTTCTGGACCCTGGGAATTTAGAACATGTCAAAGTCTTCACTCTCACATGCTTATGTTCTAGTGAGGAGACAGACCATTAGTAAGTAAACGAATAAATAAACATGATCATTTCAGAGAGTGCTAAGTGCTATGAAGAAAAAATAGGACACTGTGCAAAGGACAAGGGTGGATACGGATAGGATGGCTAAGAAAGGGGTCTCTTGACGAAATAAAACTTATTCTGTGATTTACATGACAAGAGGGAGCTATCAACACTGTTGGGGGAGAGGAAAACACTCCCCCTAAGGGGGTCAGCTAATGTAGAGGGAAGAGCTGGTGCAAAAGGTCTGAGGCGTTAAAGAATTTTGCGTGATCAGCGGGCAGGAAGAAAGCCCAGGTGACTGAAACAGTAATGTTTTCTCTGTTTAACACATGTAGAACATGGAGGTTCACACACCTGCCCAAGGTTGTGGTCAGGATAGAGTCGAGAATTGAACTCATGGTGGAGTTTTAGTCACAACATGGTTTGCTAGTTTTGGAAAACTTGGTATATCCTATTTTTATTTTGACTTTTGGAAAGTCAAACATGCAGAAGTAATATCACAAGTTCCATGCATCCTTCACACAGCTTCTCCAATTAGCAACTTATGGCCAGTCTTGTTTCATCTGTTCTTATGTCTTTTTCATTTTTTAATGCTTTGATTCAACACAGCAACATTTATTAAGTAGTACCATAAGCTAGATATTGTATTCTGTGAGTATATTAAAGTGAATAAGCCCAAGTCTTTCCTCAGCATCTCACGATCTAAAAGGAGATGCACATCTATACAATACACGTGCGCACACACACACACAGTGATCAATAACTGGTATAAAACAAACATTATGGGTACACAGAAGAGAAAGTAATTAATGCTTTCCTGAGAGGTGGACAAAATGGAGTTTGGGGAACTCGCAGAGTAAGATTGTAGGAGGTAGAGATGGCAAGAAAGGGTAATGGAAAAAGAGAGCATTTGGGGGGCAAATGATTGGAATTTCGGGTACTTTGGAAGTAGTGGTGGAGTTAGAAACATGGGTTGGGCCACCTCCTAAAGATCCTCAATCACCACTCTAAGACATTTAAATTTTATATTGTTGGGAGTGGGGAACAGTGCAGTGATATTAACAAAGAACTGGGATGACTGGATCAGTATTTATGATAATAATGCCAGTGGCAGTGTGGAGCATAGATTTGACCTCCAAATCCATGGGCCTGAGACAGGGAAATGAATTTGGAGTCTAGGCAGATGAAATGCTAAATAGAGTTGCATAAAATTGTTGAATCACTGAAGTAGGCTGAAGAGGTGGATCAGATAAAGCCTTCTGCAGAAGATGGCTTTTGGCCTTGATCTCAGATATGAAAACATAGATGGAAAATGAAGGGAGGGGGTTGCAGTAGAAGGGAAGAGCATGTTCAAAAGCAGAGGGCCACAAAATCACAGGGAATGTTCGGGAACTCGCATGAAGGGACATGAAGCCAGCCAGCTAGCTAGCATGCTGTTAAAGTAGTGCCAGCAAAAGGTGGGGAGGGCTTGAATGAATTCAGGGACAGGCAGTCGGGGCAGGACTTGGTGACTAATGGGGTATGGAGGGTGAAGGAGAGAAATGAGTTGCAATCTTAGGTTTCTAGACTGAGAGTATTTTAAAAGGTAGAACATTTAACAAGATAGAAAGTATAAAGGCAGGTTCACAAGAAAAGGTAATTTGTATAGCTGTACACATGCTTAGTATGTTGTCTGTGGAACATTTGGAAGGAAATGCCTGGCAGGCATTTGGAAACTCAGGTGTAGGAAGTATCAGTACATTTGGAGTCATGAGCAAGAGGTGATGAGAGGCTGAAACTAATGAAATAGTGACTATTTGATGGTGTTCTCCTTTTATAATGACAGACCAGGTGTAACCAGATCCTTTATGAAACACCTCACTCTGCTCCATATAGGTCAGAACATGACCCTCCAGAATAGTGCTGTTTTGTGTATTGATTGCTCCCTATCCCGGATGATACAACCAGCATCTTTTGTAGAGGGGCTGGCTCTGCTTTCCCACGTGACGTTTATAATGGTATCCTGTTCTGACAGTAACTTAGAACAGTAATTCAGGTGGGGATGCTAGAGCTGCCTTTGATCATAAACATTGCTGTAACTTACGCATTTCACTGAATGCAGAGTTGTGTTTCTCTACCATCTCACAGAGTTTCTGTTTCATATTTCAGGTTTCATCGTCCATAATGAAGTGCGGGACTCTTTGGAAACAGACTGATCATCTTTGGGGGGGGGAAATCCTCGCTTCCTGAAAACCTGATATTGCACTGGGATTTGAATGTGTGTGTTTCCGTTTAACTTGGGGTGAAGGAAGCGTGTGGGACGTGCTCCCCACCTGTACAGCCCGGATAGGCCAACAAGCAAAGGGAAGGGTGCAGCGGCTCTGCTGTCCAGCATGTGGATTGATGGTAAGGGATACCATGGTTACGCCACTTATTCTTCATCAGGAGTTTTAATCAAAGAAGATGAGCAGAAGACAATCGCTGGTTCCCTGTTGCCAGAGAAGCCACATGTAAGAGTGCGAGTTAAAGAAGAATGGGGAATGGAATTTCTGAGCACTGGAGAGGGGTGGGGGGTTGAAAATCAGAAAGCAAGAGAAGTACTTCATTACGTTAATGAAAAGAAGAAATGGAAGCTTAAAGGTATTTTCAAAGTAGGCTTTTGGTAGTTGAGAACTTATTAAGGGATTTGGGAGTTTAATCACCCAAGGTGGATTTCCGAAAGACCTGACCCTAGAAGAATATTCTTGTTTCATCATTATATTGGTACAGTATCGTACCATTATTTTTTGTTGTGCCAGTGAATTCAGTTGCCAGAAATGAGTCTGAGTGTTTTCATGTATCTTTTTCTTAAATGCGAGAGGCTTTTACTGACTCTTAATAAGCATGCTTACCCAAATTTTGTTGCATGCTTTAAGTAGCATAGCTATACATACTTTACATTTTTTTTAATACTCCTTACCTAATGTACCAACCTTCCACAAGGATTATAGGACTGGGAATAAAGTCAGATGTAATTATTCGACCCTATAAATCTGTAACAGGCTTTAGAAATAAATCTTTTGGTCTTTCCCTATCTTGATTATCTCCAAAGTTGAAACCATCATACTTGATCTAAGGAAGATAATATCGACAATCATGGCACCTTTTTAAAAAGTCTGAATCCAAAGTTAAAACTTAAGCAAAATGCAAGTTTTCTGCCAGCAGTTAGCTCTGAATAGGAATGAAAAGAACTACTTATTTTCCATGCTGCATTAAGTTGGATTGCTGCTATTAAAAAAATAAAGCACATGGATTAAAAAAATACTCACCCAAAGACTTAAAAGAACAGAAAATTTCTGCTAAGTTGTAAGTGAGGAGAACCTCATTTGATATTTTAAGAGTCTGCAGATTGCATCCATAAATATAACATTGACTTTCAGTGCAAAATAATCAGTGAGATTAAAGTTATGGAAGATTTCCCTATGAGCCTACAGTCAATATCGTTTACATTAAGAAGTCCTCTATTGTCATCTTACTGTTTTCCATGGAGTCACGGGCATAATATGGCTTCTGCTCCCAAGTACATATGACCATATGTAAATACCACCTTGCATTTAATTGTTCTTTCATGATTGTTTTGTGCCCCTTTTATTAAAAACACATGAGATGTATAACAACAAGACATGACCTAAATAGACTTTATTTTATTCTCAGAGTTTGGACTAGGATTTTCTGAAATGATTCTGGTGCATTATATGGAAAACTGTAATTTTCTATTTCAACCGAAAAGCAAATATTTAATCTGGTGGACAAATTTGGATCCTGCCATTCATTTACATTTTAAAGAACCACTTAAAATTGGATGATTTTGCTTCAAAAATAAAAAAAAATTTAGTCCCACTTAGCCTATTACAAAAAGCCAGGACCATTTTATAACTAAGAAAAGTAGCCAGCGTTGCTGGCACCTCTTGCTGTACTCAGCTATATGCATTAATAAAATAAACCTAGAATTCTACACTATTGTCATTTCCTTGATAGAGTAAGACATATTTTTGTTTTGAAAAAATTTTTCTGCATGCCCAAGTGTCTTTCTCTGGCTGAAGTTTTATCCCTTTCATAGTGTTTAAATACAGCCATAGGTATTAACTATGTTCCAGTTTTTTGCTGAAGCCATGTTTTTCCTTATGATATTGTTTTATTGTCATTTTAGTGTCTTGGGAAAAATACCAAGGAATGTAGTGTTATTTTAATTTTCTATACTTATAATCTTAGAACATCATTTTAATTTCTAATCACAAGGCCCCTATAAAAATGGTAAATATAAGACATTTATCACTGTTTTATCACTCAAGATACATATCATAGAAAGTCTCTATTTGGTTGATAAAAGGAATAGTTTTTTTCCCACTAGCAGTACATGTGATACAGTTTTTTTATTCCCTACACTGAGATGCTCTTGGTACAAAAATGAAACTTTGGTCCCTCAACATATTGTTTTCCTTGTATGGTATGTCAGATTTATGAACTACCCATACTTTTTCTTCTAGTGATTGACATGTTTAGGGAAAAGTTTAAAAGTCAAAAAAATTAACCACTACTAGTTTAATTTTTAAGAATTGGAACCATAAATTATTTCATTAGAATGATCCTTTAAATAAAAAGCTATGGAAAGAATGGAAGGATTATGAGCTAAGCTATATTTTGCAGAATGAAGCTCTACTTTAATAGCTAATTTTATTCACTTTTTTTTAATATCTTTCTTGGACTATAATTGCTTTACAATGTTGTGTTAGTTTCTGCTGTACAACAAACAAAGTGAACCAGCTATATGTATACATATATCCCCATATCCCCAGTAGCTAATTTTAAAAGGCAAAAACACTGCATATCCACCTCAGCAGCCCATCTAGTGGTCTCTTGCCTGGCAGCCCTAAAAGGATACAAAGATGTGGACCACCCTCCATAGAATTATGTATCCGCCTAATGCCAGCATTTCTGCAATCCAACCGATAAGCTACGGTTCTATAAAAATACATGTGTATGTGAATTGGGTTGTTGTAATACAACACCAGGGTTTTTCCTGTTTAAAGTGTGAAATTAGGCTGACGTAGAAGAAAGAAGTGAGTGGTTTTCCTGGGTCCCTAAGATGTGATTAAGGAAGAGAACAAATCCATCTCCAGAAAGGTCACAGGCAGGAAAAAACTAGACAGACTGTAAAAACCAAAGTGGCCATTTCCATCTTTTTTAAAATGGAGAAAAAGAACAGTAACAGTAAGGTAGTAAGAAGATGCCATTAGCTTTATCAGCATCTTCATGGTCATTACCAATTAGTCTGACAAAACTAGTTCTCTGGTGATTAGTGTTAATTTTTGGCAGCCCTGCCTGATAATTTCCTACGGGTGTGAAATGTCTAGCATTTTCTTTTTATTCAATATAGTTTACCTTTATGATAATTCCTAAAATTATTTAGATGAAATCTATAATATTCAGAGAACTATTTTGGGTATTTGAACAGCTGTTTTAAATGGAGAAAAAAGCACACTCGTCTATCTGATTTACCCAGAAAAACCGACTTTCTGGTTTCATTTTCATATCCTTTATTAGCATAATGTTGTAATCACTTATCTTTCCCTTATGTTAGTAAATATATTGTTTGTAGAAAGTTCTAAAATGTCAGTGAAAATCTTTTTAAGGAAGTAGAGAAATTGAATACACCCTTCAATAATCACCGAATATTGAAAATGAGAGAGAAATCCTTAAAACCCATAACTCAGGTTTTACAACCTGCAGTTAATTCAGTGCTGCATTGGCACTTAAAAAAAATAAAGTAACTTACACTTAAAAGCGAGAAAAATCTGCATTAACATTGCATATCCTAATGTGTACCACATTTTAACGCAAAAACAGGCATTGTATTTATACTTAACAGAATCAGACACAACTTTCACAAATTATACTGTATTCACAATAGAAAAAAGCAAACTTGTCTATCACATAGTAGTATCTCCACATTTAAACAGTGAAAGCTCTTGAAAAATGTCATATTATTTCTTTAATTCGTCCCAGCAGCACATTTCACACAGAGTGAGAAATCGTTCTCAGAATAGGTAAGATGGAATCAAGCTCGTACAAGATACATCAGCTTATGTCATTTCATCGGTATGGTAGCTTAAACATTCCTAGATCCAATCATATTATTAAGCCTAATCTTACTAGTGAAAGTATATACTTGGAGACAATAATTAATTTCTTCACACTGTTAGAGAATGTTATGAGCACTAAGGAACCACTAAGATGCAGTTTATTTACAAAGTTTTCCCTTGGCCACTTGAACTGGCTGATCTTCCACTATTGGGCATTTGAGCGTATGTCACATTGTTTTACTTGCTAAAGCAGAATGAACTTTTGGAGCTGAAATATGTCCTAGAGGGGACTGCAACAGCACAAGTAATCATCAAATTAATAGGACCATCTTTGTGAGAGAAAGCACATCTCCAGATAGTTGACACCCAAGTTTCAAAGAGCAGCATGAGGCGTTATTATAATTTGGCAGTATCAAAGTGTGGTAGGACAAGGGTAGAATACTCCCAACCCGTTCTCATTTTCACTTTCCACTTACTTTTTGTAATCATTAAGCTTAAGCTCTTTATGGAAATGCAAACCACCATTAACATTTCTAGAAAACAACTGAAAAAATAGCCCACTTATGCTTTTCCAAAGACAGGTTCATCCCAAATTAAGAAATCCTACTGTACACACTGTAAGATTTCTGGCAAAAAGAGAGAATCCTATAGCAGCTATTCCCACCGGAAGCCAACCCTATAGGCAAGGGTCATTTTTAGCTATGCTAGGATTTACTGCACAAAAAATGTCATTTAGCTTGTCACATTGCTAGCACAGCTGCCCATGTGAGCAAAGCACTCCATCAGTGTTTCTCAGTGGGGTACTGTTGGCATTTGGAGCTGGGCAATTCTTTTTGTACAGAAATGTCCCACACATTGCAAGATGTTTACTCTCCCAGGCCCCTGCTGCCTAAATGCCAGTTGTATGCCCAGCCATTGTAAATACGAAAAGTAAAAAGCGCTCCCTCATGTTCAGATGCCCTCCTGGGAGGGCAGTACCTCCTCCCTTAAATGCCACTGTCTACTGCAATTTGAGGACACAGGAAAAAGTGTCTATCTCAAAATATCATCTTGACTCCCTTGCATTTCTTTGGGCCCTGAGTAGTTTCCTCCCCCATCATTTTTCTAGCCTTTTGTTTCCAGCCTTCTGATGCAGCTTTAGTTTACCAGTTCTTCAGGGAGGAGGTTATGGGGTAGCCTAGGCAGTTCCGACAGGCATAGTCGCTTGGTTAGTCCCTGTATGTACTTAAAGGGGAGATTTCACATGAAGCACACTTTTTTTGGTTTTTTTTGCCTCACAATTTTACCTCAGAACTACACTGTTGGTCATAATCCTTGTCAGTGTCTTGAGGATCATTGCATGGCTTAACCACAAACACGACAGCTAACAATCCACATAAACAAAACTCTTGGTCTATGAAAATCACCATTAGATTTCACCTGGTAAGCTGCATCCCATGAGTTCCCAAACAATTGCCTCTTTATCCTATTAAAGAAGCATTTAATCCACATGCACATGCTTGAATTCCCCCTGCATAAATATAGCCATGCAGTTTGACTTTTCTTAGATTTGTGAATACTAAATTATGAAGGAAACATGGGTGAGCTGTGGATTGCTTGCGTATTGTTCATACTTCAACGATGATCATACACAAACTGAGTTTTACCTAGGTGAAACATTATTATACTATACTAACAGTAGATAAACGTACTTATTCCTTTCGTAACTTTTTATCTCCAAAACTGAATGGTAAATATGTCTTGAAATTATTTGGATATATTGTGGCTAACAGATCGAATTAAGTTAACCACTATAATTTTTTTCAATACTAAAATTTCTAAATATCTTTTTTGAAGCAGAGCAACTCAGTCAATAAAGGTGATTATATTGTGAATTTTTAGATGGTGCTTAAGAATTCTTGTGAAATACTTTTTTTTTTTTTTTTTAAGAATAAATTGAAGGGAGTAAATGAGGCAGAATGCCACTCCACCCTCAGGTCAATTTTGTGGTATGTTAAAATGCCAATAATATTTGTGCCACTTGCCAATTTAGGGGGCTTTTCCCTTACTGGATGTTTTGTTATAGTTTGACTATGTATTACATTGCTTAGAGAACTTCCACAAGAAATCGCCATGGCAATGCTAACTCGCATTCAAAAACAACCTGAATGAATCTAGGGTCAAACCACTTTCATCACTTAAAATATAGGCACTAATTTTTATTTTTTAAAATATTTCTTCTGTGGCTTAGAAATGTGCCAATGTGTTCAAAACATTCTGCGCCGATTTCACCAGATTTAGTACCTACTAAAAACTCAAACTAGTCATTTTTTTTCTGTGTAACAGTGATTTTTATATAAAGAACTATATGCATTTTTTCGTTATTTCAAGCTTTGGTGAAAGTGATAAGAATGGTAAGCTGTGATCGTTATCAGACTGACTGAATGATTTCTGATTTCCAGTGAGTGATCTAACCCTACATATTACACAGGTATAATATCTGTGACTATAAATAACTGGAACTGTGTACTGATTACATGACGGTTTCTCTTTTTTTGTTGTTGTTCTTAAACCTGTACTGTATTATAGTATGTGGGTATAAATATCTACAAGTATACACACATATGTATATGTAATTCCACTATTGTAACCTGAAAGAAAGACTATGTATTATCTTTTTTATTCCGTATTGGTGTTTGTGTTATTTAAAAAGCAAAATTATGCTTTATGTAGTTGTATAATATTGTAGGATACTTTGCTGTGCACAATTCCAAGTGCCTTAGAACATTGTTTAGCTTTCTTAAGTATATATAAATGCATATGTGTATAAAATTGGGAAAAGTTACCTCAATAAAATCATTGGGAAATTCCCAGCTTCAGTTTGTTCCAATTTCTATTGTATTCAGACAGTGCTCGGTATTTTTAAATTAACAGCTCACAGAGTCCTCACCTGTAAAGCAAGAATAAGACAGCTTTTCTAACTGCCTGTAATTTCAACTCTGCCTGACTTAAAATGTTTTGTATTTAAGTCCTCGTGGTTTGTACTTTTAATTGAAAATATCCGTCTAAAGAATTACTGCTTTAAACAGCAATTTACAGTTTATTTTAAAAACTTCCTGTCTTTTTATATCTGAGGAGATTTGATATTGCTGTTTTCATTCACATTATAATGTGTAAAAATAAGATAGTCCCTTTAGAGTTTCTAATATAGAAAATAAACAGACTTCCTCATTATGCCTACTATTTAATGTACTACAAACATGGAGAGAGCTTGGGAACATATTTTGACCAGAAAAGGAATTGCAATATACTTTTCATGTTTTTCAGCAGTGGTTACAAATTGTACATGAGCCTCCCTCAACTCCAGGACAAGGGCAAAAGTATGAGTGGAAAGTTGAAAAGCAATTTTGTGTACCTTTATCCTGGAGGGAAGACCTGTAAGAGAGAAGATTGGGACCAAAGAGTAGAGTAGGCTTGAAAATTGGCCCCAAGTATGCCCTTAAAAATCAGCAGTACATCTCCAAGGTAGGTGTAGTAGTTCAACAACTACTTTCCACTTTTTCTCACACTCAACCAGGTTCTACATGGAAACATTACTTTCTAAAACCTAATGGAGGTAAGTAATGGACAATTTTTTCATTTTCTACAGTGCTTTGATAGCATTGGATTTATTAAACTTTATTAAATTTGACAAAACTCTTTGCGGGACCTCAACGCAGACATGGCGTGGAGTTGCTGCCACCAGCACTGCTGTCCAGACAACCCAAGTCCTTGTTCGGTTTGTGAGTTTTGAACTCTGTCCTGTAAAAAGTGAACACTAATAGTAGAACACATAAAGCTCTAGAGAAAGGTTAAGAATGTAACATTTGTGTAAAGGTTTTCTTGCTCTTTTGCTGAAAGTGGTACCATTTCTAGGTACCAAATTACATCATTCCCTCCAGTTGGAGGGAATGATGTAAACAAAGTTGTAATGTTGGAAGAGTACATACTGTATTTGGGGAGACATTGGTTTCATTCAATTTGAGTGAGGAATAAAAGGAAAGTAATGTGGAACTGTGGTCTATGGTGAAACTACAGAAGATCTCGAGGGCTGTATTAAAGCACCTGGGAGGTATTGAGTAGGCAGTGGGAACTCATCGGAAAATTCTGAATAGGAATAATATGAGAGTTGTCTTTTAGGAAGAATAATGTGGTAGCAAGATTAAGAAAGAGATTAAGAAAGGTTGGAGAAGACTCAGAGAGGAATCAGGGACTGAGCTAAAGAGGTAACAAACTTCAACTGACTGTGGGAAAAGATCATTTATAGCTTAAATTTGAACTGCTGAGTATACCTGCAAGAACAATTAGGGGCAAATTCTTTCCTGTGTTGAGTACTCCCTGCTCCAGATTGTCTGACTTGGGCCAGCCAAAGTTAAAAGTTCATCCAGGGACACATCCTTAGGTCAACAAGCACTGAAAATGCCAGGTCTCTCCTCCCTAGGGTATTTATCTAATTATGAAAAGTTAGCAACTACAGCTATATGCGGATAGACATACAGTTGGATATATGACTCTGAAAGTCAGGAAAAAGGTCTGGGCTATAGAGAGGAAGTTAAGAATCATCAGCACATATAACAGAATCTGTGGAAAAGGATAAAAATAGCCCCATAGACAATGTAAATTAAGACTGAAGAAATTACTACAATGAAATTTTAATAAACTATTTCATCACCTGACTGTCTCCAGGATTGTAAAATCATTTCATTTACACATCATCTGAGTGCTTTGAACACAACCAAAACATACCAAAGAAAACTCAAAATTCATTTTATAATTAGAAAGCACAGTAAGGAAAATTAAGTGGGATCAATATTTCCAAAGTGTATTCACCAATGAAGTGTATGTACTTGTGACTCTTAAGAACAGGAGTCAGCAGAAAGCCAAGCAATATCAAGAGGATGTGCAGTTAAAAAGAATTTTAAAGAACATAAAATCGCTAGGGACTAGAAGCAAGTAAAAGAGTCTATGTATGTAATATAAGTGACCCAAAAGGTACCAGAAAATAAGGGAAATCAAAAGGATTAGGATTCCAGGAAGCTGACAGGTTGGGTCAAGATGCAAGCTAACAGAGAGCCATGATGTGAACGTGATGTGAAGCCAAAGCACGTGTTTGCTGACAGATCCCAGATGGTGAAGGCCCTAGTTTCAGGAGCTGGCCATTCTAAGGCAACAACGACATTAAGTGAATAACTACACTAAGCTGGAAAGAGAACGATTGCTCACCTTCATTGAATGCTGATCACAAGCCAGGCACAGGTCCAAGCATTTCATGTGTAGTTTCTCATTTAAACCGACAACAATACTATGAGGTAAGTGTTAATAATATTATCATTCCCGTTTTACATTCAGGTCAGCAAACTGAAGCTCACTTGCCCCAGGTTACACAGTAAGAGTGAAACAAAGGCCAGAAACCAATTTCAGCTAGTATACCTAGCATACTACTGTTATCATTCAATATTGTAGGGTGAAATTTGTGCTTCAATGGAAAATGATGCATTTTTTTAGACAAGCAAACCCATCCAATTCTGACCTTTCTTATGCCTCAGTTTTAGTGTCAGGAAGACCTGAGATAATTCAGGTAAAGTGCCAGAACGTTACTTCATTTAAACAAGTATTTATTGAGTATGCATGCCAGGCACTATTCTAGGTCCTGAAAATAGATACAGTAGTAAATAAAACAGATCAAAACAAAACAAAACCTGCACTCATGAAGCTTAATTATAATGAATGTGTAGCACATAGGAGTGTTATGTATCAATATTATCCCTGTTACAAAGCATTATCCCAACACAAGTTCTGTGGTCCTAAATTGTTCCTATAATTTTTACTGTAATAAAACTATAAATATTCTATAGATTTTATTTTTTAAAAATTATTTATTTATTTATGGCTGTGTTGGGTCTTCGTTTCTGTGCGAGGGCTTTCTCCAGTTGCGGCAAGTTGGGGCCACTCTTCATCGCGGTGCACGGGCCTCTCACTATCGCGGTCTCTCTTGTTGCGGAGCACAGGCTCCAGACGCGCAGGCTCAGTAATTGTGGCTCACGGGCCTAGTTGCTCCGCAGCATGTGGGATCTTCCCAGACCAGGGCTCAAACCCGTGTTCCCTGCATTGGCAGGCAGATTCTCAATCTCTGCGCCACCAGGGAAGCCCTCTATAGATTTTATAGTAATAATAGGTAGGACATAAATACACAATTCAAGATAACTCAGACATTGGAAAGACACCAGAAATTGGGAAGGGGAAATACAAATTTGAGGAAAGGTCTGCTGATAGAACTTTGAATGCATTACTATCCTCTTTTGCCCAGGAAAAGCTATGAGAGCGCGCCAGCACCTACCTGAAATCTTAAGCAGGTGTGCTTATAGCCTATTTGCTTAAACTACTTTCAGACGTTTGAGGAATGGCTTGAAAAAGAATAAACATTAGTTTCCACCTTCTAAGATAAGGTATGCGAACACCAAAGAGATTCTGAATATATTTTATTAGTCCAAATGCCTCTACTGTCAACAGAGTCTAGGAGGGTTTTGTTAACTGGATGTTTGAACGCAGTTCGTTAAGCGGAAAATAAAGACCTGATTAAGCCTGGTGCAGCCTAGAATAGCAAGGCCCCAGGATCCTCCGTTGCTAAGGCAACCAGCTCCGCGCCCGCCCAAAGGAGAGGGAACCTGAAACCTCGGTGACCCGGGAGGGTGCCCACCTTCCTTCTGTGTACACAGTTTTTTTGTGTGTGTGTTTTTTTTGTTTACGATTGGGAATAGGCATGGAATACAACTGTCAACGGGGACGCTAGATTCGTGGCTTCCGTTCTCGGTAGAGGGCGCTATAAAAGCAAGTTCGCCCACAAACACAGACACCTCATTTCTCGCCTCGTCGCAGCTCACACGCCCGCAACTCTCTTCCGCAGCTGATTTAATTTTGGCCAGAAAAGCCCCGCCCCCCCACCAATAGCTTCTCGCGATCCTTGAGACGGCGTGAGCTTTGCGTAACTTCCGGTCGTGACCCTTCAGCCTTTCGGCGATTGGTCCGTTTTCACGGCCTACTGCGTGACTTCCCGGCCGGTTCCCGGGGCAGCACGTGTGGAGCGACGTAAAGACGCGGCTGCGAGCTGGTCCTCAGTGGCGTTCGGGAGGTACCGTGTTACCTTCCGTCCGACTGGGAGAGAGCCGTCCCCCGTCTTTGGGGTGAGCGCCGAGCGGCTGCAAGCATGGTGAGCAGGCCTCGCTGTCTCGGGGGCGGGGCGCTCTGGTTTGGCAGAGACCGGGCTGGTTCCAATGGCGCCAGTGGCTACTGCGGCCTGGAACTGGGAGGGCTGGTCCGAAGGTGAAGACAGGCGACTCGTGGCCCAGTGCACCGGTTTGGGTCACCCTCACCACCCCGGGCATAGTTTGCAGTTTAGAGTGGGTCTCCCGCGGCCAAGTGTTCCTGGGGAGTAGACAGAAGAGAATGGCCTACCCTTTACCACCTCCCCGTCCCGAGAGGCCTAAAAACCTGTGACATGGCAAACAAACGCGCCCCCCAGTGCTTCATGGGGTCGAGCAGAGAGGGAGTTGCTAGTCTCTCCAGACATTGGAGTGGCAGGTGTCTGCCCCATCTGTTTGCTCTGGGGAAAGGGAGGGTCTAAGGTTGGGCCCGAAGCAAGGCGGCTTACTCAACTGGAATGGTGCTTTCTCAGTTCAGAAAATTAAGGTTGTGTAGTGAAATAAAAACGCAGAAGGATGATGAGTCTTACTAAACTTAAGCTCTTGTGTCATGGTTTTGTTTAACAGTTGGTACAGGAACTGTCTTCCTGAGATTTTCCTGTGGCAGGCTCCTGTCATTCTGGTTCAGACTGTCAGGGACCTTCTCTGAGCGCTCATTCTAAAGTAACTCTTGAGCTATTTGCACATCGCTGTGTTTTGTTTTTATTGTCTTTACCTGAAATCATGTTCTTGATGATTTGCTTGCGGAGAACAGGAACTTTGACTTACCTATTGCTGTATTCCAGCGCCTACAACAAGGTCTGGCACAGAGTAGGTGCCAACAAACGTTTGTTGAAGGAAGGTAGTATGCATTGTATTGAACGTAGTTGATGTTTCTTGCCCTGGAAGCGCAGGTTTTAAAAATCTGTTGATCATAACATAACTTATTGAAGATGCCTATGTGGACTATGGTAGTATTCACTGTTTCGTTGTTGTTTTGACTTATTTTATTATTCTGATTCTGTTTCTTTGAAGCCTCACAGGAAGAAAAAGCCCTTTATAGAGAAGAAGAAAGCTGTGTCTTTTCACCTGGTCCACCGGAGCCAACGAGATCCTTTAGCAGCAGATGAGACCGCACCCCAGAGGGTTCTGTTGCCTACACAGAAAGTGGGTCCTGTTCTATAGCTAATAAGTTTGTAGGTAGACTGTTGATAGTTTTTAATAAATTACGTTAGCCAACTGCTATTTTCAAATAACTGTGATCTTCTGGAAAACAAAATCTGTGATTTAATTTTCAGTAAATATATTCTTTTTTTTTTTTTTTTGACTACGTTGGGTCTTCATTGCGGCACGTGGGCTTTCCCTAGTTGCGGCCAGCGGGGCCTACTCCTCGTTGCAGCGCGCAGGCTTCTCATTGTGGTGGCCTCTTTTGTTGCAGAGCACGGGCTCTAGAGCGCAGGCTCAGTAGTTGTGGTGCACGGGCTTAGTTGCTCCACAGCATGTGGGATCTTCCTAGACCAGGGCTCAAACCCGTGTCGCCTGCGTTGGCAGGTGGATTCCCAACCACTGCACCACCAGGGAAGCCCAATATGTTCATTTTTACATTGTGCATATTTATTTTGATGGATAATTTATCTTTATTGGAGATGTTTAAATGAGCAATCTTGTAGAGTAGTGGAAAATATTTACTAAACCGTCAGCAACAAAGCTTCATGGTGTTATTTAGGGCACAACCATATGCTTAGTCTCTACTTTCCATAAGATCTTGGCATTTTGTAACCACAGACTGCATTTTGCTTCCTGGTCATCTCATAAAATATAAAACTCATGAGTTAGCTTTAGGAAGTACCATGGAGCCTTTAAGAGGTTGATTTGGTAATTATCAGTCAGAGTATACTTGTTAAGTGTGGGTAATGTGAAAGGAAGTGTTGGAGAACACTGGCATATGTAGCTTTTTAGTAAAGCCAGTTGGTATTGTGCATCGAGAAGTTTCTTTGCATATAAATACAAGAAATTGTACTTACTTTTCAGTGCCCCCTAGTCTTCTAATCCTCCACATACATGACAAAGTGTGTGTGTGTGTGTGTGTTTCTTGGCTTAAATTGTTGCCCAGAAACATCTAGTGGAAGGAGGAATTTTTTTTATTCCATTTTAATTTTATGTGGCATTTTGTGTTTCCCGAGTTTGTCAAGAATTCTTTGTCTCATTCCTATCAGTGAAACTGTTCATGAGCCATCTGTCCCCTGTTCTGAAAGCTGTGCTCATTGGAAGGTTCCTGAGCCTTATCCTTGGAACAGGTGCTAATTCCGTTTTGTTTATGATCCTAGATAAAAGATGAAGAAAGGCGAGCAGAGCAGAGGAAGTATGGCGTGTTCTTTGATGACGACTATGATTACCTGCAGCACCTGAGGGAACCGTCTGGGCCCTCAGAGCTCGTTCCCACAGATACCTGTGGTGCACCTTACAGGGAAGATGAGAAAGAAGAAGCTTTAGCAACTTCAGTAAGACTTTTTAGCAATTCCCATGTGAGAGAGAGTGTGTGAGGAGCTGTGAGTGAAGAACCACCATTTTTTAAATCAAGATAACTGTTTGGGGCAAGAAATGGTGTCAGTCTGAAGAGGACAAAGATAAGCCATGCCTTCGCTTGAAATTGTATATGTGTGTATGCACATACATAGCGTCAGGAGGGAGTAGGTCTCCTGTTCTGGGGTTGTTGAAAGTAACGGTTTTTGACAAGGTTGGAACTTTTGATTAATAGTTACGGTCATGCTAGATAGCACTTTTCTGTAGAAGAAAAGCTGCCCATGTTCTGTATGTTAACAGCTTAACTGTTTCAGCATCGTAAACTGCTCTAAGATAGACTTAACTTCTGTGGAACTTCTGCAGAATGTTCAGATCTTTAACGCTTGTAGAAGCTGCAGGCTAACCCTAAGAGAGAATGGAGGCAATAGATTGTAATGAAGTTTCTGTTACTCTTCTCAACAAAAATGCAGTCCCCTTTAATTCTTTATCTTTTAAGTACATATGAGAGCACATGTTTATATGAAATTAGTGCTCCTAATTTAAGTTCTGTTTTCTTCTACCTGCTTATGTTAAGGATGCCCATGTTGCATGCCTTTGTTATCTCATTTTTAATTTAGTATTAGTATAGAGTAAATTTCCCTGTGAAACTTTTATATCACTTGGCACTTAAAAAAAAGAAGATACTAATGTACTGTGTTTATTGACAAAAGAAGAGATACAAAGGGCACCAATTTCCCCTGCTTCTCATTCTCCAGTCCTTTCATGGTCTAGACATTGTTTTCCTTGGGGAAGATGTGATCATAGCTCTTCCAGTCTATACTTGTTGCTTAAGGAAGGTCAGAAGGGTTAGGTTTCAGGGTATCATACCAAAAAAGAGGTAATAACTGCACCTGTTCATTCACTCACTAGGTCATAGCTCTCTTGTGAGGCCTCACACCCCACTGCCACATCTTTAACAGAAGCTACTTCTCTACACCTTCTTCCCCAAGGCTATTGTATCAGTAATAGGATATGTATCTCATTGACTCATTTCCTTCTACGACCCACTGAGGGAGGGGAGGTGGTCCAGTAGTGACTTAACATCTTTATCTTATGTAGTAAGAAAAGTTTTAATAAAGTCCTAACATTCTTCTGGCTGAATTGTGTTGGCCAGTAAAAGGTTAGCTTTTAATTCTTAATTCATTTTGGGTAAAAGTAACCACTATCGAATTGGCTTTTCTAACAGAGTAAGACTCTTTCTTTTTCTTTTTGCCATGCCGCGTACGGCATGGCATATGGGATCTTAGTTCCCTGACCGGGGATCGAACCCATGCCCCCTGCAGTGGAAGTGCAGAGTCCTAACCACTGGATCACCAGGGAATTCCCCAGAATAACACTCTTTACTGGACACCTCCGTGATGTTTATAAGGACGAGTGAATTATGTTTGAAAACAAGTGCCATTGGTTTTCTGTAGCATGATGCAAAAATACGGATAAGTCCCATGTGTTTCTTCAACTTTAAAGTAATTTGTTACAAACCACGAAAATTGAGTAAACCAGCAATATTGAATACGCCCTAAAAACAAAAGCAGTGCAGAAAGACAGTGGAGAAATTATTAATGCTTGATTAGCCCCTGATTTTCACTTGAAGGAAAGCAGTTGGGCAAACCTCGTGTAGTTCAGAACCACTGCAATCACTAAAAAAAAATTACAGTTCCCTTTTTTAAAAAATGTAATCACTATCTACACTTTAATTATATATATGATTCTTTGACTGTTTTTCACGATTTGAAAAATATCTCCAAAGGTAATTCATTAAGCGCAAACTGATCCTCCCTTTTTTTTTAAACCCCGGTTTCCAAGGATAGATAATCACAAAGAGCATCTTAAATATATTTTACCACAATTTTTAAAAAATTAATGTAATATGCACCAAAAATCATTAGATTGTGCACTTTAAGTGGCTGAATTTTGTAGTATGGGAACCATATCTCAGTAAAGCTTTTTTTAAATAGGATTCTACAGCAGAAAGCCAGATCTTTGTCCATGTTTATGCCATCGAAAAACTCTGGAAGCCATAAGAGCTTACTAGGTACGCACTCATGCTCCTCAGAGGCGCCCATTTCAGCAGGCTCTGTCTGTGAGCCAGTGAGAAGGTGTGCCTCAGCTTCCTGCCTGCTGCCAGACTGAGGACGGGGTGGTGGGCAGGTCCACAGACAGAGAACACCTGGTGGTGACTCATTATTAACTAAGTGGTTGTAGGGATGAAACTAAAGCATAAGGACCGGTCAGAAAGTATGCGCCAGCACATGTTGAAGTAGATTGGATGGTTTGCAGAATGAGGGGAGTTCACAGGAAGGAAAGTTCCAGAACAGTAATCAAGAAGGGCTTCATGGTGAAGGAGGGAACTGAGCTGGTCACTAAAAGGGTGGCTTCGGGAATTCCCTGGCGGTCCAGTGGTTAAGACTAGGGCTTTCACTGCCATGGACCCAAGTTTGATCCCTGGTGGGGGAACTAAGATCTCACAAGCTGTTTGGTGCAGCCAAAAAAAAAGAAAAGAAAAAAAAATGGGTGGGTTCTATTAAAGAGAGAAGAAGGACCGTTCCAGTCAGAACGAAGGGACGTGAGGTGGTAGTGTGGGTCATCGTGTCCAGCACATGTATGCTCCATAAGTTACTTTGAATTATTCCATAATGTGAGGAACTGGACTTGATTTACATGGAGGTTGCATTATTGAGTAACAGGATACATAGACTAGACCTTGAGTTTATAGTGCCTTGAAAATCAGGAGTGAAAAAACCTGTTAAAAGTTCGGGAAGGCCATATTATAAAATTTTAAGGAGTTTTAACCTGGCAGTAGTACGAAGATTGGACTAGATGTAGACTGAGCGGCAGCTGTGGTCGTCTGTGTCCTGGTCAACCATGAGTAAGACGGTGCCCAGAAGACAGGTGTGAAGTGACTGTGTACAAGAGAGGTCAAAGGGATGGGTGGTTAGAAATGATTTACGACCACCCTAGGCTTTAAGCAGCCAATTTGGAGAAAAGCTGTGCCAGTACTAGAGATGAGGACGTTATCTCTGGTTTAAATAGGAAAAGATTAATTTTGTTTTGAAATTTGAGGAGAGTGGAGTTATGAGACCTGGATTTGAATCTCAAAACCCCACTTAACTAGTCTCAGGCAGGCATGCCACTTAACCTTTCTTAGCTTGTGTTTCACTGAAACATGCTGATAACTCACGGGGTTGTAAGGATTAAGTGGGATAAAATACTGGAGAAAGCTTTGTGAAGTATGGCAGGGAGGTTGCTTTTGAGATAATGATGGAATATACATGTTTAAAATATGTAACTGGAGCACAGATGAGAGACAATGCAGAATGTAGTTGTATTAGTAGGATTGCTGTAATAAATTACCACAAATTACCACTGGGTGGCTTAAAACAACAGAAATTTATTCTGTCACAGTTCTGGAGGCCAGAAGTCTGAAAGTAGGCTTTTCAGCAGGGTTATTCCTTCTCTGGGCCTCACAGGCAGAATCTGTTCATGCCTGTCTCCTAGCTTCTGGTGGTTACCAGCAGTCCTTAGTTTTCCGTGGCTTGTAGGTGCAGCGCTCTAGTCTGCCTCCACGCGTTCACATGCGCCCTCCCCGTGTGTCTTCACATGCGTTCTCCCCGTGTGTCTTCTTGTCTTCATGTGGCTTCCTTACAAGGACACACCAGTCAGTGGATTAGGCCCCCCCATCGCCCAGTATACCTCATCTTAACTGGTTATATCTGTAAGGAATCTGTTTCCAAATAACGTCATGTTCTGAACTCCTGGGTGGACATGAATTTTGGGGGCGCATTTCAACTCTTCGTAGTTCAAAAGTATTTCTAAATAAACCTAACCATTGTGTAACTTCTTTTTCAAGACCACTGGAATTAAATTGCCTTCCTCAGTGTTTGCATCAGAGTTTGAAGAAGATGTTGGATTGTTAAATAAAGCAGCTCCTGTTTCAGGTGTGTATAATTTCTTTAACTTTTCAAGTGGATAGAGCTGTGTTTTACAGAAAGAAACATAATGATATAGAGTTTTTTCTGTCCCTGGTAAAGTGCTTAAAGAATTGAGATGTGTTTGAATTCAGATTAAAGATCATTAAATTAGGAAGGGATGACTGTGATCTTCGTCCTTTTCTTTCATTGCCATCAAATTCTTAGTCTTTTTTTTTTTAATTTTATTTGTTTATTTATTTGTTTATTTATTTATTTTTGGCTGTGTTGGGGCTTCGTTTCTGTGCGAGGGCTTTCTCTAGTTGGGTCAAGCGTGGGCCACTCTTCATCGCGGTGCGGGGCCTCTCACTATCGCGGCCTCTCTTGTTGCAGAGCACGGGCTCCAGACGCACAGGCTCAGTAGTTGTGGCTCACGGGCCCAGTTGCTTCGCGGCATGTGGGATCTTCCCAGACCAGGGCTCGAACCCGTGTCCCCTGCATTGGCAGGCGGATTCTCAACCACTGCGCCACCAGGGAAGCCCAAATTCTTAGTCTTTAAAGTTCCTATTTGGAGTGGAAAGTGGGAAAATTATTTTTGGTGATCTAGTAAGGGAATTTTAGCCTCGCCTAACTTCTTACAAAGGAAACAATGATATTCAATAAGCCTTACATTCATATAGTGCGATCTTGAAAATACTTAATCTGTTAGCTTTCAGAGTTTCTCCCAAGAGTGTAGAAGTATTTTATAGAAGTCCATTTTACCGTCTGTTCCAGATACACCAAAAATTATAATGTTTGTTTTTTTGCAGTACCAATACTGTATTTTAGAACAAACACGGAAGTCCACAGAAGTGGTGTTTGAGATTTCCTGCTAAATTACCTTAGTTATTGACTAACATTTGCCATGTGGCATTCATTCATTAATTCATTCTACAGATTTCTGAATTGCCACTATGACCATGTTTGGGTTAAATCAGAATAAAAGCATAATCCCTGACCTCAAGGAATTTACCATCAGTTGGGAAAGATAGACAATAAATGGGAAATTACGATTATAGTGCAAATGAATAAATAGTGGTGAGGCACCAAACCCAGCCTGGGGGAGTTGGGCAAGGTGTCCTAGAGGACATGAGGCAAGGTTGATTTCTTAGGTAGAACTTAGGCAGGTGAATGAAGGAGAGTGGGGTGGGGAGGAGAGGATATTCCAGACAGAGGAAACTATGTGCAAAAGCAAGAGAACACAGATACAGGAATCTGCACACCTTTTAGCATGCCTGGAATGAAGGGTAAAGATTAATATGAAATGAGGCTGTAGAGTCAGACAGTGGCCATTTTGTGAAGGGTGTTGGAAGCCGTGTCAGTTTACAGGTTTGAACTTGAAAGTTTTTCTAGGACTCTAGTATTTTTATTGATACATATAGAAGAAAACAGCTGAAGAAACAGGTTGGGATTTTTAAAAATCTCATAGTCTGAAAAGACAAAGTTTCACAGGCTACAAATACTAAATTTATTTCTTCTAACAGGTGAGAGTTACTTCTAACAGGTGAATTTAAAGCCCAGTTTTTCTGTGGGTAAAAGCTTTGGATTTTGCTAAATAGACACAGCTTAATATTGTAGATCTATAATGAAGGTTTTTACTAGTGGGTATTGAAACCAGAGGGATTTTTTTCTTTTTTAAATTTTCTTGGAGTTCTCTATCTCTGTGTCTATTCCTGAACTGAACTTTTTAAAGTTTTTAATCATTGTTTTATCCTCAATACATAGGCAGAGTCTGGCATATAATAGCTACTCAGATTATGTTAAGTGAAGGAAACATGCTTTCTTGGAAATTATTGCTCAATTTTTGTTTTCCTTCTAGGCCCTCGGCTGGATTTTGATCCTGACATTGTCGCGGCTCTTGATGATGATTTTGATTTTGATAATCCGGATAATCTACTTGAAGATGATTTTATTCTTCAGGCCAATAAGCCAACAGAAGAGGAAGAGGGAATGGAGACACAGTATGTGTGGTTTGTTTTGAAGCAGGAATGACCTGACTGTTGCTTCTTCTATAGGATAGTAACCATTAGATGTTATAGCTGGAAGAGGCCTTCGAGAGCATTTAATCTGAGACTTCTGATTTTAGAGCAGAAAATGTGAGACTTGAGGTCTTTACAAACCATCGATAGATGGGGCTAAAGTCCAAGTTGCTTGATTGCTAGTTCATTACTTTTCCAGCCAAACCAGACGGGTCAAGCAGCACAGCTGTTCCTGCCTAAACAAGAATCCTGCCTCTGAAATACCCTCAAATTTTACTTGTGCAAAGTCATTTGGTTCTGTTGTTTTTCAAGTTGTTTTGACATTTAATTTATGGCTCTGACTTTAGGAAATCTGAGGCTGAAGATGACAGTGAGTGGGAAGATGTGGATGATGAGAAGGAAGGAGGTAGTGATGATGATAAATATGACCCTGCAGGCTCATCAGATGAGGATATGTCTTCCCCTGGAAAACCTCTTGGGGCTGTAGAAAATCACTTTTTCTGGGAAGAAGAAACGAAAAGTCGCTTTACTGAGTATTCTTTAACGTCCTCGGTCATGAGGAGAAATGAACAGCTGACCCTACATGATGAGAGATTTGAGAAGGTAAACTCTCCACATAAGGGGCCTTTTAATACTAGTTCCTAGTACATTTTATGACATTGGAACCGAAAGCTAGAACTTTCAGCGTTAGAAACAGACTATGTCTTTTATTAAAACAGAGCATAAAACCACCCCAGTTTTAATTCTGGAAAGAATGTGTATAAGTCAGAAGGTGACTGATCAAACCTCCTGACTTCCTCGTAGAATCTGATATTTTGATTCTGAACCTCTCTGATCCCGATCCCTAATATTATGCTGTCTTCCTCAAGCATTGGCCTGAGCATAAACAAAATTCCATTTCTTTCCTTTTTTTTTTGAGTGATTTTCTTACTGTTACATCCCAGGGCCTAAAGTGGTATCTGGCATATGGCAGGGATTCAGACTGTTACGTAAATGAGTAAATTCCTTCAAGGTGAATCTAAGATAAAGGTTCTGACTTTGCTGCCTTTTCACTAAGTACTCATTTCCCTCTTCTCTCCAAACAATAGGCAAACTATTAGTAATAACCTCAGTCTTCAGGAGTTGTATCACCCCCTGCTTATTCTTTTACAAAGCCCAGCAGAGTTAACAGCATTGGAATAATACAGTAAGCATCATCTAAACCAGAATGAAATTTGTACGTAAACAGGAGGCTCTTTAGTTACATGGTCTTTTAGCTTGCATAATCAGTGAATTTGAAAATATCTGTGAAATATTATGAGGTAAAGATTTCTGCCTAGCATTTTGTTCACCAAGGTGAACAGAATAACTGCCTTTCATTTTCATTTTTAAAATTGAAGTATAGTTGATGTACGATATTATGTAAGTTAGAGGTGTACACTATAGTGATTCACAATTTTTGAACGTTATATTCCATTTATAGTTATTATAAACTATTGGCTATATTCCCTGTGCTTGCACAATATATCCTTATTTTATACCTAATAGTTCGTACCTCTTAATCCCCTGCCCCTATATTGCCCCCCTCCTCCCTTCCCTCTCCTCTCCACTGGTAACCACTAGTTCGTTCTCTATATCTGTGAGTCTGCTTCTTTTTATTTATGTTCACTAGTTATATTTTTTAGATTCCACCTATAAGTGATATCATACTGTATCTGTCTTTCCCTGTCTGACTTATTTCACTTAGCATAATACCCTCCAAGTCCATCCATGTTGTTGCAAATGGCAAAATTCCATTCTTTTTTATGGCTGAGTAGTGTTCCATTGTGTGTGTGTGTGTGTGTGCGTACACACACGTACACACACCACATCTTTATCCGTTCATCTGTTGATGGATACTTCATATCTTGGCAATCATAAATAATGCTTCTATGAACACTGGGGTGCACATATCTTTTCAAGTTAGTGTTTTTGTTTCAGATATATACTCTGGTGTGGAATTGCTGGGTCATATGGTAGTTCTATTTTTAGTTTTTTGAGACGCTTCCATACTGTTTTCCAGAGTGGCTGCACCAATTTACATTCCCACCAACAATGTACAAGGTTCCGTTTTCTCCACATCCTCACCAACATTTGTTATTTGAATTCTTTTTGGTGATAGCCATTCTGTCAGGTGTGAGGTGATATCTCATTGTTGTTTTGGTTTGGGTTACCCTGATGATTAGCGATGTTGAACATCTTTTCATGTGCCTGTTGGCCATCTGCTTTTCCGCTTTGGAAAAATGTCTATTCAGGTTTTGTGCCCATTTTTTAATCAGGTTGCTTGGTTTTTGTGTTTCTGATGTTGAGTTACATGAGCTGTTTATATATGTTGGATATTAATCCCTTACTGGCCACATCATTGGCAAAAGTTTTCTCCCATTCTGTAGGTTGTCTTTTTGTTTTGTCAGTGGTCATTTTCATATTAAATGGCAGCCTGTATTCAGACTAGATGTCAGCCTTAGAGTGCTGAGTAGAATGTCTTCCACACCATACTGTCATGGTGCTGAATCCCTGCTAACACTTCAGTGGTAGTTGTGATCCTCCTAGGGCTGAAATAGTGTACAGGAGTAAAAGTAATGTAAAAATAACACTTAAATGCTATGGTCTTAATGCATACATTCATTTTTCATCTTATCTTTTTTCTTTATATTCAAGTTTTATGAGCAGTATGATGATGATGAAATCGGAGCTCTGGATAATGCTGAATTGGAAGGTTCCATTCAAGTAGACAGCAATCGCTTAGAGGAAGTTTTGAATGACTACTATAAAGAGAAGGCAGAGAAGTATGGTGACTTTTCCTTGATTACTTCCTTTTTTCGTTGCAGATAAAGTCTATAATTGCACAGCTGAATCTAGAAAATCACCCAGTCAAGATCCATGTTTAGAAAATGTATGTTTTCCTTAACCTTTGGCTCACATTTTGCTATTAAGAGTTCTGAAGCTGAATATAACAGTGGGTGGAAACATACTGAGAACCACTTTCTCTATAGCTTTGACCTGAGAGTCATGATGGAATAACTGAGGATTAGAGTACAAGGTCACGTTCCACTTGGAGAAGGAGATGGTGCTTCTAGCCTCTTTGGCTGAAGAATTACTCTGACTTCTAAGTATATATACACTCTTCATCTTCCTGAAAAAGGTGTTCTGAGAAGTAGATCAGAGTTTGTCTCTGCAGCCTGATTAGCATAACTTTCTATCCAAATATTTGGTAAATCATCATCCACATCAAGGTGATTTCTCTGAGAGAAACTAATGAAGTGTTTACATCTGCTAGAAAGGTCTGATGTTCCCTGATCACTATCATATGTAGATCCCAGAGCAGGACAAGGGCTATATTCTTTGAGTGAGTTATTTGAATACTTTGAAGAGGCATATGGGCTGATGCTTTTCAAGGCTTTAAAAAAGATCATGTTATATAGGAAAGATGCCATCTTGTTTAATGTGTTAAAACCTTGCAAAGACGCAGATAGAATTTTCCTTCCTATCAGCAGAATGTATGTCCAAAACCAGCTGTAGAGGAGAGGCAAGCCTGAGTAGAGCTGATTTTTGACAGGAAGTGACAGATGGAGCAAATGAGTTTGTGGATTTTAAAAAATGTTGTAGTTCCCTAAGCTCTTTAAGTGCAGTTTCAGTAACATAACAGTGTAATAATAGGTGGTATTTTTTTCCCCTCCTCTATCTTCATTTTTGAAAACTCAACCAAAAGTTGTGTAAAACTGAATACTCTTGAACCCTTCGAGGATCAGGACCTGCCAGTGAATGAGCTCAGTGGGTCTGAGGAGGAAGAGATTGTTACTGTAGTTCTTGAAGAAGCCAAAGAGAAGTGGGATTGTGAATCTATTTGTAGTAAGTATCTTAGTGTCCATTTTACTGCTAAAAGTATGATAGTAATTTTAAAGTATAGGGTACATCAACTTTTTGGAAAAGTACGTATTTGTGAAAATGATTTTGAAAAATAATATTTCAATTATTGAGTTGTAATTGAAACATTTAAAAACATAAGAGAGACTCCATTGTTATTTTGAACTATGAAAACACTAAAGTCAGGAATATAGGAGGAACTCAGTAATGTGACTGAACTGAAAGTATACTTATTGATACATGATTTTTGTGTGTGTGTGTGTGTTTTTTTAAGGTACATACTCAAATTTATATAACCATCCACAACTTATCAAGTATCAACCAAAGGTAAGTAAGTCCTAGTGTCCTGAGCTATTCGAAATATGCAGTGCAGGAAATGGAGTGTACAAATTATTTTCTCACAGTAGCCCCTTTGTGGCTTGCAACACTATTATGAAAAGCAACAAAAATGTGCCATTAGTGAGCTGTTTTTTAATAGGAGTGGAAAAAACCACAATGCCATTTGATCTTTCTTTCAGCCCAAACAAATCCAACTATCTTCTAAAACAGGAATACCTCTCAATGTCTTACCTAAGAAAGGACTCACAGCAAAGCAAGTTGAACGAATGCAGATGATTAATGACAGTGATCTGCCTAAGGTGTCAACCCAACCACGTTCTAGAAGTGAAAGCAAAGAAGATAAAAGAGCAAGAAAGCAAGCTATAAAAGAAGAGCGCAAGGTAAAGTAATTTTTTCAGATGTGAGATTTAGAAAGAGCTGGGGTGGGGGTGGTCACGGGAATTTCCTTTTGTAAAGTCAGTCTGCATCAGTGTGAAGATTTGAATAACAGCATTTTCTCGCACAGGAACGGAGACTGGAGAAGAAAGCTAACAAATTAGCCTTCAAACTGGAGAAAAGAAGGCAGGAAAGAGAGCTGCTGAACTTGAAGAAGAATGTTGAGGGTCTAAAACTGTGACAGTGGATCATTTAAGATAAGGTGCATTCCCCATTACGGGCTCTTTGTTATGTACAATAATGAACGAGGATCTTCAAAGAGATAAAACTGTTCGCTCTGCAATTTTTACTGGCAGGTATTCAAAAGAAAACAGTACAATATTTGTGTTTATACCAGTAAGTTTTCTCTGCCAGCTGTCTTGTAAATATTGTAATATTTTAAAATTTAATATTATAGGCTTAAATTTGCTTAAATAAATGACTTCATGAACATGAAATGTTTGGATAAATTAAAGGAAAATGTCTTCATAACTTAAATGGAATTGATTTGTTCTTCATTTATTTGTGTGGTTGTTCCAGTTGCCTTTTGCAGATGTTCTCAAATATTTCTTTGAAATCTCTCCACTCCTTTTCAGTACTTAAGTGGTTTGATTTCCGGTGTGTAGAAAAGAAACCCAGTTAAGAACTCATTTGAAATAGAGTGGCAAGAAGAGCTTCCACTGAGAAGGTTCCACTGGTAGGAATCTAAGTTTCCCCTTGCTGTCTGCAAAGGGTTATTTCAAAAGGATGGTAAAACAATATTGAGGTTATTGGGACTCAGTTACTGGCTGATTTGTTCTTGGAATTTAGGAAGAGTGAAGACAGGAAACAGAATAGAAGAAACAATCAAGAAAACTTCCTTGGCTTCAGTGAGTACCTGGCTCAACATCAGAAATATTGACTTCAGTTTAAACTAGAAAGCTTGTCTTTTCAACGTTATTTAATGCTTGGAACCATTCATGCTTGATTAAAATACATAGTTGAAAACTTTCCCTGTTTTTTGATGAGATTTTTTAACTTCTCAACTTTTTCAAGGTTCAAGCAATGACACATCACAATTGTTAATTATTTGGTAAACTGACTTTCTTGCAACAGACAAGTTGTTAGTGACCCATGTTCATGTGTCCATGACTAATATGTTGTTATCTGGACTGTTCTGAAGAAAAAAAATCTGTGGACACTGTTGGTCTGAGTTGGGTACAGAATGGCTGAGGCAGAACCATTCTTAGCAGGTGAGCTGCATTTGATATCTAAGTTATTAGAAAGTGTCTTCATCTATAATTTGATTATGGCTTTTCCTCAGCTGGGAGGTGTTATCTTGTTCTGTACGTTATCGGTTCTAAATCTAATCATTGTAGAATTTTTAAAGGAGTTGTGAAAAACAGTAGCATTAGGTACTCTACCAACACTGATAGAAAAAACTTGGCTGAAGAGCTTGTCATTACAGAAGTAGAATACTGTATTTAAATGCCAGCCTGCAGAAGCAAAGGGCCAGATGATGGTTTATGTTAGTATCAGGAATGTACTAAATCCTAAAGAGATTGACCATTTATTTTGGTAGCCATCTCATTTGAAGGTTCTTAAAACCAGCAAGAATCTAGAATATTACTTTGACTTGGTGCTCTTCAGATTCCATCTTCGGAGCTTTTAATTTCACCACACCTGACCCAAATGGTTTAAATTAACACGTTATATGTTTTGCAGTTAAGAGAATGTGCCTATAAGCCACTAGTCTTGGTGAAGCGTATTGTGATTTAGACTGATTATCCTCCAAATTTAAAGATCTTGATTTTATTCTGGAAAAAAGTTCTTACATGATATTTTGTATTACTTCATAACATTTTGGAATATTTACGATGTCAGTCATATAAACAATGGTTGGGAACTTAACATAAGCTCCATGTTAAATGCTAGGTGTCCAAAGCAATAAGAGGGTTTTGCCTTCAAGGACTGCATTGTCTGAGGAGGCAGGGTGTGTGCAGCAAAATACAACTAATGCCAAGTCACTGTGATAAGTACCACTTGAAATGAGGATCTTGGTACTTGCTGTTCCCCCTGAAGTGCTCTTACTGTAAATAAATCATCCTTAAGGATGGTGCTCAATTGTCACCTCCCCTATAAACTTTTCCCTGACCATGTATTTAAAAATAGCACAAACAGCCCTCCTCTGCATTCCTTATGCTCCTTGCCTGCTTCATATTCTCCTTAACATCTACTGGCATCTGATTTTATCTTGCTTTTCAGTCTCATCTCACTAGAACAAACTGAGGGCAGGGTATTTTTGTTAACTACTTTATCCCCAAGGTCTAGAACAGAGCCTGGCATTTGGTAAATGGTCACTAAGAAATATAAAAATGAATGGGTAGTTGGGACAGACAATTCAGAAAAGAATTGCTTAAACTTGGAGCAAAAGGACCTAGCCTCAGTGTTAGCCAGAAAGAAGACCCTAAGTATCAAAAGTTCTTACTATTTATGATTATTACCAGTGATGTATCCACATCTCTGTTGTGATGTCATCAAATCACCTCAGGTGAAGGACAGAACTTTAGCTATCTTGTAACTTTACTGTTAGATTATCAATACTTTTATGTTGCTTCTTGTGTGCTGACATTAGTATGTTTTATCTAGCTTGTTTGTTCCAGTTAAAGGTCAGAAGAAGGTAAAACTTCTAATGGCCTTATGGAGAATGTATAATAAAACAAACATACCCGCTATTCAAGTTAAGAAGTAGAACAAGTTATTCAAGTTAAGAAATAGAACACAGAAGCCACCTATAGGTGGCTTGAATAAATCCTCAATTTATTCAATTTTTCTTTCCTTGGGTAAGTTTTATGAATTATCTGGACTTTTATATTAATCATCACCTGCATGGCATCCCTGTAAACACAGTATCTTGTTTTTAGCAACTGAGAAGCACAAATCTAGCTCAGTGAGGGCAGTAATTGCTACCGTTTGATCAAGGCATCCTTGAGAAGATGAGCTGAATAGTTTCTGAGTCTGACTTCAGCTCTTAGAGTTTACAAGAGCCCCATGTGGTGATGTCAGTGAGCCAGGTGATGAGTGAGTCCTGGGAACACAAGTCACCATAGTTGAAGCATCCTGAATCTCCTGCCAAACTAGGCTTAGCAATTGTATGCTCATTTTATATTTTATGCTTCTATACTTATTATGACCTCTCTCTGTCTCTGAAGAGATCAGTGCAGAACTTTCCTGTGGAGTGAAATGAGTATCCTTAGCTTATCTAGACATGAGAGTATGAAGGGTGAGCAGGCACTTCGCTGGGATTTCGTCAAGCAAGCCAAGTATAGAACAGAATGAGAGACAGATATATATAGGACATGCTATCCTCAGATTACAAAGGCAGTGAATATCTAGGTTATGACAGCCTTCAGCATGTCTGTGTCTTTAGTCACACTCCTCCAGCCTGAACTGGTTGCTTCTCTGGTTCTGGTGCCCAGCTGTTATCCTGGGAATCCCCTTCTCGCCCTCCTCTGTTGAATGCCTATTTGCTGTATCTTTTACTCACCTTGTTGTGGATTATATCCTCCAGTAATTCTTGAGACAGAGTACATGGGATGTAAACTTTTTGAAAGCTTGCATGTCTGGAAATGTATTCTACCCCCATATTTGATTGATAGCTTGGCTGGGTATAAAACTGTAGGTTGTAAATAATTTTCCCTCAGAAGTTCAGAGAATTTTTCCCCATTTATTTCCATTTTTACTATTTGTAAATCTGAAGCCATTCTGACTCCTCATACTTTGTATGTTACTTTTTTTTCCTCTAAGTAGGATCTCTGTCTTCAGTGTTCTGAAATTTTACAATGATATTTATTGTTCTAGGCATATTTTCATTTGTGTGGGTGTCCTCTCAAACAGGAGGCTCATGTCCTTTCACTTCTGGAAATAGTTTTAAAATTATTTTTATTTTCTTCCTTGCATTTTCTCCTTTTCTCTTCTGAACTCCTATTATTTGGAGTAGGACCTCCTGGACAAGTACTCTTAATTTGCTTATGTTTCTCTCCATTTCTATGCCATTTCACTCTACTTTCTGGGAGATTTCCCTAATTCTATCTGCCAACCTACTGTTGAGTTTTTAATTTCTAAGAGCTTTAATTTTCTTTAAAATTTCTCTTTTGTTTACTTTGGGCTTACATGCTAGAGATTTTCCTCAGATCTTTGGAAATTCCTGTCTGTTTGTTTATGATTAATATTGGAGGACGAGAACACTAGGAACTCTGGATGGGTAGCATTGGATGATTTTGAGCTTTTTTTTGTAGGGTGGTCTGGGTGAGCTGTTTGGGAATCTTCCCAGTGTCAGTATCTTTTGCTCTTTCTCCATGGAATGATTATATTCCCAGGGAAGCTTCCATTCTGCCTTGAGAGTAAGGGTCTGGCAGGCAGAATTCTGTGAGCCAAGTAGAGGAAGGTGGGTGTGGGATATTCTCTGTTTCCAGCATCACTGGTCATGAGATTAATCACTAGATTATATACATAGACACACACTTTTGTGTGTGTGTATGTATATATGTGTATACATACACAGTTAATCCTCATTAATCATGGAATCCCTGTTTGCAAATTCACCACCTCACTAAAATTTGTAACCCTAAGTCAATATTCATGGTGCTTTCATGGCCATTCACAGATATGCACATACCAGTTAAAAAGTTGAGTCACCCAACACACATGTTCCCAGCTAAGGCAGAACAAGGTGATACTCTGCCTTCTTGTTTCAGCTGTCCTACTGTAAACAAGTGTCCTTTTTATGGTCTACTTAGTGCCATGCTTTTCATAATTTTGCACTTTTTCTTGGTGATTTCACTGTTTAAAAGGCTCCCAAGCATAGTGTTGAAGGGCTGTCTAATGCTTCTAAGTGCAGGAAGGCTGTGATGTGCCTTATGGAGAAAATAGGTCTATTAGATAATCTTCATGCAAGCATGCATTATAGTGTGGTTGGCCATGAATTCAATATTATTGAATCAACAATATATATATTTAAATAAGGTGTCTTTAAACAAATTCATAAAACAAGGTTGTGTATTGATAGGTTGATAAAAATGTTGTAACTTTGTATTTCCCCAGGGAAATACAAATGCATTTGTATAGTGCATTATTTGGGAGTAATGAATGAGTCAGTATTTGTTCATTTAGTGCTTGCAGGGATTTATGGAATGTAACTAGCAGAGATAATGAGAATCAACCATGTGTATGTGTATACATCTGTATCTGCCTACCCACGCCTTCAGCTGTGCCTCATGTTGACTCACGCACAGACCTCCTCTCATCCTTTCTGGAGAGTAGACTTCTGCTAGACTTGGAGAAGGACAATCACCCAGGGGCTGTGGGATGAAGGGGGGCGTTCTAGGAATCTTCACTTCTTTTTAGAAAACTTTCTCCCTGATCCTCCATATTTTAGCAGTCTCTTCTTTCTCCTCTTCACATATCCTGTCCCTGTGTCAGAGGTATGTGCTGCTCCAGGGGTTTCTGTGATTTTGAAGGGCTCTGCAGTGTAAATCTGGATGGTTCTCAGTTTCTTCTACCATCAGCTTGGGAAGTGGATTTTGATGTAGTTTTATGTCCTCCAGGTTGGCTACCATGGTCCATCAGCTTTCCAGATTCCAGTTTTTTATTCTTGTCCTCTTTCCTCCCTGTCCTCCTGGTCCTCCATGTTTCTGCGTCCCTTTACTGTAGTGTTTTGGGGGAAAGCAAAAATAAGATGGAGTGTTCTCTTTGCCATCCTAACTCATTAGTCTCAGTTCCTTTTTTTATAAGTCATGTTCCTGAGATAATAAATTTCAGCTAGTGTGCCACCCCCTTTGCCATAAGGCCCTGGAAGA
This sequence comes from Balaenoptera physalus, assembly GCF_965194825.1. NCBI lineage: Eukaryota > Metazoa > Chordata > Mammalia > Artiodactyla > Balaenopteridae > Balaenoptera > Balaenoptera physalus. The sequence goes on along the minus strand of NC_138888.1, from coordinate 21,245,913 downwards.
TGTCAGTATTGCTAATATTTGCATGTCCTGGACTGCAAAGGACTTAAAAAGAGTTTCTTGACTCACTGACAGCTAAATGAGAAAATGTCTTCCTTTTTCCTTCTCTGTAATGCCTTTATAAGGAAATGTGGATTGGTAGGTATCTCTACAAAGCATTCTTAACTTCCAGCTCAGAAAGAGAATGTCTAGTCTCAAGTAGAATTTCTTCCAATTTCATTACAGCCGTAATCCTCTCCAGGTTTCTTATAAAATTTTTGAACTGAGATCTTTGTAATGCTTATTTTTTCATTGTTAACATACTAAACAAAACTGTTGATCACTTCCAGATCGCTTTCCTCATTTTAAAAATTGTCTTAAGATTATGAACCAATGTATAAAAACAATAGCCACTTTAATAGTCTACTGAGACTCCAATTAGAGAGGGTAAAGTTAGAAATAGCTAAGTTAATACACATTGTTTTAGAATCTTTTCTATCAAAAGGGTTTTTTTAATGTCATTCTTTTATTTTTAAACAGCAATGCATAATCTTTATAGAAAAATTGAAAATTTAGGAGACTAAAGAAATAGTCACCTTTTTTCTTACCACTCAGAGGTAATTACTATATATTAAATGTGTAGTGTGTGTGTACCATATATATATGTATATATATCCTTCCAGTCTTTATTTGTAAATACGTGAATAAAAATTCATATTAAAATTTTCCATGTTATTCTCCCACAAAACATTTTTAATTACTACATTCTCATACACTCATTGGCAACCTAGTTCTGTAAAGGCCAGAAAGTATAATTTTTGGCTTTGCAGGTCATAAGGTCTCTGTTAAAACTACTCAACTCTGCTATTGTAGCACGAAAACAACAGTAGATATTTTATAAACAAACAAATGGGCCTGACGGGTGTACCATTACAACTTTTATTTACAAGATCATGCAGCCTCCGATTGGGCCCACTGGCCACAATTTGCCAACCCCTAGATATGTAAACTTTTAATTTTGACATAATTCATGAAAAGTTGCAAAATATTACAGAGAGATTCCTGCACTCTTTATCCAGTTTCCCCCAAGTTACATCTTCACTACAGTACAATGTAAAAACCAGAAAGTATGCATTGGTATAAGGAGTGTTTATAGTTCCATACCATGTTATTACAGGCATAACCACCACCGCAATAAAGATACAGAACTGTCCCGTCACCCAGAGGTCTTCCTCATTTCACCTCCGTATAGTCACAACCACCTCCCTCCCTGACCATCCCTACCTCTTAGCAATCACTAATCTCTTTTCTCCCTCAAATTTGTCATTTTGAGAATGTTTTACAAATGGAATCATACAGTATGTGACCTTTTGAGATTAACTTTTTTCATTCAGCAATGAGATTGAGTCAGGTTGTGGCATATATCAGTAGTGTTCCTTTCTATTGCTGAGCTGTGTTCCAGGGTATGGATATAGCACAGCTTGTTTAACCATTCACCTATTGAAGGGCATCTTGGTTGTTTCAAAGGATTCTTTTAAGGTTCTGTTGATTTCTGTGTTTGGTTCTCCATGTTCCCTTTCTTCCTCATTGTCAAGCTTCCAAGTTGAATGTGGTTCAGAATGTGGTGGTCCATCTATCTCAGGTGTTCAATTGAGTCTTATTGTAGCTGTCATTATTTCAAACGCATTGAATTCAAAGCTCACTGATTTAAACCAAAGGTCATTGATCCTCCAGGGACTTCCATTTGCTTTGCAGGTTAGTAGTGATACAGTATCTTTATATTTATGGTGATCATTGAGTAAATAGTCTTAATACTTGTAGAGACAGAGACTCAAGTTTGAGTCTCAGTGTTACTACTTACTACCTGTTGTCCTCAAGAAGTTACCTAACCTTGAACCTTCATTTTCTTATCTCTTAAGAAAAAAAAAAGTATCAACCCTATCTCATAGGATTGCTGTGAGGAGTTAAATGAGATTACATAGGAAAAGTGTTTGGGGAACAGGAAATCACCCTACAAATGTTACAGTAATAGTCATAAAAGTAAATCATCCTTCATTAGTGTTTTAGAAAAAAAGTAGCAGTTTTGTAATTAGGATGAGTAGCTTTTATTAATGAGTAAGTATGTGGCGGGGTGGGATATCCTTGCTGGAAAAAAAAAAAGAAAATTAAGACCCAGTTTTTATAGAGTTAGAAGGCCAGAAGAACAGAGAGGAAGAGTGGTATTTCTGTATGCTGTAACGGATGACCTGTGTTGCAAATGTAATACCATCTGGCAGATGTGAGAAGAAATCATTTAAATCAACAGTGTCTGTAATGAGCTACCATCTGATTCCTGTTAATCAGGCCTTCCTTTTTCAAACCGTCTTCCCATGGTTTCCATGACCCTGTTCTCTCCTGCTTCTCCTTCTGGCTTATCACCATCATCTTCTTGGCCCTTAAATATGGAGTTCCCTGGGGATCATCCCTGTACTTCTCTTTCCATGACCTCTTCCCTGGCAATATCATGCCTTTACATCACTCTCCAAACAAAGCCTCCATCTGTGTCTCTAGCCCTGACCTCCCTCATTTCCATCCTGCTGGCTGGATGACTCTATCTCAAACTCAGTATTTCCAAAGCTGAGGTCATTTTTCTTACAAGATGGCCCTTCTTTTCGAATTCTTTATTTCTATCCATAGTTCTACCGTCTTCTCAGTCCCTCAGCGTTCTTCTCTCTGTCACCTCCCAACTCCCCCCAAATCTAGTCATCGTATTGATTCTTTGACCACAGTTTCTCCCATTTCCTCTTTCCTTTCCATTTCCGGCCTACATCTTTAGCCTTTTAACTAATATCCCACTTTCCATTCTCAACCACCGTCCATTCATCCCTCCTCAGCTTTGTCACGTGAATCTTCCACAGCTCTGTTCAGATTCTTCCTACTCAGTGTCCTTGATTGCTCCCCTTGTTTGTAGAATAGAGCCCAAATGGTTAGTCTAATACAAAATCTTCTGCATGATCAAACTGCTTTTGTAATCTTATATACTCAACTCCAGATGAACTGAAAGGCGGTAATATGAAACAAAACTCTTATTTTTCAGAATTCCACAATGGTTTGCTTTTCTAACTTCATTTAAAGTAATTTATGGGCATACTTTCCTTTTCTATGCTGGACCCATGTATGGTTTCTCTCAGTATTACCACAGAGTTACATATGGCAGGTGTTTAATTATTTATTGAATAAATGATTGGTCCTATGGTAGAAACTCAATTCTTGTTTGACCCATCCATTTAACAGGTAATTATTGAGAACCTTACTGTGGGTCAGGTAATTTGAGGCATTGGGATATAGTGGGCACAGTCAGTCAGTTTTTGTGTTTTTTTTTTAAATTTGAGTTTATTCTTCATTTAACTTCGAAAACACTACAATAATTGAATATTTTTTAAAAAACAGTAGCAAGTAGTGAGCATATTATGATTGTAGTCCTTCACTCATTCTCTACTGCATATAAAACGTCAGCAGTGAATGTTCTTCACAGGCCCCATAAAGAGATCCTACACTAAGCACCACCCCTGGGAGGACGTTCATCATCCTCATGTGCTTCAGCATCGTAACAGCTCTGTCTTTCCTGATTGGGAGCAAAGCCCACCAATTCTATTTGGTCCATTTCATCCTCTTCTACTTTCTTCCTCTCAGGTAGGAGTTTTTCCGGCAAAGAGATTTATCAGGAGAGAGAAAGCCATTCTCAGGAAAGTTTACCTTAAATTCAACGACTAGGCGACCCTTTTCATACTGTCCATGATAAAATGGCATGCCTTCATTTAGCACGTACATGGCCTTACATTCTAGCAGCAGTCTTAAAGATGTTACCATTGGATTATTTATGACTTCATACTAGGGTATCAACTTTGTACTTATGTCTAAAGCTAAGCTATCAGGCAGTTAGTTTAAGAATATATTAAATATTAAATAATTATACTCTGGTTGCCTGAAGCATATGGAATTTATCTGTTCAGTGAAGTGAGAAGTCTAGGTTAGGAGAAGAAAACGGGTGAGTTTTACAAAGGATCTTCCTAATAGAAGGAAGTAGTTGGAGAGGGGAAAAGAGAGTGAGGATATCAAGCTATTGAGGTCTCCTCCAGTTAGTCATTTCTTCTCGGGCAGGCAATTCCGTGAAATTAACATAATGTGCTCTTGGATCCTATACAGATGGCAATCAGGAATTATTTCCCTGTGAAGTCTGTGGAAGACGCTTTGCAGCAGATGTTCTGGTAAACATAAAGACATTTTGTAGATGTGTTTCATTGGAGTTAAATGAACTGTCAAGTCAGTGAGGAGGCCACAGTGGCAAAGATTAAAGACAGATGTGGAGGGAAAGCAAGGGGAGAAAAGTACATAACCTATGGCTGGCAGGCCCAGAGGACACTTAAGCAGATCAGTGCTGCCCCATTCAAAAGGGAACTTATTAAACATGGTCCTCTTGCTAAAAGGAAGCCAGATGAAAGTATCTTGGCACAGCTGATTGTCTCTTGAGAGGTTTTGGCTCTTTCGCCTTTTCTATAAGCATCAAAAATTCAAATTTTAAGGCCAAAGCACCAGGGAAATTAGCTAGTCAAGAGGAATGAACATTGAATTTGGAGCATCTGGAAACTTGGCTTTTAGCCTCAAATTTGTCACTAATTCTGACAAGTCCTTTAACCTCCCTCTGTTTCCTGCTTTGCCACGTATAAAGACAGAACTCTCTAGTTTCAGGGGTTTTATGTAATTTGAACAAAATGGATGTAAGGCTTGTTCCAAGACCTAATTGTTAATTAGATTCAAGCTAACTGCATGTCAAGTCCCCGGATTGATGCCTATAAAGTTGAATAAAAGCTTGATTTATTTCAAAATTAGGGAAACAAACAGGTAGTAGGCCCCCCATATTATGAAGGAGTTCCCAAGAAAAACGATTTAAAACAAAAATCTAAATGATAATGAACTGTTAGTTGGGACATTTAGGTCAAAGAGACTTGTTTTGAACTTAAAGAATTTGGACTATAAACCTGACTACATTTGGGGCAAAAGACTACCGAATGAGGTTGTAGGTTTTATTTCTCTGGGGAATTTAAAAGTGAAATATCTGTTCTAGTTAACCGCAGCTAGAGTTTGCTGGATCTAGAAGGGGAACTCACAGGGCCTGTTGTGGCCCAACAATCCACTAGGGAGCTGCCTTTGCTAACCCAGGACTGCACCCCATGAGAATGGATTTGACACCTAGAAGGTACCGTTTGAAGAGGGATCACTAAATGCCAAGTATTCTTGGGTCCTCTTGAGTTCTACTTCATTGACCCATTTCTAGGCTACAAAGAGCATTTGATCAAGTGGTGTGCTCTCTCTCGCCTTCAGTTTAAAATGGTATGGCTTGTTCGTAGCCAGGTGCAGTGATTTTCATGGAGCCTGTATTTTTTGGGTCTGGACAAAGCAACTAAGTGATAGCTATTATGAGTTACATGACCACCAAGGAAGAGGACTTAAGAGTGGAAGGCAAAGATCCTGGCATAATCCCATAGTGTTGCAGTGCAGACTTTATAAAAGTGGTACACAGGCAAAGCTCTGTGTGCTGGCTCCCTGGTTTTTGTACCAGAAATGCTGAGTACTTACAGGTCTACTGCCTGGACTAGTTTTCTCTGCCGATTGTCTTATAAGTATTGTAATATTTTAAAATTTAATATTATAAGCTTAGATTTGCTCTAAAATAAATGACTTCATGAATGTGAAATGTTTGGACACACTAAGGGAAAATGTCTTCATAACTTAAATGGAATTGGTGTATTTTTCATTCGTGGTATGGTTGTCCCAGTTGTTTCTTGCAGATGTTCTCAAATATTTCTTTGAAACCTCTCCACTCCTTTTCAGGAGTTAAGTGGTTTGATTTGCTGTGTGTAGAAAAGTAACCCAGTTAAACTCAATTTTGAAATGTTGAGTGGTAAGAAGAGTTTTTCTGAGAAGGTTCCACTGGTAAGAAGCTAAGTTTCCCTTTGCTGTATGCAAAGAGTTCCTTCAAAATGATGGGAAAACATTGTTAAGGTTATTGGGACTCAATTCCTGGATGACTTGTTTCTGGAATTTAAGAGCAGTGAAGGCAGTAAACAGAATAGAAGAAATAAGAAAAGTTCCTTGGCTTCAGTGAGTACCTCGCCGAATATCAGAAATAATTTATTTCAACTTAAACTAGAAAGTTTGCCTTTTCAACATTATTTAATGCTTGGAACTATTCATTGAGCCCAAGTGATAGAGTTAAATATGTAAGACCAAATTTTAAGTAAGTTTCTTTAGCTGAAGAGGCCTTTTATTGACCTTGCCCAAACACAGTATCTCGTTATGTGTAACATGGGTGAAGAGAGCCAGATGGATTTGCTCTGCTGTGATCTGAGAGTTAGAGAATGAACTTGGCTCTGAAGGTGCAACCCAGTCACTGCAGCAGGGGCTGCTTGAGTACACTGAGGCATTACGAACTTTGTGATTGTACATGTTAAAAATTTTAATCCCCACTCCTTCTTTTCTAGGAAAGGCATGGACCAATATGTAGAAAACTGTTCAACAAAAAGCGTAAAGCTTTCAATTCCTTAAAACAAAGATTACAGGGCACTGACATTCCCACTGTGTGGAAGGCTCCTCAATCCAAGGTACTATCGATATCTTCCTTGCTGTTCTTGATTATCTCCTTCAGTACATTAAAGCCTCTTTCTGGCTCTCTGGTTTCATTTTTGCTTGATAATGCAGTGTAATGTCATGTAAGTATAATCCACCTTTACTGTTTTCTTTTTAATCATGCTCACTTAGATTTCCAAATGTATTTCAGATACTTTCCAGATGTGGCAAAAAAATCTCGTTTATATTTTCATTAGAGTAGCATTAAATCCAGCAATTAACTTGGAAGACAGTCACTTTTAATCTTACATTTAAGTCTTCCTTTTAAGTTTTGTAATTTCTTTGTTTTTCTGATTGTTATTTTGTGTTTTCCCTCACTATTGTGACTTGCAAATTTTATTACTGTATTTTCCAAACCTCTTTTGGTACTTTTGGAAAACAAATTCTCTTTTTTCTCCAAATTTCACAGTTCTGTTTCTTGTAAATTCAAATCCTAGCTTTAAAAAATATTATAATGGTGAGATATATAGTCTAGGTTAGTATATGTTTTATTTTTTTGTAGCCTCAACCCATGAGAAAATCTTAACTGGAGACAACAACATGAAGACTTCATTAATGCGATTCGATCAGCAAAGCAGTGTACACTAGCCATTAAAGAAGGCCGGCCTCTCCCACCTCCACCCCCTCCGTCCATCAACCTAGGTGTGTGGCCAGTTTGGTTTGCTTTTGACATTTTACTCTTAACCAATTGAGGCTATGCTTGATTTTTGGCCTAGTCATTATGCCTTCCTCCTATAAACTCTAAAATTAACAATAGTAATTAAATTATATAAAAGTATTTATCATAAAATTTATATTATCCTATTTTTTTCAATTCTGCGTAAAGATTCTGTGTTTCCTTCTAACTCTACCTCAACATGAGTGCACCACTGCACCCAATGTCATGGCATTACAGAACTCCAGGGGATGCCCTTCACATCCTGGTTTATGAGAATGGAGCTGGGCAGAGCCGTTCAAGCAGTTCTGTAATAGCTCCATAGCATCAAATACCCACAGCTCTTTTAATTTTTTGAGATAAAAATATAAAATATAAAATCACCATTTTAACCATTTCAAGTTGTAATCCTGTAATCCATCCCCTGTCTTTCTGTAAATTAGAAATTAGGTCTAGAGGCATGATTAGATTAATGTTAACACAAATCCCTTATCAGGTATAGGATTTTCATATATTTTCTCTCATTCTGTGGACTGTCTTTTCACTCTCTTGATGGTACCTTTGATGCCCAAAAGTAATTTGATGAAGTCCAATTTACCTATTTTTTTCGTTTGTTGCCTAGCTTTTGATGTCAAATACTCCAGTATCTTGAAGTCTTTCCCCTGTGTTTTTTATTCTAACAGTTTTTATAGTTTTAGCTCTTATATTTAGATCTTTGATCCAGGTAATTTTTGAATGTGGTATAAAGTAAGATCATTGGAAGTTGGATATCTAGTTTTACATGTGGTACCTTTCTCAGCACTATTTGTTGAAAAGACTGTGCCTTCCCCATTGAAAGGTCTTGGCACTCTTATCAAAAGTCAATTGGCTATATATGTGAAGGCTTATTTCTAGGCTCTTTATTCTATTCCATTTTTCTATATGTCTGTCCTTATACCAGTACCACACTGTTTTGATTACTATAGCTTTGTGGTATGTTTTGAAATCAGGAAGTGGAGAGTCTTTTAAGATTATTTGGCTATTTAGAAACTTTGAGATTCCATATGAATTTTTAGGATGGGTTTTTTTTTCTATTTCTGAAAATGCCGTTGAGTTTTGATAGGGATTGCATTAAATCTGTACATCACCTTGGGTGTAGTTGTCATCTTAACAATATTGTCTTCCAGTCCGTGAACATGGAATGTCTTTCCATTCATTTATGTCCTCTTTAATTTCTTTTAGCAGTGCTTTGTAGTTTTCAGTGTGTGAGTCTTGCCTCTGGTTAAATTTATTTCTAAGTATTTTATTCTTTTGATGTTATTGTAAATGGAATTGTTGACTTTCTTTTCAGATTGTTAGTGTATAGACGTACAGGCAATTTTTGTGAGTTGATTTTGTCCTGCAATTTTGCTGAATTTTGCTTATTAGCTCTAACAGTTGGTTTCTGGTGTGGAATCTTTAGGGTTTTCTACATATTTGATTATGTCATTTGTGAACAGAAATAATTTTACCTATTTGTATGCCTTTTATTTCTTTTTTGTGTCTAAACCTTCTGGCTAGAACTTCCAATACGATGTTAAATAGCATTGGTGAAAGCAGACATCCTTGTCTTGCTTTCCATTGAGTATAATGTTAGCTGAGGGTTATAAATGACTATTTAAAGTGTAAGTAATAACATATTATGGGTATTATAACATTTGGAAGTGATATGTATGAAAATAATAGGATAAGGTTGAGTGAGGAAAATGAATGTATATTGTTGAAAGGTTCTTATGGTATACATGAATAGGTATAGCATTGTTTGAAGGTAGAGTATTATATCATAAAGATCCCTATTAATAAGCCCTAGAGTAAACATTTAAAAATATTGATGTATAGCTAATAAGACAATACATAGACTGGAGATAAAATGGAAAAAAATTCAATCTAAAAAAAGACAGGAAAAGAGGAAAAAAGGAACAAAGACCCGGTAGGATAAAAATAAATAGCAAGATGATAGATTTAAACCTAACCATATGGACAATTGCATATAAATGACCTAAACACTTAGGATAAAATGCAGAGATTGTCAAACTGAATAATAAAGCAATGTCCAATTATATGCTTTCCACAAGAAACACACCTTAAATATAAAGACACAAATAAGCAAGCCAGGCAGGTGACAAAATGAGGTGAGCCAGGTGGGCCTAGAGAGGCTACATCCTCCCTAAGGGACAGCTGCTCCTGCCTCAGCACACGGCTGCCTCAAAGGAACGCACACCCAAGGTTGCTGGGTCTGATTTCTCAAAGGATGGCAGAAATGCAGACTTCCTTATTTATAAATATCAGAAACTCAATTTTTTAGAAACTTCAGGTTTCAGTCTCTGAGATTAGAAGTCAGGAGGTCATTTTACTTGGAGGGGTGGGGACAACTGGGAGGCGGCTCAAGGGGGATTGGTGGGAACTCTCTGTGTCTTGATCTGGGCTGGTTTCATGGGTGTGCACAGTTTGTGAACATTTCATGGAGCCATACACTTATGATTTGTGCTTTTCCTCTGGATAAAAAGAGAAATACCAGCAATGTCTGAACAATTGTAGATTGACATGTTAAAAGCACAGGAAAAGATAGATATGCATTCAAATAATAATCATAAAACTGAAGTAGCTAATACTAATATCAGGAAAAGTAAACTTCAGGGCAAGTATTATTAACAGAGATAGTAATTAAAAAGATATATTCATCAAGAAGACCTATCAGTCTGAAATGCTTGTAACATTTTGACCCAATTGACATCTATAGCTATAGTGTGATACACAGCAACAGCAGAATATAATTGTTATCAAGTACACATGTGACGTTCAACCAAGATAGGCCATGTGCAGGAGCACAAAGTGGGTCTTAATAAATCTAAAAGGACTGAAATCATACAGACTATGTTATTTGACCACAACAGAATTAAATTAGAAATTAATGATGAAAATATATCTAGAAAACTCCTGAATATTTGGAAATAAACAAATCATTTCTAAATACTTCATGGATCTAAGAAGAAAGAACAAGAAAAATTAGAAAATATTTTGAACTGAATGGTAATGAAAACATATCAAAATTTGTGGGATTCAGCTAAAGCAGTGCTTAGAGGGAAGTTTATAGCTTTAAATGCTTATATTAGAAAAGAAGAAAGGTTTAAATCAATTGCCTTAAACTTCCTCTTTAAAAAGTTAGAAAAAGAAGAACAAATTACACCTAAATTAAGTAGAAGGAAGAAAATAGTAAATGTAATTCATCATATTAACAAAATATTTTTTAAAGCATATGATCATCTCAGTAGCTACAGGAAAAAAGCCTGTGAGAAAATGTAATACCCATACATGTTTAAAAAAGAAAACTCTTAGAAGGGTAGAAATAGAAGGGAACTTCCTTTTAATAAAGGACATCTCTGAAAAATCTACAGCTAATATCACACTTAACGGTGAAAAGCTGAACAGTTTCCCACTGAATTCAAGAAAAAAGCAAGGATGTCCTTTCTGACCACTTCTAGTTAACACTATACTGGACATAGTACCCAGTGTAGTAAGAAAAAATTATATATTTTATACACACACACATACATACATACACATAAATTTAAAGGTTGGAGAGGAAGAAGTAAAACTATCCTTATTCACAGACAACATGATCATGAATGAGTAAATGTAGAAAATCTTAGGAAATTACAAAAAAAGCTACTGAAATTAAAAGTTCATTTAACAAGCTTTCAGGTTATAAGGTCAATATACACAAGTGAATTGTATTTCTATATACTAGGCATAAACAATTGAAAAAATGAAATGAAAAATGCCATTATAATCATGTAAAAAACATGAAATACTTAGGCATATATTTAACAAAATATGTGTAAGACTTTTAAAATGAAAACCACAACACATTGCTTAGAGAAATTAAAGAGGACTAAAATAGATGGAGAGATTTACCATTTTCATGGTTTGGAAGACTCATGCATTATGTTATGATGTCAGTTCTCCCCAGATTGATCTATGGACTCAAAGTAATTCCAGTGAAGATCCCTGCAAGTTTTCTTTGCCAAGTAGGAATTGACCAGCTGATTCTAAATTTACACAGAAATTCAAAGGATCTTGAATAGCCAGGATAGTTTTGATAAAAGAATAAAATTGGAGGACTTACACTACCTGATGTCAAGACCTACTGTAATGTTACAGTAATCATGACAATTTGGTATTAGTATATCAATTGAACAGAAAAGAGAATCTAAATATAGATCTCCCCCCAATCTATGGGCAGTTGATTTTTAACAAAAGTAATTCAACATGGGAAAGGATAGTCTTTTTTTTTTTTTTTTTTAATTTATTTAATATTTATTTATGGCTGTGTTGGGTCTTCGTTTCTGTGCTAGGGCTTTCTCCAGTTGCGGAGAGCGGGGGCCACTCTTCATCGCGGTGCGCGGGCCTCTCACTATCGCGGCCTCTCTTGTTGCGGAGCACAGGCTCCAGACGCACAGGCTCAGTAGTTGTGGCTCACGGGCTTAGTTGCTCCGTGGCATATGGGATCTTCCCAGACCAGGGCTCGAACCTGTGTACCCTGCATTGGCAGGCAGATTCTTAACCACTGCGCCACCAGGGAAGCCCGAAAGAATAGTCTTATACTATACACAAAACTTAATTCAAAATGAATCATTGACCTATAAAGTGCTACAACTATAAGATTTCTAGAAAAACCAAACATCTCTGATCTAAGAGTCAACAAAGATTTTTTAAGCAGGACACAAAATGCAGCAACAGGTTTTTAAAAAGGAAGTTGATAAATTGGGCTTCACCAAAATTAAAAACATTAGTTTTGAGAGACACCATTAGGAGAATGCAAAGGCAAGGTACAGGATAAGAAAATATTTATAATACATGTATCTGATGAAAGTCAAATATCAAGAATATATAAAGAAGTCTTATAACTCAATAATAAGACAACAACCCAATAAGGAAAAGGCAAGAGATGTATTTGAACAGAACATCACAAAATAATGGTCAATAAGCATGTGAAAAGATACTCAACATCATTTTCATCAGGGAAATGTAAATTAAAACCACAGTGAGATACCACTACACACCCACTTGAATGGCTAAAATAAAAAACTGACAATACAAGTGATGGTTAAGACATGGAACAACTGAAACTCTCATACGCTGCTGCTGCTGCTGGGAGTCTAAAATAGTACAGCCACTTTGGTATTTTCTTAAGTTAAACATACACTTACCTATGCAGTGATTCCACTCCTAGGCGTTTGTGCAAAAAAATGGAAAACATGTCCTTAAAAAAGACTTACATATTAATGTTTATAGCAGCTCCATTTAAGTAGCATAAACTGAACATGACCATCAACAAGTGGATGGATAAACAAACTGGAATATTTACAAAATGGAATACAACTGAACAGGAAGAAGAAAGTGCAACTATACATGCAGCACACCATGGATGCTGTCTTGTAGTAAGATATAGAAGAGGTAAAACTTATCTTTAGTGACAGGAAAATAGATCTTTGGTTGCTTGAGTCTGGGTTTGGGGGAATTATTGACTGAGAAGGGGCATGAAGGAACTTTTGGAGGTAAAGACTTGTTTCATATTTTAATTGGGGTGGTTACACAAATGTATGTATTTTTCAAACTGTACACTTAAAATAGGTGCATTTTAATGCACGTAAATTTTTCCTCAAAGTTCATTCTAAAAAGTATAAAAAGGGAATTCTCTGGTGGTCCAGTGGTTAGGACTCCACACTTAAACTGCCGAGGGCGCGAGTTTGATCCCTAGTTGGGGAACTAAGATCCCGCAAGCCAAGGGTCGCAGCCAAAAAATAAATAAATAAAATAAAAAGTAAAACAAACAAAACCAAAGTGTAATACTATAAAAATCATCCGAAAAATAAATCATCTGAACTTCAGTACCAGAAAATACTCTTAATAATTGCTTCATTTTTGCTAGGTGCTTATGAAAATTAACTTGAAATCATGTGTTGTCTTAAGATGTTCCATAGAAAGATCTATGGCTATGATTTTGGTAATACTTTGGCAACAAGCTTTGTATAATAAAAGCATCTTTTATGAGAACTACTTCATTTTAATAGCAGAAGCTGCAGGGTTGATGGCTACCTTCTAGTTCTTTAGTTGAATAGTGAAACCATGTCAGATGGTCTGCTGTGTGAATTTCTCTAATTTCCACATTGGATTTAAAATGTGGGGATTATTGTTTCTTTAAAATAAATAATTCCCTTTGTAAGGCCTCATCAAGTGTACAGTTTATTTTTCTGCCCTTTACATTTTTATGCTAAAATACAGTTTTATAATTAAATTCTTCCCTATGCCCTTATTATAATTTTATGCACCAAGCAAAATGATTACCTCCAATAGCACATTTTCATTACTATTCAATTATTTTGATTGTGCAGGGATTTTATATTAGCCCATATATTCTCCAGCTTAAATACTTAGAAAATTTATACAGATATTACTAGTGTTATTAATCATATGGCCTAGTATGTATGAGTTTGCAAGTAATTTCCATTTTTTTTCCAGCATGATTCCTTATTTCATGGCTCAGTTTTTGTGAAGTGCATATATTTATTCTAATTCTTACTGACTTAAGTAAGTTTGCCAATCATTCAACTTTCCAGGATTATGTGACAGTTTATGAGGGCAGTGATATAGAATATTTACAATTGGGATTTTCAGTGGTCCTGGGACATTTGGTCCACGTTTCACAGGGCTATGTAGACGTGGGTACTCAACAAAGTGCTTGCATTTTTAAATGATGCTTGTTTTTCTACTTTAATCTTTTATGAGATATGGAATAAGACATTAAAAATCATTATCAGGAATCCCCTGGTGGTCCAGTGGTTAAGACTCCAAGCTTCCACTGCAGGGGGCACGGGTTCTATCCCTGGTCAGGGAACTAGGATCCCGCATGCTGCACGGTGTGGCCAAAAATAAATAATTAATTAGTTAGTTAGTTAGTTATAAATCATTGTCTATTGAAATAGCACATAGTGATTTTTATGACATCATTATTGATAGAGGAAGAGGTGACTCAGATTGAGATGAGGGCCGAACGTGTAGCTCAGTCATGCTGTGTTCAAATTATTGTTGCAAGAAAAGAGTTTTTGCGTTCTCAGTAGATTTGACGTTCTCTTCCTCTGCCCCTTAAGTCTGGGCTTCATGTTCCTCCTGTGGACTCCTGGAGGACCTAGTGCTTCCTCCTTTCAGAGCTTATTCCCCAGAGTGGTAATTGTCTGCTTCTTTACCTAGGCCTCTAGTCGTCTCTAAGATTTTTGTCAGCAGGGAAATACTACACTTCAACTTGGTTTCCTCCACAGTGGCATATAGTGCCAAACACACAGAAGGGTGCAATGAATGAATGAACAAGTGGGATTAAGGAAGCAACACAGTCACTGCCATAGTCACTGTCTTTGCCCAAACTGAGTCTGGTAGCAGCATTTCTGATATAAACCTTGACTTTTCAGCTGGTAAAACTAAAGAAATAACCCCTGAACCACGAACCCAGTTCTAGATGTTTTTCCACACCATTGTAAATGAGTTCTGCATGATAATGGCACTTTCTATTTTACTTTTCATAACCAGTTTCTTTCCTGTTTGATAGTTGGAACACAACCTGGCTGGGCCTGTTTCCTTATAGTTCCAGCATGTTCTACCCACCCACTGTACCAGGCCCTACTGTGGATTATCATAGTTAACTTTCATAACAACTCAATGATACAGGTGATATGTAGGTACTGGGGAAATTGAAGCTTAAGGAGGTTCAGAAACGTGCCCAAGTTCACACACATGGTAGGTGAAGAGCTCAGCCTCAAAACCAGTCAGGCAGGCTGCAGAGCCTTCACCATTGCTATTTCATTTTATTTTGTTCTATTTTATTTTGTCCTGTTTTATTTTGTTCAAGGAATTTGTCACCATGGGAAAATTTTGTTTCTGTATTAGAATGCTTAGTCCTTGATTACAGAGACATTGTATCCCCAAGTTGCTTGGAGCATAATAGGTGTTCAGTAAGTATGGAATTAATGATGAAGTAATGCCTTCCAGAGTGTGCAATAAACTGTTAGGTTAAGTGCTAACCATTTCTTTCATTCCAATTTCTTACATATTCCAATTCTTTCATTTTATGAGTATTCATTTTAGGAAATGATTTGTTCAAGTAGAAAACTCCCCAAACTGCTTTAAAAGATGTCTTCAAAAAACTCTTAGCTTTGAAGACATCACTGCCTTAAATACCCATTCGCACATGTAGGAATTTTGACACTATACTAAACCAAACTTCCATACAGAGTTTAAGGTGGTGCTGTTTCAGGTCCTTCCTGGGGAGAGAGGTAGTTATTCTCTTATGTCACACCATATCCACTTTGTCATCCCTTCAAGGCGCCTAAAGCAAAACAACACAACACAACCCCCACGGTCCCCCTTGCTTTGGAGCAGGAGGCTCCAGCCTGGCTTTGAAACATGTGAGCATCTCCACGTTCTGGGAAGACCTTGGATCTTTCTCACTTCTCCTTTCTCCCACTGTCTAGTAATTGCAAATGAGACAAATTGAGACCAGTGGGTATTCCCCAGAACCTCAGAGGACCCCACGCCCCCAGAGCTGCCAGAG
The DNA here is from genome assembly GCF_965194825.1 of Balaenoptera physalus. Lineage (NCBI taxonomy): Eukaryota > Metazoa > Chordata > Mammalia > Artiodactyla > Balaenopteridae > Balaenoptera > Balaenoptera physalus. Next base: position 21,229,993 of record NC_138888.1, on the reverse strand, counting down.
AGGTTCTAGCACTGGAAGCTCTTCCCTTTTCTGTTTTGGAACTCTCACCTGTTCCCTTTTCCTAACCCCCTTTCTGAACATATTAATTGCTTCCTCACTTAGGAGTTCAGTGGGAAAATCTAGCCACTGCAGAAGGAGTGTGACATTGGTTTCAAATCCCATCCCCCAAACCCACATTTTGAAACATCTTACTCCCTCTGTAGCTCCATAACTTTTGTATAAACTTCTGTCCCACTCGGTACCACAACTTGGGCTTCTGAATCGTCTGTGCCCTTCAGTCATCAATATCAGTATTCTGTGATTCTAGGACTCCTTTCTTTACATAATCGTCCACTAAATAATTCATTTAATTGGGAAGTTCCTAAGTATATATAATTAATCTATTTTCTGAAAAACACCATAGCATGTAAACATTTTAAGGGAACACTCTTAATTGAAATAAGTGCGTAGGTAGAAAAATTTACCCCACCTTGTCCTTTACTTGAGCCCTTGCATGTCTCCCCCTCTGGAATAGGCTGTCTCAAACCAGAGTTTGGTACCTCTCTTTCATGTTGGAGCAGAGTTCATATTCTATTTACTTCATTTCATGTAGTCCCTTCCAGAGTTGTTTTTGAAATGTTAATTGCCTTTTTGTTGTTATCTTTACATTCAGATTATATTCAGTGTCCATATTGTATGAGGAGATTTAATGAAACCGCCGCCAATCGACACATTAATTTCTGCAAGGATCAATCTTCTCGCCGAGTCTTTGATCCAGCCCAGGCAGCAGCCAAATTGGCATCCAGGGTACAGGTGAATATCTCTCCCCAAGTGCTGGCTCTTGTGCCCTTACATGCCTAGGGAAAGCAGGTAGAATTTGCTAGGGAACCTAAATTACGCATCCTGAGAAGTGTAAGGATCAAGATAGCCAATTACTGTCACTCATCTTCATGGGACTTGGCTTCTTTTTGAGGGCTGCTTTCCAGCTAACAGCACCTTTGGGTGTTGTAGAAAAAAATTTTCTACAGTGTTTGAAGCTTCTTAGGTTGAAGACGTAGGTGTATAAGTAGTGTTTCTGTAGTATTATGGTAAAATTCTAACCAATGGTGGTTATCAGCCTTAACCACCTCAGAAAGAATCTTGAACCTGAGGTGACACTGGCCTAAGTGGGGGAAGCCGTCACAAGGAGGCCTTGTTCTGCAGGTCATGTGTTTGCTCTGTGGAGAAGGGTCTTCACCCCATTCAGAGCCACAGTCAGCAATTTAAAGTAAATGGATAAAACAGCTGTTATAAATAGGTACAAATAAGTAAAATAACACTGGGCCAGGAAGACAGATTTATAAAAACAACACCGGAGAGAGCACACAGCTCCGTACACGTCAGAGGTGCCGGGGACATAGCTTACAGCATACCATGAAAACCGTTAGTTTCATAAACATGGCTTAGATAACAAGAAGAAATTAAATTGTTCTGAATACTTAACAGTGTGAAGCATGTTTAGAAAGATTTCCATGATATCCAATATGTAATAGGGATGGGACCCTCTCTAACGATAGCACACCCCACGGACTATGGACCTGAGCTCTAGCTCAACATATACTAGACAGTTACTGAATATCTGTGCTGAAGCAGCCACTGTGCCAAGTGCTGGTTGACCAAGGATTTGTGATTCGGAGGAGGAGGTGGCCTTGGAAACAATGCAGTAGGAAGGTGTAGTGGTTGGCATATATAGGAGCGAGATGGAGGCAGAGGCCACTTGTGATTCAGCAAAGGCTTCAAAGAGGAGCAGATACTTTCTGCAAAATAGCAAATGGGTTTACCAGTCTAGATTTGAAGTTGGGAAGGACATTGTGCACAAAGTGTCCAGCTCGTGACCTGAGGAGCCCACCATGTGGAGCAAAGCCTAGAGTGCCTGTGGGTGAGTGACGGGAGGGACAGTCAAGGTGAGCGTCAGAGCCACAAGGGCTTTAAGCCAAGCTGGCTCAGAGAGGAGGAAAAAGGGGATTAAGTGAATAGGTGCCCTAAATCTGAGGCCAACCAGCCTGAGGGCCTGGAAGCAGGAATTGAAAGTTCCCTGGAACCCAGGAAGTCCTCATGTCCATCTTTCCATCTTTCCGTTTTGTCTCTTCTTGCTACTCTGCTGTACTTTCTCTCCTCCCTGCAGACTGACCTTCTCAGCTTTTCTGTCCAACCATCCGTCACTAGCCTCATGTGTCCTTCTGTATGCAGCGTAGACTGGTCACATAGTGCAGATCGGAGTGACATGGAATTGGTTTTTTAGAAAGGTCACCCTTGCAGTTAGTGTTCAAGATGGTTTGGCGAGAGCCTGTTAGAAGCCACACGACAGGAAAGGAAAATGAGGGCTCGGAGTAAGAGGACTAATGGGGTGTGTGTGTGTGGAGGAGCGGGTAGATTTAAGAAATAGTTGTTGGGACGGAGAAGCTGATCGAATATAAGGTAAAAGAGGATCAGGGTTGGCAAAAAGGTTTTTAGCTCCAGAGCCTGGCAGATAATACCACACATCTAGATAAAGGAACACAGGAGGCAGCAGATAGGTGTGTTGGTGGGGCAGGCAGGGTGGTTATGATAACTATAGTTGTAGAGATTCAATCTTTACACCTGAAATATCATGGGAAGCAGTGCAATATAGAAAGAGCCCAGATTTTTCAATCAGTAGTCAGGGTTTGACTTTCAGTTTTATATTATCTACAGGTAAACTTGGAAAAGTTACTTAAATTCTTTGAGGCTCACTTTAACGTGTGTCTTGCCGAGCTGTTGGGAGGATTATAGGTAATACCAGTACAGTGCCTTGCACACAGGGTGCCCCGGCCTTTTCCTCTTTCCACATTGCCCCGCCCTCCTTCCCCTCTCTCATGGTCTTTTCCTATAGTGGGAGAGGCACCACAATTTGGGGGGGAATATGACTGCTTTGGGCTTGACTTCAACTTAGTTTTGGAAAAAGGACAACTCTACCTATACTTCCTAAAGCAGTAAAGGGTGCATTATGTTTCTTCGAACGATTCTTCTAAGCAGTCCACAAAGTTAGTGGGCGTCAGTGGGCCCAAGGGGAGCAGAGGGAAGCAGCGGACGGAAGTGCTTTTTATTCCTGAAGAAGGCCAGCTGGCTGTCCTGAGTGCAGCCAGTGACTTGGCCCTGTTCCTCTCCTTGTTTTCCAGAGCTAAGTGGTGATTGGGAACACAGAAGAAAAATTGCTTGCTTTCTGAATTGCTTGCTTTCTGAGTAAACTCGCTGTAGAGTGTATTTGAACAGCAGCGCTGTTTCCCTTATGCCAGCTTCACCACTCTGGGGCCCTGCCTAATAGTGGAGCTTATTCAGAAGGAGAACAAAAAGGGAGGTGTTGTTTCAGTTTTGAAGGGCTGTTAACAGCACAGCTGAAATGTGTTTCTATTTTAAACATAATCAAGTATAAAAATGTGTTATACCCTTAACCAAAAGAGACCAATATGGGCCTCTGAAAATAGCTTTCTTTGTTTGGCTGGGGATGAGCTGCCTGCTCTAGCCTCCTAGCTGTCCTTGCCCAAGTGAGGAGTCTCACTTGGAAGAACAGGTTATCTTTATACTGGAGTTGCCATGGAGATGTTGAGGGATCAGTAGCGAGGTAGAAAGGAGTATACAGAGGAGCTCCCAAGGAACCTCTCGGTCCTTCTTCTGTATTAATGTGGCTATTCTGCTACTGCTGCTCAGCAGGGAGGGGAGCGGCATGGAGACGTTGGAATTCCATGTTTAAAACACTTGCTGCCTGCCAGTGTCTGTTTTTCTTCTCTGTTCATGTATTTAAAAACAAAATCATCTTCAAGTGTAATGAAAAACTAAAATGTTCCATAACTATCCTTATTGACATTAAGTGATTTCTTATGTCTCCATACAACTAATTTTACAGGATTAACATATCACCACTCCACCAAGGGCTTGATTATGGAATGAAAGCTCTAAAACCCAGACATGGTTTTGAGCCCCAGCAGGGAGGACAGGAATGAGGCTACTAAGGTGCAGGGTGCGCGTGTCCCCCTCCCCTGGGTGTCGCAGGTCCCAGACATGGCTCCAGCCTGCTGCTGGTGAAGGGGAGACAGCTTTACCTCCTGTGTGCTACCTGAGGTTACAGAACTCGTCCCCTCTGCCCCCTCTCTCTCTGTCTCTCTGTCTTTCTGTCTCTCTCTTTCTCTGTCTCTCTGTCTTTCTGTCTCTCTCTCTCTCTGTAGGGTAGGGTTCAGATGAGTCCAGAAAAAGGAACAACTGTAACCAGTGCCGTGGGAGCTCTGCTGCAGAACAGGGCCCTGGAGGCCAGTGTGGTCCCAACCAGGCCAGGTGAGCTGGAGTGAGCATCTCAACTATCGAACGACAGAGTCAGAGGGGGCCACTGTTGGCTTTGGGATTTGCTGGCAGTCAGCAAAAGCTATGACATCCAAAGTTGCTTTGGGATATAAAGATATGTGGGTTTGTTTGAGGTTAAAACTTATTTGCCAAGAAAGGATATTTCCTAATTTACCAGGATTAGACAACTCTGACAATGTACAAGGTCAGATCTGATTACAACAGCGGGGTCTAGAACCAATGTTCTCTGTTCTGGTAAAATTAAAAAGAGATTAAGGTTTGAGATGGCAGTGTGCCAGGTATTGTGTTGAAAATAAGGGAAGAAGATGAAATCACTGTCTCAGAGAGATATCCATACTCCCATGTTCATTACAGCATTTTTCAAATAGCCAAGATATAGAAACAACTGACGTGTCCGTTGATGGATGAATGGATAAAGATGGGGTATATATTATTCAGCAATAAAAAGAAAAGGAAATCCTTCCATTTTCGACAACATGGATAAACCTGGAGGGCATTATGCTAAGTGAAATAAGTCGGAGAGAAGGAGGACAAATACTGTATGCCCTCACTTATGTGTGGAACCTTAAAAAGTTAAACTCGTAAAAACAGAGAATAGAATGGTGGTTGCCATGGGTGGAGGGTAGGGTGGGAGAAATGGGGAGATGTTGGTCAAAGGGTACAAACTTCCAGTAATAAGATGAATAAGTTCTGGGGATCTGAAGTACAGCATGGTGACTCTAGTTAACAGTACTGTATTATACACTTAAAAACTGCTAAGAGAGTAGATCTTAAATGTTCTTACCACATACACACTAAAGTAACTATGTGAGGTGAGGGGTGTGTTAACTAACCTTATTGTGGTGATCATTTTGCAATATATACATGTATCAGTTATCATATTGTACACCTTACACTTATACATATATTCAGTTAGATCTCAGTAAGGCTGGAAAAAAAGAAAAAAGGGAAGAATTTCCTCCCTAGAATGAAATAATTTCTTCAAAGTAGCGGAAAGGTATGACCACCATTATAGTACTTACTATATGCTTGACCCATTTCATTTAATCCTCGCAATAATCCTCCAAATGTTTTAATCTATGGAAAGGGAAACTGAGGCTCAGTTAAGGCACACAACTGGTAAACAGCAGAGCTGGATTAGATATCTACTGTGCTTTCTCTCTTCATTGAGCTGCATTAGTAATAATGGGCATTCTTCTTTATGATCAGCATGTACTGTGAAGGCAATATGAATTAATTCATGATCATATTGGCCCATCTGGTCACAAGTCTTATTTTGAAGGTATTATCAGAACCAGAATAAGAAGTGCCAGTTTCACAGTCAAAGTAATAATAGCACTATAAATTTTTATCATTAGTTTTTAAATTCCTCATGAGTTGCTTATCATGGGTTTAAAAATTGAATTGATATTTAAAAAATTTCCCCACAGCCATCTAAACTCAAATCATTAGTTTTTTCCTGATCTGTAAAAACTTAACAATGGGGTAGGTTTTAGTTTTCACTTAGAACAAAAATTATTCAAATTATATATGTGTTCTTTTGGTAAAACTTCCACTAGCAAGCTTTTTTCTAAACTGTAACAATTAGTGTCCTTCAGAAAAGACAATTTCTTTCTACTATGGCTTCTTTTCTTATTTTTTCAACGAATATATTATAATGCTTCCCTTCCAGTGAAAAACATCCCTTTGATTTTGAGGTTGAAGCTTATTTGCCAAGAGGGAATATTTCTTAATTCATCGGGATTAGACAACTCTGACAGCGTGCCAAGTCAAATCTGAGTACAGCCTCGGAGTCCAGGATTTGCATTCCCCGCTCTAGTAAACCTGGAAAGAGACTGGGAATCGGGGGAGACAGGCGTAGTGTTGAAAATAGGGGAAGAGTGCCTTCCGTGAACTAAATAATTTCTTTAAAGCAGCAGCAAGGCACCAGTGGAAAGGTCCTGAATTAGGGCTTAGCAGTCCCGTGTCCCAGTATGTGGCATTAAGCGGGACGCTACAAAGACACCATTCTGATACACTAGGAAACAGAGGAGTAGGCCAGCAGATCTAAGCAAAACAGTATTATATTTGTTCTTGACTAGTTAACGGTGGTTTATAGCTACTGTGATGTTGCTAAGTAAAAGGCAGAGTCCGGCAGGGCCCACACTGGGTTCTGTGCCAACCTGACCTCACCGTCCACTGCTTCCTCTCAGTCCTGCTCACTCCTGGCTCAGGGCCTTTGCACGGGCTGCCCCTCTGCTGAAAACCAGAACCCTCCCTCACTGATCTGCACTGCTGTCTCCCTCCCTCCAGTTCTCTGCTGAGTGTCCTCTTCCCGGTGCGCCTCGCCCACACCCTCTGTATTTAGAAGTGATCAGGGCCTCCATCATTCTCTTTGTAGTTTTTCAAAGTGGCATTTATCATCATCTAGTATTCATTACAGGTTTGTTTATCTCCTTCCTGTCCCCCCACCCCCAGAAAAAGGGATGTAAGTTTCAAGAAGGCAGGGATCTGTCTGCTTGGTCTATTTTGTATTGTGCTGCTATATCCCTAGCTGTTAGAATTGTTCATGGCAGTTATGAAGTGCTCAGTAAATACTTTTTGAATGAAATATGTTGGAGAAAAATGGGTATCTTAAGTCTATAATTTCTCACTTAGATTACTGGCATATGATAGAATTGTCCTGTTAATTAGCTTTAAGAGGTAGCTTTTTGTTTTATTTCAGGCTTAAGATGCTTTTTCAATTTAATTTCTATTCTTTCCTGTGGCCTCACCTGTTTACATTTAAAATTAAAATTGTCAGGGTTAGTGTGCCTTTAAATTAGTCACATTTCATTCGGAGCCATTCTGGGGAGGAAGCAGAAGTCTACTGAGGGGAGGTTAATTTTGAAAACTCTTTAAGGCTTGGAGAAAAGCACTGAGTCCCTCTCACTAATGTAAACAGGCCCTTACGTGAATCAGATTCGCATCTGCTGGCCATTGTTTTTGTTCTGGTCAGTATTAATCTATTTGTAATATGAGGGTCTTTTAAAAATTGTTGTTGGTCTTGCTATTTCTAGATTTACAGTCGATAGTTAGGCTAGTTGGTGTCACTCGTCTTCCACATAAATCCTTTACTGTCTTCATCTAGCTGGTAGTTAGCCCTCTAAAACTCTAGCTGTCATTCTTCAACTCTCTTGAGTAAAATAAGCATTTAGAATCTCTCATTTATAACATTTTGTTCTGAATTCTCAGTCAGGGGAAATGTGTGTCAGGCACAATCCTTATCCGTCCCAGAGTCTTCTAAGAAGTTATGTATGTACAGGAAAATCTCTGCCCAAGAGAACATGTGACATTACATGAAGTTGATACACAGCTGCCATGGATGTTCAAAAGGATTCATTCACTCAGCACATAGTTATTGTGTATGGTTGTTTCTTATACCCATGGATTCTTTAAAAAGTCTAGGGGGAGAGGCAGTCAATAATTATTATATCTAATATTTAACAGTGGGATATAAAAGTCCTAAGGGAATCAAGAGATCAACTTTGCTGAGGAGGCTTTATGGAGGAGGTGACAGTCTGAGAGAGAGGAAGCTTTATAGAGGTAGAGGCATTTGGGATGAGCTTTCAGGATGAGCTACATTTTTTTTTTTAACTCAGCCTCAGTTTCTTTGTTTTTAACTTATTTAGTTGTGCTGGGTCTTAGTTGTGGCTTGCCGGCTCCTTAGTTGCAGCTCGCCGGCTCCTTAGGTGAGGCATGTGGGCTCCTTAGTGTGGCATACGAACTCTTAGTTGCAGCATGCATGTGGGATCTAGTTCCCTGACCAGGGATTGAACCCAGGCCCTCTGCATTGGGAGCACGGAGTCTTTTTTTTTTTTTCTTACTATATTTTTTTTAACATCTTTATTGGAGTATAATTGCTTTACAGTGGTGTGTTAGTTTCTGCCTTATAACAAAGTGAATCAGCCAGAGATATACATATATCCCCATATCTCCTCCCTCTTGCATCTTCCTCCCACCCTCCCTATTCCACCCCTCTAGGTGGTCACAAAGCACCGAGCTGATCTCCCTGTGCTATGCGGCTGCTTCCCACTAGCTATCTATTTTACATTTGGTAGTATATATAAGTCCATGCCACTCTCTCACTTCGTCCTAGCTTACCCTTCCCCCTCCCCGTGTCCTCAAGTCCATTCTCCATGTCTGCGTCTTTATTCCTGTCCTGCCCCTAGGTTCTTCATAACCATTTTTTTTTTTAGATTCCATATATATGTGTTAGCATACAGTATTTATTTTTCTCTTTCTGACTTACTTCACTCGGTATGACAGACTCTAGGTCCATCCACCTCACTACAAATAACTCAATTTCGTTTCTTTTTATGGCTGAGTAATATTCCATTGTATATATGTGCCACATCTTCTTTATCCATTCATGGGAGCACGGAGTCTTATCCATTTCACCACCAGGGAAGTCCCAGGATGAGCTAGATTTTGACCAATGGAGAAAAGTTGCAGAAGGAATGAATAAAGATATGGAAATAAGAATGCAGAGGACATACTCTGGAAACAAATGGCCCATTTGGCCAAAGCACGGAGAAGAACTGGGGTTAAAGTTAGAATGGAAGGCTGGCACTAGAGCAAGGAGGGCCCTAAATGCTTGGCGAGATGTCCAGACTCTATGTGATTAACACCGATGCTGGTGTCACATCCCCAGGCATGCGCATCTGTGTAAGTTAGACTATTATGATGACCTAGAAGCTTTTTGGTTCTAGACACTTTAAGTTAGTCTGCAAAAATGTCTCTTGAGAAGGAGCATTTTTTTTTTAATTGCCATGTAAGAAATTAATGCTTACTGTAGAAGATACTGGAAAATGGTATAAAGAAATGGTATAAATGGTGTAAAGAAAAAGTGTAAAGAAAATAAAAAACATCCATAATTCCACACCCTGTTAACATTGATATCTCTTTTCATTTTTTCTCTTTATACTCCTTTTTTGTTTTCCTTTTATCAAAGCTAGGATCATAGTCTGTGTACGCATCCTGATTTTTTTCACTAACAAACTTTGAACATTTCCCTATGGCAAAGAGTTTCTTTAAAAACATAGTATCATATCACAAAAATACAATGGAACTTGTTTATCTGTTTTCCTGACTTGAATAGGTAGGTTGTTTCTACTTTTTTGCTGTACTGAATATCTCCCTTCTTCATGGACAGTAGCCCATGCTTAGCTGTACACTCTTCTAAGCTCTTCGTATATTAATCTTCGTTAATCCTCATTTAATCCTCAAAGTAACACAGGGGAGTAGACATATTATTCATATCCCTAGTTTACAGGTGAGGAAAGCACAGAGAGGAAAAGCAACTTGCACAAGTAATTTTTAATAGGAAATGGTAGAGCCAAGCAAATCTTTATCTACTTTGGGAAAACTGGGTCAAAAAATATAAAGATTAAGGAGATAATTATATAAACATATATTTATATATTATTATATATTACATTATTTAGTACATATTATATACTAGTATATATTATATATTATTTAGTAGGTATATATTATTTAGTAGATATATGTTAGGAAATTGTTTTAGAAAAAGGTGTGGCTCTTCCTTCATTCTCACGAAGATTCTAATGTTCAGATGGGAACTGAGTTTATAGCCTAGTCAGCAAATATCTACATGGCTATTTTCTCAAGGGTTTTGATATAAGAGTGACAGATTTACAGGGACGGTACCTCTGGGCAGCAGCTTCTCCAGCACCTTTATACAGAGAGACTAAGATCACTGTGAAAATGTCGTTCTGGGTTCTAGAGCTGCGTTGCTTCATATATTTAGTGAATTGCCTATGAAATTTTGTTGGTGTAGGTTCTGCTTTGGTGTCTGGAGCCAGTGGATTTGATCAGGTTATAAGCATCTTCCCTGCACTAGCCTCCCCTCCTTACCTAACCTAATTGCGTAGCAAATGTCATGAGTATTGAAGGGTCAGTTGCTGATTCCTTGGAAAAAATAAAACTTGGAGATCTTTGGGTAATACGAACACTGAGTTCTTTCTATCCTGTGTTCTTTGATATTGATTCACCATTTCCTTGGGTTTGGTTATTCCCCCTTCGTAAAACACTGATTAGAAAGGAGGCCTCTAGGACAGAGAGCACTAATTCTTTTTTTTTTTTTTTTTTAAATGATTTCCTTGAGAATCCCGTCCCATATCATGTGGTCCTTTAAAACAGCCTATGGGTATGCCTGTATCCATAAACTCCTACATCTCCATACCTAGCAGTGCTGTTGGACACGAATGAAAACAGTCCTTTTTGAGGATTGAGTCCATCACTGTGTAAATAACCCCTGGGAGGGAAGGCATCTCATGCTTCCATAAGGCTTATCAAACCCTTTCTAGCATGAAAGCAGGCAAAGAATTGTGAAGACATGAAATACTCAGGGTACATTTTGAAAGCCAGGGCAGTAGTGGGGAGAGGTATTGAGGGTCAGCTTGTATAAATGGTGGGCCACTGAGGTGGTGGTCCAAGGGCCCATCCACGGGTAAGTGAAGGCCTAGAGGTAGAGGAGAGAAGGCTCCTGAGACAGTTTCTGTTTTCCTTATTATTTGGCCCAGGATGGGGACTGAGAACTTGTCTATAGCTACAAAACTAAACAAAAGAAGAATAGAGATTTTTGAATCCAGTGTGAGGATTTTGTAATCATTCCTTTTTTCTGTTGTTGCTAATGTTTGCTTTTACATAATAACAAATCTGTTTATGTCTGCAAAGGATTAGCAGTGGACCCTGCTTCTGGAGCAAAATTCAGACAAGGATTTACTAAATCTTCTAAAAAAAGATTAACTCCTAGAGGCCAGGTAAGAAAAAAAAATTAACCTCTAATCCAGGTGTTGCCGATCATCCAATGGGCAAGACAGTTAATGAGCCTTTAAGAGAATGAATCCATAGCAGGCCAATCAAAGAGGAATTTGGACAAATCCTGATTTGGGTTACTAAAATGTATGTTCTTGAAATTTACTCTTTTGTTAAACATATAGTTTGAAATGACATTCAGTTTTTGTTTCTTGGATTTAACAGGAAAGGGGAATGATTCTTCATTTTGTTTCTTGGATTTAACAGGAAAGAGGAATGATTTTTCATTTTGACCTGGAAGGTTACTGCCCTGTCCCTTTTTCCAAACAAGGACAGTTCCCTGAGATTGACACTGAATAGGACTGCTATGAAGTTGGAGACTTTTTGATATGTGAATTGTTAAAACAATTGAAAATTTAAAGAGGCCTATATTACTTAACATTCTCAATGTGGAAACAACGGAGTTCTAAAGTAAATGCCTTTTCTTTCTGCTTTTGGACTGGCTCCCTAGAAGTCCTCAGCCTGGATGGCTGTGTACCCAGGAAAGCCACCTAAGGGGAAGGAAGGGGAGACATCTGTTTACATGCCCATGATTTCTCTCGAGACATCATGTAGAACAAGTAAAAACTAGCTTCAAATTTTCTTACCCACTCCCTTCAAAATTTTCCCCCAAAATCATTAAACACCACGTCAACCTGTATGATAATGCTTGATTTAAAGAGTCACTTGAAGCTTTTTTTTTAAGTGGACATTTAATAAGCTTTTAAAGAAAATGTTACTTTGATATTAGAAACTTTTAGTGAAAGTCTTTGGTGTACTAACATTATTGCTTTCTAGGAAAATCGTTTTTTACCTAGCTTTATTCTATATAATAGCTGTGAAATCTCAGCTTTATTTGCTTCTAATGAACATTAAACTATAATTAGTTACCACTCCTATTTTAAATGTCCATCTGCATACCATGTAGAATTGTCTCACATATACCAGTGTACACAGTCGGTTTTGGGGGAACACTACAGTGGAAGGAACAGGTTCCAGTAACCTTCCCACCCTGTGGAGAGGACGCTCTAAGTGGCCTCAGGCCATTTATTTATCATGGCCAACTTGGAAGTCAACTGTTCATTTCACCATTGGTTTATGTAGCTCTGTTGGGAGGTGGTGTCTCAACTATTTTTTTCTCTTGGTCATCTTAAGGGTTAGTAAACTCCTTTTGTAGAGTCATTTATACTTAACTCATGCTTTTTAATCTAAGAATTTTTTAATCTTTTATTAAACTCGGAATTTTATTTAGGAGTAAGCCATCTTTTTCTGTCTAATTAGGAGAATACCAACCTACTCCCACCTGTGGTACAGCAAACACGACATCTGAAAGTCTTACGATCTGTATTTTGGGAACTAAATGCTATGTTTTATGCTCAGGTAAATCAGGTATTGTTCCGGAATTGACTGAAGACTCGTAAACCACATAAAAGTATTTATGGAAGCTTCTGTAAATGGAATTTGGGAAGCTTTAGCTGAGGGGAGCTGCCACTCTACCACCCTCCGCTTGCTGTGGGAGATTGCCTTCCCTTGGAGAGGTAAGAGTGGATTTGGGAACTTAGACATCCCAGAGCAGTAGATTCCTACTGACGAGGTAACCTGTGTCCCTCTGTCTCATTTCTTCCCTGCAAGTGAAACCACAGTTTAAGGAGCCACCATGTCAGTTCCACACATGCAGCAGCCCAGCCCCAGGGAGCTGATGTACAGTGCCTGCCACCCTTTACGGTCAGCGGCATCACCTCTAAGGACTGTGAACCACGGTTTCTCACATGTGGCTAATGTGCTGCTTTAATGGGCAAACGGACTCAAGGTTTCCCTTTCTCTACCCAACCCCACCCTATTGAGAGGTAAAACAAGCAAAAATAAACAGTTATTATGGGGGCATATTTTCTGAAGAAATCCCAATATGAAATAATTTCTAATTTGTACTAGAAATTAATAGTAAACACCATTGTAAAACGGGATCATGGTAGCCTAGCCTAGACAAAACTTCAGTAGCTAGTATTCTGACCTATATCTCAGAAATAAATTACATAGCATTCTGGAAGGATTCAGAATGTTATACAGTAATTTTTAGAACTAAGTTCTTAGCACTGTGAATTTAATGAAACATATAAGCTCCTACCTTAAATCATAATTATTTTACTCAAAAAAAAAAAAAAAAAGGTGGGGGGGGTTAGTTTCTAATAGATGCTGAATAGAGGTCAGAATAGTAGTTTCTGTAGGGGATGTAATGACCAGGAGGGGGCATGAGGGAGCCGGCTAAGGAGCTGGAACTGTTTTCTATCTCCATGTGGATAGTTCCGCGGTATGGTTGTATATAAAAATTAATCAAGCCATTTGCAGAATTTGTAGAGTTTATTATATGTAAGATATATCTTCATATAGAAAGCCTCTAAACACAAAAGACAAAGGAGCTTTAAAAAAAGGTTAGGTTTTATATTTTAAAAACTCATTAGATACCAAATTCAAGAGATAGATTATAGTTACATTGTAAAACGTTATCTTTTTTGAATAAAACTAATATTGACTTAAATGATGAATTTTAAAATGCATTTACTTATTGGTGATTAAAAATACTTAAGCAGAGTAGTATTTTAAGCCAGACAGAGCAAAGGAAATTCTTGTTTAATATATATATATATATATTTTTTTTAAATTCCAGTAATATTCTTAAATTCCTGTTAAAAATATAATCAATATTAAAGTCAGTAAAATGCTTTTTTTGACTGACGCCTGGATTATTTTACCGCTTAACCTGGTTACACAGTGATTTTTTTTTTTTTTCTGTCAGATGTAACTGACAATCAGTTTAGTCTTTAAGATAAATGAAGTGATAACTCACATTGTAGCATCCTGTGGAAAATATTCAAACTACATTTAAAATGCTTTTTTAAAATGGAGACATCTATTATTCCACAAGAAATTGTTTCTGTAAAACTATAGGTTGGCTATGGCAATAGTAACTAAACTACATCCAACCCTGAAGGTAGAAAAATCCCTGAAAAGAAATACACAGCCTAGTCATAATATGCAATATAAAGGTTATTTTCTTATTTTAAAAATTCTCCCATTTTGGAGAAATCCAAACCTTTCCATAGTTCCCTTACTAGGCAGTGCCACATAAAGTTATTTAGTTAACATTATTATGATCATGGCTTACGATTAAGTTCAATTTGACAAACACCTATATATAGCAGCCCTCGTATGGATGTCGGTTATGACAATGGTTGCAGTTCCATTAAAGAATACTTGCTTATTAAATTTGGTACAAAGCATGAATACTCAGGACAGATTGGCACAATACATGCAGTTTGAGAACTCTCTTCTCTCAAGCCAGTCATCACTGAACAAGCCATATTCCAGTCCTGCTTTCTAACTCTCTCCTTGTATCATAACTAACTGATGTTTAAAATGCTTCTTAAAACATCTTCCAGAATAAGAAAGGTACGCTTTAAAAACCAGTCATCTGAATGCATGGTGGAAATGAGGCAGGATAGCTGAACCAGTGCCAGCTGGGAAAACGTGGGGGATGGGGGGCAGGGGGAGCTGGCCCAGGCTCATAGTGCTCATGGCGAGTGGGGGGTCTTGTTGCTGCTGCCCCAGACAGCTCACCCTGTGGGGCAGAGATTCCCCAGGCCCCAGGGTGAGACTGCTGTTCCCAAAGGCATTTTGGGTAGCAGGAGGGGGCAGCTGCCAGAAGCCCAACAGAGGGGAAAGGTCCAAAGAGGCAGGTATTGTTAGGTTCACAGCGTCTGCAGGTAGCTCCTTGGGCAGGTTTACTTTACCAGCACCTCCCTTAGCCAGATCAAAACCTGGGTTGAGCTTGTGAGGTGACTGAGGCTCTTGCAGAGGCAAGTCCTCAAGCAAATTGGTATTGCAAAATCCTTTAGTATCCGCTTTGAGGGGCAGGCTTGCAAGTGGGGAGTATGAGGTAGAACTGGTGTTGTACTTGTGATTCTGGAGGGGTGGGGGGGGAGAGCTGGGGGATGCTGCGGGGTGGAGCGGCGCCAGGAGCTCTGGCAGCGCTGGTACAGGCTGGGAGGTTTGCTCCGAGGGGCCGTGGGTGTGGCTGTGTACCTCAGCTGGCAGGCCGCTTGCAAGCCCGTTCTGTGCAGGAGCCCCTAAAGGGAAAGGAGGCAGTGGGGCAGCCTTCAGTTGGAACTGGGGAGAGATGGAGTGGAAGGTGTTCAGAAGGTCTCCGGACTGCAGACTCTCTTTCATCAGCTCCTGTGAGTGTGTCTTCTTGGTGTGTCGCGTGAGGTGGTCTTTGCGCCCAAACCTCTGGGCACAGAACTGACACAGGAAGTCCTTGCAGCCTGTGTGGACCACCAGGTGGCGCCGCACGTCTTTCCGGGTGTAGAAGCATCTTTCACAGTGGTCGCACTGGTGCTTCTTTTCCTTGGCTCCACTAGGGGGCTTCTCTTCGGCGTGGGCCTTGAGGTGGTCCAGCAGCACCTCAGTGCTCCCTAGCTCCAGGGCACAGACCCCACAGGTGAGGTCGCCGCTGCTGGCCGCGTGGAGGGCCAGGTGCCTCTTGTAGCCCAGCATGGTGTTGTACTTCTTCCCACACTCCTCACACCCAAAGGCCATCTTGTTGGGGTCGTGCGTTTGGAGGTGGTTTTTCAGGTGGTCTTTCCGGTTGAAAGTCTTCTCACAATGAGCACACTGGTGGGATTTCTGGGGTGAATGGGTAGCCATGTGCCTAGGGGCAGAAGGAAGAAGTTCACAACAGACCCAGTTTTTTACGAGCTGAAGAAACATACAGAAACAGTATTAAAATGTTGATAGTAGTTTTCTCTAGGTGGTGGTATATGTGTTTTAGTTTTAAAATACTTTTCTGTATTTTCCAGATTCTACACATAAACTGTATAATGAAAAAACAGGTACTACATGATGCAGTTTTCACACCTGTAAAGAATACGCTTGGAGAACACATTTTCCTAATGCACACAAAGAGATTTCTAAACAAATACAAGTATACAAGCATTTTAAGATATATGATCATGAAGAAATATTTTTCAGGAAGGGGTTTAAATGACTATTCTATACTCTTAAAATTTCTGAATTTCCAGAAGTGATCCAATTTGCCTTCTACACAGAACCCCATACCCCTGCCCCCCAGTGTTGTTATTTTTACTGTTTCTAATACAATTTCTGCTTGGTCTTTATTGAGACAAAAAGTTCAGGCCTTAGACATAAAGCTAAGAAGTCTGTCATCTTTAACCTCAGAGAAAGTGTCTAATTGGACCCAGAATGCCAAGCCCACCACCTGTTCTCGGAGCGTCAGCCTCCTGCCTCCCATGAGACCTTTACGCTCAAGTCTTAGTTTCTGCCGTTTAATATTTTCCTATTGGCTGTCATGTCACATGCGTGCAGCCCGTCTCCATTTCTTCAAGATCCCTCTTAGACAGACACCTTCAACTCGCTTCCTAAAGGTCATTGGTAATTTCTTCGGCAAAGTTCAAAAGGACTTTTTCTAGAAGGACTAAGCAGCTACCCCAGGACAGTACAGGGAAACATACACTGACTGCGGCAGGTTCTATGAGACAGGTACAAACAGTGCTGAGGAACGGGGACAATGCAATAGGTATTTGGGGGATCTGAAGTGATGCTGGTCTCTCCAGGTTCCACATGCATTTAAATACATTCATAGGTTGTCGAAAGGGTTTTTCGAGGCTGCTACAGGGCAAATAACAAACTTGACATTTAAACAACTTTCTTTCTATTTGGTCCAGCACTAATGTTTAGGAACCCTAAAGCTCTGTTCTGGATCTTGTCCCTCTCCCCTTTTTCCTTTGTGAAGGATTTTTACCTGATTAAATTTCATTGATTACCCCTGTGTAGATCAGTGCCAAGGTAACGACTCTGGACCTGGTATTTCCTACCCACACTTTCCTGTCCTACTGCTGTCCTACCTATGAGAAAGGCTCAGGGGGACACAACTCTTACCTGAGCAATAACAGTTTTCACATTCTACCAGCTACCACCCCTCTTTTTTGACTCTTTTCTCTGCCTGGCATCCGATTCTTCTTTTAATTTCCCCCTCACCTGCTCATGCAACAGTTCCAATCTAGAACATGATCATCTTATAGCTGAAATTACTTCCACATCTTGTTTCCCTCCCTAACTTTTCCTCTTACCTCATAACCCAAGAAACCACCAGTTTCAGTCTGTCCTATAGTCACCAAATACCACCGTCTTTGGGTGTCACCTGGACCACATCAGTGATCTTAGAATTCCTCCGGGGTAACTGCTTACACTGGGGCTTCGTCTGCCTTGCCAAATCACTGTTCCTGCCCTTTGCTCTCTCCATGTAACTGCTTTCATCCTTTGCTGTATTAAGAAGTCCCATGTTCTCTTTTCTAGTTAAGCAAGTCAGTTATTTTCTTCTTCAACCTCTGCTTATAAAATGGATCTTATGTTACAACTGAGGGACACAGGATGGAATGCTGCCTTTTAAAAAAAAAAAAAAAGCAAAACCTAAAGCATCCTGCCCTCTCGCCACTCTTCTATCCCTTTATTAGATCGCTGCTTCAGGCCAGAGAGGCAAGAAATGTCGGTGACTGCGGCAGGGAAGGCTGTTCTTGCATGAAGCACACTGCTTCCCTTTTTTGCTTCTCTTCACACCCTTAGCTGAACAAGTTGTTTCCCTTCCTCAGAACCACCACCACCTACCTCCTAAATATTGCTTAAGACATCTTCTTCAGTGCGGTTTACCACAGTAATCCCACCTAATTCCTGTCATTCCAGTAATCTGTTAGCGCCACTGTCTTTTCCAAATATTTATCTCCTATATGTGTTTTGGTCTTTATCCATGGTTATAATATCCTCACTGTGGCTTAACTGCAGCTAACACTGCTTTTGGTGTTCGGGTAAGGATAATTACTGTGTACACATAAGAAGCGTGTTGCAAAACAGGAAGCCTTTGCAACAAAATCGGTGCATACAGTAGGCACTCAACACATATTTATGGCTACTAGAGATCGGCCGATGTACAGAACACATTTGAATTTTAGGCGTGTATAGGCTTATTTTAACAAATCAGCTTATATTACATCATCTATAACAGTGCTATTCTTAAGAGCCATAATTTCTCTCTCTCTTTAATTCTTTGAAGTGCCTTCCTCCAGGGCATTCCCAGATCTAATTATAATGTGGTTCGTGTTTATACCACTCTGATGGAAACTCTGTCCTGCTAAATTCTGACTCTTACCTATGCGTTTATATGTTAGTCTGAAAGTTAAAAGTTCATTTCATGAAAGTTAGAGGCAAAAGATGCATTTCCCTTAACCAGGTATCAAAAGAGGCATAGATTAGTGGCAGTTCTGTGTGTATAGCTCTGAAGGTACCATATATTCAGTACGTAACACACACAGCATTCACTGTCAATCAGCCTACTGTGTCACTTACTGATTTTGAGTATATATTGTCTTTCTATAATATACAAATCCTTTACAGGCAGAAACTACATCTCATATATTCATTTCCCTCAGGGAAGTGAGTACCTAATAGGCACTCAAGAAATGTTGATAATTCAGACTAAATGTACTATTTCTAAAAAAGGACCTATCTCCTAAAAGAGTAGTTTTTACCCTCTGTCGTATCATGGATGCCTTTGAAAATCTGATTAAATGCACATACTTAACATCTGTATACCCAACAGAATTGCACTTGTTAGGGTGGCTTTTAGAGGCAAGTTGAGAAACTCCTCCAAAAGCCAGCGCTCGGAGGTGAACCCTCCCCTCCATGCTCACTCTCAGAACCCGGACCAGCTCTGCATATTTCACACCTGGACTGCTAACAACAGATTGCAGGTCAGTCTACGGGCCTCCTCCCTCTTCTCCGAATTACTACCAGAGCCATCTTTCTAACATCCTGACCAAATCATGTTTTTCAGTTCTTAGATTTATCAGAAGAAAACAAACCCTTCAGGACAGTAGATGAGGCCTGTTTTGAGCTGCTCCCTTCTCCCCTATGTCTTGAGCCTCTCCCCTGTTCCCATCCGCCGCTGCCCTCTGCGCACGTGCGCTTCAAGGACGAGGCCCAGGGCTTTCCCAGAGCCTGCTGTCGCCTCCCATTCAGTCTTTACATCGCAGCTAAAGACCGGACCCTGCTGAGGGGCCTCCCCAGGTCTCATCAACCTCCGCCACCTGCACAGCTCCGTCAAAGCCCTTAGGTTACATCTGAATGGTGTTTGCATGACTATCTCCCCAGCCATGTGTCTTCTCATCTTTCTGTCCTTAGGCCTGGCTTCTTGTAGGAACACAAGAAATATTTGTTGAAACAGTGAACTGGACACTGCAAAGCACAACTGTCATACAAAAACTATAGAAATCACTTGAGATACAGCCACAAAGGCTAAATAAAATGCATCCACATTCTGCATCCCTTTTCCCCTGCGGTGTCTGGTCTGAGGGCTAGCAAAGCCTTTTAAAGGTAATGTGTGAAAGTACATACCTTTTCTAAAGCCTCTCACCTCATTAATTTATATCTGGAAATGAAGGCTTTGCCACAGTCTGGCTGCAAGCACTTGTAAGGTCGCTCCCTGGAGTGGGAATAATTGTGGATAGTGAACTTCTCCAGGGTGAGGAACGTCTTGCCACATAATTGGCAGGGGTAGGTGGCCATGGGCTTTGTCTCTCACACCTTCCTTTTCAGATGCGCTGACCAAATGCTGTGCCATTTAAGTACAAATAGAAGGACGGTGCTGAGCACATCAGCAGAGCCACAGCAGCTGAGTGCCAGGCCAGGGGGGAGGCAGCGTTGTGGTCCCGGACCTGGTTCTACCCAGACATGGGCCTCTCAGTTACCACTGTCTCTGCTTCCTGCTTCCCACATCCCAGTTTCCACGCAGTCTCGGGTTGAGAGGAGCAAGTCTGAGGCATGGATGAGGTTCCAGAGCAGAAAGGCAATCTGCATCACTAGAGCTGGGGCACGTCCTGGATCACCAAACTGTCTGTGGAGAGAAGAGGAACAGTTTCCTTGCATTTCATCTGAAAACAATGCTTCTCCTCCCCCACCAGTTCAGCATCAACTCCCCGGAATCAACGTGTTCCTTTAAATGGCTTGAATGCAGCACAACTCTCCATCCTCCTGTGTGCTGTAAGAGGTCCTTCTGCATATAAATCCACCTGTCTGTGCTTCTCCTGGGTGGCAGGAGTCAAGTGCACAGTGTTTTGATGGTAGATGAAGCACACTTTCCCTTGTGATACAGACAGCTATTTCCATACAGTCGGTATTACCGACTTCAAACCATAATTTCGGGTCATTGTGAAGTTCAGTCTGCCAATTCAAAGAAAAAAACAACCTTCCCAGTGTGTTCAAGTGTTTTACTGGTACAGAAAAAATCATCCCTGCTTATTCAAGCCATGGGCTAGCCCTCTTCACTCAATGTTGGCAGAACATAAGTTGTTTATCACACCTGTTTAAACTTCCAGGGGATGAGCCAAAATAACTTGTATACATATAAGTTAATTTGTGAGGTTACCGTGCAGGACTCAAGTCTACGATGTAGACAAAGTGGGAATAAAGCTAGTTTAGTTCACTGATGTGGTGCCTTTAGAGGGGAGCCAAGATTCCCACGGAGACAAAGGGACAGCTCGGGCAGAGCTCAGAGCACATTTAGATGTACAGGCACCAACCTCCAGGAAACTGTTCTACTCTTCTTTTCCCCTTTCGTTTCTGGGGACGTTTCCTCATTCCCCAGCCCCAGCCTGGGGGACCAGCTACCTGTTGGAAGGCCACTCCTAGGAGGTGGGCTTGCCGCCTCAACCTGCCTCCAATCCCAGTTATTACCACCCTTCCAACCCAGGCAGATCACCCAAATCCAGGCTCTTCTTCTACCAACAGACCATCATTTGGAAGCCTTAAGAGTCCAAAGCAGCATCGTGAACAACACAGTAAAAGCCTGGCTACCTAGAATCCTGTGCTATTCTAGACAGAGTTAATCCTCAGGCAATGGACATTAACCTTTCACGTGCCAATATTAAAAAAATAATAAAATAGCGTACTGTACGCTTACATTAAACTCACTGGAGTAGCTTTTGTACCCAGGCCAGCTTTTTCTGAACTTTGTCAAGTGAGCAGGGCACTCACAGCAACCTGACCCATCACAGCAGGTCTTCAAGGCGTCTGTTCCCTGCAGTCATTCATTTACTGCCAACTCTTTTAGAGCTGCTCTTTACTGTTAAAAGTTAATTTTTACTTACCTTTGTAGTTACTTTCAGATCAGAAAGCTGGAGTCTAGCTAGATGAAATTTTACGATAATAATAGTTCAAGCATCTTTAAACATATCAGCACCTAGCACATGCAACCATAGACAAACACATTCCTTTTTTAAGGGGCAAAACTTGCAGGAAACTTCTTGTGTTCCGCATCAACTAGCTCGGATGTTTTCAGTGTCTGGTCAGAGCTCACAAGGAGCCAGCACCAGACAGACACCCCTCACCATCCTGCCCCACCTGCTTGGAACCTTCAGAGCTGACGTGTGCACTTTGACCTGAAGCTTCAAGCACTGATCCAAAGCCGGGGACACCGGCGTTCTCAGCTAGCATCTTGGCACCAAACCTCCTTTCTGATGGCAACACACACAGAGCTTATTCCTCTGTGACCAAGTGTGACTTGAACTGAGCCCCCGTCCCAGCTCTGTCCAAAGCCCTCTCCCCCAGCTCCTTGTCCTGCACCGTCCGTCTGCCGGTTCACCTCACCGCCCGACCTGAGGCATCCCAGCCACCCTGGCCACAAAGCGATTCCTTCCAGGAATTCTAGCCTGTGTGGCCGAGATTTTGCTGCCAGGACTCATGGCGTGTCCTACTTCTCATCCAGCCTAAGTCTGGCTATAATACTGGCCCAGCTATAAAGGCATAGAATTTATCATCATCATTAAATATACTCATTCACTTGAAATTGCTGTGTTTTTTCCAGGTCTATTTTAAGAGATTAAAATGTACACACAATACGAAGTTTGAAATGCATTTTTTTCTTGCTCTCTTTATAGCTGAACTCAAAACAGCGCTAGTCACTCAGGAGAAAGAGCTGGTCTGGCTTCTCACCTACACCAATCCCCTGCATGTATACTTTAAATTCATTCTCCCCAACTCCTGCTTTATGAGAGATGACCAGTGTCCAACAGAACTTTCTGTGATGGAAATGGATGGCTACTGAACACTCAAAATGTGATACTGAGAAACTGAAATTTTTGTTTTATTTAAGTAGCCACAGGAGGCTAGTGGCTGCTGTACTGGAAGGCACAGGCACTCTCAGTTTCACTGTCAAAAGAGATGAAGGCAAGGCTACCCTTTCCTTCAGGCACAGCTAGGCTGCTCATCTGCCCTCAGGCGTTTCCCTGAAGCACAGAAGGTATTTATGTAGATCCCGTCATTTGTTTTATGAATACACTAGAAAGATTCCCTACTTCAAATTCCAGCTCACCCCTTTGTTAGCTGTCCTGAGTTTCAGTTTGTGTTATCTGTCTGATGCATGTAAATGAGCGGGTAGGGACAACCAACTGAAACAAGATGGATCTGAAAGCACTCGGTAATCTAAAAACACACCATACAACTACATGGTAGTATTTATAAACACTGGGATTAAAAGCAGAAACCATCAGCTGCAAACTGGCACATGGTTCTAACCACTCAACTATGGATATAATAGAAAAGAGACGCACGTTCTCTGCTATGTATGCTTCACCATCCGTTACTCACAG
Source organism: Balaenoptera physalus (assembly GCF_965194825.1). Classification (NCBI taxonomy): domain Eukaryota; kingdom Metazoa; phylum Chordata; class Mammalia; order Artiodactyla; family Balaenopteridae; genus Balaenoptera; species Balaenoptera physalus. The sequence continues at coordinate 21,207,110 of NC_138888.1, read as the reverse complement.
TGGGAGGAGCCAGTAGCCTGGATAATACACATGCTCCACACACACAGGACGTAAGAGGTTGCAAGTAAAAACTGGCCTGAGCTCTTTGTTTCTCAACAGATATCAACTTTGATTGCTCACCAACGCACCAAGCATACAAAGGAAAAATAAGATTTATTCAAGAAAAAAGTACCTGCCTTTAGCACTGAATAAAGTTTTCCCAGATGCACTTTCCAGCCACTTCCCTAGATTCAGAAGTCCAACAAGCTGTAGACCTCATTACCTTTCCCTCGGGCCTTCAAAGATGGTGGGTATATAATCAAGGCGTTTTAGACATGGCCATACTGTATTTAAATGTGAGACATTTCCTCCAACTCTTTCCCCATTAAACTTGCAAAGAACAACAACAACAACAAAACATTAAGTCACTTAAGCGCTTATTTTTATACTTATTCAACTTATTGCATTAATGTCTTTGCCAAGACTTTTATCTTTCTTGAGTTTCGGTCTCTGTGTTAAACACACCTAGTCCAACCCTAAGTGCAAAATTGGTCCTCGAATGTTGAACTGAATTCATTTATAATAGTAAACATTCCTCAGTTTCTTCAGGAAGGCTTTTTTTAATGATGAACTCAAATTCACAAATAGTTATAACATTTCATTCACCATAACTCTATTTCATTAATATGGATCTTCAAATATAAATATTTGCACTGTTTTCATGATATAATCACAAACTACTATAAACATAGTCTCCCCAACAGATTATAAATTCATTGTGGCTGAGGATCAAAGCCCAGCTATTTTTAAAAAATAGACCGTGTGGATAATACAGCATCTCCCATCACCATGTACTTGACCAGTACTGGCTGGCTGCTGCTGATTCCAATCTTTGGTTGAAACCTGATGAGCTTTCTGGCCACACCCTTAAAACAGACTTGTGATTAACTTTCTATTATTTGGCAAACCTCCAACAATCCTAACGGAGAACTAACAAAGGGATGGTCCTGATGATAATCAGTCAGTTCTGTAACCTGACATACAGATTGCATTTGAGTCTTAAATACGGTAATATTTCAACACCTGTCACCCTGGAAAGATAGTAAGTCTTCCCCCAAAACATCTCAGGACATAATTTTCAATCCCCTTGATTCTAAAAATACTGAGTGAGTGATACAGATCTGCCAGTATGCCAAAGAAGGCTTGTGCCATCTGCTCCATTCTGTTCATGCTGATTATTTTGGGGATGAGAGAGCATCAGATTGGAATAAGAACATATATATATGGCAACAGCCAGGAAGGACTGTGTTCCCTGAGGGCTGATGGTATACGACGGCGGAGGGAGAGGTCAGGGCACAAGTGTAGTTCCAGGACGTCCCCAGTGCTGCGTAACACAATCAGCTAATGGGAGACAAATGTTTTACAACATTCTCAAAATAAACTATGACTTCTGGCTTCTATTTCCATTGTCCCCAGTGACACGATGCAAGGCCCATTTCTGAGAGGAAACTGGATTTCCATTTTTAGTCTTCCAACATGGGTACTCCTAAGTTCTTTTCTTGACTCCACTCATCACTCCTCGTGGGCAAGGAGGTGCTACTCCAAACCTTCTCTCCTAGCGTTTTTCTCTCCTAGTCCTGAAACCTGGGATTGCTGTTATATAAATGTGTTAAGGCCAATTTTAAAAGGGCCTCTCATAAGGTTCTGTTTCTTCTAACACTCACAAAATATGAAAGAGCCGATCACGGAGCAGGGCGGCTGGGAATGCATTGTTTATTTGGCTCCAGGAGGCTTCTAGAGAGGGTGTTCCCCTCAATATTTGAAGGACTCTGATAGCAAGTCTCTATCATCTACGAAAAAACCATCCAGAAACATCAGCTGGAGGAAGAAGATACCCAGAACCTCCAGGTGGTCGCTGCTGCTTGTTTTTCATTACGCACATGCATTGTAAGACCCGTTAGGTGTTGTATCCGAGCAAGTACGGTGTTAGAAGAGCTGGGGCTCGTTATGTGTCTCATCAGCAAAAGGGGAGCTCTTGGGGCTGGGCTAGTAACTGGGTTGACGATTACAGATGTGAAGCTTGATGAGTACCCCACCAGATGGCTGTGGCTGGGTTCTCAGCCTTAACTGAGAACAGGGGTTCATAAGTGGGGCCCATGGCAGAGGTTCCAGGGCCCACGGCTGAGAATTCTCAAAAATTTTGTGCAAAATTAGGAGGCATGTGTATTAGAGTTCTTGAGAGGGACCATAGCTTTCTTCAGATTTTCTAAGGGGCTCTAGATTTAAACAGGTTAAAGGACACTGACTTAGATGAAGAAAGGGAAAATCCCTCTCAGTGCTATCAATTCAGTTTCACTTTTCACAAAGTCACTGATATTTCCTAAGTGATGAACCATATATTTTGTGCCTCAGTCACTGCATTTTATCAGGTTGAAGTAAAAAAAAAAAAAGGGAGGGGGTCTATAATAATTTTCTTTGGAAATTCAAGCAATAAACAACTTGTACAAATTTCGTTTCAAACGTGGGTACCGATGATAATGTAATAGATCCTATCATCTAAGACAGGCCTACCTTTTGACCAGAGGGAAGGCTGCCCTCAAAATCATAGGGATTCATTTGTCAGCATCTTTAAAAATCTTTTATTAAAGTGTGTGTGTATGTATCCTCAATAAAGTACTAAGATGCTATCATTAAAATCCGTAACACCTGAGCTGACATACCACTTGGAAGAAGGCTCTTGCCTAGGATGAACTCTCAGGCTGGATCCCCAAAGCCTGTCACCCCACTATGTCTGCAGACCTCTCTCCCACAGTGGCCCAAAGGCAACCACAGCTGCAGATCCATCTACTTGGTATCTCCTTAACGTGCCACCTTCTCTCACGCTTCTGTGTTTTCCACACTATGCTATGCTCCTTCCTGGGCTACCCTGCCACCCCTTGTCTACCTGGCCAACTCCTACTTTCCTTGTCACTCCCAGGCAGAGGAATGAGCTCCTTTTCCACATGGTGAGATGGTGAAACGGGGAGCCCATCAAGAAAGTGACTGGAACAGTCCAGGTGAGCCCGCAGGGGCTTGGGCTAAGGTGGTCACGGTGGAGATAAAACAGCGCTGAAAACCACGGCTCAATTAGAAAGGGAAGATTGGTTTGGTGAGAAACTGCTTCCACAAAGGGTTCTTCTGTGTTCCCTCCAGAACTATTTATTCAACACCGGGTAGACATCTCCACTTTAATATGTTTGAAACAATTTGCTTTCAGTGGTGGGAAGCATTGGCTGCCCGCCCCCGGCTCTGCTCTGGGGGGCGCCATGCACAGCAAGCCCCTGCCTCCCCAGCCTGCCAAGCAATCAGGTTTGCAGCCTACTGACTCTTTTAAACTGTCACCTTGAGAGGCTTAATTTTGTTAACCCAGTGACTAAGCTCTTATTTTCTTAGAAACAAGGCTGAAGATAAGCAAGAAAGCCAAAGTGAACTGTTTACCTAATATCTATAGAGGAAATTACACCACAGCTTTAGAACATCAAATCTATGCATTAGACTTAGAAAAAATGAAAAAGGACGGGGAGCTAACCTTCTATTCACAAACAGTATGAGTAATATCTGGTTAAAGATGGTAAATTGAATAAAAGTATGTAGCCCCAGTCTCTCCTGAAACTCTACTAAAACAGTATTAATGAGATATTTTTTTTCAAAAATACAGCCTAAGATAACAGGAAAGGAGAAAACTGCAACAAACTTTTGGAAGCTGGAAAGCAGGTAAACAAGCAGTAACTGACTTAGCTGTCCTAAGAAAGCGGAATTCTAAGCCAGTAATGAAAAGCTATGAAGCAACCTGATTCACCCTGCAGAACCCATCAAAAGTCTCAAAGTTGGGCACTAGGTACTTCTGGAAGTGGGGATAAGAGTGGGTATAGTAACAGAAAGAGTGGTTTAAAGTCTGTCAGTGCATTCAGCCCTCTGACCCCCTCCTGAAAGAGGGTATGAGAAGGGGGTACTATGCTGAAACAGGGTGAATTAAGTAGAAGTTTGCATACTTCCCCTATTCGCCTATCAGAACAAAGGCAATCAGGCCTATTATACTCTCCAGGACAGGAGACTGAAAGAATCTTCTCTGGGAAAGCTGACTAGCCCAAGAGAAAAGAGCTAACGACAAGGACAAATGGCAGTCCTGAAGGGTTTACCCATATTCCCCTACAACGAAGCCCTTGTTGACAAGCCCTATCTAAGTACACAAAGCTTCCATCAGCTTTTCTATGGCTCCACTCACAAGTCAGTAGGCCTCCAAGGATCACTAGAAATCAGAAGCAAGCATCTATTAGGAAAAACCGACACAGAACAAACAGAAAAAAGCAGCTAGGATAATGAAGAAGAAAAAAGACTGTATGGAGAAAACTTCAGAAACAACTATCATTAATATCCAACAGAGAATAGAGATATCCCTAAAGGAACCGGATTTTAAAAAAAGAAAACAACAAACAACAACAAGGACAGTGACAAGTGCAAGACCCCAGGGGCAGGCATTTGAGTCAAACTTGCTGGGGGAGCACCTGAGAATCCGCAATTTTAATAAACTCCCCTGATGACTCTTAGGCACCTTTATGTTTGCCAATGTGGCTTCTTTTGAGGGTACGTGCTATTTTTACATTTTTGTTAGTCCTAATGCTCACTAGTGATTAGCACCATGAAGCAACATTTTATAACCCAGAGACTAATTAACAGTAGACCATCCATAGGTTAAATTGTTAAAATGTGCATCATTAGACTAAGAAACAGGAAAGAGGAGATAATTTTTAAGTTAATGCAACAGTTTACTATCTTTGTCGTATGAAAAAGGTGCCTATTATCACTGTTCCTTGTTAAACATTTGTACTAGAAGTTGTGGTCGAAACAATAAAGCAATAAAAAGACAAAATTGGAATGGAATAAATCTTTTGCCATTCACAGATGACTATATAGAAAACTCCAAAGAATCCACACATAGAATATGAGAATTAGAAAGTCTGACAAGGTATTTGGTTACAAAAATCAAAATACAAAATCAACTGCATTTTTAAATGCCAGCAAACAGAAATATAATTTAAAATTAATTAGCCACAAAGCAAAGATATCTAGGAATAAATCTAACCAAAGACAAATAAGATATTTATGGAGAAACTACAAAACTATACTAAAAGACAAAAGAAAACCTAAATAAATGGAGAAATATACCATGTTCATGAATAGGGAACTACAGATAGAATTACTGTAATATTGTCAGCTCTCTTCATATTAATATACTGATTCACTGAAGTTCTAATAAAAATTCAACAAGGTTCTTTGTTGGAACTTGACAAGATCATTCTAAAATTTTATATGGAAGAGGAAAAGTCAAGAATAGTCAAGACTTTCTCCACTCAACTGGCTCATTCTCATCATCATACAAACAGACCAAAGAAGAAACGGTAAAAGATAACAGATAAAAACTTTTTTTAAAAAAAGCTACAGTAATTAAGGCAGTATGATATAGGCACAGGATTAGACAAGTGGACCAATGGAGAAGAATGAGTAGCCGAGAAACAGACCCACTTTTGTATGGAAACTTAATATACGACAGGGCTGGCACTGCAATCATTGGGGAAAGAATGGACTACTTAATAATTGGTTATCCATATGGAAAATAAGGAAACTGGATTCCTACCATACATCATATAGGAAATTAATTCCAGACAGATTACAGGCTTAATGTTTAAAACAAAACTTTAAACCTTTAAAACCTTTAAACCTTTAAGCAAGAACAAAAAAAATAAAAAGATATTTCACAGAAGGGGAAACCCAAGTAGCCAATAAACAAACGAAAATATGTACAGTTTTATCTAGGTTAGATCTCTTGGTCCATCATTAAAATCACTTCCCATGTACATTTTACTCTGTGGGCCTTCCCCCTTCTTGACTGGCAAAACTTCAATCCTGGTTAATTTATTTAATCCCCACCCCTATCCCTGGCACTCCTTATGCCTCCATTCCCTGCCTCTTTTTTTTTTTTTTCCTTGTGTCATGCACTTACCACATCTGACACTTTTTGTTTTATTTCTTAACACCCCCCTCCCCAACTAGATTGGCAAAAATTAGAAAGTCAGGCAAAACCAAGTAATGCTCAGTGGAAGGGAGAGAGGTAGTATACAAGCCTGGAGTCAGGACGTGTACATTCTAAGATGCTCTTCCTTAAGAACTAAGATATGATGCAATTAAATTGCTCTATAAAGACTTATGCATGAAAAAAAGTGAAAACAATCATTGAAACTCAAGATGGATAAGAAATATGGTTGTTGAAGGAATAGTTATCTCTTGCTTGGGAGATCAGGAGAGGCTTCACGGAGAAGCCAAAGTTTAAGCTGAGCCAGAAAGTTTACCTGGTGTTCAAGGGGGAGGTGGTCTATTGCAGGCCAAGGGAATGAATCAACACAGGGTACTTGAAAATAAGTACTTCAATATGACTGGATATGGATGTAAACATGGGGGTACCATGAACAAACAGGCTGGAGAGACACAGACCAAATCATAAAGCGCCAGTGATGTATTGCTCTATTGCACTAGGAGAAGGTGGGCTTTCTGTTGTAGTATTTTAGCAGGCTGACTAACACATTTAGTCAAGGGTAGCCACTAACTCTGGGTCTATGTGGAGGTAGAGTGAGGTGGGGAGAGAAGTAGAAACAGGTAGAAAAATGCCAACAAAACACTGTCTCAACAGGAATAGGAGGCATTCCTGCTGAGCGATGGAAAAGGCATAATAAGCACAGGAATCTAAGCCTCAAAGAGCCACAGAAGACCAAGAGAAGCCAAACTACAAGGGGCAGGGAATCCCAGGACCAGTGACCAGGGGAGCCAGGCAACAGGAATCCACTACAGTAGGCGCCCCTTATCCACAGGGAGTACGTTCCAAGACCCCCAGTGGATGCCTGAAACCACAGATATTACCAAACTGTACATGTGCTATGTCTTTTCCTATACATGCATACTTATGGTAAAGTTTAACTTAGAAATTAGGCACAGCCAGAGATTAACAAGAACAAAATGGAACAATTATTACAAACACTGTAATGAAAGTTATATGAATGTGGTTTCTCTCTCTCTCAAAATACTTTTTTCCAAAATATCTTATTGTACAAATTTAGTGCCTTTTCCGTGCCTCAACTAAGCGCTTATTATGAACCGTGGCCGTAACATTTGCGGTTTGAGGTGAGACAGCAAAACTAGCACAAATTTCTCTTTCCTTCTGCACAATCTCACAGATAGAAGACTCCTTCTTACTGTAGATCTCAGCAACCTCAACATATGATTTTTTTCTTTATTAAGTTGTTAAGTTTCATCTCTTCGCTTAAAGGAAGCACTTTACGGCTTCTCTTTGGCTCATCCAAATTGACGGCATCACCACTCCTGTGCTTATTAAGTAAAATAAGGGTTATCTGAACACATGCACTGTGAAAACGACAGTGGGTCTGATAACTGAGCCAGCTACTAAGTGACCGACAGGCAGGATATGCTGGATGAAGGGATGACTCACGTCCCGGGTAGGATGGAACAGGCCGGCATGAGATTTCATCACGCTACTCAGAATGGTGCACAATTTAAAATTTATGAATTGTTTATTTCTGGAATTTTCCATTTAATATTTTTGCACTGAGGTTGACCATGGGTAACTGAAAGCATGGAAAGTGAAATCTCAAATAAGGAGGGACTACTGTAGTTAAATTAGGACTTAGAAAATGGTAGAGGAAAGAAGGGACAGTGACGGTGGAGAGGGAAAGAAATGTCAAGCCCCAGAAGAAAAACCTAGCAAAACACAGGAGTTCGGAGTTCAGTTTTAGATGTATTGAATTTAATGGTGCCTAACGGGCATTCAGGCCAGCCAGGAGACTTCCACATGGAGGAGACCCTGAGGTCGTCTCCCAGACTAAATAATAGCGAATAATACCCTCGGCTGCAGGGAAGTGGATACCATTCTGAATCTGACTTCTGTAAGTGACTTTGTAAATTACTCTGGGCTCTGTGTATGTGGGTGGCTTCGGAGCGTCAGTAAGGGCGCATGATCAACCTTGATCACCAGTGTCTGTCCTCCCCAAGTGGTCTGGTACAGTGGGGTGGCCTGGGCTGGGGAGGGGTTTGTTTTCTTTACAGCAGGCCGCAGCTAGACTGGTCCTCCCTTAGGGGACCTACTCTGCATTGTGGAGCCAGATGGAAGCGGGCGTGTGGTGGCATGTCCCTCTTGGAGGCTCCAAGGACAGAAGAAGCCTTCTGCCTCAATTCCCTCAGTTCCTCTTAGGTAAGGTAGTGTAGTGACAAGTCTGTGGTGATAAAAATAAGCAAAATGAGAATTAAGTTTGCATTTTAAAAAAATTTGGTAAGATGTTCCAAATAATTTCTAGATGGTGATAATACAAAACAAGACCCTAATAGCTCAAAAATCCTGTTTGGTTGCCCACTCTACGAGAAGAGGTGGGCTTTTTTTTTTTTTAACAGATGGGAGCCTTTTATTATTATACTGTGTTTAGCACATCAAAGATAACATGTAACCGATTTTGTCAAGACTGGCCACTCCAGGCCCACATGGAGGTGGGGAGAGAAGAAAGAGGTAGAAGCAGATCGAGAATGCCCATAAGACTCTGTCTCGACTGGGATGGCAGGAAGCACTGGAAAAGGCAGAAGCCCAGGAATATGAGCCTCGACGAGCCACAGAAGACAGAGAGAAACCAAACTACCACGGGCAAAAGAGGACCGCTGACCAGGAGCCAGGCTCCATCACCACGGAGGCGTCATCTGAAGCCATCCTGTTATGACACCACTCCCTCCCGCACCTGCATGGAGTGGAAGCAGGGGGCTTACACAGCTCGGGGCTCCCCAGACAGGGCCAAAGCACCTCCACGGGACCGGTCACTCGGCATAATACCCATCAGGCAGAGAGGAGGGAAGGAAACATCTTTACAGGGTCTTAAATCCTCCCCACCCCTCCTCGCCCCACCTCATACACGGTGTTCTTAAATATTAACATTTAGGAAGAAACAGACAAAGGTCTACAAGCAAGCAAAAGGGGTATGTGCATCCAGAGAGGCAAGCGTGAGGCCCAGGACTGGTTCTCAAGCTGAGATGGGACGGAATGTGTCAGGAAGACTGTTAATGAACTCTAGGTAGCATGGTAGGGGGTGGGGTGGAGCACGGACCCGAAATCCAGACAAGAGCCTTTGGTGTTAGGAGAAGATTTCCTAGTCATTAAAGTCAGCGGCAGGGACTACTCCTTTGTGACAGCTGGAAATATATCCCCCTCCCCCCTCCCAACAAATCCTCGGCTACTCGCCTTTATGCCCTTTACGATGTGTTTCTATAGCTGACAGCGGTGATCTCTTTTCCTGGAACTCTAAGAGCAGGGCACAGAGGAACCAAAACTTACCTAATTATCGGCAGGGCCTATTGTCCTAATACGGTTACCATTCTAGGGAAAAGAAAAGCCTGATTCCTTCCCAGGAAGTGTGTGAGGGCAAAGGCTCACACTGAGAAAAGAAATAAGAAAAGCTTACTAGTCACATGGATGACAGGAAGCCAGACGCCCGAGTTAAAATCTCTTGACGGAACCTTAAAAGCTACATGAGACCGGGAAAGGATGCTCAAGACTTGGGTGGACTGTTTCATCCTAAAAAAACCACCTCTCTAAATAAATAGAAAAAGGGCTGAAAGTGCAGATAACAATATGTCAGCAAAGGGTCGCTAGAGGGCTGAATCAGAGATGACTTTGTTTTTCCTCTTTGAATATCTGTACTTTCTAAATTTTTATAATGACTACTTGGGCTGAGTTTAGGAGCGAACCAGGTGGACAAAAGGGAGTAGGTCTATTTCAGGCAGAGGGGAGACCACGTAGAAGCACAGAGGCATGAAGCAACACAGGGCAGCACGGATCATGTGGTCTAGTTTGGCTGGAAGGCAGGCGTGAGCAGAAGCAGGGTAGCAGGAGACGGGCCTGCAAAGAAGGCAGTGCCCTGAACACAAGGGGTCCGATGCGCCAGGCGGGGGGATCTGGGAGCCAGTGAAAGTGAGGACGCTGTATCAACAGACTTCTGTCCACAAGAAAAAAGTTACACGTAATCACTAATCCCTCCCCCATGGATAACTTCATTACCCTGCGGGAATAGCAGATTTAAAAGTACTGTTCTGAAACCTCTAAATGGTTCCTTTTTTTCCCACAAGGAGGGCCTGAGACCTAATCTGATTAACTGAATGGACACATGTAATTGGCAGTTTCAAAAAACAATTTACACTTTTTTTTTCCAAGCTTTTTCAATGGATGAACATCCGGAACTCACTTGACTATAAACTGTGTACACAGTTCCGAGAGAAAAGTGAAATTGCTGTGCCCACTCCAAGGCTCACACCCCTTCCTCCAGAAGCAGAGGTCTGCCCACCTCTGCGGCCACATGTGTTATTTACGGGACAAAGCTACTATCCAGTGCTTGACTGGGAATCTTCTCTTGGCCTTTCCACGGCACATCCAATAAATTCAAAGGATGCCAAGCAAACTGTTCACCCAGAAATACTTGGTTAGAAATATTAAAATATTTATCACTAGTCCTTTAAGAGGACCCCAGTTTTTCATTTTTTTTCTTGGTAAGGTGACAGACATTTTATTTCATCCTGTTTCCAGTTTAAAAGGAAACGGCACTGGAGAGACAAGGCAACTTTTCCAAGTTACTGCGCTGTCTTCTCTGAAAGGGAGAAAGGAATGTCAAGGAAGGGGGTGGGGGGAGCTTAAAAAGAGTGGAACACTAGCACGCAGGGCCTCCTCTCCTTTTCACCTTAAGTCTTTTCTCTCCCTCATTCACAGCTTTAGGTTCTTTGTTTGTTTAACAAACCATTACAATCATACCCAGTTCAATGGGGAGGAATGTGAACCTCTCTAAGTAGCTGTCCTCGCAATCCACATGTGTGGTCCATCCGCAGCCCATCCGCAGGGGCTTCAATGTGCTGTTCTGTGCTCCTGCCGCCCTGGAGGCCAGGCACCTTGCTTACAATAAGCCCCGACTGCCCGCTGCCGCGTGCTTGCTGCTCCTTCCCAGTAGCCTATAGCGATGCCTCACGTTGTTCTTCCTTCCCGGCTTGCCTGGCGGTGGCCCTGTCCCTTTTGCCTGAGCTTGTCCCGCTAAGCTCCAGAGACACACAGGGCCTGCGGTGCTCGCCACCCCCTACCTGTCTTCAGCCCACAGACTCACCACCCAGTACTTGGCAGTCACATTCCAGGATCTTACTGGTTGTCACGCACGGTCTTCCAATGTCAATCATACAGTGACCAGAAGATACAAGGGCAAGACACTCCCACCCCACACACACACACCCCTAATGAGAACTGCCAGCGCCTTTCTCAGTTCCTAGTAGACATGCTGGCCACGTTGGGATGAATTTCAATTTCTGGCCAAGAAATCAAAATCTTATTCAGTAAGAATATTCTATTTCAAATGGAGCCAAAATAACCTTTAGTAAAACAGTATTACATTTCAGTTGAACTCATAAAGTCCTCTCACGCTACTTTGTCTACGAATGCCCATCTGACAGCCCTGTGAGATAGGCTAGAGAGGCATCTCTATCCCCATCTAACAGATGAGGAAACTGAGGTCCAGACACCTCAGTCCTTTGCCCACAGGCACTGACTAATAAAAAGATACTGCAGGTAATACACTGTACTAAGCAAAGCCTAATGCACAGTGTTAACTTCTAAGAGTGTTAACTTCCATTAATGTCACGACTGATGACGACAATGGTGACCAGAGGCCAAACCCGGATGTTCTGAGCTAAACCAACCACTCTCCACTCCCACCTTGCCATCCTCCCCGGCTGAGCTGTCTACACAGCAGCGGACTTCAGCAGTAGCTTTTACCGCAGTATTTCCAAACAAAGCCTTGAAAGCTGTAGCTGGACTCCCTAGTGCAACTGGTACGTGACCAGCATCTTCCTTAGGCTTATCAGTCAACATCTTCCACAAATGGGAGGCAACCTTTACACATCTTCTTATGTACACAAGCGAGGAGTGAAGATAGGGCAGCTCTAAAGCTTCTGAACTGACGGCGTTGTCAGCAGAAAATTCCAGAGATCTGCAGGTATTACAGGGGCTGTGTGTGGGGAAGGCAGAGGATATGAGAAGTTGTTAACTGCAGGATCTGATTCCCGGAAACACAGAGGATACTAATTTGCTTTTTAAAACAGAAAAGGTTAAAAGAATTCTGTTCTAAGGTATTTCACAGTTTGAGGGGGAAATGTAGCTCTTCTCTACCAGAGTCTTTTTGAAGTGCCTTGAACCTCCTGCATGTCCTTGACCTCTTTTACTATGTGTTTACAAGCAATTACTAATAAGCATGCTCAGATAGAAGTAATTTTTAAAAGCGATCACTGCTTGCGTACCTACTCGGCGACAGGAAACAGCAGCTCCAAGGCAGTCAGGGAGACCTCTCAGGAGCTTGAAGCTTCAAACCTGTAAGAAGAGATCTTGCACACCTTAAGTGAACGAAGCTAGGAAAACACCCCCCTGCCCCCCACCCCCGCTTACGTGGCAACTTGAGCTTGCTCACTTCCAAGGGCACAAACACGTACACAACTGCTAATGTGTGGAGGAGAGTTTCTCCTGCTTTTTAGGCATTTTAATAGATGATAGATCAAGTTCAGATGTTAAAACCCTACAGTATAATACTTCAATAGACCCACCACCCTTAATTTAAAAATGTCTCAGATACACCATATGGCAAAAGTCTGTAACATTTAGATCATCTGATATATTTAAAAGGTGTGCTGAAGTTCATAATGTTGTAACTTCAAAGGTTTTCAACGTCTCATGTAATCTTGCCCAAGAAGATCTTTAAGTATTTATATTATATCCTTTGTCCTACTTGCAACTGGATTAGAAAAACCCTGATGTTTTCCCCTGCTTTCTGCAAGTAGAAAAAAAAAAACAACCATGAAATTGCTTACATAAAATATTCAAAATAGAACTCAGAGGAAATGGCATTTTTTAAAAATGAATACCATAGAATACCATAAAACAGGTATGCAAATCTATGTAATAACAGAACCTAAAACAAATTATGAACTGAAAAAAATCAGCAATAACCAGTAGACATTCATTTTCAACAAAAGCTTCACATAAAAAGCTTCATATCTTCATATAGATTTATCAACTGTGCAGGGTGAAAAGGCTGAAGTCTCCAATTTGCATATACAATTCCACGGTTACCAAACCTGGCTATACGTTAGAATTACCAGGGCAATCTTTTAAAAATACAGATTCCTAGGCCACAGTACAAACTAACACTGACTGACAGCATCGCTGAGGCCCTGGGAACTTATGTTTTCACCAAGTCTCCAGAAAGGTCTACAGCCAGCTTCGTACCACTGATCCCTGGTGAGCATGTGGAAACGGGTACCTCTGTTCACCAATCAATTATAAAAGTTGGCTTCTTCCAACTAAGACTATTCTAACCAGTCGATCCTCTTAGGGGGAAAGCTTTTTGGGATTCTCTTTACCAGTACAAAGGTAAATCTATTATGTAACATAGCCAATTATATCTCACCTAAGCGATTTATTCACTTGGTCGCCTGTTTTCTTCTCTTAATTTGCTCAAAAAGGCTATGACCATTTATTTTGAATAACATAAGTTATTAAACAGGAAAATTAAGTTAAAAACAGGAAAATTAAGGCCATTTTCAGACAACTAAAGTTTAAGAATAATCCACCACAATTTAGGGAAAAGACTGGAGGTGAGTAGGTTCTCTGAATCGTCCAGAGTATTTGTTTTAAACGTATCCCTTGCTTTGCATGCATAAACACTTCACAAATTATCCTCATGGTCCACCTCTCTTCTCAAAATACTCAACCTTTATCGTGGTGGTTTAATTGGGTGGTCTCCAAAGGCCTATATTAATTTTTTTTAAGAGCTGTAAGAAACATTAAAGCAAGAGAGTACAATTCTTCTGGATGATTCCTCCTTTGCTCCTACCCATCTCATCAATGGACAATGCCAATTTATGAATTCAGAGAGGCAGAGGCTCTCTTCTGCTTCACTAGAAAGGGCGCACATGACATGAAGTACGCAAATCAGGCAGTGGAGTAGCTTAGCTTCATTGTCAAAATATTCAAATTATCACTAAAAGAAAGAGATTCCTTTCTGAATTCAACAATACTCCTTGGCCTCCGAGGGCTCACACAGGAGCTTATTCTTAAGCCGTTCAATGTAAGCAGCACTAGTGAAAGCGGAGAACTCTGGCAGGGAGGAGATCAAGTCCCTCGGCCTTTCCCACCTGCCATCTCAGCCCCAGTCTAATGCTTAAATAGTTAACAATGCAACAGAGAACCTGAAAGCATGCGTGGCCCCAGGGGAAAAATCATGTGCAGTCTACAACAATTTAATAAAGCAGAGCAGAGGCAGTTAGGAAAAATAACACATCTACGTTTGACAGGATGCTACTTGCAGACTGTTGTTTTTCAGGTCAGAATTTGGATTTCAAAAATCACAGAAAAAAGGTTTTAGTATGTCAATTCTATTATTTTTTTTTTTAAAGAATACGGTTTTTTAAAATGACCCAATAACATTAAACATTTCTAGATATACTTGTTTCTGAGCTTCAGAGTTGCAAGAAAAATCACATTTTTCTAGGAACGGGGATTGGTGCACAGTAAACAGATCAGTTAGAGGGAATTGTCTTAAATAAAGGGGCGATATTTAGGTGGAAGTGATTTGTTTATTCAGTGATGACAAAAACTAAAGTTTCCTGAATCTAGAGCGTTATGATTTCTAGAATGCATTTCTGCCGTCACAATCTGTTTTTCTAAGCATTAGCTTCTGAGAGCCGCTTTGAGAAACACGTCTTTCTCTCTGTTAATGAACTGGTTTAGCTGCCTGCTGAGCGTTCACTGAAACCCGAATTGAACAAAGGGATTTCCCTCCAGTTCCAGCTCATTCACTTGGAGCTACTCCTGATTTTGCTTAAGTAAATTCTTCAGACTGACTTTTTTATTTCAAATGATTTTAGTGGGAAAGAACTGGGCAAGCCTTGACACCGGGAGGCCTGCCTCGGCTTCCAGCGAAAGACTCCTCTGGGTTGAGGATGTGCAGGGCCTGTTTTCGAAAAGCCTCCCAGATAAGTTTTTTATTTTCTAAGGACTGTAATTCCAGACGGAAAGGAGCCCACCCGACTTGGCAGATTACGGGCAACTAAGTCTTACTTCGGGGAGCTGGATCACCGCGACTGAGATTATACCTCTGAGGTGGAGGCCGTAAACAGGACATTCATATTCATTTCACAACAGTGGAGTCGTTTTGTGAAAGGGTCGCTCAGAGTTTGAACAGATCTGTGGGCCCGGCACCTGGCCCTCTACCTTCTCACACAACCCCTGGGGGGCTTCAGTCACCACCCAAGGTTCCAACTACTCCTTGGGGTCACAGACCTCCCAAATCTCTATCTTCAATCCTGAACTTCTTTCAAATTTCAGGCGAATCCGTCTACCTTCCTCCTGCACCTCTCAGCCTAGATATTGTCAGTGCCCCTGAAGGTCACCTATCCTAAAGCAGGGGCTCCGCACGGCGAACCCGCCAGGCTTGCTCCTCCGGCATCACCGATTTTAGCTACTGGCACCACTATGTAATAAGAGCTAACATGTATTGGATGCTCACCAGGTCATGGCCGTTGTTTTAATCACTTTACTTAATGCTCCAAACCACCAACCATATGCGGAGGAAGCATCAACCTCATCTTACTTATGGGGAAACTGAGGCTTAGGAGTGATGCCAATTTGCCCTCGGTCACACAATCAGCGAGCAGCTGAGCCGGGCTTTGCATCCAGAGTGTGGGATTTGAGAGTCCACATTATTAACAGTCAGTCTCTTCACCGTGTTGCTTCCCAGCTGCTCCAAAGTTAGAAACTCTGGAGGCATACTAGATTTTACTCACTGACTAAGCTATCCAGATTCTTCGAGCTTATTGTCTCTCAAATCTGTTTCCTTCTCTTCATTTCCATAGTTACCAGTGTTTGGGTGATGTTTTGCCTTCATTACAGCCTCCAAATCAGTGCAGCAGGACAACTCTGGAATTTTACTTCGTTTGTCCTCCCAACATCCTTTCTAGCTCATTTAAAACAGGTGCAGGCTTTGTAATTCCTTGTATTTTAGCCCAGATGACAGCAGAAGCAGTCTGTCTTTCTTAACAGCTAAACCCAGTGAGGAGACTCTGCCCAACTTCAGGGTTGAAAGAAGGAGAGAGCGGTAAGAGGGAGAGAAAAAGACACTGTCCCCTCCACCCCCAGCTCCTGGGGCTGGAAAGGAAAAGGGGCCCTGGCACAGCTCTGTCCCCAAGGCAGGGCAGAACCCTCTAGAGGACAGCTGCGGGTGTGCTCAGGGAGGCCAGGCCTGGGGCAAGAGTGGCAGGGCTTCAAGCGACCACTACCCCACTGTCATATACCAAAGACCAGCCCTCCCCTACCAGGTGCCAGGGAAATCTCCAGATTCTAGGGCACACTCCATGGGGGAAAGGGAGACACCTAAAAATGACTGCAATGAAATTTCTCTCTAGGTTGACGGAATGGGGAATACAAAAGTGAGTACTTCCTGCATACTTGACACCGTGGAATGAGATTCAGACCTGTGAGGGGCGCCTGAGTAAGGTGCAAAGAATCACGGACTCACGTGCATCTGTGCTATAGACTAGCTTCAACTGCTACAATGGGAGCCAGATTATTTTTCAAAAAATGCCACCACGCCTCCTCTTGCAGAGAGGAGCGTGGACTCTGCAAAGGTGCTGGGGACCTGGCAGCTGTCCTGAGCTTTAGTCCCGGGGGCAGGTAGAGAAGGAAGGAAGGAAACAAGTGCAGATGTCAAGAGTTTACTCACAAGATTAACGCCTCTGATTCCTATGCAAATACCTAGAAAGAGAGAGACAGAGAAAGTTATCTTTAAGGCCTTTATCTTAAACTCTGAATTGCTTAAAAACCAAAGGAAAAAACAGAAGTCTACTAGGAAGAGAAAAGAGAGGCCAGTGCTGCTAGCATCTTGAGGCCCAGGACATCGCCGCTTCTGAGCCTGGACGTGCCTCCCAGACCAGCTGCCAGGACAGAGTTTCCATCAGTTTGGAAACCAACTGTTTCCAACAGTTCTGGAAACTGTTGGTTTCCAGAAGATGGAAATGAGAGTGTGCTGGAAACTGGGGTGGTGTCAGGGAGGAGAAACGGTATAAATGTGACAAATTTGTTGATTCAAAGATGTTGCAGTAATGGTAGGTCCTTGTGACACCAAATGTCTACAGGGATTTGGACTTTGAGGTCAGTCATGTCCTCAAAACAAATTCCATTTAAATTCTGTGGCTGAATATCTGAGACTTCGGATGAGGCTTATGAAGGCCCTGATGGAAACCAGAGAAGATTCTAGATAAGCCAAGATGTATCAGCCGCCAGTATGCCGAGATGAGAACTTTGGGAACAGGGAGCTCTGGTTGGAAGAGTTTCAGACATACAAGAATCAGCAAACAGGGGACCCCATTTTCCTGCTGCACAAGCACCCACTAAGTCTGCCCGGCATGTGGGGCGCGTCCAGAGGGGAGACGGACCCGGGAGAGGAGGCGATATCTGGGGAGCAAGTGCCCCATCACAGAGGCAGGGCGTGCCAAGACAGTCCCCGCTCTCTGCTTTGGTTATTAGGAAAATGCGTATTTGGTATTAAATGGTGCCCAAGAAGAAAACCCCCAGACAGGAAACTTAGAAGTCAGGATGCGCTGAGCAAGCAGATAGAGGTTCAGCAAACCAGAGCGCAGGGCCGCTCTCCTCTCCTAAGGGTCTGGTCTCTGCTGACACTTGCTTCCCTTCTCACACCAGATGGGGGAGCCCAGATGGAAGAGAGGAGGGGACAGTCAGTGAGCCCTCACAGGGCTCAGCCCCAACTCTCACCATCCAACAGGGGCAACCATGTGCCGGAGGCTACCTTGCAATCTGTGGTGCCCCAAAACTTAGTGGCGGTGGAGGGTATGCTGGAGAATGGGGGACCGGCCCACCCTACTGGCCAGAACTCAATTTTCATGTGGCTTCCTTCAAACTACTACTAGCCTGGCAAGTAAAGAGCTTATCAGTAAAGGGGCATTTCTAGTACTGGACACCGAGATCCCTACTGGCTCCTCAAGTCTCTCTGTTCTCAGACTGGCTCCCCTTCATCCCTTCATTCTAATCACAATGCCGCTGTCAGAGTGATTCTTCTAACATGCAAATACGCTCCCGTCACTTGGCTGTTTGGAATTCTTCAGTGGTCCCATTAATTTCCGTCAGTTGCAACCAAGAGTCCTGACTGATCCACTGAAAGTTTTTAATCAGGAGAGCGATATGCTAAGGGCTCGCGTTATAGAAAGAGACCTCAGACAGCAGACAGACAGATTATGCTCCTGCATTGATCCATTCTATGCATTAAAATCAGTAACTCCTTAGGAAAAAACACAGAAAACAATTTTTAAAAGCTGTGCACAGAAAAGACTAACAGCAGTAACTGAACACTGAAGCTTCTCTGTAAAACTGAGTGTTGACAGGGAGCTCTAAATCTCCGCTGAATCGGAACTAGCAAACGGGAACCATTTTAGGGAAACAACAAAAAATTATGATCACCCTAACGTGGTTCTAATTTGCACGCTGACTGTGTGTGTGTGTGCGCGTCTGTCTTATGAATCACTTTTAGTTCCTGTGCTCAAACAAAAAGGGAAAAATTACCTTGGTAAATGCCACATAATGGATCAATTAAGTTATTCCCCAAATAAAGTACACTTTGTCATAGTATAAACACGCATAACTCCCAGCACTATTTTAAACACATTGGTAGAGATATGTGCTTTATTTATTAATTGTAACCATAATATTTAACACCCTCCTATATTATGACCCCCCAACGCCCTTCATCCCCAACGGCCTTCACTTTTTAACTTTTTGTTTGTTCAGGGAGTCAAGGAAGTTCAAAAAAAAAAAAAAATTCATGCTATTTCTTGGATAGTAACTTTCCTTACCTAAAAGTGGTATGATAACGTGTTTTACTCTCCCTTATTCTTTTACTAGAAGCATACTCTACTTAATACGAGGTTGTGTTCCTACAGTTAGTTAAAAAACATTAAGCAAATGATAGTATTCTGCTGGATCCAGTCCAAGAAAGATGGGCTGGCGGAGTGCAAACAGCACCGGCTTTGGAGTCACATGGCTCTAGGTCGGAACACTGGCTCTGCTACTTGCCAGGTATGTAACCTTAAGCAAGTTCCCTAACTTCTCTTCATGCTTACATCACTCTACCTGTTACAAGATTATGCATTACATATGTCCAAACGGAGGCACAATGACTGGGGCAGAGTCTGAAGTTTATGTACAAAGTAGATGTGGCCTGTTAATAAGTATCAAGAATGATTTTATACACTGGGTAAGTTCACAATTAGGAAATATGAATAACCTGTTTCAGAATACAATACATATAACAGAAAGTATGAATTATTGGTTCACTTCAATAATCTTTCTTTAATTTGGATCATGACACAATTCCATTTTCTAACACATACTTGTAAGAGAAATTTCTAATTATTTCCTGCCTCCTTCAAAACTTTGTATGTCATGTATTTGAAAGATTTTTAAATTCTTAAGCAGTATAATATTATTAGCTGTGCTTTTAATGGCAATGTCACATTTAACTAGAGAAAACAATTACAAATAGGCCTGGCATGAATTGGTCTTACAGGTATCATGAAGTCACCCAAATGATATACAGAAGTGATTCTGGCACATTTGGATTGCGCTAGAATATTTCTTTTGAATGTATGAGTGGGGAAGTGGATTAATTTCAATTAGAACCATTTGGAGAACAGGAATTTAAACACACACATCTAATATTTCACTTTGGCCCTTCACCTGGAGCAGCTGTGGACAGCCTTTCTAGAAGTCAGTCCAAGAGCAAAATAAATTTGGAAGTGGTTTATCTAGTTTAGGAGAAAAAAAAAAAACCAAAAAAACTCAAGTGTAAGATGGGATGTTAAGAAAACTTACAAAGAAGACTGGAATAAAAAAATATGGCATATTACAGTCAAGGACATCTTGCAAAAAAATATGTGGAGAGAGGCCAAAAGTAATGGTTAAGCAACACTGTTAGCACTAAAGCTGCAAAATAGGGGGAGGGTTCCTTTGGGGTGAAGAAGGCAATGGGCTTAAACAGAGAACTAATACATGTTAAAGGAGAAAAACAACCAAAATGTTGGATATGAAATTTAATGACTAGGTGTCATTATTTTGAAATAGCCGTTTAAAACAAATCATAATCTCTATATGTATGATGGAGAAAAATAAAAAATCAAAACTTCTGATAAATATTGGGGATCCTGTCGACCACGAGTTCCCTCAAATTTAGGGGCAAATTTAGGTTACCTCCACTGGATTTAGTGGCATACTTACTTCATAATTTTAGGAAATTTGGACAGAATATATGGAAATTGAAAATCACCTCACATTATGACTTCAGGAGCATGATTTAGAGACTCTTGAATTGTGATGTATGCAACGTACTAAATATGATTCTAAATGGAGTCTAATACCCCCAAATTTCCCCTAGCATTAATTTGTTTTTATTTGAAAACGTCTTTTTAAGTGTCAGGGAGGGAGATCACAAGTTTCTAGTAAACAAGTCATAATAAATAAAAGGCATTTGTATAGGGCCCCTTATTTCTCAAGTTATATGAATATCAATGACAGTTCTTAGCATGTTCTCTTGATTTTTCTAAAGAGTAAAAAATAGGCTTTCATATTCCCCAACCATAATTTTTCCCTCAAGGTCTGCAGTTCCTCAAATGAAAATTCTCGGAGAGCAAGTGTTTTCTGGAACATAACCCCCTCTACCGTGGAGAGCGGGAAGCTTTGGCGTGTGCTCTAACGTAGGAGAATGAGAACACAGGCTCACGACTGGCCACAGAGAGCAGCCTGGGCATAAGTCAGAGGGTGTAGCGGAGACACACTTACCTTTCTAAGTCTGAGGTACAGAGGAGTTTCAGATGTGACATGAAACAGAGGCCACATCAGATGTGAGAGCAACCCTAGAAGAGGAAAAAAATGTCAAAAGGTTAAAGAAAAAAAAAAAAAGGCATTGAGAAAAACCACACCGATACTGTGTTAGGAGACATTTATATACAGAACGTGAGTTCAGGAATGCCAGGATCAAAAACTTCTTTCCGTCAATATGCCATCGTGTTATATTCCAACCTTCCAGAGACACACCTCTAAGTTCTTACAGGATTTTTAGTTTGAGAGAGACTGGTAACGTGGTGACGTGGTGACGAGCTGGGGCCATGGTGCCAGAATGCCTACATTCAGATCCAGGTGTCACCTGGAGCCACTCAGAAACCTCACACCACTGGTTGAGCAGCTCTCTGCCTCAGCTTCTCGCCTGTAAAATGGAGATGATAACCATACCTATAGCCTAAAAGCCTTTTGAGGATTAAATGAGTTAATGTGAGTGAAGTGCTGAACACTGCACCTGGGAAGCAAGGTGTACTCCTGTATTTGCAATTCTTTTCCAGAGACCCCAGTGCAAGTGAAAATTTCTCAGAGCCTCAGGAAGAAATCAGATGATAATCAGAACCTTTTGTAAAAGGGTCAACTAAGAACGTTATCCTTTACGAAAAGGAAGCAAGTACCCAAGTAGGGCTGAGGGTGCACTGGGGAAGAGGGGAAAAAGACGACAAAGAGCAAGGAAAGACCATTAAAAGGCCAAAAACAAACAAACAAACAGGCAAACAAAAACCAAACCAAAAAAGAACCCAAAACCAAAAGGAACCTTTGCTTAACTGCAATTTTTTTTTTTCAAAGACAAGCTTACTACTCAGAGGAGAGGCCTGAAGGGCAGAACTTGTTGACAGTAAGCATACCCGTCTTTCTTGTAATTCAACCTAACCCGTAAGGAGGATGTTTCCCTTTCAATGACTAGATCAGCCTGTATTAGGGCTGCTTTATTTGGATGGATGGGAAGCCGTCTAAGAGGGAAGTATCTTTCTGCTAGGAAGTTTGCCTATGGAGATAAACACACACATAAATACAAAGATCTAATATATGTTGATTCCCCAAACGTATTTCGAGGGTTTGACTCTTAAATTACTTGAAATTCTTCTTGTATATGACAACAGTCTTCAGGCCTGAGAAAAGGACTCTTTTATGGAGGATCATGTAGTTGACGTTATCTGGTTCTATAAACACAGCAAGAACACAACTTTTAACTACAGTCACTCCCTGGGGCCTGTATGTAGTTCTATCAATGTAGACAAGATATGCCTCACCGCTTTTAAGCTGAAACATCAAACGGAAAAGTGTCGTTTGATTTCCTACTTCTCCTTCCACCCTCTACCCCTCCCGACTTTGGTATGATGTCACACGAAATTACTTCCAGAAACTGGGAGTTATAAAACCTAAGGAAGAGGCTTACAGCTTTCTTATCTACAAGTTAATACTTACGGGGGCGAGAGTCTATCAATGATCAAGGCCATGGTAATTTTTCTGTTTTGTAAGAAATCTAAAATCTCAGCAGAATCACAACCTGCTGAATCGACCACATCTGTATGACCCATACAAGCACCTATCCCTCTACAAGATTGCTACCACGACTCATAAATTTGTAAAGCTGTATTTTAAACTTCATCCTTACTTTTAATCAAGACAGAAAACCAAACAGGTTGCTTTTAACGTAATCTTTGTGGTAAAAATAAAACAAAAATATCATGGAGAATAAAACATCAGCCAGTTCCTGCACTTGCGTGCTCACTTACCTCTCCCCTGCGCCCACCTTCTCTAAAGTTTTCCATTATGATTTTAAGATGTTATTTTCCCCAAAGAATGTTGACAACTATTTCCCACTTAAAGCTCTGGTTTAAAAAGAAATTGGGTTTAACTTGAGAATAACTCAGGAATTGGGCTTGTCCTAGGGTCCTGTGAAATCACAGTAGTCCCCTAGAATCAAAATTTCCCTTACACACTTTTCACTTAGAAGTAAAGGTGTTTGCTTCCTTTGACAAGAGGTTCATAACATACAGTGGTGGTAAAGCTGGTTAAAGAAACTGTCAAAGGTTTTGTTTTGCATTATTTAACATTACATCATAGAATTAAATCCTGAACATGGAAGTCTATCCATCTCAATCACTAAATCTGGTCAGGTGAAAGTCTACAAAACTCAAAAGTTTTTTCATCTTCTTACTGAAAATACCTAAACACTGTGCTGAGACTTATTTTTTTAAAAGAATATTAAAGAAGAGAGCTTGGGATTTGAAAAGGACAATGCCATACACTTTCTATGCCTCCTGTTCAGAGGCTGATGGACTGCCCAACAAACTTGCCACATTGAAAAACTGTTTAATAATTCTCCATAAAGGAAAGATTTTAAAAAGCTATGGCACCAATCAGGTAACAATAGATCAATCAGGTTTTCCTAAATGCAGTATTTGCAGTTGAAGCCTGGATAAGTAATTACATTCAAAGTAATGTACAGGGAGCTATCAATCCCCATTCATTCAGCACACATTCACTGAGCCAAGAGCTTTGCTGGGTTTGGAGATATAAAAATGAATACGACACAGCTGCTTTACTTCCAGCTAAAAGAATACACCTAAACAAAGAGCTACAGGGCAATGTGTTAAGTGTTATAATAGAGGTGTGCACAAAGGGCTGAGGGCCAGAGGAAAAAGCTATAAATTCTTCCTGGGAAATCAAGCAAGTGAGGGGAGAGATAAAAGAAGGTATGGTGATGTTTCCTTGTGATAAACTCGACTTTTTCTTTACTGTGTTGTCAAAAGTAAGGCAGTAATTTTAGGATTTATGAACTGTTCTCATCGCAAGTGCTAAATTGATCTACAAGCCAGTTTCATTTATGCTTGACACAGACTTCCAGTTATAATATCCCAAGAATAAACATTTTTAAAAATAAATGTGATTTGTAGTACTTCCACTCAACACACACAATCCAGAACAGCACAAACAGCTAACGTGAATGAAACTTAGATACAAAGTTCAAAGATGTTTTGAAACATAAATGAATGAAAGACACATTCTAGAGACTTAGTGATAGCATATTAACAATGCTTAAAATAAGTTTCAATTTTTTTCTCTTCTTCTTAAAGCAAAAATAAAAGAATCACCAGATTATATCATGGTTAATATTTGTCTTTCTCTACTTCTGTGTTTAAAAAAATAAGGAGGGTATTGAATCAACTTCTACTTAACATCATTTATTATGCATATCATATTCCTACTTATAACACAGTTGTGACAGAACCTCCATTGTTCATTACACACTAGCCCCAAACTTGAGTAATTCTAATGTAAGCATGAGAAACCACGTCTCCTTTGGGGTGAATTTCCAAATTCCTCTGTGTTAAATTGAGGTCTAATTTTCCCTGTGCCTGGTTTTCACAAGAAGGTCCATTCCACCCCATGTGCTCCTTTTCAGCTGTCAATAAACAGAGGCAGTGAATTCCCCCACGGCTTCACAAAGCTAGTTAGGCAGAGCCATTCATTCCTTCAGGAAAACAGGGCATTGATTTCAGTGAGTTCCCAGGGAGCAGCTGCAACAAAGAGATCAAAGGCCCACCTCTCTTTCCCTCCATTGCTTTCATTAGGCCAGGCCCAGACAAACAGCGACAGGTTTCCTCGAGACAAGGAGAGGGCCGGCAGACCACCTCATGGTTCAATTCAAATTCATCCGTTTCCTACATTCCAGTGACAGTCCAGAATGCTAACCATGACAAACCAGCACAATCACCCGGCATAATATACTGCTCGCTAGTTCATCCAAGGTCAGAGGGAGAAAACAAGCGCTGAGGGAAGTCCTCCGCTTCTAGGGCCCGCTGAGCCACGATGGCCCCCCGACATTCCATAAATAAACTAGGCCCGCTCACTCTCCCTTTCTTTCTCCACCCTGCAATCCCACAAGCGATGGTCTCACTTAATCTGCAATTTCTTTCGTGTCACCATACCTAAACCACTGGGACACTCTATTCTCAACCTAATGGTTCTGCTGATGATAGGAGGTTCGGCTACACGCACTGCCCTTCTTGGTTCACACCCAGTAAACTACTACCGTATGATGAACTGAGAGCTGTAACTCCTGGGGCTTCCCTCAGGCCTCATCTCCAGCGAAGGCCACGAGACCCAAAGAGAGACTCCGTTTGCATAAATTCTGTTTGCAAAACACAAACACGAACAGAGACAGAACAGTTAGTTTTTTGATGTGAGCTAGGTAATCACCGAAACTGGTAATCCAAGCTCTTAAATGACAGTCTGTGGGTGAATGAGGGTGTGTGTGTGTGTGTGTGTGTGTGTGTGTGTGTGTGTGTGTGTGTGTGTGTGTGTGTGTGTGTGTGTGTGTGTGTGTGTGTGTGTGTGTGTGTGTGTGTGTGTGTGTGTGTGTGTAGAGGGTTAGCGAGGGGGAGGGGAGAACCAGAGGGACTAGGAAAGAAAGTGGATTATCCTGATTGGTTACCCACACTGAACACACAGAATTAAAAGATTTCCAAAGTCTCCACTGAATTCCGAGCTGCTGCTTTGACACCACGTTCACGACAGCCCGTAACAAAATGCGCTCATTTCATTGTGCTCCCCTCCATTTCTGCTGCTAATCCTGAGTAAACATGGGAATAGATGGGTTAAGTTTCAAAATTCCTAAACCAAAAAGAAAATAAACAATACTGGAATGAAAGGTATGGAGAACTCACTCCATGACACAGAACACAACCTTCCCACGTGCCCATCTTAGGAGCTTCGGTACTGACCTGGGGGGGGTCCATTCATTGATTATTCACTTGACTGCCAAAGATGACATTTTGTATAGGGTACTGAACAGTCCTCAGGTAAAGACTTTCACTTTTCTCAAACTGGGACAGAAATAAACTTAGAAAATACAGAACTCCCAACTGCACAGGAAAGGTAGCGGAATTCTTGGTAGGCTCAGTGTGACAGTTATATTAGGAACCTCAAAGCTGACTCTGGCACTGATTCACTTTGGCCTCTGTGTCTCCCTACTCTTCCAAAATGGAGACAGAAACATCCGTGAAGAATTCCTTTACGAAGTATTGTGAAATAATCGTTCCTCAAAAACGATGTACTTCATCGAAGAAAGCTGGTCTTATGAGTAGAACCTCCTTCTATAATAGATCACTCTAATTCAATAGAGCTGCTTTGGAAACTCACTACATTTCTATAAATCAAATCATTTTTTTAAAAGCACTCAGAAAATTTACTACTTGAAGAAAGGCTATGGCAAATGACGACATACACTCATCAATTCGCTTATATACTTTTCAAAAGCATTTACAAAGCACTTAGAAACATCAATTTGATCTTCACCATAACCATCTGAGATAGATGGTTTTATGAATTTCTATTTTTGAATGAGGAAAAAAGCCTCAAGAGAGGTAATAAATTGATTTGCCAAAGTCACAGAACAAGTAAGTATATGAGTCACAACTTTAAATATTGTTTCTAAATCCCATGCTGTTTCCTTTGCCCCTAGCTACCACCTCTACATGTAATTATTCACTGACGTTCTCCGTAATTGTATTAAATAAGTAATCAGAATCTATTTCTAAGCCCAATGCATTGTACCGCTCATTCAAGGAGGCAGTGTTTAAGAGTATGGACTCTGGTGTCAGGTTCACATTCAAATTTTAGTGTCACCTTTTAGTAGTTTTATAAATTAAGCAATTAACAATATTTCCAGAACCTTGGCTTCCTCATCTGTAAAAAAGGAATAATACCTTCTTTCATAGGGCTTGCAAAGGATAGAATTAGATAACCTGTGTAAAGCACCTAGAGCAGTGTTAGCATATAAGAAATGCTCAATAATGGTAGCTATTATCATTGATGTTGAAAATCAAACCAATATAAAACTTGTTAAAAGGGGGAAAATGCTTCCTTTTCAATAAAAAGACACAAAATTTAACTTTCAGCCTCTAGATTACATGATTTCCTCTAGCACTAAAAATTTAACACTCAAGTCTAGGATTTTATGGGGCCAAGTAATAAACCAAGATCAAACTGTCATAAAAGATAAGCTACTATACAAAACAGAAACACTAATTGAACTGTCTTAAAAAAAAAAAAAACCTGAGGCAAGTCCGTGGTTGCTATAAAGCAGCAATGTTGTTTTTCTGTACTATCAGTTTTACTTCTTGCCGTTTAACCATTTTAAGTAGAAATGTATTGGTGTTAGGCAGAAATTCACAGACTATTGCCACATGAAGAGAAAAATACCTAATAGGAATATTTGTTTTATGTAGCTAGTGCGTTAAAGTTTTCAAAGAACTAATACATGTCTTACTTCATTTGACCCTCATGCTACTCACTAGGAGAACATGGATTAACTTTCTAGCACAAGAAAAGACTGCCAGTGATAAACGGCAAACCTTACTTTTTAACTCCTTGTCTCATTTTTCATGACCCCTTATTGATAGATGATGGTATGTAGATGCTACAGTGCAGAGTGTACAAAATACTATGGGAAGACAGAGACAGGCCAGTAAGTCTTGGAGAGCCAGAAAAGGCTTTGGAAAGTAGATGGCATTTATCCAACTTTTACC
Source organism: Balaenoptera physalus (assembly GCF_965194825.1). NCBI lineage: Eukaryota > Metazoa > Chordata > Mammalia > Artiodactyla > Balaenopteridae > Balaenoptera > Balaenoptera physalus. Next base: position 21,179,525 of record NC_138888.1, on the reverse strand, counting down.
TAGTACACAAGCACGTCTAGAATATTCTTGATTGTTCTTGAGCTTCATGGGATTTTCTCTGAAGTCTGAATATGTCATTCAGTGATTTAGTTGTCCTTCACTGCTTTTGCTGATCTGCAAACTTCAATGGATACCCCTTTAAAAATTTTTTTTATCGAACGCTTTGATATTTAAAAAGGCAGGGAATTGAGGCCACTGTTGTTTGACTCAACACCACTTAAGGCTCCTTCTAATTCTATAGTTCTGTGATTTTAAAAAATTACTGCTCATTCTTACATTGCATTACCTACTATATAACACATCAGTTTAAATGTGCTTGTTTATCTACAGCCTAATAACACTGAGAAATTTTTTTTTCCTTCACTACCATTTATCTCAGAAATTAATAGTTGGGAAGAACTCTTAAGAATGTCTAAGGAAGCATGTCTCACTAAAGAAACTCAGTCCATAGCTGTGGAAGTTTGATGGTTATTTCTTTCTTATGAAGGGCTAAGAATTGCCTTTTTATAACCACCTCTAATTGTCTTCTCCAACAATATGAAACATAGTTTTTAACAAAAGACATTCAGATATTTGAAAGCAATTTTAACAATCCCTTACCTTGAGCCATTAATTTGAGACTGTTCTTTCCTAATATAGATACCTAGTGCTATAAGTTTCCCTCTAAGCACTGCTATAGTTGCATCCTAATTATTTGGAAATATGTTTCATTTCCATTCAGCTGAAAATACTTCCAATTACCCTTTTCATTTATATCTCATGGGTTATTTGGTAAAATTCACCAGTGTGACCATTTGGGCCTGGGTGTTTTCTTTTTTGGAAGGTTTTTGGTGGTGGTGGTGGTATTGTTTGTTTGTTTTTAACATATACTATTAATTTGATGTCTTAAATAGATATAGAGCTGTTCAGGTAATCTATTTCTCCCTAAGGGAGTTTTGGTAGTTTGTATCCTTCTAGGAATTGGTCCATTTCATCTAAGTTCTCAAATTTGTGGGCAGAGATTGTAGTATTCTCTCATTAGCCATGTAAAATCCATGAGGTCAGTAGTCATGGCTCCTCTTTCCTTCCTGGTACTGGTAATTTATGTCTTCTCTCTTTTTTCCTTGGTTAGCCTCGCTATAGGTTTATCATTTTATTAATCTTGTTCAAAGAAACCAGCTTTTCATTTTGTTGGTTTTTCTTTATCATTTTCCTATTTTCAATTTTGTTGACTTCTCTAATTTTTATTATTTACTTTCTTCTGCTTGCTTTAAGTTTAATTTGCTCTTCTCTAGTTTCATAAGGTGGAAACTTCAGTTATTGATTTTAGGTTTTTTTCTAATATAAACATTTAATGCTATAAATTCCCTTCCAAGCACTATTTTAGCTGCATCCCACACATTTTTATAGACTATATTTTCACTTTAAATTTTTCGCGAGACTTCTTTGATGCAGCAGGCATTATTTAGAAGTGTGTTAATTTCCAAATATTTGAGAATTTTTACACTATCTTTTTGTTATTAATTTCCATTTTATTTCCACTGTAGTCTGAGAATGTATTTCGTATGACTGGCATTCTTTGAAATGTAATGTGTTCTGTATGGCCTAGAATGTGCCCCTGGGTTATTGAGAAGTGTGTTGTTCAGTTTAAGATATTTTTCCAGATACCTTTCTGTTCTAATTTAATTCCATTATGGTCAGAGAACATTCTTTGTATGATTTAAACCCTTTTAAATTAATTGTCTTGTTTTTTTTACCCAGAATATGGTCTATCTTGATAAAGTTCTGGGCATGCTTGAAAAGAATGTGTATTCTGCTTTTGTTGGGTAGAGTGTTCTAAGAACTGTCAATTAGTTCAAGCTGGTTGATAGTGCTGTTTTAGCCTTCTATATCTTTATTGGTTTGTTATCTACTTGATGTATCTGTTGAGAGAGGGTACTGAAATCTGACTATATTTGTGGCTGTGTCTATTTCTCCTTGTATATACTGAAACCCTGTTATTAGGTGCATAAACATTTAAGATGACTTTTTTTGATGAATTTACCACTTTATCATTATGAAAGAACCCTCTTTCTCCCTGGCAATATTCTTTGCTCTAATTTCTACTTTGTCTGATATTAATATAGCCATTCCAGGCTTTTTTTTTTTTTAACTTACTTATTTATTTTCTTGTATTTTTTTTGGCTGCATCGGGTCTTAGTTGCGGCATGTAGGATCTTTGATGAGGCATAAGGGATCTTTCGCTGTGGCACGCAGGCTTCCAGGGCTCATGGGCTCTGTAGTTGTGACACATGGGGTCCACAGCACATGGGCTCTGTAGTTTGCAGCACATGGACTCTCTCATTGAGGCACGCGAGCTCAGTAGTTGTGGTGCACGGGCTTAGTTGCCCCATGGCATGTGGGATCTTAGTTCCCCGACCAGGGATTGAACCCACATCCCCTGCATTGCAAGGCAGGTTCTTTACCACTGGACCACCAAGGAAGCCCCCACTCCAGGCTTTTTTTTTTTTTTTTTGGCTGTGTTGGGTCTTCACTGCTGCATGCAGGCTTTCTCTAGTTGCAGTGAGTGGGAGCTACTCTTTATTGCAGTGCGTGGGCTTCTCTTTGCAGTGGCTTCTCTTGTTGCGGAGCACGGGCTCTAGGTGTGCAGGCTGCAGTAGTTGCAGCACACGGGCTCAGTAGTTGTGGCACACGGGCTCTAGAGCTCAGGCTCAGTAGTAGTGGCGCACAGGCTTAGTTGCTCCGTGGCATGTGGGATTTTCCCAGACCAGGGATTGAACCTGTGTCCCCTGCATTGGCAGGTGGGTTCTTAACCACTGAGTCACCATGGAAGTCCGCAGGCTTTTTAAAAAATTAGTGCTGAAGTGTATATTATTTTCCATCCTTTAGCTTGTAACCTATTTGTGTCTTTATATATATGTTATGCACTATTTTTGAAGGCAGCATAGAGTTAATCCTTGTTGGTTTTTTTTTTTGAACCTAATCTGATATTCTTTGCCTTTTAATGAGAGTATTTAGATCATTTATACTTAATGTGATTATTGATATGGTTAGGTTGAAATGTAGCATCTTGCTTTTTTTTTTTTTGTATTTGTCCCACCTGTTCTCCATTCCCTTTTCCCTTTTTCCCTGCCTTCTTTTGAACTAATTTTTTTTTTCTGATTTATCTCCTTTGGCTTATGACTATTTTTTTATGCTTTAGTGTTGATTTAGGGTTTATGGCTATATCCTTAACTTACTACAATATCCCTTTAAGGGATATTGTACTTCTTCACATATGGTAAAAAAAACTTTAATATTATATTTCAATTTTTCCTCTCCTGACCTTTGTGCAATTATTGTCACATCTTTTATATGTATAAACCCCAACTCCACTATTACTATTTTTGATTAAACAATTACCTTTTTAAAAAGATTTAAATTTTAAAAAGCAAAACCTTATACATTTACCCAGGTGTTTACCATTTCTGGTGCTCTTTATTTCCATTTGGTATTATTTTCTTTCTTCCTGAGGACTTTAACATTTCTTGTAGTGTGGGTCTAACGGTGATTAACTCTTTAAGCTTTTGAATGTGTGAAAATGTCTTTATTTCACTATTTTTTTTGAAAAATATTTTCATTAGCTATAGATTTCTAGGTTAACAGCTTTTTCTTTCATTACTTTAAAGACATTGCTCCACTGTCTTCTGGCTTGCTTTGCTTTTGATGAAAGGTCTGCTGTTGTTCTTTGTTCGTCTAAATTTATAGTTTCTTCGTTCTCCATTTTAAAATCTTTCTTGTTATTACTGGTCTTAAATTATCTGATTATGTTGTGCCTTGGTGTAATTTTCTTTTTTTTTTTTTTTTGGTAATTGCTAGCTTTTCATTGAGCTTCTGAGATTTGTGGGCTTATGGTTTTCATTAAATTTAGCAAATTTTCAGCCATTATTTAAAAAAAATTTTTTCTGTTCCCTCCCTCCTTTGGAGACTCTAATTACACAATATTTTTGGCTGTTTAAAGTTATCCCACAGCTCACTGATGGGCTTTTTTCCCCAGGATTTTTGTGTCTTTTATTTTGTATAATTTCTATTGCTGTGCCTTCAAGTTCATGCAATTGTTCCTTCTGCAGTGTCTAGTCCACTGTGAATCCTATCCAGTGTATTTTTCATCTCAGATGTTTATGTTGTCTCTAGAAGATCAATTTGGGTCGTTTTATAGCTTTCATGTCTTTTCTTAACAAATTTATGCTTCCTCTATTATCTTGAACATATAAAACTTAGTTATACTAATGTTTTTAATATCTTCATTTAGTGACTATGTTATTTATTAAAATCTTATTAAATTACTTAAATAAAATCTGTATTAAATTTGTTTATTAATATCTTTATTAAATCTTTCATTTCTGAGTCTATTTTTATTGATTGAATTTTCTTTTACTACTGAATTTTCCTGTTTCTTTGCATATCTGGTAAATTTTGATTGAATGCTAGACATTGTGTACTTTACCTTGTTAGGTGCTGGATATTTTGTGTTTCTTTATATATTCTTGAGCTTTGTTCTGAGTTGGAGTTAAGCGACTAGAAACAATTCGACCCTTTTCTTTTCTATTTTAATTTTTTGTCCACGCCATGCAGCATGCAGGGTCTATCCCGTGCCCCCTGCAATGGAAGTGTGGAGTCTTAACCACTGGACTGCCAACGAAGTCCCACAGTTTGACCCTGTAAACCAGAAGTCTGCAAATTATAGTCCACGAGCCAAATTTGGCCCAGAGTCTATTTATGTAAATAAAGTTTTATTAGAACACAGCCACTCCCATTCATTTACATATTGTCTATGACTGCTTTAACATTACAATGGCAGAGCTAAGTAGATGCAGCAGAGGTCATATTGCCTGTAAAGCCTAAAGTATTTTCCATCTGGCTCTTTACTAAAAAACTTTTATGATTCCTCTTTAATGGCTTACTTTTAAGATCTGTTTTGTTTTGTTTTTTTTGGCCGCACAGTGCAGCTTGTGGTATCTCAGTTCCCCAATCAGGGATCGAGCCAGGTCCACAGCAATGAAAACCTGTGTCCTAGTCACTGGACCACAAGGGAATTCCCACTTTTAAGATTTTTTATGTAGGATCAGGGCAGCCTTTAGTCTAGGGCTAATTTTGCCTCACCACTGAGGCAATACCCTTCTGAGCACTCCATCTAATGCCACTTGTATTACAAAGTTTTTCTACTCTGAATGGTGGGGATGCACACTTCCCAGCCCTACATGAGCTAACTTTCCCTTCCCAATGGTTTTTCTCCAAGCCTTGGGTAGTTCTCTCGTAAGCATGCACTAATCAGCACTCAGCTGAAGACTCCAAGGGAACCCTCTGAAGATCTCCAGAGCTCTCTCTTCTCTCTGGTCCTCTGTCCTGCAAATTCTAGCTGCTTCAACCTCCCTGAATTGCCAGCTTTATCACCTCAATTCAGGGTGACTACTGGGCTGTGTTTGGGTTCCCCTCTTACACTGTGGCCTTGGGCACATCATTTGTTTCCTTTATCTCAGGGTTAACTGTCTTATGCCACTTGTCACCCAATGTCTAAAAACCTTTGTTTCATACATTTTATGGGGTTTTGTTTGTTTGTTTTGCTAAGGCAGGATAATAAATCCAGTTCCTGTTACTACATCATGACTGAAAGTCATGGTAGAAGTTCTCTCAGTATGATATTCCAATTCCTTACATTTGCATTAATGTTTTATATTTACAAATAAGTACTGACAAATCTACACTATCTTATTTCATCCTCTCCACATTGCTAAAGTGTAGAGATTACAAAAAATGCAAAAAATTTTCTGGGGTCACATTACAGAGCAGCTCATGTCTCCTAGTCATTTTCTCTTCTGTAAAATATATGTAATTTTTTCAAAATTTACTATATATAATGACATAAATTGTAAAAGACTATCTTCTCTACAAAGTAAACTGTAAAATAATTTATTACTAGTATCTCAAGCTTATAAAACTGAGCAATATCAGATTAAAGGATTACTAGTTACTGAATGTTGCTAATGGCCAGGTCTATCACCTCAATTAATCCTCATAAGCCTCACAACTATTATTATTTCAATTTTATAAAAGACAAACTGTGGCTAAGAAAGCCTCATTAACTTGCTTATAGTGTACTTATTGGAATCACAGCCAGAATTCAAGCCAGGCTACACTTGGTTCTAAAACTTGGGCTATCCACCATTCTGTCTGCTCTTAATTTATAGCTCCTAAAAAGCACACTTCTGGGGGCTTCCCTGGTGGCGCAGTGGTTGAGAATCTGCCTGCCAATGCAGGGGACACGGGTTCGAGCCCTGGTCTGGGAAGATCCCACATGCCGTGGAGCAACTGGGCCCGTGAGCCACAATTACTGAGCCTGCGCGTCTGGAGCCTGTGCTCCACAACACGAGGGGCCGCGATAATGAGAGGCCCGCACACCGCGATGAAGAGTGGCCCCCACTTGCCACAACTAGAGAAAGCCCTCGCACAGAAATGAAGACCCAACACAGCCATAAATAAATTAATTAATTAATTTAAAAAAAAAAAAGATAGCCTACAGACACCAGGCTTTAAAAAAAAAAAAAAAAAAAAAAGCACACTTCTGGAACTAAATTCTGATAGAACACTCTAAATCTTCAGTAACAAAATGGTATTAGGAATCATTTACTAAAAGTATCAATATCTACTCATTTTTATCAAAGAACTTCTAATCAAACAAGCACTGAAAAGAAAATGAAGTATATTCTTAGAAGACATTTCAAACCTAGTTTTTCTCCCAGTAATCCTTAGAAATATACAGATGATTGAGATTTTAGTTGCTGTTTTCACTTACCTATTTCTGTGGTCACGAGGCAACAGGAGAAGGTTGTATTAGGCAAAGTCAGTAACCGCTATACAATCCATTTTCCCTATCCCACTTTCCCATCTTTGTAAACAAAACACACAAAAATTATTACTCTCGTAGAGTTCATCTTCAAGTGAAAGGGAGACGGACAAGTAAAATATATCAGAAGGTGGTTAAAAAAATAAAGTACTGGGACTTCCCCGGTGGTGCAGTGGTTAAGAATCCACCTGCCAATGCAGGGGACACGGGTTCGAGCCCTGGTCTGGGAAGATCCCACATGTTGCGGAGCAACTAAGTTTGTGCACCACAACTACCGACCCTGCGCTCTAGAGCCCGCGAGCCACAACTACTGAGCCCACGTGCCACTACTGACGCCTGCGTGCCTAGAGCCCGTGCTCTGCCACGAGAAGCCACTGCAAGGAGAAGCCCGCACACCACAACGAAGAGTAGCCCCCACTCGCTGCAACTAGAGAAAGCCCGCACGCAGCAACAAAGACCCAACGCAGCCAAAAAAATAAATAAAAATAAATAAATTTATTTTAAAAATAATAAATAAAGTACTGTAGCGATAGGAAGTGCTGGGAGTGTAAGGCAGGGAGAAACAGTGGTAATTTGAAATAAGGTAGTCAGGGAAGGCCTGGATGCGGAGATGACAATTTTGCAAAGATTTAAAGGAGGTAAGGAAGCAAGTCATGTGGCTATTTGTGGGAACAGTAATTGCAAAACCCCAATGTAGGAACAAGAATATTGGTATGGCTAAAGCAGTGAGTGAGGGGGAGCAGTAAAAGGTTAGGTTAGATCAGAGGTAATGGGGGCCCATATCATGTACAAGTTGATAAGCCTCTGTGAAGAGAGGCACCGGAGTCACTGGAGCAGAAAAGTAACATGATCAGACTTAAGAGTTTAAATAATTTATCTGTCTGCCATTTGGAGAATGGGTTATAGGGGAGAAAGTGTAAAAGCAGGGAAACAAGTTAGGAGGCTATTTTAATAAAAAGATGAAGGCTTTGACCAGTATGGTAGTCGAATACATGGTGAAAAGCAGTCATCTTCTAGATATATTTAAGGCAGAGCTGACAGTATTTCCTGACAGCTGGGTGTATAGGGGATGACAGAAAGAAGAGAGGATGATGGTGCCACAGAGACTATCTGAGCAACTGGAAGAATGTAGTTGCCATTTACTGAGATGAGGAAGACTTAAGGAAGAAGAAAGTTTGGTTGGAGTGGAGAGGATTAGCCATTTATACTGTAAATGTTTTCAGTGATAGAGGGGATAATTCATTTCCCAGGTTCAAAATGTTTGTTCAAATCTATTTCAAATGTTTAGATTTCACTGAGTTAAAAAAACTACCATGAAACAGGAGATCTAAATTTTTCTTCAATATGCTACAAGTTACAGAACAGAAATATAGCTACTCCAGATGATAAGATGAGAATAAAGCTAAATTCTCCCAATCTGCAATTCTCCCTTCATTTCATCTCATTGCCAGATTTTCACAGATAAACGAAACAGAATTTGTTATACCTCATTAGTCAAACCATTCACATTACTGGCTTTCTCCCAGGATGTTGTGTCCCTCTTACCATCTGCCACAAGGATGTTCTAGGTGAAGACTGTGATGTCCAACAGGATGGATGTATGTGCCACCTCAGCTCCACAGATGGCACTTTGCTCCTGCTAATCATAACCCTGATAGGAAGTCACTCCAAAGAAACAGATGGCCCTAGCCCAAGATGTGTAATTCAAACTTTCTCAAAATAACTATCACCTAATGGCATGAGAAAAAGTGAGACTATCTTTAAAATAATATAAGAACCAAATAAAAAAAAGGTTTTGCTCTAATTTTTGTTCAGGTTCTCTAGAAAAACATTCTCATGTAATTAGAAAATATACAAGGTGAAGGATAAAGAAATTAAAATATCAACTTACAAAAGCCAATGATGACTATGTTGTCAATCAGGCGGGAAAAACCTAAAAACAAAAATAAAACTTATATATTAGTTTTATATAGTAGTTGTGTGTGCATTTTTAATTGTACCTTCACTGAGATAACTGCAGATTCACATGAAGTTTTAAGAGAGATCTTTAGTATCCTTTACTCAGTTTCCCCAGTGGTAATATTTCACAAAACTGAAGTGCAATATCACAATCAGTATATGTGTGTATATATATATCATATACATTATACAATATACTGGTCTTTTTAAAATAAATTTATTTATTTATTTATTTTTGGCTGCATTGGGTCTTTGCTGTTGCGTGCAGGCTTTCTCTAGTTGCAGCGAGCAGGGGCTACTCTTCATTGTGGTGTGCAGGCTTCTCATTGCAGTGGCTTCTCTTGTTGCAGAGCACAGGCTCTAGGCACACAGGCTTCAGAAGTTGCAGCATGTGGCCTTCAGCAGTTGTAGCACACAGGCTCAGCAGTTGTGGCTCACAGGCCCTAGAGCACAGGCTCAGCAGTCGTGGTGCACGGGCTTAGTTGCTCCGTGGCATATGGGATCTTCCCAGACCAGGCCTCGAACCCATGTCCCCTGCACTGGCAGGTGGATTCTTAGCCACTGCACCACCAGGGAAGCCCTATATTGGTCTTTTGAGATTTTTCCCAGTTTCATTTTGTGTGTTTATGTTTACTTCTATAGAATTTTATCACCTGCAGGCTCACAGATCCCCTGACAGCCAAGATACTGAACACCACAAGGATTCCTCATGTCATCCTTTCATAAGTACACCCACCTCCTTTCCCACAACCTCCTTCTGTCCCTAACCCCTTGTATATCTATTTTTAACACTAAAATAATAACATCCATTTGTGAACAATAAGTATCTTACTCACTGTGTGTTAAGAGTCTACTGTGTAGTTGAATGTCAAATCATGAATAAGGAATTCTATTTTTCTGCATTAAAGAGTAAGTTTCAGTTTAAGGAACAAATTCTCTGAAAAGATGTTTGTTCCTCGTTACCGTAACATAGACTACTCACTTCAAAAATCAAAAGGTAAAAGGTAAGCTAAAGTAGTGACTGAATTCATAGATTTCATATTTTTAATATTTATTTTAAAATATTTTATTTTTTAGAGCAGTTTTAGGTTCACAGTAAAAATGATGGGAAGGTGGTTTTTTTCGTTGTTGTTTGTTTTTTAAATTTATTTTGGCTGCGCCGGGTCTTAGTTGCAGCATGCAGGATCTTTAGTTGCAGTACGTGGACTTCCTAGTTGCAGCATGCATGCAGGATCTAGTTCCCCGACCAGGGATCGAACCCAGGCCCCCCGCATTGGGAGCACAGAGTCTTACACACTGGACCACCAGGGAAGTCCCAGGAAGGTGTTTTTAATTTCAAATTCCACTTGTTCATTGCTGGTATATAGGAAAGCAACCGACTTTTGTATAATGAACTTGTATCCTACAATGCTGCTGTAATTGCTTATTGGTTTTGCTACTGAGGTAAGGCTAGCCTCATTGAATGAGTTAAAAAGTATTCCCTCTGCTTCTATCCTTTGAAGGTGATTATAGAGAACCGGCATAATTTCTTCCTTAAATGTTTGGCAGAATTCACCAGTAAAACCATCTGGGCCTGGTGCTTTCTATTTTGGAAGGTAATTATTTACCTGAATTCTTGAATTGAGAAATCCTCTTCAATTGTCTATTTCTTCTTCTGTGTTTTAGCAGATTGTCTTTTAAAGAGTTGGTCCATTTCATCCAGGTTATCAAATTTGTGGGCACTGAGTAGTTCATTGTATTCCTTTATTATCCTTTTAATGTCCAAGGGATCCAAAGTGATGTCCCTTCATTTCTGATATGAGTAATTTGTATCCTCCCTCTTCTCTTCTCAGTTAGCCTCATTAGAGGCTTATCAATTTTATTGATCTCTTCAATAAAACCAATTTTTGTGTCCTTGCTTTTCTCTATTGATTTCCTATTCTCAATTTCATTGATTTCTGCTCTAATTCTTATTCTTTTCTTCTCCATATCTTAGATTTAGTTTGCTTTTTTTTATCTAGTTTCCTAAGATGGAAACATAGATTGATTCTTCCTTCCTAGCATATGCATTCAATGCTATACATTTCCTTCTAAGCACTGCTTTCTCTGTGTCCAACACATTTTGATAAGTTGTGTTTTCATTTTCATTTAGTTCAAAATATTTTTAAATTTCTCCTGGTTTTTTTTGACCTATGTATTATTTGTAAGTATGTTGTTTAATCTCCATGTATTTTGAGAATTTTCCAGTTGTCTTTCTATTATTGACTCTAATTCCATTGTGGTCTGAGAGCAGATATCATATGATTTCTATCCTTTTAACTTTGTTAAGATGTGTTTTATGGCCCAGAATGTGGTCTATCTCGATGAATGTTCCAAGTGAGTTTGAGAAGAATGCCAGTATGCTTGGGTTCAGGTAAGAACCCTCTTCAACGTTGCAGACTGCTGACTTCTCATCGTACTCTCACGTGTCAGGAAAAACAGCTGGCTAGTTCTCTGGCCTCTTCTCATAAAGGCACTAATCTCATTCATGAAGGCTCCACCCTCATGATCTAATTACCTCCTGAAGCCCCACCTTCAAATATCATCACATTTGGCATTAGTATTTCAACATATAAATTTTGTGTGGACATAAACATTCAGTCCATTGTAATGACCTTATATAGAGATAAAGATAATTTAGTCATTTCTGAACAACTTCACTCTCTACAAAATCTCACACCAATAATAGCATGAGCTGGGGGAAAAGTTGGGTAGACTACTCAAAACCTATACAATTTTGTAATCAGAGAGCTAACCAAATAATAACGGGTACCTTGACCTTAACTTGGACAGCCCCAGTAGGCAGCTCAGTGTAACTGGAGAGTGCCTCAGGTAATATCAAAAATGCTCAAAAACAAAAGAATGGAAAGGCTACTGCAAGAGAAATGGCGACAAAGGGTTCAGAGATGGGGTCTCACAGCTGGGGAGAGTGACTTCACTCTAACCCTGTCAACTCAGACTCAGTTGGGTTCCAGAGCCTGGACAACTCCAGAACATTCCCCCACTCTTATTAATTTCCCACTTTCTCTACTATCTTCCAAATGACCTCCCACTCCCCACACTTGTACATACATCTCTCTGCTAACATCCCTACTTAATGCTTCACTGAGAGAGAGAGAGAGAGAGGGAGAAAGAGAGAGAGAAAGAGAGAGAGAAAGAGAGAGAGAGAGAGAGAGAGAGCGTGTTACTGGATGGAGCATCTCATCTTCCCAATGCTAAACCTACAAATTTCTCTTCCTAGCACCAAAGGTCAACCCCACCTCGCCATCCAAAGTTTTCTCTCCATTATCATCCTCTCCCTTTCTACTAGAGGTACTTCTCCCCAACATACAATCATGCTCTGGTATTTCCCAACCTTTAATAAACAAAACCTTCAATGACCTCACATTGCCCTCCAGTTCCCACTATGTTTCCAGACTAACTTTCTCAGATTAACTTCACAGAAAAGAATTGAAAACAGATAATCCCCATTTTCTCACCTCCTATTCACTTTCCAACCCATTCCCTTGGCTCTTATCTCCACCACTCTATCAAAGGATCCTTATCAAGGTCATCAAAGCAATTCCTATTATCCTCCTTTAACAAATCAGGACACTGAAGCTCAAGAGAAATTATTAGGTTGAGATAGTAAAGATACATACCTTCCCTTGGAGATAAGCAAAAGCCTAGGGCTGCCCCAAAGCACTCTTTTCAGGATATTAAACTAAGGACTTTATCTTCCAGGGATCCCCACCTCCTTCCTTCCTTATGTCACCCTCCCTGTACTAAATCTCAAGATTTACTCCTTAAAATACCTCATTACTTTTCATTATTTTAACTGAGAAAAAGCCTTTGCTTGACCTATGAATATTTTCTGTGTAGGCCACTTGGTGTATATTATATTGATCACAACAACCTGAGAATAGGTGGGTTTATACCCTTTATACAAATAAGAAAATTTTGGCTCAGAAAGAAAAGAAACCTTCCTAATATCGGACGGTTATGAAGTAGTAGAGCTAACATTTGATCTGATCACCCAGATCCTGCTCCCCAGGCTGACTGCCCTTCATGATGGTTAGATCTCACAGTTTCTTAGTTGTTCCTATTACATGGTAACAGGGTAAGGGCATCACTCAGAGAGATGTGACATAGTCCCAATACCTCCATAAGGTCAGAAAACCTAGGATTGATATAAATTTGCTATGAGCAAACACATAAGAAACTGATTTATATATTATAATGAGGACTTTATAATAAAAATAGTAATTGTCAAGACATTCAACCCAACTTTGGTGATCAGGGCATTTTCCCTTTCTAGCTCTATCTAGGAAGCTAAATTAGTAAGCACGAGAATGGTATAGCTTTACGTGCTCATTCATATCTTATTCTCATTTTCTAGGCAACACAGATATTACACTTGCTCAGCACTGTCCTTAAACACAGGCAAGAGTGGTTCACAGCAAACCCTTCCCTCTACAGTGAAAAGTCCAAGTGTCTAAGGGGACATACTCACCCAGGCCCAGACTCCCGTCCTAGACTATGCTCCAGGATCCTGGAACCATGGAATTCTTGTTCAAAGAGCTTCAAGCCTGCCACCAGGGACTGCACAGTCCTTTCACCTAAACCTGTTACTTTTTAGGACAGATCATGCCACTCTATGTGCCACACTAGGCTCAAGAGGTGGCCAAGGGGTGGCTGTTTGTAGGGGTGTGGACATAACCAAATGTGTGCCCTTCATAGTGTAGAACTGGGCCAAGAATGTGAAGAAAAGAGAAGATGGGCCAGCTCTCCCTACACTGCCATGTTCTAAAGGTGCAGAAATCTCAAGACTAAGAATTCCACATTCAAACCTGGTTTTCCAGGTCATTTGAGATCAATCTGTCAAGGAATGATAGAATATATTTTTACAGTTAGTTTACTGTCTTAAAACTTTTAACTGTTTAGAGTCACAGTACCAGTCCTTCTGTTTATATTCCTGCTTGGACTTCTCTACCCACTTATAGTTAGGCAGGGCCATGTGACTAGCTCTGGGCTGCCAACAAACAGTTAATTACTGGCACAAGACCATTTAATATTATCTTTCCCTACCATGTAAATCGAGAAGACCAAGTATTTCAGAAAGCATACAGCTCAAGATGGTGATGCATCACAGGCCTAAGTCTGACAGTGTGGATGAAGTAGAGTCTCCCACAGATCCACAATGGATGTTTAGTGTGAACAAGAAAATAAACTGTTCTTCTGTGAAGCCACTGAGGTTTGGGGATGGCTCATTAGCACAGGTAACTTTAGCCCATCCTGACTATATAGAAATTGGTACCAGAAGTAGGATGCCTCTCTAGCAAAAACCTAAAACACATGGCCATGGTTTTGTGGTCAGGAAGCAGTGAGAAAAATTATCTTAAGAGCTGGAAAGATAGTGGCGTATTTTATACAGTGGTATATTTGGTAAAGCATTTGCTTCTGGTGCCTTGGGAGGCAGATCACCTACCTAATGAAACTGCAGCCCTAGAAGGGGTAACAAAACAAAACACTGGAAGAGTGCACTGGTTATTGGCTGCATTTGGCAAGGTATTCAAGAAAGAGATGAGCTCAAAAAAGGACTATCCAGTTTTCAAGAAGTGGAGGAATGGAGGATCAAACATTTCAGATTTGCAGTATTAAAAGAACTAACTACTTCTCAACTCCCATACTAACAGTTTAAAGACTTCGAAGGTCATAAGCCTAGGAAAATCTTTTTTTTTTTAATTAAACTGCCTCAGGTCAATGATAGATAATGTATCCACTAAGTCATTTATATGGATAAAATGACTGAGGAAGAAGATGATATTAAGGGTCAAGATTTCCAAAAGAAGCAAGCCAGTCCCAAAATAACTTTCTTTGGGTCAAGAAAGAGAGCTACAGGAATCCAGGCCTCTTAAAACAATGAACAAGAAGGTAGAATCAGGCCCTAATTAAGAAATATTTGTTCCCCTACATGTCATGATACCTGTCATGAGGGATTTCAAAATTGCTATGGACCAGTGACTCCAATGTGTCTTCCAGGTTTCCCTTTTCCAATCTACTTTGGATATGTGGCATGGGCAAACAATAAACTAATACTTTTCATTGTGTTAAACCATTGAGCTTTTGGAGTCATTTGTGCTATAGCATAACCTAGCCTCTCCTGAGTGATACACAAGGCTCCTTAGTGTAATCCAAACAAGGTAAGTTAGTTAAATGATTTTAATGGACAGTGGTATCAAATGCTGCCAATCAAAGGAACCAACTTTACCATACTCTACATCTCAATATAGATGTTGAGGGCCCCAACAGTCTTTTCTGTCATCAAATCTTTCTCACTTGGTCATGTTAAAAATGCCACCAAATCTCTTGTGGAAAAAAACGTATCCAGTAGATACATGCTTTCTTTAATTATGTAAAGAGCATTTATAAGCTATAGCTATCAAATCCTGTTCTTCCTCCTGATCTAAAAAGAGATTGTGCCTTTTAAAGTAGATTTCTGCTCATATCAAATTCCTTCTATTATGTTGATTTTTTACTAGTTCTAGGATGCCTCACTATTGCCACTATATACTGCCTGTGTTTTTACCACAGTCACCTGCTTTTAACAGATTTATGATCTCCTTTTCATTTGGAAAACTTTTCTATTTACTTCACTTCATTTCCCACTTAAAAACGGGGATCTGAAAGTGACAGTTCAGGAGGAACCATTATACATCAGTCCATGCAACAAAAAGGGAGGTCAGACACTGCCTTTACTAGAATTAGCTCTACGTTAGCTGTTCCTAAATCTTCCACAAAGATTTTATGTAGTCTTGGATCCTATTTGGCCAGTGAAGTCTGACATTTCCAATTTAAAAACAACACATATGTAATTCAGGTAATTCCATATCTTCCCAGGCAAGATATGGAAAAGACTACATCACTTTCTCTACCTGTCAAAACAATTACAGGAAATAGGGATGCTGGCTTCTAAACAGCTGAGAGCTTCCAACATAAGATTCATGGAATAAACATGGACTTCAACATATACAACCTTTGATCAATCTTCTTCAAAATCTTGGAACCTCATGGACCAACAAGTTTCTTCTTCCTCTTTCTTATTTTAACTGAAGCAAGCATAAGAGGGGGCAGGGAATTTAGGTGATTATATTTTGAATTGCCAACCTAATAGAGGAAATCAAACGTTCCTTCTTTTACACACACACAGAGATACCATCTACTCTAATTTTTAAAAATCTGAGTAACATGTTTATGCTTTAAAACTAGAATGCTTTCCATCATCTACTCCTCCGACATTGTGGGGAAAAAAACTGGGATTAACTGAAACAGGTAAGTCACTACAAAACAAAACAAAAATTCCTAAAGTGTACTGGCGAAATTTATAATCTACAACATCCAAAGACGGATCTGTATTATCTTAATAATCCCAGAAAGGTATCAGAAAAATCAACAATTTTCCTATATACTGTAGATTTTTTAAACGTCACGGTGAATGATGTTCTACATCACATCCTCTCAGAATATGAACATCTTTCCCCAGATGTTTAAAAACAATTTTCTAGATTGCAGTTTTAAACATCTCTTTGATGTGACATGGTATTATCCCTAAAACATATGACACTGACTTCATGCTTCACAGAAGTACAGATAGATTTAACACAACAGCTCTACTTCACACAAGCTCTCAAAATCTCAAGCAGGAGCTAAACTAAACTAATTGCATTATGAAAACTCCGGTTATTCTTATGAAATATATGGCAGAGAGTGAAAGCAGCATGAACACTAAAACAGCTTATATTCAGTCCCAATATTTTACTGCTGCATGCATTTCTAGAAAACCCATTGTTATGGACTGAATTGTGCCCCCCAATATTCATATGTTGAAGCCCCCAATGTGACTGTATTTGAAGATAGAGCCTTTAGAAAGATAATTAAGGTTAAATGAGGTTGAGGAGGAAGCCTTAATCCTCTAGCACTGGTGACCTTAGTAGAAGACAAAGAGACACCAGAGACCACTCTTTCTCCATGCACACACCCAGTGCATAGAGGAAAGGCCGTGTGAAGACACAGCAAGAAGGCAGCCACCTGCAAGTCAGGAAGAGAGCCTCATCAGAAACCAAATTTGCTAGCACCTTGATCTTGGACTTCCAGACTCCAGAACTGTGAGTACATTTCTGTTGTTTAAGCCACCCAACCTGTGGTATTTTGTTATGGCAGCCCAAGCAAACTAATACATCTACCCTTCTAGGATATTTCAGAGTATTTTCCCCCAGG
Source organism: Balaenoptera physalus (assembly GCF_965194825.1). Classification (NCBI taxonomy): domain Eukaryota; kingdom Metazoa; phylum Chordata; class Mammalia; order Artiodactyla; family Balaenopteridae; genus Balaenoptera; species Balaenoptera physalus. Next base: position 21,162,430 of record NC_138888.1, on the reverse strand, counting down.
AATGAAAAAAGGAAGGACACTTAACACTGGGTGGGTCCAAGCCTTAATTATCAAACAGAGACCTTTCGTTTCAAGGTCTAGCAATACTAAATATTTCCTATGAAATGAAAAATCTGCATCTACTAACTGCATTAGTGGTAACCAACAGTAAAATTACCTGGAATCTAGACCTCCAGTCTCTTTTCCAAAATATAAAGGATGAGAGATGTTTAGGAGCTAACCAAGACCAAAAGATGTTTCATTTGGTCTCCCTCCCACCATAGTCCACTCTATTGTAAGACCTGGGGAGCCACATCTTTCTTTAGATTTTCTTGATTTAGAATTTCATTACCTCCCAACTGCTATGATGGCAACAGTGCCATATAAAGAAGAAACACTGGTAATTTGAGAGGAACTTTAACAAGAGCCGAACATTTGTCTCACTAAGAAGCAGCTAACCCCGTCACTACTTGGTACTCTTCCTGTTAAGTAGATCTGGGAAAGTCTTCTATCACAGGCCTATATGTATGATTATGAGGCTGCCATTAGAGGTAGCTGAGAGTTAATCAAATATCAAGCACTTACAAAGTGCATACAAATAGAAGCTATGGCAACGACAGCCAATTCTCCCTGATATCCATTCTTCCCTTATTCCTTTGTAATATAATCTCTGAATTTTAAAAGGGCAGCTATACTGAAAAAAAGTGAACCTTGACCCTTATCTCACATCATAACAAAAATGTGAGATAGATCATAGAATGGATCACAGACCTAAATGTGAATGGAAAATGAATACCTTCATGACTGTGGAATAGACAAAGATTTCTAAAGCAGGATACAAAACACTGTAACTATTTAAAAAATTGATAAACTGGATTTGATTAAGAACTGTTCCTGAAAAAACATCACTAAAAGAGAAAACAGAAAAGTCAGACTGAGAAGCTATTTGCAATATACACATCCAACAAAGGACATTTTCCAGAATACAAAGAATTCCTACAAATCAATAAGATGACAAACAACCCAATAAAAATGTGTGAAAGACTTAAACAAGTACTGCTCCAAAAAATATATCTATTTTTACCTTATCAAATTAGCCAAGATACATGTGAAAAGGTGCTCAACATTATTAATAATGAAGGAAATGCAAATGAAAACCATGAGACAGCATCTCACATCCACCAGAGGGCTTAATATGAAAAATAATAATATCAAGTGCTGGTGAAAATGTGGAACTACAGTTGTAACTCTCACTGCTACCAGGAGTGTCCATTTATTCATTCACTGTTGGTAAACTGTTCGGCAGAACTCACTAAAACTAAATATACGGCTGTTCTGTGACTTAATTCTAGTCTTACATATGTTCCCAAGTGAAATACTACAAATGTCCACCAAAACATCTGTGTATGACTATTCATAGCAGCTTTATTTATAATAGCCAAAATCAGAACACACCCACACATCTATTAACAGAATGAATAAACAAATTGTGGTATATTGATAGAATGGAATGCTAATCAGAAAAAAATATATATGAGAAAGAAAGAATAAACTATACATGCATCAACATGGATAAATTTCAAAAAAAATTATGCTGAATGAAAGAAGTCAGACACGAAGAAGTACATACTACTTGGTTACCCTTAAAGTTCAAGAATAGACAAAACTAATCTAGAGTGATGGAAATCAAAAGAGTTACTTCTGGGGAGGTACTGGCTAGGGGGTGCATGAGAGAATTTGCTTTTTCTGGATGGATGTAATATTGTCTATCTTCATGCAGTAATTATACAGGCAATATGTTTTTAGAAAAATCATCAAGCCGTTTATTTAAGATTGGCACACTTTATATGCTCTCCCCACACCCATGTATTTTACATCTCAATAGAAAAAGTACTTCACAAAAGACAAGCAGACTATTTTTACGTAGTGAAAGTTATTAGGCAAATGCAAAATATTCTTCTTCAAAATAAAACAAATTGTGCTTAAGTTTCTATTTCACTTACCCCCAAAATAAGCTAAAATTAGATGATCAAACCTTATTCATTAGTATCAATGAAAACTTGGAAGGAAAATCCAAAGAAAATAGGAGTACATCAGTTAGTCCACAGCAATTAACTTAGTCAATGAAACGACGACTCCAAGTAGCATATTGGTAATGTAAGTGAAGCAATTTCAATGTGTTTTACCAAAAATACGTCTGTTTAATAATTTTATTTAACTATTTATTTTTAGTACCAAGGTGGGATGACATACAAGAAATCGCAAGAGCTTTTGAATCAGACAGACCAGTTTTGTCACTTACTAACTACACTGGTGTTGGGCAAGTTTCTTAATCTCTTTGATACTGAGTTTCTTCACAATTTAAAAGAGAGACAATAACACTCTGCAAAATTGTAGCTCGATTATAGTAGGTATTTAAGAGTGGTAGCTATTTAGCAATAGCTCTTTGTATGCAAAGTATCATGGCAAGCACTGGAACCCCATCTCTAAGAACCTGATCAACTGGAAGTGACATTTAGATATAAAGATTGGTGATGAAGGAAAGAGTTTAACAAGGGCTATAGATTACAAATTACAGGGTTCCTATCTAGCTAGTAGGATTGTGGAGTGAGTATTCTCTGAACAGAGCCTAGAAGATTTTTGGGAAATTCACTTAAGACAGAGGAAATGGCATGAAAAAGCATAGCCTGCCAAGAGCATTTCCTGGCAAGAAAAAGCATAGCCTCAAAAACAGTGCACTGACTTCAGGTTCTAATGAGTAGTTAAGACCACTTGTGCCACTGGACTAATTCTGAGGAGTAAGACTATAAGGCTAGTAAAGCCACTTGGGACTAGATAGAAAAATGACCACTGTCAGGTTAAGAAGTCAAGGACCTGTTTTCTCAAATCTTGGGATGTCACTGAAGGATTCTTTCCAGGGAAATGACCCCAGTGGTCATTACACATGATAGGAAGGGAAGGAAAACCTCAATATGGGTGGAAATAGCATAGAATGATAAGGACCTAATCCAAGATGCTGAGAGGAGTGGAAAAAACAAAGATATTAGAATTCAATTTTATCAACTTCTTAAAAAGTAACAGAAATTGAGTTTCCCTGAATGATTCAAGTAGGCCTAACTTCAACTTTTAAAATGATTTTGACTGTCCCATAAGCTCCCCCAAGAGCAAAAAACGTATCCCAAACTAGAAAAACACATTGTCTAGCACACTGAAAGTGCTCAATACATACTGTTGGCAAATGAATCTTTTTAAATATTCCAAATATTGAAACCTCTACGATAATACAATGTTCAAGGTAAAACATGTAGAAAAGTTAAAAATCATTTTTCCTTCCTGCTGAGTGGCCATTTTTCACAATATATGCCAAGTTTTGAATGTGCTCAATTTAATATTTAAAAAGATTCATTTGCAAAAGCTATCTCTATCTCTAGCTTTACCAAAAGAGTCAGATAGAAATCGTTCTAGAAAGTTAGGAATGTTGCCACCTCAGTTGCTAAGCTCTTGTGTAATTTATATATATATATTTTTAGGAATCTATCATTCATTGTGTCCTTTGTTGTGGCAAAAGAACACCTGCTGTATGACTCATGAATATTACATGAAAAAAATTAAAGGGTAAATTAAATCCAGGTCATATATGTAAGCTTCATCCAAGAGTACAAGATGATTTCATAATAAGATAACCTGTATAATTATTAAAATAATTAAAATTAAAATAACTTACCACATTAAGAAATAAAGAAAAAAATGAGTACTTCCTAGGCACTAAGCACAATTCTTAGTCTTTTCTACATATTAGTTCTTTTAATCCTCTCAGCAACCTTCTATGGTAGATACTTGTTATCTGCATTTTATAGATGAGAAATTTGAAATATAGGGAAGTTAAGTAATTGTCCAATATTACACTGTAGCAAGGAAGGGGCAGAACTAGGAACTGAACTCAGGCAGTCTGGTTCCCGAGTCAGAATTCCAGTTAATAAACATAGAAAGAATAAAAGAAATGGAAATCACCACTAGAATACCACAATAATAACTGCTACAGGCAAGGTCAGTTGAATGCTAAAATTAGTGAGCAAAACTTTAAGGAGAAACAGGACATTTGCACAACCTCAAAATAAATCCCTCAAAATATTTATTAACTATTACGGTAGTTTTAATATATACTCACAAATCATTTGATATTTTTCCCTCTCCTTCCCTTGAATGTGTACTTGCTTCTAATAAACAGTGTGTGAAAAATGAAAAACAGAATGGTTACAATGGATAAGTCTGGCCGACACTACCTAAACTGTGTAATCAAGGTTAATGTGTTGATATGGATATCATGTGCCCCCAGATATGATGCAATGACACAACATCTCTGTGGTATTCTTCCTTCAAAGTCCATAACCTGAGTCTAATTGTGAGAAAACATCAGACAAACCCAAATTGAGGGACACTGTACAAAATACATGGCCATTACTCTTCAAAAGTGGCAAGGTATCGAAAAACAAGAAAAGACTTAAAAACTGTCACGGATTAGAGTAGATTACGTGACAACGAAATGTAATGTGGTATATGGATTATGTCCTGGAACAGAAAAAGAACAGTGGTGGGAAAACTGGGGAAATATGAATAAAGTCTATAGTTAATAGTATTGCGCCAGTGTTAATTTCTTAATTTTGGTAAATGCATCATGGTTATGTAAAATGTTAACATTAGAGGAAGCTAGGTGAAGCATATATAGGAACACTCTATACTACCTTTGTAACTCTTTTTTTTTTTTTTTAAATTTTTATTTATTTATTTATTTATGGCTGTGTTGGGTCTTCGTTTCTGTGTGAGGGCTTTTCTCTCTAGTTGCGGCAAGTGGGGGCCACTCTTCATCGCGGTGCGCGGGCCTCTCACTATCGCGGCCTCTCTTGTTGCAGAGCACAGGCTCCAGACGCGCAGGCTCAGTAGGTGTGGCTCACGGGCCTAGTTGCTCCGTGGCATGTGGGATCTTCCCAGACCAGGGCTCGAACCCGTGTCCCCTGCATTGGCAGGCAGATTCTCAGCCACTGCGCCACCAGGGAAGCCCTGTAACTCTTTTGTAAATCTAAAATTATTTCATAATTAAAAGTTTTTTTTAAATTTTGATACACACTTGTGAAAACAAATTTCAGTAAACCAGAAATAGAAGAAAAATTTCTCAATCTGGTAAAGAGCATCTACAAAAAATGCACAGTAAACATCATCCTTAAAAGTGAAATATTCTCCCTTAGGATCAGGAAAAAGTAAGGATGTCCATTTTAACACTTCTGTTAAATACTGTTCCAGTGTTTCCAGCCAGTGCAATAAGGCAAGAAAAAAAAATGAATAGAGATAAGAAAGACAAATTTATTCTTTTTTTTTTTTTTTAACAGATGACATGATTGTACCTTTAGAAAGATCTACAAACTACCAGAACCAAAAAGTGAATTTAGCACGGTCACTAAATACAAGCTCAATATACAAAAATCAATTGCATTTCTATATACTAGCAAGATGGTTGGAAAATAAAATTGAAAAAAAGATACCATTTATAATAGTATCAAAAAAATCAAGTGGCTAGAAATAAATTTAATAGTGTGTAAGTCCTCCACAGTGAAAAACATAAAACAGTGCTAAGAATAACTGAAGAACTTATTCAATTAAGAGATTTACCATGTTCATAAATTGGAAGATTCTATTAAGATGTCCATTCTCCTAAAATTGTTCTATAGAGTCAATGCAACCGCAATCAAAAGTCTGGTAGACTTTTTCTTTAAATAGATGTTGACAAGCTCATTCTAAAATGTGCATGGAAATGCACAGCACTTAAATAGCTAACACAATCCTTAAGAAGACCAAAACTGGAGGGTTTACAGTACTATATGTCAAGACTTAGTATAAACTATGGTAATTAAGAAAGTGCAGTACTGATGAAAGAATTGATAAATAGTTTAAGTGGAACAGATTAGAGTCCAGAACAGACCCAAATATACGATCATTAATTTTTAACAAAGGTCCCACTGCAATTCAATGGAAAAAGTAAAGTCTTCTCAATAAATGTGTAGAGTAGCTAGATGACCACCTGGAAAATAAATACTGACCCCCACCTCACAAAATCAACTGTAGATAAATCAAAAACCCAACTGTGAGGACTAAAATTATAAGGCTTCCTATGGAAAACAATAAGCAAATGTCTTCAGGACCTTGATGGAGGGCAACAATGAAGGTGGAAGAGAATTCTGTGGGCAGGGTACAAAAAAGCACTAACCCTCCACCCACCCCCGCCAAAAAAATAAAACACTGATAGACTGGACTTCATAAAAACAAATCTGTTCATCCAAAGGCACTATTAACAGACTAAGTAGGCAAATTCAGACAGGTAGAAAATACTTGCAAACATGTATCTGATAAAGGTTTCCTATTCAAAATACATAAGGAACTAAAAATCACTAACAAAAAGATAGCCTAATTTTAAAAAGTGGCCAAAAGATTTACACAGGCACTTCATAAGAGAAATCTGAATGGCCAAAAAAGATATAAAAGGATGTTCAACATTATTAATATTCATGGAAATGCAATCAACTTACCCAAAGACCATCAGTTCAGCTCCTTGGTATATATCCAAGAGATATGAGTATATACATTCACCAATGGCAGTTTCAAGAACATATACAGCAATTTTATTTATAATGGCCAAAACGTGAAAACAACTCCCATGCTTATCAACAAGAAAAAGGATAAATAAATTGTGGTATATCCTTATAATGCAATACTACAGAAGAGACATCACTAAACTTTTTCTGTAAAGGGTCATATAATATATAGTTTAGGCTTTATGGGCCATATGGTCTCTGTTATAACTACCCAACCCTGCTGAATGGACATGGCTATATTCAATAAAATTTCATATATGAAAATATGTTATGGGCTGGAATTGGCCCACAGTTTGTCATCCCTTGCAACTTATACATGCAATGTGGATGAACAAAAGGAAAGCAATATAGAAAGAATAAACTATATGATTCCATTTATATGAAGTTCAAGAACCCGTGAAAATAATCTATGGTGATAGAAGTGAGAAGAGTTGACTAGGGGAGAGGAATGGCTCTATGGATAGAGACAGGAGGGAACTTTTGCAGGGATGAAAATGTTCTGTTTCTTTATCTGGGTGGTGATCACACAGGCATATACATATGTAAATTTCATCAAGCCATATACTTTATTCTTATGTCTTCATTGTTTTTAAATTATAGTTCAATTTGAAGAAGAAAACAAAAATTAGACAAAGATCAGAATACAGATCTGAAGAAATTATCTAGAATTCAACAAGGTCAAAAATATGTATAATATATAAAAGCGAGATTAAAAGACATGGATGACAGAATGACAAAGTCTAACAGAAGTCTAATCAGAGTTCTTAAAGGAAAGAATGGGAAAAATGGAGGACAAGCAACACTGAAAGACATAAAAGATAAAACTTTCGAGAACTGATGAAAAACAAACCTTAGAGACAGGAACACAATAAATCCAGGATAAATGAAATGTCCACATCTAGACACGCTCTGTCATAAAACTGTAGAAAACAAAAGAAAGAGAAGATCTTAAAATCAGGCAAAAAAAAAAAAAAAAAAAAAAAAGACAAATTATCAACCAATAACAGTTATTTGAACTAATTCTAACATTGAAAGTAGAAGTCAATGGAATGTCACCTCCAAAGGGCTGAGAAAGATACTGCCAACCTGGAACTATATGTCTAACAAAATCATCATTCAAGAATGAATGCAAAATAAAGACATTTTCAGATAACATTTGCCATCAACAGCCCCTTAATAAACAAACTTGTAAAATATATATTTGAGGAAGAAGAAAAGAAAGATCTGAGATGCAAGGAGGAATGACAAAGAATTCATGAAAAGAAAAAACAGTGATGTCAAATTTATGGGAAAAAAAATCAAAATGGAACTAAACTCTGGAAGACAACAACATTTAAGCTGGGAGATTAACTGGTGTCAAGACAACTCATGCTTCTTGAATTATTCAAAAGAAGAATTAATAAACTTTACATTAAGTTGGTACATTACAATTTTGAAAGAAACCACTAAAGGAAATAAATTTGTAACCTTCATACTAGTCAGGAGGAAGGAAAATGGAATAAGAAAAAATCCAAAAAGGTGGCAGAGGAAAAAACCAGTAAGACAGGATAAAAACAACCCTAAAAGATAATGCTAACTTTCATCCTAAATATATCAGTAATTACACTAAACTTAATTGGACTGATAGATCCAGTTAAAGGACAAATTGTCAGAGTGGATTAGAAAAAACTATGAAGTTTTACCTATTTGAAAGAAATATTCTAAGCAAATGCTAACTAAGGGAAAGGTGTGACTAGGAGATTATAAAACAAAATGGATTTTAAGGTTAACAGGCATTTGGGTGAGGAGGCGTCGCTATAGAATGACAAAAGGTCCAATGCACAGAGAAGAAAGAGCAATTCCAAACTTGCATGTACTTTCAACTTTTATAAAGCAAAGTTGACAGAATTACAAGAAGAAATTGAGAAAATTCATTATTTTACTGTGATATTTTTATTACCCCAATCTCTGTAATTGACAGATCAAAGAAACCAAAAAATTGGTAAGGTTAAAAAAGATTTGAACCTCACAATATTTATGCTTGATCTAAGACATATACCTACCTTGCCCCAAAAGTCTGTGAATATATATTCTTCTCAATTCAAGGAGCAGTTGAAAAGCTAACCATGAGGCCGTAAAGCAATTCTTAAATTTCAAAGAATCGGTAGCATAGAACCCTCATTTGCTGACTACACTGCAAGTTAAAAAATCAATAACAAAAGGATAATTCATAAAACTTTCCACATTTGGAACTAGAAAATCTAAAAATCTCAGAGGAAAATAAAAAAAATTATAATGAAAAAATTTTTTAATTCTTAGAACTGAAAAATATACTACATATAAAACAAAAGAAAATAAAAATTGGTAGTATTTTCAGAAAGAGACAAATCAATGACCAGAGTAGAGAATACAGAAATGAGCCCAAGCATTTCTGGGAATATGTATATGACAGAGGTGGCACTGCAAATCTCTGGTACTGGGACAATTACCACATGGGAAAAAGCAAACACATTAATTAATCTTGATCCCATTGCATAAATAAAATATGTTCATCTATATATACATATACACATATACATGTCAGGTAAATTAAAGAACTAAATGTAAAAAATGCAAACTTTAAAACTTTTGGAAAAAGTTTTCAAAATATATTTCCTTAATAGTAAAGAACATCTTAAGACACAAAAGCACAAAGAAAAAATTGCCTGCAGTTTACGTAACCAACAAAGGGTTTGTATCTTGAACAATGTTTTCCGATAGAAATTTCTGCAATGATGCAAATATTGTTATATAATATAGCATAATATAAAATAATACAGCATAATAAAATATAAGAGCCACTAGTCACATGCAGCTACTGAGCACTTGAAATGTGGCCTAGAGTGACTGAGGAACTGAAATTGTTGAAGTAAATATAACAGCATGTTAGCATTTTAAACTCCCTGATGAAGGTCAATGAAGGTCTGTTATGTTTTCATATACTTTTCAGTATTTAATTTTTTTATAAACAATTTGATTTTAGCTTATATTCTATATGAAACAATTTCAATTTTGTAAAAAATACGTAAAAGTCGCTTTTCAGAAAGCAAACACAGTAAAATGTTCATAGTATTATCTGTGAATGATTTTTACTTTCTTCTAGATATTAAAAAAAATTATTAAAGATTAAAAAAAATAATTTAATGAACACTGATGTATCCACAACAGAGTTTATGAAATAAAACATTATTGATATTATTTAAGTTCCCTAGGTACCTCTTCCTGATCATGACTTTTCTTTTTTTAAAGAAAAGCTGGACAGCTTCAGGTTTCTTCATTTTGTGACACCCATATTTTAATATACTTTGGGGGAAATTTAATATACAGACATTACATGTAGCATTTAACAGAGAGTTATAAAGCAAACACCCATGTCACCACTGCCCAGGTCAGGAGATAAAAGCATTTTCAGCATCCCAAAACCTTGCAGTGTGTCCCTTCACATTCATATTCCCCCTCTTCATCCCCAGGAGATGATCACTAACTTGACTTTTATGGTATTAATTTCTTTACAATTTTTCTTTACTATTTTTAATGCCTATGTATGCACCCCTAACAACAGCTTTATTTCACCAGGTTCTGAATTTCACATAGATGATAGTCTTCTTCAGCAACTTGTTTTTTTTTTTTTTTTTTTTTTTTTGGCTCAACATTATTGAGACGCATTTGTGTTAAGACACAAAACTACTTCATTCACCACTGTACTGGGTGGGTTCCATTTTATGACTGCAGTATAATTTATCTTCCTCCTTCAGATGGACATGAAGGTCGCTTCCAGCTTTGGGGTTTTACAAATAACACTATAGTAAACCCTCTTGTACACGTCTGCTTTTGTATATGTATGAAAATTTATCTAGGGCAGTGGCTTTCAAACTTTTTTGACCATGACTCATACTGAGGAATGACGTTTTACATCATGACACACATCTGTGTGTGTATAAAACTGAGGGAAAAAAAGAAAAAAGAAAAGTTTCATGAAGCAAATACCCTATGACCTGAGACACATTCTGATATTTTCTATTCTCTGTTGGTTCGTGTTTTACAAATTCTGATCCTTACCCTCTTAACTGATTTCACGACCCACTAAATGGGCTTCAAGCTTTGAAAAACATCACGCTACAGGATAAATACCCAGGAGTGGAACTGCTCGGACGTGCAGCACGGACGTCGGATGTTGTCAACTTTTCTAGATCCTTAACTTTAAGTAAATGTTCTTATCTAATTTACCACTCTATAACTTTAGAGCTAAAACTGTGAAACATCAGCTCGTTTTATCTTTTCCTTTGGTCGTTAAACAGTATTAATCACTTACCATGTGCTAAGTATCCACTGGGCTCCGAGCGAGACTGATGGGTTAATACACAGTAGGGGGGGCGGGGGGGGGGGTAGGACATAAGGGACCAGGACCTCAGTGAGGCCCCAGAAAGCTCACAGGAGGGGCCTCCGATCCTGCCTGGGGAGGGAGGGGTTAGAGAAGGATTCCTGGAAGAAGGAGGACCTAAGCTGAGTGTTTCTATTTTTAATTTTTATTGGTTTCCTAAAACATAAAAGTAACACATTTGTTGGGGGAAAAAAAAAAAGTCAAAATTACAGGAGTATGTTTATTAAGAAGTAAAAAAAAAACCCCAGCACTGCCCTTAAAGTTTGATGCTGAGACTAAATAACCAAAGTTGCATTATCAGTTATCCTAGGAAAATTTTAAGAGCCCACATTTTAAAACAGTCTTAAGAGCATACCTGATAGGGTCCCTAATACTAAAGCATAAAACGAGTCACATTTTCCATAATGAATGTAAACGCAAACATTTCATGTTTAGTCACATTATTACTTTTCACAGACTTTTTTCCTGGCCTTTTAGCAAGGTTAGATTGCCAGGTTTCAAAAACCGAGGTCTATTTACCGCATACCAACTATACGCGAGCGCTTCAAAAAGTGGCATTAAAAACGACCAGGCGAAAGAATTTGTTGTTCGAGCCGACTTGGCTTGCCCGGTGACAATTCGTCAGAGTTTCACACTTCGTCCCGAGGAGCCCCGGACCCCGTCACGTACACGGCGCGTCGGCACCGGCACACCCTCCCGAGCGCGGCACGGAGCCCAGCGCGGTCCTCGCTCCGCGGCAACGCCGCCACCCCGCCGTCCCCAGGCCGGCCGCGGCCCCACGGCCCCCGAGCGCGGCCGCGAGCCCCCTACACCTACCCTGCGGGGTCCGGAGCCCCCCGGAACTCAGGCGCGGCAGCTCGGGCGCGCCGCCTCCGCGGCCATGACGGCGACCCGGGGAAGCGCCCCGCGCGCCAAGGCCCGCGGTCCGCCGGGCTGGGAGGAGAGCCGCCCCGTCCGTCCGTCCGTCTGTCCGCCAGGAGAGTGAGGCCAGAATCCGCCCCAGACGTGTCTAAATCAAGGCTCGGGGCGGTACCGACGGGCTGAATGACAAATGGCAGATGCCGTGGGCTTTGCCGCCCTCGGCAGCCGCGAGGATGGCTGCGCCGAGGAGGCCGCGCACAGGCGGAGCCCGGGAGCCGGAACGGCGCGTCCGCGAGGAGGGCGCTGGGGCCCCTGGCGGGGGCGTCACGTGGCAGGAGGAGGCCCCGCTGGGGAGCCAGGGGGTCGGCGGCCTGGGCGGAGGAAGAGGACAGGCGCCCAGACGCCTGGCCGATTGAGTCATCCGTGTGGGCTAAGCCAAGGTCGCCCAGGTGCAGAGCTGGCGCAGGTAGACCCGAACCAGCCCGAAGCCCCGTACCGTATCGGGGACTGTTCACTTAAGTCACCACCAGGATGAACCGCCCAGAGCCAAATCATAAATGAGAAACACGACAGATGCTAGGAGAACACTGCAATAGGCCAAACTTACCTCCTATTCTCCTATTCGTGCCGCGTGGAAATCATGGCAGCCTAAATGTGCCCACTAAATGTGAGCCAGGCACTGTGCTAAGCGCTTCACAGGTAAATAAACGCAATCCTCACGACCCCCCAGTGAGAAAAACTACTCCTCCCGGTCTTACAGCTGCAGAGACTAAGGCGCAGAAAGATTAGACGGAAATTATTTTATAGTTGTGGAATCATTCTGTGTATGCTTTAAGTAATTTTAAAATGCTCTTTGGATTTAAGAAAAAGAAACAAGCAAATCTCCAGCGGCTGCTTGCTTCCCTGCAAGATACACGTGCCTAAAAAGAGGCCTGTAAACACTAAGTAAAAAGACTTAAATGTTTCTAGGCCTTCATGTAATATGGAGCTCACTCCAGGTTTCAGACAGTCCCATAGCTCTGAAATATGACGTAAGAACATCTCACACGTCTATGCACCTTCACCGCTATCTCCGGATTTCCATCGCTTGTATTACCTTTGGCTTACCAGCGCTTAGTACATTTACAAGTGCTCCACCACCTTATTCTCCCAGATGGTCAGTCTTAATTCTATACTTAAATGAATTCAGTGTTCATCATAACGTATCCGTTCCTGAATTATTTTTATTCATTGCTTGATGGACTGCTCTTTTTCAAGTTGTTTTCTTAAGGAGCGCTTATAATGTTTTATCTGCTTTTTATCTCTACACATTAAAAAAAAAAAAAACGGAGCGAGGCAAATATTTTGGATTCACACCTTCCTTCAACACCTAACAGAAAAAGAAGGTAACTGCTTCACTGATTTTTGACATCATAGATTTCTGTGGAGAGAACTGAATCCTATGTGATTTTCCCTGGGAGGTGATTTGATTTTTCTGCTTGGATGCCTGAAGAATTCTTTATCATTAAAGTACCCTGTATATCCTTAACTGGGCTATGTCTCAGTGTCAATTATTCTGTATCAGTTTTTTTCCCCCGAGTATACAGTATGATCTTTCAACTTACAGATTCCATTCTTCTTAGTATAGTATCCCATTCATATTATATATCTGAATAAATTTATCTTTCATTGGTTGGCTTTTCTACTTCACAGTCACCAGTTGTTCTTATACTTGATCTTTATTTTCCATATCCATCTTCTTTTGATTTGCATTCACTGTGATTCTCTAAAAAAATTCTGTTCATTGGTTTTTCTAGCTTATTGGATTAAAATTATGTTCTTTTGAAAATCGATTTTCTCAGCTATACAATTTCCTTTTTCATCACATTCTCACATTGTCCTTGAACTACTTTGTGAAATCATACTATTTTTTCTGTTGAGTCAAACACATATAAGGAATATAAATGTCTGTTCCTTTGTTGTGTTTTCTTCCAGACTTGGTTCTTCATCTGTCTTCTGCATGCTATTTTCCTTGCTTCTCACCCCCATCTCCCATGTTATAACATGTTTACACAACAGCTATGTCATATCTTTTATCTTGCTTATCCTTAAACGTTAACAACAGACCTTGTTTTTGCACTAACATACTGAGAGTGAATTCCCAGTGCACTTTCCTCTTCACCTGAGATGTGTTTGTCTTCCCTATCCAGAGCTTCAGTTTTAGAGCTGAGTGTTGTTTCTATCTACCTTTTCTGTGACCTGAGGGTTTTAGGAAGATGGGGGATTGTAGAACTCTGATTGAAGCTGAATACAGAGCTTGCTGGGGAAAATCAGCCATCACTTCTGAGGTTCCTTTAAGTCCTCACCAGTCCACCTTCAAGCCAGCCAAGAGAATATTCCATGCCTATAAGCTTCAGTTCATTTGCCCAGTTCAGCACAGTACCCCAGAAGGTGGCAAACTGTCCTGCTTTGGGCAAGATCCAACAGTGGTATGTAAAGGTTCCCTGATGTTTCACAAGGATGTCACTGACTTCTTTCCCAGTTGGAGGACATCTGTGAAAATTCTCAGGATTTGGTCTGATCATCTTTTTCCTCAGTATGTCTTGCAGGGGGGTGGAGGGATATAGACACCACACATCTGCAGACTCTTTGGCATCTTTGCTTTGCCATCACTTCTCACATTTTACATCATAAGGTTGTACTTCTTTCTTCGTTTGCGGTAGGTGAGGATTTTGTTGTTTGTTTTTTGCTGTTTTCTTTGTGTGGTTTAGGGTTTTGATTTTTTTTTAATGCTTCTTTGTCCCATCTTTATCCACAAGTCATCAATCAGACTGTCTCTCCTGTTGGTAATGAATTATATGAAAATCCTTTTTTACCTTTAGGTTATTTCCACAAAGTTCTCTTGGAACATGAATATTTTGACCTGGCAACTGTGACACCCTCCTTTTCTCCAGGCCTTCCCTCAGTGACACATGCCTTGGCATTACAATGTGCTCCAACAAAGGTTCTAGAGCAAAGGTTGTAAACTCAAATCTCTATGGAGTTTAAAACAAAAAAGAGCGGGATTATGGTAAAGTGAAAAGATCATTCTTTGTGTAAGGGGCAGATTCTATACAGCTCAGGCCAGCATTGCCAAGTGTATATAATTTTCAGGAAAAGCATGGTATATAGTGTTTCACAATATAAAATTCCTTAATTTTGGAAGCACTATGGAAGCCATCTGAAGTATCTCTCAAGGCCAAATTGGACCAGTGGGTTACCAGTGTGGTCCCTGTTATAGAGAACCATTCAGGATAAATTTTACGATCATGGTTTTTCTCTTCTAAGTATTCTGAGATACAGTTTTGTTCTCCCAACTCTTCAATGACTTCCTAAAATGTCTTTAGCAAATATAAAGCAAGAAGATCCATGCTGACATGTTTACCATTTGAAACAATGTGTTAGGACCCAACACTTTCACAAACCGGTGTCACTGGAGTAACAGCTATGATCATACTAAAATTAATACCATGAAAGCAGAGAGTCTATATAGATTATGACCATGTTAACAAAATAGCAGGAAAAAAGATTTTTCAGTTGATGCAGAAAAGGCATTTGACAAAATCCAACACCCATTCTTGAAAAAAAAAAAAAAACTAGGAAAAGAATGGAACTTCCTCAACCTGTTACTAGATGTATTTGTTTCCTATGGCTGCTACAATAAACTACCATAAATTTGTGGCTAAAACGAGAAACGTATTCTCTCACAGTCCTGGAGGCCAGAAGTCCGAAATCAAGGTGTCAGCGAGGCTTCACTCCCTCTAGTGGCTCTAGAGGTGAATCCTTCCTCGCCTCTTCCAGCTTTCGGTGGCTGTTGGCATTCTTTGGCTTCCTTGGCTTCCTTGGCTTCTGGCCACATCACTCCAATCTCTGCCTCTATTTTCACATTGCCTTCTTCTATTTTCACATCGCCTTCTCCTCTGTGAGTGTCGTGTGTTTTCTCCCGTGTGCGTCTATCTTATAAGGATACTTGTCATTGGATTTAGGATGCACCTGAATAACTCAGGATGATCTCTCTTCATCTCAAGATCTTTAACTTAATTACATCTGCAAAGACCCCTTTTTTACAAATAAGGTAACATTCACAGTTTCAGGGGTTAGGAAATGGATATATCTCTTGGGGATCCATCTTTCAACCCTCTTAAAATAGGCAAATTCACAGTCAGCTTTGTTGTGGAAATTGACAAGCTGACTTTAAACTTTACATGGAGATGAAAAGAACGTAGAAGAGTGAAAATGAAAAAGAGAAACAAAGTTGGAAGACTTACACTAACTGATTTTAAGGCCTACTACAAAGCTACAATAACCAAGTCTGGATCATACTGGCTTAAGGATAAATGGAAACATATATTGAGTCCAGAAATAGACCCACACATATGATCTATTGATTTTGGACAAAGATACAACATAATTCCATTGGAAAAAGATAAATGGTATGGGAACTGGTTATCTGTATGGAGAAAAAAAAAAATTACACTTAACGTCATACACAAAAATTAGATCACAGACCTAAAAAAAAAAAGCAGGAGCTTCTATTACTGCCCTGTCCAATATGGTAGCCACTAGCCATATTATTGAGCACTTGAAATGTGACTGGTCCAAACTGAAATGTGCTGTAAGGATAAACTATACTCCAGCTTTCAAAGACTTAGGATAAAAAAGAATGTAAAATATTTCATTAATAATTTTTATACTGATTACATGTTGAAATGACAGTATTTTGGACGTACTGGTTTCAATAGAATATATGATTTAAATTAACTCCAATTGTTTTTTAGTTTTCTAATGTGGCTACTAGAAAAAGTTACATGTGTAGCTCACATAATTTCTGTTTGACAGCACCATTGCAGAAGAAAACATAGGAACAGGCAAAGATTGTTTGGTTAGGATGCAAAAAGCAATGACCACAAAAGAATAAATTGGTAATTGGATTTTACCAAAAATAAAACCTTCTGTTCTTCAAAAGAAAGCATTAAGGAATTGAAAAGTCAAGCCACGTACTGGGAGAAAAATATTCACAATGGATATCTCTAACATAGGACTTGTGGGACTTCCCTGGCGGTCCACTGGTTGAGACTTCACCTTCCAATGCAGTGGGTGTGGGTTTGATCCCTGGTCGGGGAGCTAAGACCTCACATGCCTCGTGGCCAAAAAACCAAAACATAAGACAGAAGCATACTGTAACAAATTCCATACAGACTTTAAAAATGGTCCACATCAAAAAAAAGCTTTAAAAAAAAAGTATTAACATAGAACTTGTTAGAGTATTTGAAGAACTCATACAACTCAATGATAAACAACGCAATGAAAATGGATAAAGACTGGAAAAGACACTTCACCAAAGAAGACATATCTATGGCCGATAAGCACATAAATGACTCTCAACATCATTTCCTCAATGACTAACACAAATTAAAATTATAGTGAAATACCGTACATACCAAGTGGAATGACTAAAGCTTAAAAGACTGACAATTCCAAGTGTTGCCAACAAGGGAGAAAACAAGAACTCTCAGACACTGTTGGTGGGAACATAGCACAGTACAACCACTCTGGAAGACTGATTGAAAGCTTCATATAACGTTAAACATACACTTACTGCATGACCCTGCAATTCTACTCCTAGGTATTCATCCAAGAGAATTAATAACACGTCTACACAAAGACTTATACATGGACTTCCCTTGTGGAACAGTGGTTGAGAACCCGCCTGCCAATGCAGGGGGCACGGGTTCGAGCCCTGGTCCGGGAAGATCCCACATGCCGCGGAGCAACAAAGCCCTTGCGCCACAACTACGGAGCCCATGCTCTAGAGCCTGCGAGCCACAACTACTGAGCCCACGTGCCACAACTACTGAAACCCGCACGCCTAGAGCCCGTGCTCCGCACCAAGAGAAGCCACCGCAATGAGAAGCCTGCGCACTGCAATGAAGAGTAGCCCCCGCCCGTCGCAACTAGAGAAAGCCCGCATGCAGCAACGAAGACCCAACACAGCCAAAAATAAATAAATAAAATAAATAAATTTAAGAAAAAAAAAGACTTGTACACAAATATTCCTATTAGCCCCAAACTGAAAACAACCCCAAGGGCAGTAATGAAATGAGCAAACTGATGATCATCTCATAGATAAATCTAAAAAACATTATGCTGAGTAAAAAAAGCTACACATAAAAGAAGACATATGTACTATGTGATTCCATATATGAAATTTTGGGGGGAAAATCTAATCTACAGAGTGACAAAAAGCAGATCAATGGTTTCCCAGGGTGCATGGAGGGGGAGCATGAGGGAACCTTGCAGGAACAGAAATGTTCTATATCTTGATCAGTGAGATGATTACATGGAGATATATATATGTCATACCTCCCTGAATGATACACTTAAAATAGGTGCATCTTGTTATTTACGGACATTAAACCTCAATGAAGTTTATTAAAAATTTTCTATTCTTCCTTGCATGGAATGGGGAGAAAGAAATTACGGGAGACTGTTTTTCTCTTCATCCACAGCAGTTTGAATTAGAAATCACCTTCTGCTTTTGTTGACTTTTTCATTAGTACTGCCTTGTACTTTATCAATTCATTTTCTCACCTGGAGGATTTAGGCGGCAGGGATGAAACTCAAATCCTCAGACTCCTAATCCAGTGTTCTTTCATTACACAGTATGCATTATGTTTAACAGATTTAAACCATAACAACTTTATCTTCTAGTAAATTCAACTCAATAAATATTCAATAGGTGCCTCTAGATTTAATTTTCTCTAACCGAAACATAACACTTTCAAATACATATAAACATACAGTTCTTCTAAGGCCCATGGCTTCTGGCCAAACTACCTCTCACTGGCCATAGGCTAGCCTCTCAACCTTCAAGTCACTTCTCCTTTTTGAGAGACTGTAATTCTCGGCTCACGGGATTTCTTCCCCGTTCCCTGCTCTTGTCGCTGTTTGCAATGACTTCTTCAGCCAGGCATCACTTCCTCAAACAGCCCTCCATGAGAACATCTTTTTATATTTCCCAAAGCAACACTGACTAATGTCCATTTCTTTCTTCAACCGACTGATATTTGGTGAACGCAGTAAGCTCACCAGGTGATGTTTGATATATGTCAACATTTTTTACACTATGTGGCAAAGATTTTCTGTTACATGCATGTTGGAAAGTGCAGCAACATAATCATGTCGCTTAGCCATATATCAAAGACCAGGATGGTACATGAGATGGAAGAACACAGCCACTTGTGGCTCTCAAAGAAGTTAGTAAGGCTGGCCCACTGATTTAAGCAGCTATGTGTTTTCTGTTTCTATAGTAAAATGTACTGATGTGATTCAAATTATACAAAGTGTGGATATGAATTTTAAAGTTTTAAGTAGGAAAATTCAGTGTCTAGCTTGAAATGAAAATACCACATTAAAAGTGAAAAAAACAACCCCAAACTTTCACCTTTTATTAATAAGCAACCAGGACCAGTCAGAAGTGATTTAAAATAGAATCAATGGCATCAATTTTCATTCCTGTTTCATGTGGCATGAAAAAAACTAAGCTGACAATGATTGACCAAAGGCTGGCCTTTGGAGCAAAGAAATAAAAGCAGTACACAAATGCCAAATATTGATAGTTATTCTAGTTTTCTCTCTACTATAATTAAAATTTCATCATAAAATTCAACTGCAATAAGCAAGATGATACAAGAAATAGGGAAGGGGGTAGAGGCTTTTCATAACTTAGGAGTACTAGCCACTCATTTTAAAGTAAAAGGATATGGGAGGCTGACTGTATCTATTTATCTTATCTCTCTTCCAGACCTCCGCCAAAACAAGGACATCAGAGGAGAGACATGAGCTGTCTTGGAGAGAGTTCAATGAATTTTGAAAGACGAAAAGCAAATGCAAGAGCAGTAACTGACTTAGGAATGGAGAAGAGCCCCCCCCCAGGGGCTGGACACTCAGCAGTGCCAGAGAGTAAGAAGTCGAGGTATGAGGCTGTCAGAAAAGCATTGGTTGAAAGTTTTTATTTTGCATACAGAACAACTGGGTGACCGGGTCCCTCCTGTAGTCAGGTAAACATGCCACCCCGACCCCCAGAGGAAACCAGAGAGTTCTTATCTGGATAAACTGAACTGAGAAAGATGCAGACTCTGAGATCCATAAAGGAAGAGGATTAAAACAGGAGAATTACTGAACATCTAAGACTGAACGGCGGCACCATATATTATTTTGCTTTCAATCTATCATACACTTTTCATTAAAACTTTTTAAAACACACTTAAAAATTAAAACAACAATGAACTGCCTTGCACTAATTACATAACTCCTTCATCATATTCTTTACTGTTCATCTTATTTAAAATTTTCCTTTCCTTTTCGGAGTTAGCAGGCTGATACCTTGAACTCTTAGTCCATGAACTTCACCAATAATTACACGTGATTATCAGAAGATATATTTTCCTCCTCCTCCCAAAATGTCCCCAGTGACTCTTAAGCTTTTGCTTTAACACATAAACTCCTACACCTTTACCCTAGAGGGTAAAAATTGAAGAATAGGATATTTACATAGTCTACATAGTTCCCAAGCATCTATCTCCCCACAAATTACTTAATTTAAAAGGTGAAAACAGTAACTATACAGTAAAGAAACCTACCAGATACCACCTCAGCCAAATTATCAAATTTAGTATCACCAATAATGGAACAAATTGAGTGTGCCTCGATGCAATCACTGATAAGAATACAACATAACGTATGTAGTAGTCCTGCTAAAAACACAAAACCCAAGTTTTACAATGAGGAAACAGACAAACCAAAATTGATGGATCTTCAAAAAAAATGACTAGACTGTATGCTTCAAAAACATCAGTGTTATGAAAGACAAAGTAAGGCTTAAAAACTCTTCCAGATTAAATGAGATGAAAAACACTACACTGAATGCAATGCTTGATTCTAAAAATCCTGGATTTTTTTTCAAGCTATAAAGGCATTTGGAGAAACTTGAATATGGACTATCCATTTAATAATTGTATTGTGACCATGTTAAATTTCTTGAGTATTATCACTGTTATGTGGTTATGAAGAATGTCATTGTTCCTAGGAGATAAATGCTGGAGTATTTAAGATTAAACAATCATAAAGTCTGACTTACTCTCAAACAGTTCAACAACGTAATTATTATATATGAAAGTGTTATAAGGCAAACGTGGCAAAATGTTAACAATTGGTGAATCCATGCCAAGGGTACAGGGGAATTCATTCTTTCAATTTTTTTATCTTGAAAAGCTTCAAAACCTCAAAAAATTATTAAAAACACAAGGTCAGATTTAACCATCTGATTATGATGCTCCCATATTCTGTTGAGAAATACTGGGAAAACTCCCACAAATGAAGACATTCATGAAGACGGATATTGCCTGATATCGCCAGGTCAGCTCAATCCCATTCGATGGGTAGCTTTTCTAAACTTTCATCCCTCTCTTCAAACTATCTCCAACACCCTCACCACCTTCCTATTTCCTGGAAAGCTGAGATTATTGAGAACAAACTCTCACCTTCCTCGCCTTCCCACTACTTATGAGCTTGTCTATATCACCCATCCTGCCCCTTCTTTTGTCCAGAGCTCCTTCCTCCGTGTGTCCTATAAATTCTCATGCCTTCCCAACTCTTCAAAAAACTTATTCCATCAGTCAGCACCCCTGTATCTCCTCAAACTCCCATCTTTAACTCTCCATTGGCTTTCTCCTCTATAAACAAACATATTAAAGTTTCTCCCAAATTAAAAAAAAAAAAATTAAAACCCAAATCCCAGATCACCTCTAGCTACATTTTATAATCCTGCTTCCCCTCCAAGCTTCTTGAGAGTAACCTCCACTTGGGCTTTCTACTTTTTCAGCATCCTTCATGCCTCAGTCTTGAACCCCCAGCTGTCAGCTATCCTGTCTCCATCACTACTCCATGGATGCCCTTCTGTACTCGGTAAGCCAATGGAAAGTCTTTTTTCTGGGATCTCTCTGCAGCCTCTGGTGCTATTCCCCACTCCTTCCTGCTTGGAATAACCCTCTCTCAGTGTCAATGGTACCCTTCTCTCTGGGTTTTTCTCTTACTTCTCTGACCATTACTTCTGAGCCTCTTGGGAAGGGTAAGAGTTTCTACAAGGATGATTTTGCCAGGGAATTTCAACAACAGTCTCTTTCACAGGCTCCTGAAATGTCTTTGGTCCTCTGATATTCTCACTCAAAATACAACACCTAGGTGACCTCATCTAAACGAGTAGTAGTAGCAGCAGCAGCAACAAATTTATGCCAGGCACTGCACCAAGCACCCTTTAAGTTATATTAGTTTCTTTGACACAGCAATCCAAGTAGGTGCTATTATTATCTACATGGTACACATGAGGAAACAAAGTTTAGGGAGGTTAAGGAACTTGCCAAAAATCTCTCAGCTAATAAGTAATGAAGTTCTAAACTCTCTCTTTCTGATTCCAGAGCCTGTGCTATGCTACTCCCACAAAATCATTAAGATAAGACAACATGGGCATAATGGCAGAAGCCAGAAACAGAAACTAAATGGGTAATAGGACTGTCTGACTATGAGGTTTGAGTTTATAATGCATTGCACTAAAATTGAAGTTGAAAAGGGTCTCCACGTCCCACATTTATTTGATAACACCACGGGATGGTGTAAGAGCCTCCACAAGTTCAATTTTGTTAGGAAATTTTAGCAATTATTTTTGTACTTTTTGTGTTACTGTTCTAAGGTTTAATTAATATCTAAAATTATTCCATCTGTAGATAACCTTCAAGGTACTGTACCCTTACTCTTTGTGAGTCTAATAACTTGTAGTTTTTCTGTTCTGCCCTTCAGGGGACATTTTTGCAGGGAAAAAAACCCCGAGTTTTATAGAAATGGGATCTGCTTTTTAATGATGGAGTAACTACACAGAGGAAGGATAGAGAGAAATTCTAAACTGCCAAATTGTTTTCTCACCTACCTACAAGTGTACAAAGTTATAATACATGGTAAACATGGAGTTCATTTCTATGAGCAGTACCTCTGGGACATGATCCAGTAGATTTCTGTCCTACTGTCTTTTTAAAGTTACTGACAGATTTATTTCACTTTGGCATGCCATCATAACAGTTGAGTTTTAGGCAGTGGGAGCAATAAAATTCCACAAAGAAATAAAAGGCTCTCGATGTCGGGATCATGCAGTTCTTTTCCTTTGTGAAAGCAATTAGAAAGGTAAGGTAAGATTTAACTGTATACTGGTAGCATTCCAGGAGGGTTTCAAAAGGTCAGGTGGTCACGGAATCATAGAACTGAAAATTGAAAGATACCCGCTCTCTGGAAGGTAAATTAATATTCCTCACTTTACAGATGAGGCCATCAAGACCCAGAGAGGCTAACTAGTAAGAAGTGGAAAGGGAGTGGAGAAGGTAGCTGAAGAGGTGATCCAACTCTCCTATTTCAATCAGGTCTGGGACTTTGAACTAGAAGTTCAGAATCACCCAAAAAAACTTTTTTAAAACCCACATGCCCATGACCAGACACAGACTGGGAGAAAATATTTGCAAATCACATATCTGATAAAGGACTTATAAGCACATATACAAAGAGTACTTAAAACTAAACAATAAGAACACGAGTCAATTAAAAAGATGGGCAAAAGATCTGAATAGACCCTTCACTGAAGGAGATATACAGATGACATAAAAGCATATGAAAAGATGCTCAACATCATTTGTCATTAGGGAAATGCAAATTAAGACAAGATACAACTACACATTTATTAGAACAGCTAAAAGCAAAAAATCTGACAATACCAAATTCTGCCAAGGATGCAGAGCAACAACCCATCATACTGGTGGGAATGCAAAATGGTACAGCCACTCTGGAAGACAGTTTGACAGTTTATTACAAAGCTAAACATAAACATACCATACCATCCAGCCACCACCCTCCTTGGTATTTACTCAACTGATTGGAAAGCTTATATCTGCCCAAAAAACATGTACATGAAAGTTTACAGCAACTTCATTCATAATCACCAAAAACTGGTAGCAAGCAAGATATCCTTCAGAAGATGAATGGATAAACAAACTATGATACATCCATACTACAGAATATTATTCAGCAATCAAAAGGAATGAGCTACTAACTCATACAATGACGTGGAAGAATCTTAAATCATATTGCTAAGTAAAAGGATCCAGTTTCAAAAGACTACGTACTGTATGTTTCTGTTCATATAACATTTTAAAAAAGGGAACACTGTAAAGATGAAAACCAGATTGAACTCACCAGGCATTTGGGTAGGGAAGAGTACTGACTAGGTGAAGCACAGAAGATTTTTTAGGACAGTGAAGCTATTCTGTATGGTAATGTAGTAATGGATACATAACACGATGCATTTGACAAAACCCATAGAATTATATAGCATAAAAAGTAAACCTTAATGTATGCAAACTTAAAAAAAATCAACCAGGAGGTCAAGGGATCCCAGAATGAAATGCAGATTGTGATCAAAGAATCCACTGCTAATGTATGGCATAAATTCGCTGAAGTGGGTTGGAGAAAAAGGGTGATGACCTAAGTAACTTTGGAAAGGACTAAAGACAAGAGGAACTGTACATAAGGGCTGCACTCTAGTTGGTAAAGTTGTTTCCCATGGGGGTACAAATTAACAGTTCTGAAACCACATACTGGAATGAAAACTTAGTAAATAGATGGTGGATGCTGAGAGCCAAGTTTCTCTCACTGTTGGAGAGGAAGGTTACAGATGAGAAAGAGGGGAAGGCTAGAATAAGCCATGTCATACTGGATTAGAGTCAGAGATATCATTATGAGCTCATGTTTAGCTTAACAAAGATACAGCTGGATATAGAAATAGTTAGAGATATGCGTAATACACAGGTTCATATTTCCTATCTCTGTCTGAGAAGACCCAGATGCAGTGACACACCATAGCAAAGAGCACACCCAGTGCTCAGATCTTTCTTTCCAATAACATCCTCCGATAAAAGAAATCGGCCCCCTTGGAGAAACTGCTGATTCTACGGCTGGGACACGGAGTACACAAGATAAACCTAGAGCATCTTGTAAAGCCAGTAAGCAGGGAAGTGCTCAAAAACAAAATGATGATGGCAGTATCTCAAAGGGACACAGGAGCCAACCTGAAAGAGTTCCCAATGACCAAAACTGGAACTATCTGAGCAACAAAATAATTCATGCAGTGTTGAATTACAAGCCAAAGTATAAAATAACACATCCATTTATATCAGTATGAGCCCATACTGATATAAATAAATAAATAAGGAGGGAGAATAGACAAATCCTGTGTACGGAAATTCCCAATAATTTGTGTAGCCATTCTGCCCTCGAGGAGGTAGTGTAACCCCCACTGCCTGGGTGTGAGCTGCACACAGTGACTCCCTTCCAAAACGTACAGTATGGAAAGGGGAAGAAGGGAACACTGCAGTGGAGAAACCTGACAAACACCATCTCAGCCAGGTGATCAAGGTCAACATCGACAGTAATAAGTCATTCATAGCACGTATCCTCTTCCTTTACCTCTATGGTCTTCTTCCCCAAAAGCCCAGTTAACTGTGAAGAAAACAAACCCAGGCAAACCCAAATTGAGGGACTTTGCACAAAATTCCTGACCAGTACTTCTGAAAACTGTCAAAGTCATCAAAAGAGGAAAATGTGAGGTACTGTCCCCACCAAGAGGTCCCTAGGGAGATAAGAGGACTGAATGTATGTGCTATCCTGGATGCGATCCTGGGACAGAAACAGGACATTAGGGAAAAACTAATGAAATATGAATAAGGTATGGAGTTTAGTTAATAATAACATCTCATTATTGGCTCACTTCACTAATCATGACAAATATACCATAGAAATGAAAGATGTTAATAATGGGGGAAACTGGGTGCTGGGTATCTGGGAGCTCTCTTGACTACCTTTGTAACTTTTTTGGTAAATCTAAAACTACTCTAAAATAAAAAGTATTAAAAAAAAAAAACAAAACACTTGCCACCTAAAGAGGTTTGAATCCAGTCAGTCTGGGAACACTGCCACGAATAGAAGCCAACAGGAATACTAAGTAATAAAGGACAACAAGTAATCGACAAAATCTGCCTCTAAAGAATTTCTCTAGTTTACTCTAGCTCCTTATTACTCATGCAACTCAATCATTCATATATTGATAAACATTTACAGAAGGCCTACTATGTGCCAGGAGCTCTGTAAAGTATTATCAACCAAAACCTAATAAGCCACCGTTTTCAAAACAGTGGGTCACAAATTACTAGTGGGTCATGAAATCAATCTAGTGGGTCACAAGCAGCATTTTTTCCCTATTGAAATGAAAGGATAAAAAAAAAATCACAATTTCCATAATAAGGTTTTGCTTTGAGAAATTATTTTGAGTATGTGTGTGTTTGTCCTGTATTATGATGTAAAATGCATTTAGTTTAGATTAAAGACAAAAGAACTTGAAAGCTACTGCAATAAGGTATGTCCCTGGCCTCAAGGAGCTTAAGTTTAGCAGGAGAAAAGAACCAAGTAAATCTTGAAGAAAAAAAAAATTTTTTAACTATAACATAATGAACTATTTTCTATGATTCATACAAAAAAAAAATGGTACAATGCTAACTAGTTCACACAATCTTAGCCCAAGTAGTATCACTGCATACTTATAATTATTTACTTATAATTTATTCTACCTGTTAAAGACTGAGTTACGCCCCCCATCCAAATTCATATGTTGAAGCCTTAACCCTAAATATGACTATATTTGGAAATAGGGCCTTTAGAGAGGTAATTATGGTTAAATGAGGTCCTATGGTGGGACTCAAATCTGATAGATCTGGTATCCTTATAGGAAGAGGAAGAGACACTGGAGATCTCTCTATCCACACCCACAGAGAAGAGGCCATGTGAAGACAGAGAGAGAAGTCAACTGTCTATGAGCCAAGAAAAGGGGTCTCACCAGACGCTAACCCTGATGGCACCTTGATCTTGGACTTCTAGCCTTCAGAATTATGAGAAAATAAATCTCTGTTGCTTAAGCCACCCAGTCTGTGGTATTTTGTTAGGGCAGCCCTAGCAGACAAATACACTACTATACCCCCAAAGGAATTTGAGGCAGCTAACTAGCTAAGATAGTCAGCCAGGCTATGAAATTTAGAGAACTGGCACTCATTTGCTGTACAAATTTTCTCAATAAATGGCCCAACAAATTTCTGATAATATATTTTTATAGAAATCCTTATAGCCATGATTTTCCAATAACATTATCCAAGCCTCTGAATTGCTTACTAAATCTATTTAGCTGTTATTTTGAGTTGGGATATACATTCATTTCTAATCTCTAGATCAATTCCATAAGCACATAACGATGCTTAAGATAAATTAGTATTTAATCCTTTGGATGCCCTGCAAACCATTGTAACTACTGGCAAACAGAAGGAAAAAAAAATATCTAAAGACTGAAGAAGTAACTTTCAACTTAGATTTCCAGGTTGGATCAATTCACCTGAGGGTTCTCAAATGCAAAGCATATTAATAAAACTTAGTATTAACATTGTTTTATCTGAAGTACACAGTTTTTAAGAAGTTCAATCTATAGTAGTCAGAATAAAAAGTGAAATTGCAAGTGAGAGCCTTCTTTTTGTTTCTTTTACAATTCCAAGAAAAGAGGCTAAGGAGAAAGAGAAAACAGGACAAAAGAAGAGTAGGGGAGAAGTAGCTGATGGGCAGAATGAACAGGAGGGTGGCCAAGCCCTGAAATGTGAGGGAATAAAACCAAAACAGCCAAAATAACAGCACTGATCCCCATTCCCACCCACCTCCAGCATTAACTGTACCACACTGAAAAGAATCTATGAAATTTCCACATTCAGATTCTGAGATTGTGCAATGGTTTGATTTACACAAACATAGGCTCTTGCTCCAACAGATGAAAGCTTCTTTAAGTGTTTCTCTTTTGAAATGAGGTTTGATATTTAAAATAATCTCTTTACCGGGAAACACTCTGCTCTGTGGGGAAATCTTAATCATGTTTGCCAAACTTGCTATTATATATCTATCCTAATTATCTCAATTTCTCCAGTCTTGCTAATATGTTTACAGACTCACATATAAGATCCTAAAGAAGGGATTTTGCTAATGCTCCCCAGTTGCCTCAGAGTATCATTCATTTTGATATGAGCATAAACAAATGCCTTGCAGGATTAAGAAAAAAAGATGACTAGGAAATGTAAAGAAATCAAAACACCCAAAATGCATAAGACTGTCCCTTTGAAGTCTCAGCACCTCAAAGAATTCAACTAATGGCTCATATGGCTCTTTATCGTGTTTACTTATTACAATTTTATGCTATAACCAAAGCAGAGTTCCTTTGTGAAGTTAATTATTTAACTATATACAGTTACTGTATAAGCCATTAACTTTTCAAACATTTATACCTCTTTTGAAAACTCTACCTAAAACTAACTGTCACCCTTGTAGTAGGTGTTCCAGAGTATATTAGTATAAAATAATTATATCTTTTAAATTATATATATTTTAAAGTCAGGCCTCTGTAGTCTCCTGATGCTAATGTTCTATCTTAATTGTGGTGGCGGCTCTAAGGATAAACACATTTGTCAAAATTCAAGCATTGAGATTGGCTGCATTTTATTGTTTGGAAATTATAACTCAACAGAGCCCAGAAGAAATACTCTCCCAAGTGTTACGAGGGTGTAGAGAGCAAAAAAGGGGGAAAAAGGCTTAATTTTAAAAGAAAGAAAGACCACTATTAAGAATTTCAAAGAGAATTTTTTTTTTAAATCACTATTACACACTGACTTTAGGGTACCATTGTAATTTGAGCTGCACTTATTCCACAGTGAAATACATAAAGGAGAATGTTCCCTGAGATCCTGATATCTGACAATAGAAAAAGAAAAGAAGAAAATCTGGATAAACTAGCTCTATTCTGGACAAACAATTATCGGTTTTCTTTGTCCCATTGCTGGGCTGCTGAGGGTGTGGAGAATGTCAAGTAGCTGAAGCAAGTGGATCCTACAAAGCACACAGTATACGATGCACACAGAATTGCAGGGCCATCCATGTGGTATTTTTCCTTACTATAAAAAGACACGCTCGTTTTAGAAGTTGACAAAGAACCAGAAGACATTTTAAATCATCATAATAAAATAATCTCACCACCCAGTTACAATTATTAATTTGCCTTCCACTTATTCCTTTCCATTTTTTTATGTCATGGAGATGATCTGGAATAGAAATGGTCTTGATTCTGGTCTCAACCTGAACACAAACATCTCCCCATGACATTCATTTGTAAACATGTGAGCAACTTCCTCTAAACCTTATTTATACAGGTTGCATAATAACCCCTTATGTAGCGATATCACAATTAAAGCAATCATTCTCCAATTATTGAACTTCTATATTGTTATCAACTTTTTAAATTACAAAGAACGCAATAAATGTAAGCTTTCAACATACGTGAAATTACTTCCTGTGGTAAGGAAAGCCTTCCTAAGTTTGACACAAACTCCTAAAGCCATGAAAAAGAAATTGATAAATTCAAGCATGTAACAAAATCAAATTTTCTGCATGACAAAACACACTATAAGCAGAGTTAAAAGACAACAAGCTGGAGCGGGGTGTGGGGGGAGGGAGGGTTCTGTGACTCATGACAAAGGGCTAATTTCCTTAATATAGAGAGAGCTTCTACAGATCAGTAAGGAAAAGACCAACAACTCAATAGAAAAATGAGCAAAACATATGAACAGACACAGTTCATTTAGTGAAGAATACAGAGATAGCTCTTAAATCTATTAAAAGATGTTCATCACAAGAGAAATGTAAATTAAAACTATGCTGAGATTTTTCACTTATCAGATTGGTAAAGATTCCAAGATTTTAACACATACAGTGTTGTCAAGGGTTTGGAGAAAGGCACTGTCATTCCTCATGTATTGCTGGTGAGAGTATAAATTGGTATATCCCAGCAATTGGACAATATCTATCAAAAGTATAAATGTGTGTACCCTTTGATCTCACAATTCCAGTTTTAAGAATATATCCTAAAAAAAAAAAAAAAAAAAAAAAGAATATATCCTGCAGCTAGACTAATGTGCTATATGACATACAAACAAGGTTAGGCAATAAAGCAATGTTTACAATAGCAAAAGGCCGATAATACAAGATATAAATTTCCACACATCCATGAATGACCAACATGTGAAAGACAATTCTGATACAACATAGTAAGTGAAGCTGAAGAACCTCATGCTATTACGGGAACACAGAGTTGAGCCACTTAGCTCAACTCAGCAGCAGAATCCAATTTTCTAGAAGAGATTACTCTATAGATTAATGTAGAAAATAAAGACATCAGCTAATACAGTGGGATGAGCATGATAGGTGCTATGGACTGAATGTCTGTGTCCCCACCCCAAATTCACATGTTGAAGTTCTAATCCCCAATATGATGGTATTTGGAGGTGGGGCTTTGGGGAGAGAATTAGGTTTAGATGAGGTCATGAAGGTCATGAAGACCTCCCAATGATGGGCTCTTATAAGAGGATGGTGAGACCAGAGCTCGCTCTCTCTGCATGCACACACTAAGGAAAGGCTATGTGAGGATAAAACCAGGAAGAGGGCCCTCACCAAGAAGCCAACCATTCTGGCACCCTGATCTTAGACTTCCAGTCTCTGGAACTGTGAGAAATAACTGTTTGTTGTTTACGCCACTCAGTCTATAGTAATCTGTAAAAGCAGCCCAAACCAGCTAAGATGGAAACTGGTACCGAGAAGTGGGGTGCTGTTATAACAAATACCTAAAAATATGGAAGGGGCTTTGGAACTGGGTAATGGACAGAGGCTGGAAACGTTCTGAGGTGCATGCTAGAAAAAGCCAACATTGCTGTGAAGAGACTTTTAAAGAAGATTCTGGTGAGAACTCAGAAAGCAAAGAGAAGAGCTGTAGAGAAAGCGTCTGGCTTCTTAGAAAATACATAAGTAATCAATCATGTACGGATGCTGGTAGAAACATAGATGGTAAAAGCCTTTCTGATGAGATCTCAGATGGAGATGAAGAACTCACTATTGGGCCATGGAGAAAGGCAATCCTTGTTATAAAGTGACAAAGAACTTGGCTGAATTGTGTTCATGTTTCTGTGTTTTGCAGAAGGTAGAATTTGCAAGTGATGAAATTGGATATTTAGCTGAAAAGATTTCTAAGCAAAGTTTTGAAGGAGCTGATTGGTTACTCCTGATGGCTTATAGTAAAACGTGAAAAGAGAAAAAGGAATTGAAGAAAAAATTGTTAAGCAAAAAGGAACCAAGAACTTAAAGATTGGGAAGAGTCTCAGCTTATCCATATTGCAAAAAAAATGAGAAATATGTTTAGAGAGAACACTGTGTCTGACTGTTTGATAAGGAGATTAGTATGGGTGTGAACCATGGACCTGACCTAATCAGCCACCCCAGCAGGAACACTGCCAGTTTGAACTGAAGGGGGAAGAGATGGGACAAAATGAAGGCAGGGTGTCAGACTTCTCAGATCCTACAGGACCTGACCATAGAGTTATTCGGTTGTGATCATACACTATTCTTCAAGACAAGAGAAAGAACGACACTTCAAGAAGATGCAGAGATTATCAGGCTGCCATTCCCACCACAGACCCAGAGTACATGGGCCCAGAGAGGGCAAGGCTGCCCCAATCTAGGTTTCAAAGGGTGGGACCACTGCCTAACAGAGCTGTGTGGGTGAGGCCCACCCAGAGTGGTAAGGACACGACCCCAGCCTGGCACAGCTGCAGAGTCAGGACTATTGCCCCAGTAGGTCCAGAAGATACAACATCCAGCCAAAGAAGATTATTCTCAAACCTTAAGATCTAATGGAGTATGCTTTGCTAGGTTAGGGACTTAGTTGAGACCCACCATCCCTTCCTTCTTTCTTACTTCTCCCTTTTGGGATGGGAAAGTATATCTTATATCTGTCCCACCATGGTAGTTTGGGGGCACATAACTAGTTGGTTTCATAGGCTCATAGCTGGAAAGGAATTTTGCCTCAGGCTGAATCATACTTCAGGTCTCACCCAGAGCTGATCTAGATGATATTTAGATGAGATTCTGGACTTTAGAGTTGATGCTAAAATAGGTTAAGACTTTTGGAGCTGTTGGGATCGAATAAATGTATTTTGCCTGTGAGAAGGATATGAATTTGAGGGGGGTAGGGGCAGAATGCTACGGACTGAATGTCTGTGTCCTCCCAAAATCGTATGTTGAAGGCCTAACCCACAAATGTGATATTTGGAGATGGGGTTTTGGGGAGAGAATTAGGTTTCAGTGGGGTCATAAGGGTAGAGTACTTATGATGGGATTATCAAAAAATTATAAGGGGATAATGAGACCACAACTCACACTCTGGGTACAAATACTAAGGAGAGGCTATGTGAGGACATAACCAACAAGAGGGTCCTCATCAAAAACACAACCATGCTGGCACTTTGATCTTGGACCTCCAGCCTCCAGAACTGTGAAAAATAAATGTTTACTGTTTAAGCCACCCAGTCTATGGTAATCTGTTGCAACAGCCCACACTAATACATTAGGTAAAGGGAACACCATAAGAAGTGCAGAGATATGTAAATGACATGATATCTACAGGGAACTACCAGCAGCTTGTTATCACTAAAGCCTAAAATACACAAAGACTGGTGAGAGATAATGCTAAAGAGCTATTGAAGGGTCAGCCCAGACTTGTGACCTATAGAACTGTGAGGTAATAAATGTTTTAAGCCACTAGGTTTATGTGAATTTGTTATGGCAGCAACAGAAAACTAATATAGACTTTCGTGCCTGGAAGTGGTATGCTGTTACATCAAATACCTAAAAATATGGAATAGCCCTGGAATTGGGCAGTGGGGGGAAGCTGGAAGAATTTTGAGAAACATGATAGAGAAAGCCTAGATAGCCTTAGACTGTTAGTAAGAATATGGGCATTAATGGTGCTACCAGTGAGGACTCGGAAGGAAATGAGGAACACGTTACTAGAAATAAAGAAAGCAACACCTGAAATTGATCTATAAGTACAACACAATCTATCAAAATCCCAGCTAACTTCTATGTAGAAACTGAGAAGCAGTTCCTAAAATTCATATGGAAATTCCAGGGAACCAGAATTATCAAAACAATCTTGCAAAACAAGATCAAAGTTGGAGGGCTCACCCTTCCCAATTTCAAAACTTACTATAAAGCTACAGTAATCAAGACAATGTGGTACTTGCAGAAGACTAGATACAGATCAACGGAATAGAACTGAAAGTCTAAAAACAAACCCATATGTCTATGGCCAGTTGATTTTTTACAAGAGTGCCAAGTCAATTCAATGGGGAAAAAATGAGTCTTTTCAACAAATGGATAAATAAAATATAATATACCCATACAAAGAAATTTTATTTGGCAATTAAATAAATGAAGTACTGATACATGCTACAGCATAGATGACCTTTGAAAACATTATGCTATGTGAAAAATAATCAGTCACAAAACCTACATCTTGTATGGTTCCATTTATATGAAATTCCTAGAATAGGCAAGTATAGAGAGACAGAAAGCAGATTAGTAATTGCCTAGGGCCGGGGGATGGAAGGATTGAAAGTGATGACTAAGGGGTATGAGGTTTCTTTTTTAGGTATTGAAATGTTTTAGAATTGATTATGGTGATAGATGTACAACCCTATGAAAATACTGAAAGTCGAAAAATGTACACCTTAAATGAGTGAATTGTATGGCATATAAATTATATCTAAGTTGTTTTTTTAAAAAAAGAAAGAAAAAGAAAACCACATTAAGACACATCATAATCAAATTGCTGGAAATCAGTGACAAAAATTTTTCAAAAGCAGCTAGAGGAGGAGGAAAGGACATAAAGAAAGTGAAAAGACAAACCACAAATTTGGAGATAGGCTTATTATCTCAGAATTATAAATAAATGAGATAAACAATCCAAAAGAAAACTGGGCAAAACAGTAAATGTTAAGAAAACTGGGCAAAGCATTTCACTGAGAAATAAAACAGAATGGTCAAGAAACAAATGAAAAGATGGTTGACTTCATCAGTAATCTGATAACATAATTTAAAATATCGGATGCTGGGAATTCCCTGGTGGTCCAGTGATTAGGACTCAGTGCTTTCACTGCCATGGCCCAGGTTCAATTCCTGGTCAGGGAATTAAGGTCCCACAAGCTGTGCAGCGCCAATAAATAAATAGAAATCAAATCAAATCAAATGTCAGATACCATTTCACATCCCCAAATTTAAAAGTCTAACAAGAATGTTTACACTTGTGATGGGTTTATCAAATAGCATAACCACTTTACCAACAATTTGTAATATTCAATGATACAAAGGGGTATATATTAAATGTCCCAGAAATTCCATTCCTAGGTATGAATCCTAGAAAAACTTGTGTATATGTATGCCAGGATACACATACAAGAATGTTCATAGCAAACCTATTTAGAAGAGCAAAAGGTCCAAATGTCCATCAACAGGAAAATGAATACATTTTGGCATATGACATTCTTTATGCCAATAAAAATAGATGAAATTATAGTTTTGCTCAAAAAAGAAGCCTCAGGATAATTTATATTGTATAATTCCAATTATAAAGTTCAACAATATACAAAAGTATTCATAAATATGCACAAATATTAAGTAAATCTATGAAGAAAGTAAAACACTCAGAGAGAAATGGGGAGGGAAGGATTTAGGGAGGGACACGGAACTCAAGTTAAAAGTACTAAATACATAGGGTTTCAGAGTAGTCAAAACAGAAAATAGTTTATAATTTTTGTATCTAGTCAATATCCCATTTAAAAAAAACAATCTCTACAAAGAAAATAAAATCTAATAGAAGAGGAAGAAGTAGAGACAGCTAACCTTGAATAGTCTGTAAAACACTTGGGAAGGAAGAGGAAAGAGAATATAGTAGTTAAAAAGGGACCGGGGTCAAGAGAATGTTTGGCTTTATTCTTTTCCAGAATAGGAAATGGTTCAGCAAACATGGGCTAAGGGGTGAAAACCATAGAGATTTAGAGATTAGTAGGTTAACGGTGGTAGGAGGAGGAGGAAGAGGAATGGTAGAAACTAACAATTCACTGAGAGCTTGTACTAGAGACTGTTCCAAGCCCCTTAGCCTGCCTTAGCTCATGGTGTGCTCACAGCACTATAAGGTAAGCATTATTTCTAGTCCCATTTTTCAAATGGAAAAATTGAAGCACAAAGAGGTTAAGCAATATGCCCATGGTCACACATTTAGAAAGTACAAAACCATATTCCAACCTGGCTCTGGAGCCAAAGTATGCCAGGTTGGAATACGGTTTTGTACTTTCTAAATGTGTGACCATGGGCATATTGCTTAACCTCTGAGGTTATCCTCTGTATGTTCAGCCTTTGATTATGAAGGAGAGGGTATAACTGAGGGAGCAAAGTCCTGGAGGAGAGAAGACGGGTCTTAACTAAGAGAGATACATCTGAGGCTGGAGAAGAGAACAATAAACAGCAGGGGTGGGGAAGGATGAATGGGAAGGAAGCAGTTCACAATTTATAGCCTCTTTTTTTTTTTTTTTTAAATGAGGTAGGATGTCAGGTTGTTTGCTGAGAGTAAGTGGGGTACAGTTGTGCTGAACTAAAAATATTTATGTATCTGGTAAGAGCTGAGCAGAATTAAGACCATCTAAAGGAAGAAGAGATTCACATCCCCTTGATATACTATTCCAGAATATAAACCCATTGTGTGAAATGCTAGGTACCTCCTGCGCTAATTATTAGTTAGTTCTTCTCTTTCTTTCTCTTGACCTTGACTAGTTGAACTCAAGTACAGTAAACGTGCCCATAATGCAATCCCACTGGAAGGTATTTGATACCAGCAACCAGAGCTCAGTCAGCTTTCCTGCCCAGACCCTTCTCAAGGAAATTTTCTTTTGTATGTTGTTCTCCTGTCCTCTGCCTGAGGAGAGAAAAACATCTCTACACCCTTTTAAGGTTAGCCTTCCTTCTATGTTTCTGTCTCCATAATTAGATTATAAGCTTACTCTAGGGAATAAATTCATGCCTTACAAAGAATAAGCACATAATATTTAAATACACCTCTGTCCTGGTCATCTCAATAATTGAGACTCTACACATATCTCTGAAATAAATTACAACATAGAAAAGTAGATTTTTTTCCTTATGTGCTTCCAAAGATGTATTTAGGCACATATTTAAAACTCTAAAAATCTATTTGCACAGTTTTCTTTTAAGCATCAAGCTCTTATCTTTCCAAAGTATCAGTCAGTCCAATCCCTGCCCAAATTATCACAAATTCCAAATTAGTGATTTTTCCTATAATTTATGAAAAACCCCAATTTAAGGAACTGTATCTGTTACTCTTTTTTTTTAATATAAATATCTTCAGGCAAAATCCACTAACATTTAGAAATTAAATGAGAAAAATAAAATATTAAATCAGTTTTAAAATTAGTATGTAATATTTAACAACTCTATTATAATCAGCTGTAGACTTTATCATAATCAGATAATGTATAGGACATTGCCTCAATTAGTTACTTTATTTCCCCAAGTTTCTCTATATGCCATGCAATTAAATTACAAAACAAATATGTTTCAAAAAATAACGAAACCACTCAATACAGGAAACCGCAATAAAAGTATAGGACACAGGGAAACCAGTAACTGCAACGAGTATGTGTTTAAAGAAAAAAAAATCTGTTCAGGCGTATATTCAGACGCCAGATAACTTCTACTAGTACTTTCATCACACAAATTCTACTTTATTGCTATGAATGCTTTAGGTAAACAACACACACACTCAAATGATAGCTAAGGATAATCATACACCTCTATTTTTGTCACAAACACTATCTTACCTGATGCCCTTTAAGCCAATGTGTTTCAAATGTTTTTGACCACGACCAAGAGTAAAGAAAAATTTTCATGTTGCAACCTAATATAAACATATAATCATGGAATAAAAGTGTTACATAATATTTACCTTACTAGCTTTGATGCACTCTAAGATTTTTTAAATTCTTTTTTTTTTTTAAATGCTGGTTCCATTCTACCAAATTAAAACTCAAGATTTTGGAAAAATACTGTTCCAATTTCTTTATTTTACTCACATATCATTTTTAATAGTATGATCTTAGGTTACTATTCAGAAACTGAATACGATTTGCCCTAGGACACTCACAGACAGCGTATCTCTCTGCATCCATACAATTCTGCATAGGATGGAAAAGAGTGGACCACAAACAAGGGGAGAGTAAAGAAAAGGCAGACAGAACCATCCTGCTGATCATCAACCAGGGTCCTCCAAAATTACGTGAGATAGTGTGGCGTAGAGGTTAGAACACTAAACTGAGGATCGAGTCCCAATTCTACCACGTTGGGCAAGACACTTTGGAGAGCTTTAATTTTCTCATCTGTAATGAATAACATGGTGCAGGGGCGCAGTCTTGTGCCCATGACTCTATTCCCAGAGTCTAGAACAGTGCTTGGCCAGGTAGTAGGTGCTCAATAGAAATTGTTAAATGAATGGATGGACGAGTAAGTATCTTGTTCATATGGTTGTAAGCAGGATGTCATCCAAATACGGGATTTTGTTTCTAAATTCAGTCTGAAATAAGTGGAGAAACAGTATGCTGGCAGCTTCACATTACTCTGTGATTGATTAAGTGCTTTCCTCTTTTTTTCCAAGAAAAAAAGGTGGGGGTGGGTTGGGGGGGACAGGACTTTCTTTCTGTATTTTTCCTTCTCCATCAGCGACTCCTTATGAATGTAAACAGTATGTGTAGCCCTCTCTCTACATCCAGTGTATGTGTAACATTGGCGCCCTTTCAAACCACAAATGTAAAAATTGAGCTACCCACCTTCATGTGTGTAAGCCATTTAACTCTCTCTTGGTGTCAAAAATTGAGATGATTGAAGAGGGTCACAGAAAGAAATTATAAGTCACAGTGCTCACTTTGTCAACTTAACATCAATCTGGTAAATATTTCTATAAAGGAGGATGAAATTATTTATTTTACTTGATGCTCAATCAGATTGGATTATCCTTATTATCGATAACCTCACATTGCCCAAACAAATCAGTCATTTATTTCATTAGTCATTAATTCTTGAGTTCTTTTAAGTACAGTATCATGCCAGCTTCTATGAGGAATACAAAAGATGCCAGTCCTTGCAATCTTAACATGATTTATCATGAAACTGTCCACTAACTACATAAAATATTATCTGATTAAGTATAACCTATATACTAGAGTCCTTAAGAGATTTGGACAAAAAGAAATGTTTACCTTCATAAAGAAACTTATCATCTAAAAGTCCTGACTTCAGGGACGGCCAAAAATGGCAAATGATTAGCCATTTTCTTCATCCTCTAGTACCCATGTCAGGCCAGTTATTGGAACTTAGATATGATCTCAGAATCTTTCTCAACACATCACTCTAGCCACAATCAAGTATGATGAAACTTATTTTTCATCTCTGGGCTCAAGCCTTGTAAGGGTTGGAGAAAAGTCTTCGCTTACATTATCTAACACATGAACCCCGTCCAAGTACACACCCAAAAGAACACCATCAACTCCTAAATCCATCAAAGAAGAGGTATTCATTTCTCTACATGGTCTAACAAAATGATACTAGTTTACTTTAGGTCTTAAATTACTTATGTCAAATGGTGATTGTATCTATAAATCCAATAAAATAAGATACTTTATCATAAAGGCTCATTCCATAACAAATCACATGAATGAAATTATAAAAACTAATGTGTTCATTGTAACAAACAATA
The DNA here is from genome assembly GCF_965194825.1 of Balaenoptera physalus. NCBI lineage: Eukaryota > Metazoa > Chordata > Mammalia > Artiodactyla > Balaenopteridae > Balaenoptera > Balaenoptera physalus. The sequence continues at coordinate 21,123,654 of NC_138888.1, read as the reverse complement.
CAAAAGCACCTAAAGTAGAAATTCCAAGTTTACTGGCCCTTCTAATAGTCCATTCCCCAGAGGTGGCCACAATTAAGTTTGGTGTATATCCTTCAAACTTCTTTTATATTTACAAAAGGAAAAATAAAATGTGTGTGCGTGTTTATTCATGTGTGAGCTATACTAGTTTACCAAAATATTTCTGGCAAATTTAAAATTTGTAAATGAAATACAGTATTTAAATAATAGATGACTGATAATGCAAATTTTAAAGCCATTTAATTTTATTGTAATGCCATTTTATTTTATATCTAACACAGCTTAGTGTCAAAATGAAACACGGGAAAAATGCATTAACCCAGTGCTTTTTCAACATGAAAGATGTTCCAAATACATGTTTCATATTTCATAATGAAAGATTCCACCCAAATCTTGTTAAAGCTCAAAAAAATGGAACTTTCAATTGAAAAACATCCTGAACAGATGGTGGTACCACATAGATTGAAAAAGAAATATCTAATTTGTGTTTATATGAGAAACGTGAAATATGAGAAATGTGCACCGAGAGGCACATCCATAGATATTCATGAAAACACTTGCCCTAAAGCACAGGTTGTTCAGCAGAGAAGGAAGCTTGCTGAGCGCTTAGTTTAACACTTTCATTTTATATATAAGGAAGCAGACTCAAAGGTCACAAAGCCAAGAACAGAGGCAGCACCAGAACCGCAACCCACGGTCTCTTGCTGTGCTTGCTGTACAAAACTGTGCTGCCTCGGCATTCTTTAACGTGAGGAATTGTATTATATAGACGAGGGTTTTCTTAAAATATATATATGGTTTAAACACAATTGCCTTTGTTTCCAAATCTCACTTCTTAGCATCCTGGATGCCTCTATCTCAGGACCCCTAGCCACCCCCAAGCCTGCAATTCTTTCTCCTCTGCTCCAAGCTGGATTCTCCACTCTCTTCCATTAGCAACCCTCCTGTTGGTTCATCTCCCCTCTGCCCAGAACCCTGCCCTACATTCATCCTTAGCAAAGTCTTGAGGCTCAAAAATGGGAAATGTGGCTGTGCTCATCTCCAGATTGGGAGCCACAACTGTCAGAGAGATAAATCATAAGTCAAGGTGGCTTTAGGAAAGCCAAAGGTACATTTCTATTATTAATGATAATCAGGCCTGGGAGAGAGAATCTGATCCCCACAAACAATTACACAGCCAACGTCCTGACTCGAGTACGATATTCACAGGCAGATTTACTTTCCAAATACAGGGCAGCCCTATAATTCGGGATAAAATTTAACCTTTGAAAGCTCACATAATAGTGGCGCTCTTACTTTTGAAAACATACACCCTTTTTCATAACGATATCATATCAGAAGCTCAACATAGAAAACAGATAAAAATTCAACAGATGAGTTGAAGGAGCAACAAGGTAAAAGACTATTTGCTTTACTTTTCCCTCATCTCTCCTCCCAATCCACACCCACCTTTGAGCACTCCTGAGGAATCTACAGTTCCAGAGAACAAGTTTGAGAACCACTACTTTATATATTTTGACACATTCACCTTTATTAAGCAATGTCAACACCTATATAAGACAGGGTAAATGACGTGTGTGAAAACACTGTAAATTGATAATAATGGAAAGTGTTCTATTTATCTGGTGGCTAAAAACTTCATGCTCTTATTTTCCCCAAACATGAATGAACTATTTATAAATACCTTCTTCTGTATTGGATGATACGTATATTAAAAGCCATTTTTTTCTGATCACAAATGCACCCCACATGTATCCCTGGCCAAGGACTATTTCATCCATGGCAGGAGGAGGGCATGCCCCAGCACCAGTTGCTCAGGCATGCTGCCCAGAGAACCGTACCCTTCCGTGCCTCAGGTGCCACCTCCCAACACACCCCCAAAATTCCAAACCGTCAAACTGCTGAAGACACTATATTCCCTTTGATCCTCCTCCAAAAAAACCCCACAAAAATTAGTCTTATCAGCTCATGCTTTTAGCCCCTCTCCCCAAAAGCCCAGGCTAGGTAATTGTGCTCCTGGGGTAAGGGGTTGTTAGGGGTGGGCAGTTGCCAAATACCATCCTATCCCATCTCCCCCACACACCACTCCCCTCCATCTCTCTTACCTCTAGATGCTTCTTCTCTCTTCCTCAGCTCAAAGTCCTCAGGTTCGTGGACTCACACAAATTGATGCTTGAGGAACCTATTATTATTGCAGTTGCACCTTCAGCCAGATGTTGATCCAAGTTGAGGCCGAGCCAATACTTGATTATCTCTGATAAGAGTGACTCCAAGTTCACACACCTCTACTGAAGCTAAAATTGGTGTAGTTGCCAAAATAGTACTCAAAAGTACTAGACTTTCTCCAAAGAGAAATGACCTCCAATTTGGGCGAGATGATCATAACTAAATAAATCAAAATCATAAACATCTGACATGTGGTTGACAAATATAAGTAGAGGCTGGTGGTGATATCTGGGAGTCTAGGAAAGGAGACTTGAAGAAGAGCATTTTATTCGGCGAGGCGTCTCTACCACATGCAATCATGTGCAAGGGGGAGGCTGGCCGGCCAGCCTGCCAGCAAGGAAGTCCTTGTTCATGAACAGGTGAAGGGCATATCATAGGCTTCCATGGCTTTGTGAATCAGTCAACTCTTTTGTTCTCTTTTCTCAGCAAGTAGCCCTCCAGCCTTTAACTGGTTTCCCCTGCCGTGAGGAAAATGCCTAAACCTGGCTGAGAAAAAGTAAATGGGTCTGCTAGGCACTTTCATCTTTCAGATATAACTTAATAATCTGAAAATGGGATGTGTTAGATTCTTACGAGTTAACTTAGTGCGACCCAAACCCACAGGTCTTGCTAAGGTGCATCCAACATCTGGGCAAGACTCAAGAGCCTTTGTGTCTAATAATGAAGGTCCCAATCAAAGTCATCTCCCGATACCTCCCCTCCAGTTCCCTTTCCCAGAGATCCTGTGACTTCCTCATCTCTAACCCCTGTTCCCAATAATAGAGAAGAATCACTTATACTTTGATTAAACTGTTCACACCCCTAGCCCTAATTCTAACCCTAACTTTCCCAGATATTTTTGATACATTTAGCAAATGTATTCAACAAATAGATACTGCCTATCATAGCCACTCAAGAAATCTTCTCTCACGTCTTGTGAATTTCCGGGAGCCCGTCAGAGGAAGCTTTGTCTTGCCACTAATATTCTTCCATCCTGAAGGCTTCCCAGCAAGTAAATTGTGCTTTAGTCTTTTGGGATACCTGGGGTGGTTCTGGGGCATCAGCCTCGAGGTCTCAGTTATTTGTACCTTTACTCTTTCATCTCTCTATCCCTAATGCCACCCACTGTTCCTGCATCCCCAGGTGATGGGGATTTGAAAGGCCATTCTCACCCTGCAGCAAGGACACGTCCCTTCTCCCCCTCCAGGAAGCTTTCTCAAACTCTTTGAGAGCCCTCTGATCTCTTCTTTTCAGGAGGCCAAGCCACACCTATTTAGCATTTATATTAATTGCACCCTAGGCTAAGTGCTGACTTTCTACCTTTCAGTATCACCTATAGCATCCAACACTATCCTGGGCACATACATTTTTAATTGCTTGATTGAGAAGGTCAAAAATGAAAGATATGAAATTGGGGGCCATCTGCACCTGAAAGTAGAAAGGTCATCTATGAAGATTAAGTACACTTCTTCATGAGAAAAAAATGAACCAACGATGAGGGGCTACTCAAAAACATTTTCCTTTATGCATTTCTGTATCTTTGTACAATCAAGAGATTCTTGGTCATACTTTTCCACTGCAAATTACCAATTAACATCCTAATTAAAATCTGACCCACATCTATGAGCTCTCTGTACAGAGCCATGATCCCTTCCCCCCCGCCTCTTCAGGGACCAGACACATGTATGTGAAAGGGGATATGCTAGGAAATATTATTTCTGCACCAGAACCACCAGCTGCAGATGAAAGCAGTTAAGTCGCTGAGCAATAAAGCTGACTATTTTTTCTAGTAATATTACAACACATTACTGGAAGTTGGAGAGAGGGGTTCCCCCTTTGAAAGCTCTTCCATGTGTGACTTCCTTATGGCTTTCCCACTGTCTTCCCCTACACCCTGTAGGAACTGACTCCCACCTATAAACCTCAAAGAAAAACGTAATTTATGTAGAAATCAACAATAAGTGGAAAGTCACCGGGTGACAGTGTGTGTGGACAGTTGTAACAGATGCCCATGATTACAGACTCTGCGCCTTTAAACTCCAGGGAGAGGCAACCTCAGCCATAGCCGAATCAGCAACAGCATGAAGCAGGACAAAGGCACAGGACTAAATTGCAGGAGACATAGCTTCTCACTTCAGTTCATCTACCCATTAGCTTATACGACTTTAGCTGCTAAAGTTTAGCAAGTCAGCCTCTCCCAATTCCAGCGTCTTCAGCTGGAAAGAAGAACAGTGCTATCTGCCCAGTTTACCAGTGCTTCCACTAGGATCCAGTAAGGTTAGAGAAGAAAAACAAGAGCAGAGGCCACTCCTGATTGAGGCTTTATCACAGCCAGGTGTCCAGATTTACAGCATCATAGCTGTTAATCCTCACAAGCCTCCTGTAGCTCACATTAACATCTTCATTTTACAAATGAGCAGACACAGCTAGTTAAGGCCCTTGCCCAAGGTCACTAGCTAGTAAATTATTCAAACTCGGGGCTCTTTAGCCTATGCCTTAACTGCCACATTATACTGCCTCTCTCTGTTTTTGAAATAACATTGAAAACTAAGAGTCTATAAACATGTTCAATCAAAATGTTAGACAACAGATCCCCAAAGAAGCTGGCAGCCATATTTGATTCACCCATTTCTTTTTGACTCTTTTCCCAGTAAGTGCTTACTTCTGCCCCTTTCTTCCACCAATTTTGGCAAACTCCTTTCTCCTCCTGAACTCTTTCTTCTAGTTATTCCCTTTTTATTCCTCTTACAGTTTCTTTTATGTCCCTCTCCTCTATTAAATCATTTTACGCTTTCCTAATTAACACTGAGAACCACCCAAAAAAAGTATAACCTTTAAAAGTGCATGTAATTAAAAGAACTTACCTAAATATTATTAAGTGGAACTAAATATTTAGAAAGAATGTAGGAAAAAAAATAAGAATGTAGGACATTTACATTTTTTCTTTTTGTTTGCTTAACAACCTCTTTCTTGGATTAACTTTAGACATAGCTGAGACTTTTACAAAGGTAAAATGACAGAAAGCCTAGTAAATTTTTAAAAGAGTCATCATGAAACCAGAAGTCATTTCTACTTTAGATTGTCAGCATATGATTACACGAGAATTTCATCAGATTGAAAAGTAAGAACACAGATTTGACTATACACAGAATCCTAAATTCTCAAAGCTTTTGCAGAAGGGCGCAATTTTCCCATTCCAGTGTTGCCTCTTATTGATGCCCTTCCCCCAAAGCTGATGGAGTTTCTCTTTCCTCTGGGTCACATGGCACTTTGTTCATTCTCTACCTGTATTATCATCATAACCAGGTTATGACTGGCATTTTCACGTCAGTCGCCTCCACTAGACAGACATGGCTAGGGCAAAAAACAGCATTTTACTCATCTTTGTATTTTAAGCATGCTTACATCAAGGTCCTCAGCACAAATTTGTTGAATAATGGAACAAAAACTCACATGTAGTAGAAAAACATGCAACCTCAGACAGACTGGGGTTATCACAAGGCAGGACACATTGGTGATTACTGGCTCTTGATTTGCCTAAATGAAAATAATATAAAGCCTTTGGTTTTTGAGAAGAGGAAATATACACGGTGCATTTTTCAAACCATCATTTGCAGGTGGGGAGGCTGGAGCTTGCCTGCTTTTCATCTGGATGATACTGATTTTCTGAGTTACAGTTTACACCAACACTGTTACAGATCTGATCACCTGAAAACAAACCCCCTCCTTTCCTTTCCAGGCATGGTGATTCTTCCTCTCCCCTCCCGCTTAGTCTACACATCACTTGCAGAACAAATGCGTGCATCCTTTGTTGGCACTGCACCAGAATTTTGTATCATTATTCCGATTTCTCCCTTTTCAGCACACTACCACACATCCCATACTATCTTACCTTTAGAACACATTCTTAGGGGCCACTTTACAGATGAGGAAACACTGTGCTTAAAATCTGCTCAATGCCACGCAGTAGAATCCAGTTCTTCTACCTCCTGCTTCCTAACCAGACAACCCCAGCAAAATCCCCAGGGAAACTTTTACAAAAATGCCCAGGTCAGGGTTTCAGCCCCACCACCTGTGATTCAGGACCTTTGGGGTGGGCCCAATAGAGCTAATTTGAAAAACTCTCCAGGTGCTTATGAGAGGTGCCTCAGGTTAGGCAGCCCCGCACCAGACAACATAAATCTTGTGTGTCATTATGTACTCCATGAACACTTCGGAGTCATTTCTTCTTTCTTTCAAAGATGCTCAGTACTAGGATACTGAGGTAGCTGCAATAGTTGTCACTTGACTCATTTTCTCAATAGAACAAGGGGCTCCTGTGGACCTCCTCACACTTGGTAAACGAAACTAGCACCGGGGGTCGTTTTCTCTCGGCAACCCTCCCCCACCAAGACACACACACACACACGCACGCACGCACGCACGCACGCACGGGCGCCTTCGCTGATACCCAAACAACACAGCTGCGCACCTGCAAACGCTACCGCGACTGCCGCCACCCAACAAGAACACCCCGCCCCCGTCATTCTGTTCTGTGCGTCGCCTAGGGTCCCCGGGGGCGCCACGGCCCCCGGTCCCTTTTCTCCCGAAGTCTGTGGGGACTTCCCTCGCCTCCACTCTGTCATTTTCTTCCCATCAACTCAGTCTCTGGGGACGGGCTACGCTTGAACTTGAGATTCTCACGTTTGGGGTGGTTCAGAAATGATTACCCTGCGGTAACGCAGACCTCCCGCTCCCTCCGCCCCTCAGCCTCTGTGCGCCCTGAACTTGGATCAGGCAAAACACGCCCCCCGCGGGAGACGGCTGGGCGAGCGGGAGGTGGCAGCGCCTCCGCTCCCGCGTCACCGTCACCCGCCCCGCCCCGCGCAGGAGCGAGCCGCCGCGGGCTGGAGAGAAAGGGGAAGCACGCCCGGAGCCGCGCAAAGGCGGCCGCCCGCGGCCCGGACTCCCCGCAGCACGCCCGCGCGGCCTCGCCGGGCGGCCTGCACCCCGCGGCGGCCCCGCGCGGGGCACCTGCCGCCCCGCGGCCGCCCGCGCGCCCACCCGGCCCCTCGCGCCCACCTGAGCGCCGCGCCCCCCGCGCCCGGCTCCGGCGGCCGCCCCGCCCCACCCGCCGCGCGCCTCACTTTCTCGTCCTCCCGACGCGCCGCCAAGTTTCTCTTCCCTGCGAAGTTCCAGAGCCGGACCCCGCGGCCTGGCGCCGGCAGTCGGAGGGAAGCGGGCCGGGCCGGGCGGCCGCGGGGCGAGCGGCGCGGCTCCGGCTCCGGCTCGGCGGCGCGGAAAAGGAGAAGGGGAAGGGGAGGAAGGGGCGGGGAGCCTCGGCGGGGTGATCCCCTCCGACCCTAGCCTGCCCGCCGTAGCTGCTCCAGGGGACTCGTGCGCTGGTTTTCCGCCCCGGCGTTGGCCGCTCTGCCTCTCTCCCAGCGACACCGTTGGCATCACCTCCAGTGGCCAAGAGTTCGGGCTCTGGGGTCAGGCTGCTTCGGTTCAAATCTTGCTCCACTGCTTAACAAGTGTGTTATCTGACGCAATTTACTTCACCCGTCTTTGCAAAATTAGGAAAAGAATAGTACCCATCCGGGACGAATTGAGATTTTGTGGGGCCTGAAGCGTAAACAATGGGGGGAGGGGTGTTCTTCAAGGGAAGATAGAAAATTAGATGCAGGACTTCGGGGGGGACTCGTGTAAGTAAGGGGGCCTGCTGCTGAAGCCTCATTAGCTTTACGTGTCAAATGCTCTCCGTCAGGTTGTTGCGAGAATTAAATGAGGCGAACGGCGAGAAACGTCTGGAATGGGGCCTGGCACACTCAACAGGTGTTGTTTATCGGGATGATTTCCCTGTAACCGGTCAGGTGGACCTGAGAGGGGAGGAAATGACACTGATTGTCAATTATGTGACAGATGTTTTAAGTACACGTTAATTCATGCACAAACGTTACGCCAATTTTACAGCTCAAAAATCTCAGGCGCAGAGAAGCCATGTAACTTGCTCGTGGCCCATGGTCACACACAACCCAATTCTGTCACATTGCAACTACCCGGTTTTTCCACAATTCCACCTCACGAATGTTGATGTGTAAATATATCACTATAACTTTACTGTTTGAGCAAGAAAAGAAGAAATTCCCCCCATGAGGGAACGAAGTGCCTCAGAAATACCTGTATTTCTGAATTTTCATTGCAGAATTTCCCCAGCTAAGTACAGCAGCAAATGGATTGCCCTTGAAACTACACGACCTGCATGTGAAGTACCCTGCTGCAAAATCAATAAATGGCTTTACTTAAATGTGTTCAGGTTACACATTTGCTTGCTCGGCTAGCATTATGTGTTTACTTTTTCTATCGATTATTAATACTACTGCAATTCAGATTAATGGGTTTATAAACTATCCCCAAAGGGCTTATAAACTAAGACAAACAATAGCATAATGAAAGGAAGTCTCCTTGTATAAGGCACTTAGAGTATAAAAAATTACATACTTTTGAATCTCATTGAATCTCCACATCTCTTTGCTCTAGTTGTCGTTACCCTCCATTAACAGATGAAATCTCAAAACTGTGTAAATGTGTCTCTTTTCACACAGATAGCCGGGATTTGAACCCAGTTTTGTTTGAATTCTAAACCTTGGCTCTTTTTCCTACACTTCAGTGAGAAGAGAAGAAACTAACAAAAATACACAAAGTCACATGTCTTGCAAAGTGGGAGAAAAGAAGATATGAATTCTAGTAGTTATTTTCTTAAGTTTCTATAGCAGAAGAACAAAACATAAAGCTTAGACCCACAACTTGTTTTTGTAGAACAAGAAAAAGTGCCTAGTGTAGTGCCAGGCACATAACAGTATATTTGTTGAATGAATGAATTCATAAAAGAATTAATGAAGTGGTACTTGGTGGTGCCTATTAAGTCAATGGGTGTGATTCTTGTAAAATGACACCACAGCAAAGAGGTTTTTCTTCCCCCTCTCTTTTTTCTCGCTGTCTCCACTCTTGAGTCACTATTGGCCAACAAAATGTGCAAATCAAATTGTTAAAAGGGAGCAAAAGGAAAAAGTAAAGAATAAAGAATAAAAGGACCATAAGCAAGAGTGGGGGAAGAATGAGGAGGGACACCCTTTTTCTTGCCTGTTTCTCAGAGGGAAAAGGTTTTATATCTAAGAAATATGAAAAAAAAATTCAAAAGGACGTTAAATCCTGTAAATTGTGAGATCGAGGCCATAGTTTTGTTTTTATTGTATTTGTGTAAAAAAACACACAAAGGAATATTTTGTTGAGACAGAAAATAAAATACCTGCCTCTAAGCAATCTGTTGGTGCCTCCCCCCCACAACTAGTTAGTCACCTTGTGGCTTTGGATGGGTTGGGGGATGGGAGGTACAGGTTTAGATAAAAAAAGGCAAGTTCACTACCTCTCCCTCAGGCAGGGAAGCATTCATGCAGGAAGTGAACTTTCAAAGACTTTCAAAAACAAATTCAATAAAGGAAGTGAGAGAGGGGGCATGCATGCAACTTTCAAGGAATAGGTGATTTTTCAGAAATTCTGAGGAGGGGATGAAATGGTGGCTCTAATGAAGGGAATCACAGTTAACATTTTAATGTTTACCCAGGCAAGCTGACTCAGAGTCCATGCTCTTTAGCCCATGCAGTTAAGCACTTCCAAGTAGAGCACGTTAGACCATCTGATGTAGATACGGCAGGCTGGAGAGTAGAAAAGGAGGGGGAAAGGAACTCTAGGTGCTTTCTTAAATGACCTGCAGAAGATGTGAGGTTCTTGAGCCTAAATTTAAAGCAAAGTTTAAAGAAATGGGTGAAGGGGATCGAAAGGTCAAAAACAAAACCACAAAAAACATCTGTTAAATGAATGAATATGTTGGCCAAACTGCAATCTGAGTCACCTCTTATAAAAAACAAGAACACAGAATTGACTTTACTCATTCAACTTTCATTCAATAAATATTTAGTATATTTAGCCTTGTATTTTTTTTATCACAATGTATACATATAGCTCATGAATGAATAAAGTTAAGCACATTGAGACAAAATAACTTCCACTCTGCATTTTTTCATTGAGCACAAGATCAGCTTTGATGCTCAGCAATTGAAATATAATTTTTTCAATTATCCTTCTGTATTTTTAATAGATGAATAGCAAATCACTTATGGTATAATTCTCTAACAAGACCAAAAAACAAATGTATTACCAATAAAAAAAATAAATAAATACAATGATTAAAAAGGATACTTGTCCCTACTCACAGATTTCAAGAATAAGGTTATAAGACAGTATATCCTGAAGTATTATAACTGTTTTGTTGCAGCAAAGCTATGGAACAACTCTATTAAAATTACATCAAAATATAAAATGCAAAAAATGGTGGAAATGCGAGGAAAAGTTGACAAATCCACTGCTTGTTGTAGGAGGTCATCGAGAGGACGTGACCACTGGTAGACTCGAGAGCTGGACCTGGGCAATCAGAGGTCCTTAACCCCCAACCACACCCCCGTCCTTGAAATATTCGCTCTACCCACCCTTCCCACAGTGCAAGCCATGTTCAAGGACATAGCCTTGAGAGAGAAAGGTGTTGCTGAGACCATCTGGACTGTGCACGTGACTGAACCCAGTTAAGGCCTCTATATAAACTTTTAAGATTGGTAGGTGCGGAGTTTTACTCACCTTTTAGCTGCCCAAGACAAGCCTCATATGTAAGTTCCCTGGCTTATTAAACCTGCCACCTACCTATCTGGAGTGGTCTGCCTCTTAGGTCTGTCCTTGCCCTCTGTGTACAGGGGCCAGTTTAAGAACCAAAACTACTATAGCAGGAGATTTCAACAGAATCTCTCTACATTACTGTTGGGTTAAGCAGACAAAAATAGTAAGGATATAGGAAGCTTGAAAAACATAAATAACAAGCTTGATCTACCAGATATATATAAAAATAAAATAAAGCAAATTCATTCCCCAATCCCAGATTGAGAATACAGTTCTCCTTAGTTACATATCTAGTTAGGACAACCCTCATATCCAAATTTCACTGGCACATCCAGCGGACCTCAACTTGCAAATGCAGCATCTTAGTTGTGAACAGACTGCACAGTTGTACACTCTACATTAATACCCACCCCCATAGCCCAGCTACCTTTCATACACCAAATTCCATCTGGGTCATCATCTGCTGAGAGGTGACACGAGCTGCCGAGTGATGCGTGCTGCTCTCAGCTGCTCACCAACGGGTCAGGCTCCTAGGGGAGCCTGAGTAGTGCTGGTGGCTTATGGCCCCAATACCCAGTGCTCCAGACCGAATGACAGTGTTCTTCAACCTCTGCTGCCCCACAGATGGCATCTGGAAGGAGGCTGGGGGGGGGGGGTCACGTCCCAGAGTCTAGACCACCCAGTGGGTGGTGGGGTAGTTCATGATGGTTCTGGCAGACAGCCTCTACCCCTTAACGACAGCTTCAATTCCTGTCCCCTCCCCTGTTCCAACTAGACAGCCTGGCCTGACCCTGGAAGCCAGGTTTAATCTCTCTAGGTGCCTGGGTCAGGGGTGGCTTGATGCCGGCCACCGTCTATCTTCCTGCTTGGGGTTCAAGGGTGGGGGCAGGGAGGCTGTAACTCTTACTTGCTCCCCAGTCGGCTCAAGCCTGAAGGAGCCAGAGCTGGCAGAAACCGTAATGAGGAATTTTGCAATCATTTCTTTGTTGCAGTAATGAGAACCATTTATAACGTTTATGGGTTTTCTTTCCTTATACATTTGCCTTTTGAACACATTTCCGGGAACTCATTAGTTACCCATGTAAGGGACTGACTTAGTGAATACATTACTCCAAGGCTATAGAATTCTCATCTCACACCGCAGCCTCTTGTTCTGCCCTGGTTTGTCTTGCTTCCTATTTTAAAAAAATGTCTCTGTGACCTTTAATCCCTAGAACTCCTTCCTATTTTCTCAGTCCATTACCTCCATTCTGACTTCCCTTATCTCCCTACCCAGTATAGGTCAGTTTTTTTTTTTTTTTTTTTCCTAATGCACGTATTTCCTTACCACCACGAAACTCTTCATTCTCTAGACCTCCCTCCATTCGGGGTCAGGAATCTCCCCCCATCCACTTTTATTGTTACTTTCCCAAATTGTTTCGTGTTGCTGGAACACCAGAGGAATACGTTAATTGGATCCACTGTGAATTCATATAATCTCAGAAGAGCATTTACCACTTTTTAGTATCCTTTTCATCCTCTCTCCATTGCATGTTCTATCTCCACAATTCTAAACCTTTTCCATCCAAGACCTCAGCTGATGCCTCTCCTCACTCTCAACGGATGGAGCTACCTTCTACTTCAAGTAGAAGTACTTCCTTCCCCCTGGAGTTTCCACAAATATTTTTTCATCTTCCCATTATCTATCTTTCTTCCTTCTCCTCTCTGAGAAACTGCTCCTCCCAGCAAAAGCTAATCCTTGTGCCTTAAACCTCAAACCCCCAACTGCTCCAGGATTAGACTCTATCAATTGTCACCTCTTATTTGTGTTTTCAAAGTCCTCCCCTTTGTTGGCTCTTGGGTTTTTACCTTCAAGCCAAGGCCTCTATTATTCTTTAAATAAAAAATTATTAATATTAATATAAAATTGTCCAACAGCTCTGCCATTCCCTCCAACTATTTACCTATAGCTAATGTTCCTTTACCATCAAACTTTGTCAGTGAGTATCTATCACCATTGCCTCAAATTCTGGTCCTTACTCTGCAGAGCAACTTAGAATCCACCCCTTTGGAATCTGGGCTTCCCAACCATTCTAGTTTACCTCCTTCCTTCGCAATCAATAGTCATGTCCTAATTGCTGATACACTGGGCTCAGTCTTCAGCATCGTTGACTTCTCTGAACCATTTACCAGGTTGACCTGCCCCTCCTTCGCACTCTCCTCCCAGGGCTTTTTCTTTTTTTAAAGGAAAATTAATGGATTTTTAAAAATTGGCTACATGACATCTACCTGATATTACCCTATTTAGAAGTTCCTTTGGTAATCCATCAGTTTGAACGCTTCAAAACAAGCCAGATTCCTGGGCATCCCACGTCATACATCAATACTCCAAAATTATGTAGATTTCACATACCTACATTTTATATAGTCTTTCAATATTTTCTACCTGTACACTTGCTGGGGAGAGGGAGAAAGGGTTGGAAAGAGCCTCAAGGAAATATCTAACATCTCTAAGCAGAGGCAAAGCAATTATCAAGAAGCTAAAGGAAATCCTACATGAAATTATCTGTCCATTCAAAGCTATTATCTCTGAATTGAGGAAATAATGTCAGCTCTGGCAGCAGACAATTCCTCACTTAGTTTCTGTGATTCTGTATCTCCTGGTTCTTCCAACACTCAAACGCTTTTTATCTCCATACTTTCCTCTTCTCCTTTCCTAAATGTGGGTGGTTCTTCAGTGTTCCAGCTTCAAACCTTCTCCCTCTTCTGTCTTCTCTCATTCTCCTTTCCACTCATATCCTTAATAAGCTTACTGTGAATCACTTGCCGGCACACAAATTGTGAATCTCTAGCCCTGAGAGATCGTGAGTCATTTTCCCCTGGGCTTCCTACCTGCCCTATTAACTCAATATTCCAGCCTGAACTCAGTATCTTGTCACTATAACTAGCTTCATATTTCAGTTTTCATAATTCCACCAGCTCCGCCATTCTCCTAGACACCCAACTTGAAAACTTAGTGCCTTTTTGGGTTTTTTTTTCTGTCCCTTTTCTCCCATATCCTACTTCCCAAATTTTATCATAAGTGTGCTGGGAATATGCTTGGCATGTATATTCTTATGATACCTGTCTTACCTTGTCTTGAATTACAATATGTGACAATGTTAAGAGAAAAAAATCTGTAAAGGAAATTTAAATAGTACTATTTAGATACTTAATATTATTATTATTCACTCTGTAAAAATGTTATTTATGGCAAGGACAAGATGTAAAACTCAACCTCTACCTTTAAATTTTAATAGGCTAAAATTACATGCAGTTATATTTTTACCTACTAGAAAAAACTAGTAATATTTTAGAACTATATATTTTGCAAGGCCTTAACCCTCAAAATGACTGTATTTGGAGATAGGGCCTTTAAAGAAGTAATTAAAGTAAAATGAAGTAATAAGGATGGCTGGTGTAACCCAATATGGGTTAACCCATATGGCCATAACCCAATATGGCTGGTGTCCTTATAAGAAGAGGAAGAGACACCAGAGATGCACATGCACAGAGAAAAGGCCATGTGATGACACAGGGAAGGGAAGAAACAACCATCTGGAAGCCAGGAAGAGATCCTCACCAGAAAACCATCCTGTTGACACCTTGATCTTAGATTGCCAGCCTCCAGAACAGTGAGAAAATAAATTTCTGTTGTTCAAGCGACCCTGTCTGTGATTTTTTTGTTATGGCAGCCCTAGCAGACTAATACATTATGAAAAATCTAAATATACAAAGAAGAAAAAATAGTAAAATAAGTCCCCATATAACCACTGCTCAAATTCAATAATTACAATTGACCCTCCATATCTGCAGGTTCTGTATCCTTGGTTTGAAAAAATATATATATTTTAAATTCCAGAAAGTTCCAAAAAGCAAAACTTGAAATTTGCCAAGTATGGACAGCTATTTACATATTTACATTGTATTCACAACTATTTACATAGCATTTACATTGTATTAGGTATTATAAGTAATTTAGAGATGATTTAAAGGATATGGGAGGATGTACGTAGGTTATATGCAAGTATTATGCCATTTTATATAAGGTTTTTGAGCATCCACGGATTTTGGTATCTGAGGGGTCCTAGAACCAACCCCCTATGGATACTGAGGGACAACTATACCAAGATTTTGCCACATGTATATCATATTTTTTTTCTTTCCTTTGCTGAAGTATTTAAAGCAAACCCCAGACATCAGCTTATTTCACCCCTCCTTACTTCACGCTGCACCTCTTATACGACATCAAAGCCATTATCACACTAACAAAATTAACAATAACTTGGAATTGTATAAAACCTAGTCCATATTCAAACTCTCAATTGTCTAAAAATGTGTTTTTACAACTATTTTTTGTATTGTTTTGTTTCAATCAAGATCCACACTAGTTCCTCCCAGTGCATTTGATTGCTATGTCTCCTAAGTTCTTTTTAATGTTTTTTATTTTCTATGCCATTGATTTATGGAAGAAACCAGGTCCATAATGTCTTAATGTCCCACATTCTGCATTTGTCTGTTTACTTCATTCCTGTGGTACTTGTTCCTCTAGCCCCATATTTCCTGTAAACTTATGCTACTTCGTTTGTTTTTTTACATTTTGTTTTTTTCCCTCTACCTTATGGGCCACTCATAAAAACATGTCTTTCAGTGATGCCTCTTTTTTTTCTGAATTCATCTCAGTTGGTTCTTAATCTTTTAATAGGTACCAATTGTGATGAATTAGTCATATTCTAACGGTTTCCCTAAGAGTAGAATGATGACATAGTGTAGGATCTGAAGACACATAAACATGAGTCAAAATTATTTTAGAAGAAATTCAGGAAATGATTATCATTGTTTTATATGACTATGTTCTTTGATTCAGTATGCTCTACTGTAAGAATATTCTCTCTTTAAAAATTTACCCATTTAAAAAGAAATAAAATACTCCCACACACCAATTACCTTTCTTGATTATGAGGGCTGGATTTTGAAGTTTTTAGATGTATAGAGGCAATTATTTTTAAATAACTGGAGGGATTTAGCTTATGTGTGTGCAGACACACTATTCTTGGCAGTGTATGTGCAGAATCTTGTGTTTATAGGTTAAAAACTGGAACTCAATAAGATGAAGTGTCTTTCCCAAGTATATATAGATATTATAGTTATATATTTTATCATATATATATAACTTTCTCATAAGGATGTAGTTTCTAAATATTTTCTTCAGACGATAATTTCTCAATGTTATGGAGATTTCATAAAGGTTATGGCACAATTATAATTACTTACATTTATTAGGTACCTACAATGTTGCAGGTATTAGTTTACACTCTTTATATGTAATAAAGCATTTAAACTTCATAACATACCTAAAAATAGGTTCTAGAATTATTCCTATTTAATGGGTGAGGAATTAGAGTCACAAACCAATTATGTTCCACGTTTTTTCTTACAGCCGGTAAGTAGCAGAGACAAGATTTGAATCTAGGCAGCTTACCCCCCCAATCCTTAGAGGCCTGAGCCTGAGCCTTAGATCCTTAATTTCTATGCTGTGCAAAGCCTGTATTAGTGGTCTAAGCAGGGAGGCAGGCGGAAGTCACTAATTAGTTCTCAGCCTGTGCAGGCCAGTGCCCACTTCCCCCGTGGCTCTGGGGGACTTCTCCAGTTTCAAAGGGGATTCAGGGAATCCCCATCCAAATAAGGCAGTGTGGGATGGATCTGAGAATAGTGCTGAAGAGCAGTGGAAAGCCCCAGCCATTGAGAGACCTCTAAGAATCTAGCTATTTCCTTTCTGTCTCTTCTGACAGAACTAGTCAAAGTTAGTTTATAGAGACTGCAGCAGGTCAAGAAAGAAGTGGATGTAAGTGCCTTTGGAGGAGTGTGGATCTAGTCTGTGTAAGGCCACATTGCCTAGATCCACCATGCCTTCCAAGAACACTGAGGATAGACAGTGGAGTTTTCGTTTTGAAGATTAGTTCTGAGGGAACTGACTTGGTGACAAGTTGCTTGTCACACATGCCTTTTTATCCTTCATGCTGAATACTTCACTTTAGATCTTCAAAGACTACTGCAAAGAAAGCCTGTCTACAATAAAAAGACATTCTGTTAAGGTTGCAATTGGTCTGGTTGGACTTTGTTTTGTTTTATTGTAAAAACCCCTCTATGTATCTGAAACTAATTGTACCACCTGGAAAACTGTTGTTAAAACTATATGTATTAGTTTCTTAGGGCTGCTGTAACAAAGTACCACAAACTGGGTAGCTTACACAACAAAAATTTTTCTATTCTTAATTTTTTGAAGAATTGCCATAATGTTTTCCATAGTGGATGTACAAATTTACATTCCCACCAACAATGCACAAGGGTTTTCTTTTCTCCACATCCTTACCAACACTTGTTATTTCTTGTCTTTTTGATAATAGCTGTTCTAACAGGTGTGAGATATCTTATTGTGATTGTGATTTGCAATTCCCTGATGATTAATGATGTTGACCATCTTTTCATGTACCTGCTTGCTATCTGTATGTCTTTGGAGAAATGTCTATTTAGACCCTCTGCCCATGTTTAAAACAGATTGCTTGGTTTTTTGCTATTGAGTTTTATGAGTTCTTTATATATTTTGAATATTAATCCTGTATCATATATATGATTTGCAAATCTTTTCTCCCATTCTGCAGGTTGCCTTTTCATTTTGTCGATGGTTTACTTTGCTGTGCAGAAGCTTTTTATTTGATATAGTCTCACTAGTTTATTTTTGCTTTTGTTGCCTTTGCCTTGGTGTCAAATTGAAAAAGACAAATGTCAAGGAGCTTACCACCTATGTTTTTTTCTAGGAGTTTGAATTTTATGGTTTCAGGTCTTATGTTCAAGTCTTTAATCCATGTGTAGGGTATAAGATAGTGGTCCAGTTTTATTCTTTTGCATGTGGCTGTTCAGTTTCCCCAACATCATTTTTTGAAGAGACTGTTCTTTTTCCATTGTATATTTTTGGCTCCTTTATCATAAATTAGCTGACTATATCCATGTGGATTTATTCCTGGGCTCTCCATTCTGGTTTATTGACTTATGTGTCTGTTTTTATGTTAATACCATACTGTTTTGATTACTATAGTTTTGTAGTGTGGTTGCAAATCAGGAATTGTGATAGCACCACCTTTCTTCTTTCTCAAGATTACTTTGGCTGTTTGGGGTTTATTGTGGTTCATAAAAATTTTAGAATTGTTTGTTCTATTTCTGTGAAAAATGCCATTGGGATTTTGATAGGGATTGCATTGAATCTGTAGATTGCTTTGGATAATGTGGACATTTTAACAATATTAATTCTTCCAATCCATGAGCATGGAATAGCTTTCTATTTATTTGAGTCTTCAATTTCTCTCATCAATGTTGTACAGTTTTCAGTGTACAAGTCTTTCACTTCTTTGGTCAAATTTATTCCTGGGTATTTTATTCTTTTTGATGCAGTTGTAAATGGTATTATTTTCTTAATTTCTCATTCTGGTAGTTCGTTATTAGTGTATCAAAATGCAACAGATTTTTGTATATTGATTTTGTAACCAACAATTTACTGACTTCATATATTCTAACAGTTTCTGGTAGAGTCTTTAGGGTTATCTAGATATAAAATATCATGTCATCTGCAAATAGTGACAGTTTTACTTCTTCCTTTTTAATTTGTACACGTTTTCTTTCTTTTCCTTGCCTAATTGCTGTGGGTAGGACTTCCAATACTATGTTTATAAAAGTGGCGATCATTGTCTTGTTTCTGATCTTAGACGAAAAAACTTTCAGCTTTTTACTGTTGAATGTGATGTTAGCTGTGGGATTGTCATATATGGCCTTTATTATGTTGAGGCATGTTCTCTGTATACCCACTTTTTTGAGTGTTTATCATAAACGAATATTGAATTTTGTCAAATGCTTTTTCTGCATCATTAAGTTGATCATATGACTTTTATCCTTCATTTTGTTGATGAATCACATTGACTAGCTTGCAGATGTTGAACCATCTTTGCATCCCTGGAATAAATCCCACTTGATCATGGTAAATGACCCTTCTAATTTATTTTTGAATTCCACCAGCTAATATTTCATTGAGGATATTGCCATCTATATTCATCAGGAATATTGGTCTGAAATTTTCTTTTCTTGTCATGTCCTTGTCTGGATTTGGTATGAGGGCAATGCTGGCATCATAAAATGATTTTGGAAGTGTTCCCTCCTCTTCTATTTTTTGGAAGAATTTGAGAAGGATTGGTATTAATTCTTCTTTAAATGTTTGGTAGAATTCACCAGTGAAGCCATCTGGTCCTAGACTTTTTTGTTGTTGTTGGGAATTTTTAAATTATGGATTCAATCTCCTTAGTAATAGTTGCTCTGTTCAGATTTTCTGTTTCTTCATGAGTCAGTCTTGGTAGGTTGTATGTTTCTAGGAATTTTCCATTTCTTCTAGGTTGTTCAATTTTTTTGGTGTATAATTGTTCATTGTAGTTTCTTATGCTCCTTTGCATTTCTGTGGTATCAGTTATAATGTCTCCTCTTTCATTTTTGATTTCATATATTTGATTTCATATACTCTCTTTTTTTTCTTGGTAAGTATAGCTAAAGGTTTTTCAATTTTTGTTTATTTAAAAAAAAAAAATCAGCTCCTGGGAATTCCCTGGAGGTTCGGTGGTTAGGAATCCATGCTTCCACTGCAGTGGGCACGGGTTCAATCCCTGGTCAGTGAACTAAGACTCCACATGCTGTGACACAGCCCCCCCCCCAAAAAAATCATCTCTTAATTTCACTTATCTTTTCTATTGTCTTTTTAGTCTCTATGGCATTCATTTTCTCTCTGATTTTTGTTATTTTCTTCCTCCTAATAACTTTGCACTTCATTTGCTCTTTTTTTGCTTTTTCTGATTCTTTGAGGTGTAGAGTAATGTTGTTTTTCGAGTCTTTCTTTTTTCTTACTGTAGGCATTTATTGCTATGGAATTCCCTCTTAGAACTGCTTTTGCTGTACTACGTACATTTGGGGATGTTGTGCTTCCATTTTCATTTATCTCAAGATATTTTTTTAAATCTCTCTTTTGATTTCTTTTTTGACCCACTGATTGTTCAGTAGCATTGTTTAATCTCCACATATTTGTGAATTTTACAGTTTTCTTCTTGTAACTGATTTCTAGTGTCATACCATTGTGGTTAGAAAAGATGCTTGACATGATTCAGTCTTCTTAAATTTATTAAAACTTGTTTTGTAGCTTAACATATGATCTATCCTGGAGAATGTTCCTTACGCACTTGAAAAAAATGAGTATCCTGTTGCTTTTGGTTGGAATGTTCTGCATATGCCTCTTGAGTCCATCTTGTCTAATATTTCATTTAAGGCCAATGTTTCCTTATTTTTTTTTCAATGTTTCCTTATTGATTTTCTGTCTCAATGATCTGTCTGTTGATAGAACCTCTACCACTATTGTATTGCTTTCTATTTCTTTTAGATCTTTTAATATTTGCTTTATATATTTAGGTGTTCCTATTAACAAATATTATATACTCTTGTTGGATTGACGCTTTTAGTATTATATAATGACCTTATTTGTCTCTTATTACAGTCTTTGTTTTAAAGTCTATTTTGTCTGATATAACTATCCCAACTTTGTTTTAGCTTCCATTTGCTTGGAATATCTTTTTCCATCCCTTCACTTTCGGTCTGTGTGTGTCCTTAAAGCTGAAGTGAGTCTCTTGTAGGCAGCATATAGAGTGTCTTTTTATTTTTTTACCCATTCAGCCACTCTATGTCTTTTAATTGGAGAATTTAGTCAATTTCCATAAAGCTATTATTGACTGGTGTGTGCTTATTGCCAGGTTGTTAATTGTTTTCTGGCTGTTTGTAATTCCTTTGTTGATTTTTCTCTCTTGCTCTCTTCCTTTGTGATTTGATGATTTTCTGTAGTGGTCTGCTTAGATTCCTTTTGCTTTCCCTTTTGTATATCTACTATAGGCTTCTACTTTGTGGTCACCATGAAGCTTACATAAAACAACTTATATTTATAACAGTTTTTAAGAAGTTGATAACAAGCTCCCAGAGAAATGGAAATAAGAACACAAATAAACAAATGGGACCTAATGAAACTTAAAAGCTTTTGCACAGCAAAGGAAACCATAAACAAGACCAAAAGACAACCCTCAGAATGGGAGAAAATATTTGCAAATGAAGCAACTGACAAAGGATTAATCTCCAAGATTTACAAGCAGCTCATGCAGCTCAATAACAAAAAAACGAACAACCCAATCCAAAAATGGGCAGAAGACCTAAATAGACATTTCTCCAAAGAAGATATACAGATGGCCTACAGACACATGAAAGAATGCTCAATATCATTAATCATTAGAGAAATGCAAATCAAAACTACAATGAGATATCATCTCACACCGGTCAGAATGGCCATCATCAAAAAATCTAGAAACAATAAATGCTGGAGAGGGTGTGGAGGAAAGGGAACACTCTTGCACTGTTGGTGGGAATGTAAATTGATACAGCCACTATGGAGAACAGTATGGAGGTTCCTTAAAAAACTACAAATAGAACTACCATATGACCCAGCAATCCCACTTCTGGGCATATACCCTGAGAAAACCATAGTTCAAAAAGAGTCATGTACCAAAATGTTCATTGCAGCTCTATTTACAATAGCCAGGACATGGAAACAACCTAAATGTCCATCAACAGATGAATGGATAAAGAAGATGTGGCACATATATACAATGGAATATTACTCAGCCATAAAAAGAAATGAAATGGAGGTATTTGTAATGAGGTGGATGGAGTTAGAGTCAGTCATACAGAGTGAAGTAAGTCAGAAAGAGAAAAACAAATACAGTATGCTAACACATATATACGGAATCTAAGGAAAAAAAAAAAAAAAGCCATGAAGAACCTAGTGGCAAGACGGGAATAAAGACACAGACCTACTAGAGAATGGACTTGAGGATATGGGGAGGGGGTGGGGTGAGATGTGACAGGGTAAGAGAGTGTCATGGACATATATACACTACCAAATGTAAAATAGATAGCTAGTGGGAAGCAGCCACATAGCACAGGGAGATCAGCTTGGTGCTTTGTGACCACCTAGAGGGGTGGGATGGGGAGGGTGGGAGGGAGGGAGATGCAAGAGGGAAGAGATATGGGAACATATTGTATGTGTATAACTGATTCACTTTGTTATAAAGCAGAAGCTAACACACCATTGTAAGGCAATTATACTTCAATAAAGATGTTAAAAAAAAAAAAAGTTGATAACAACTTAAGTTTGAATATGTTCTAAAGCTTTATATTTTCATTCCCTCCCCCATGTTTTATGTTTTTGATGTCATGATTTATATATTTTTATCTTGTGTATCCCTTAACAAATTATTGTAGTTACAGGTTTTTTAAAAACTATTTTTGTCTTTTAACCTTCATACTAGCTTTATAAGTGATTAGCCCACCACCTTTATAAAATGAGATTATTCTGCATTTTACTGTATATTTACTTTTACCAGTGAGATTTATAATTCATCTTTTCCTCTTATTAATCAGTGTCCTTTCATTTCAGCATATAGAAGTCCCTTTAACATTTCTTGTGAGGCCAATCTAGTGGTGATGAACTCCTTTAGCTTTTATTTGTCTGGAAAACTCTCTATCTCTCCTTCAGTTTGAATGACAACTTTGCCAGATAGATTATTTTTGTTTGGCAGGGGTTTTTTTTGTTTGTTTTTGTTTTTTGTTTTGTTTTTCTTATCAACACTTTGACTGCATCATGCCACTTCCTTCTGGCCAGCAACATTTGTGGTGAAAAGTCTGCTGTTGGTCTTATGAAGGTTCCCCTGTACAAAACAAGTTGTTTTTCTCTTGCTGCTTTTGAGATTCTCTCCTTGTCTTTAACTTTTGACACGTTAATTATAATGTGTCTTGTTATGAGTCTCTTTGGGTTCATCTTATTTGGAACTCTCTGGATTTCCTAGATCTGGATGTCTGTTTCCTTCCCCAGGTTAGGGAAGTTCTCAGCCATTATTTCTTTAAATAAAATTTCGGCTTGCCCCCCTCTTTCTTCTCTTTCTGGCACCCCTATAATGAGAATGTTGGTCTGCTTGATGTTATCCCATGAGTTGCTTAAGCTATCTTCACTGTCTTTCATTCTTTTTTCATTTTGCTGCTCTGATTGGGTGAGTTCCATGGTTCTATCTTTGAGTTTACTGATTGTTTCTTCCACTTGAAGAATGTTGATTCCCTCTATTGTATTTTTTTCAGTTCAGTTATTATGTTCTTCAAATCTGTGACTTCTATTTGTATTTTCTTATATTTTCTATCTCTTTGTTGAAATTCTCACTTTGTTCATCCGCTCTTCTCCTTAGCTTGGTGAACGTCTTTATGACTGTTATTTGAACTCTCTATCAGGTCTTTTTCTGGAGTTTTATCTTGTTCTTTCATTTGGAACATGTTCCTCTGTTTCTTCATTTTCTTTGACTCTATTTGTTGGTTTCTATGCATTAGATAAAACAGCCACCTTTCACAGTCTTGAAGGAGTGGCTTCATGTAGGAGTTGAAACTTTTCATTTAACCTTGCCCTAGTTCTTGGTTGTCTTTCAAATCTTTGTGATTGTTGAAGCAGCCTACTTTATTTTTTAGTGGTT
Source organism: Balaenoptera physalus (assembly GCF_965194825.1). NCBI lineage: Eukaryota > Metazoa > Chordata > Mammalia > Artiodactyla > Balaenopteridae > Balaenoptera > Balaenoptera physalus. The sequence goes on along the minus strand of NC_138888.1, from coordinate 21,100,066 downwards.
CCCAGTAGTTAAGGGCATGCCAAGAGCTGTCAGTGTCTCAAAAGTGAGGATCTCACTCAGTACGTAGATTCAGGATGACTGGAATCCGGACCCTCAGCCAGCAGCTTTTAAAGTATGCAAATATTCATCTTTCAGGGGAAGACTGGGAGAATAGTGTTTCTGCCTGCTCCCTCTGCACTGCGCCCTGGGGTAACAGCCAGTTAAGAAATGTTTCTTTCTTTGCTACTGATCATAAGTCCCACTTGCACCAGAGCCAGGCTATCACGGGATGTGTCCTCTGGGTGGCAGACACAAAACTCAGGGTGCTGGATGTGTACAAGCTCTTTCTTTGGGACAACAATGACCTGGAGCAGCAGAGAGACAGCATGATGATGGCACCCACCAGCCTCCCTGTTCTCTGGATTAGATTGTAATCAGTACTAGGTGTGGGTTGAATTAGAAGCCTGCCCTTCAGGCCACAGCTATGAAGATAAGTTAATGGGCTTCTTTCACAGAAAGACTGGGTACCTACATCTGTTGCCTCTGCTGTGTCCTAGGGTTGGTAGCTAAGAACTCTTTCTCAGTTTTTTTACAGTCCTGGGGGACCTGTGAGCAGAAACCCTGCCCACCACTAGAGCCCAGCGATCTAGAGGTATCTCCTGGGAGACAGCTGCAAAAATCAGGGTACCAGATGAGTACATAAGCTTGTTTTTAGTAGATACCGGTGAGTTGCAGTGAGGCAGAGAAAGATGGCACTCATTGGCCTCCATCTTTGAAGAATATTTCAGTGGGACCCTAGATGTGTGTTCGATTAGATGCCTCCCCCTCAGGCGGATGCTTTAAGATAAGCAAATAAGCCTCTCTCAGAGAAAGTTTGGCTGCTTTTCAGTCCACTGCTTCTGTGCCGAGCCCCGGCCTGGGTGAGTCTGTGAGAGCCCTTAAAGAACGGTTTCTCAGTTCACTATAGTCTTATGGATCTCATGAATGCAAGCCCCATTGGCTTTCAAAGCTAGATGTTTTGGGGGCTCACTCTCTGGGGCAGGTCTTAAAAGTTGGGGTACCAGATATGGGTCAAATCCTTCACTCCTCAAGGAGAAGCCATGGGGTCTGAGTTTCCTTCTTATTGTGGTTGGTGCACTGGGGTTGGGGTTAATGGTAAAATTGATTCTCAGCCTCTCTTACTTGCTTCAATGTGGCTTTTTTCTCATTCACCCAATCTGTAGGAGTTGCTCAGCTAGTTTCTGGGTTTTATCCAGAGGAAACAGTTCCATAGGTAGCTGTAGATTTGGTGTGTCTGTGGGAGGCCATGAGTTCGAAAACCTCTTGAATCGCGTATTAGAATGGATCTGCTCGCCTTCTATTATTTTCATTTCTATTTGTTTCTCAGATTATTTGCTCTGCCTTCATTCTTCAATGACAGATGACAGAACTTTCTTCTTCTTCATTCTGTACCCTGCCCCTTCTACCTCTTCACTCCATCTCTAATACTTTCTTCATATTGATTCCACGTTAATCGTCTAATAGCATAATTTTGAACAAGTAAATTTCTGCTTGGATATCCCCATTACCCCAAGACTCATAACATTGAGTCCAGACTCCTTCATTCTCCTTCATTGGGCATTTGGCGATCTTTCACAATGTGGCCTCCAACATAGATTTCCTTAAAAACCTTCCACTCTTGACTTTCCCTGAACCACTCATTCTGGCCAGGGGTATCTTTCTTCCTAAGGTACATATTTGTACCTCCATTTTTTTCTTACCATCTGTTCTATTCCTTCTAGAACACCTCTCTTGTCTTCATTTTTGTTTATCTGAGTCACATGCCTACTATTGATAAAATGCCAAGTTCAATACCCACTTCTTTCAGAAGAGACTCCCTGCTTACATGATGCAACCCAATTTCAGAGATATAAAAATGGGGGGGGAGAATATGCATTTTCAAATAAGTGAACTGAAGTATGTAGCATGTAGTTGACTGACTAAATATTTGACAAAGTATAAGTATTTACAGGGGACAACAATGGTTTATTTTTTTCTAGTGTCCATTCCATCTTCTTCTGGTAACTGTTGCCCTATTTCTCTCAATGGGTCCACACCCTTGCCTACTGTGGGGTCAGGCACCTCTGGAGGCAGTGACTCCACTTGGAATCCAGGGGTGGAACACATGCCCAAGGCTAAATTAGTCAATATATTAATACCCCTGACCAAAATGATTGATTCAGGAAAAATCTGGGGCTTGAACCTGGAAGTATATAGTCCCTGGAGCTATTGGCAACTTTCAGGAAATGGAGGCAGCATTGAGGAATCAGAAATAAGAAATTAAGACAGAGAAAAACAAAGTTCTGATCATGTATTATGTTTGAATCCTGGATCATGATGCACCAAGACAGAAGCACTTGGACTGGTTAGTAACATGAGCCCCTAAGTTCCCTTTTTACTTCAGGCAGTGTGGATTTCAATATCCTTTTTTGCAACTAAAATAATCCTTATTTAGAATAGAGAAGACAAATCCCTAGGCATAAAGACACATTCAACAAATATTTATTGCGTGCCTACTATATCCCAGCACTGTATATAGTTAATGAGTATATAAAAATGAGTAAAATTGTCTCTCCATTCAAGTTCCTTTTATGTAGAAAGGACAAATCCTTCACCAGATTTTCCCAGGTCAGTTTGGCATTCTACCTCAACTCCTTTGTACACCCTGAACGGGATAAATACAAATTTCATGTAAGTGGCTGCATCGGGAGGAATTTCTAGAAGTAGTACTATAACGGATACAGTTTGGACTTTTATTAACCACATATTTGTGGTAAACTCTATCCTTTTAGAAAACCATAATCTCTCATTACAAAAAATTAAGCCATGACACCAATTTAGAACGTAGATTTAACATTATCTCTTAAAAGCAGCAGTGCTCTTTCAAGGAAGCTGTTACTAAAGATACCACATAGAAATTAGAGGGTAGTTTGAATTAAATCCTTTTTAGGTTTATGTGCTGTGCAGTTCTGATATTTAAGGTTCAGTTACTTGGTGGAAATCTGGAACAGAAAATATTCAGCAGATTAGGCAGAAGAACAAAGAAAAGAGGTGCCATCCTGGGTACAGTACTTGGTGTACAAATCAATGCCATATTCACTTCAATGCTTAATATGACAGAAAAGCCAACTGATGCTGACTATTAACACGCTGGGCATATAAAATTGCATTTTAGCATTCCCACAAATAGTCTGACAATGAAAGATTTCAGCAAATTAGACCTAGTCATAAAGCTCATAAAAAGCTCATAAAAATCAGTATTATTACATGCATACTTGAAAAAATGAGCCAGTTATTATTAATACTAATTGGAATTTTAAAAATCAAAGGCTAAGCGGAAACACAGGGTTTCAGTAGAAATCTGTACATGTATGACATTATTATTTAAAACTTAAAAAAGGACATCACACACAGTGAGAGCCAAATTTTACCCTGTTAATTGCCCAGGACCTTGTGTCGGAGGCAAAAGTGGGCTTTCATATAAATTAGTAATGATACATTAGAATGGAAAGGGGCCTTAATGATCTGTAAAATTACCTAGATGTAGGGCAAACTCTTCATTTATAGAGGAAGAGTCAATTGAATACATACAAATATGATTTTCATAAAGGCATGAGGCAGCCCTAATCTGACAAAGAACAAGTATGAGTAATTTTACAGGCTTTGAATATCAAAGAAACTTTCTGTATGGTGATATCTAGTTCTATATATCTATATCTATTTCTTTCTATATATCTAGAAATATATATATATATATTCTAAAAATTAAAATAATCCTTCCATAAATACAAAATCAATAACCACTGTCCAAACTCTGACTCTTTGAAGAGCCCTGTTAGGAGGCAACACTGGCCTTTCACAGCACACATGACGCTCCGGGCAAGACGTGTCCTTTGGTTGGCTCTCAGGTATCAGCATCCAGGCAGTTTCCTCTACCTTCTCACTAGAAACCTTTCCAAGAGTCCTGGCCTAGGTAGGGTTGTAGTTTTTATCTCATCATAGAGTTTGTAGTGAGCAAAATTATTGGCTTAAATAGTGAATAAACCCACGTTTATGGTCTTATTCAAAACATACTTCTGTTAAATTCATTACCCTTAAATTTTTTAAAAAGAGATTTGATAGAGAAGCATGAACAACCAGCTCAAATATGATTAGTACATTAAACATACTCAAGTGCTCCTAATACAAATGAATAACCCTGACAACCTCCTTCTACTGTACCCACTCTTAAAGATATATAAGTATTATTTAGCATTCAATCTCCCATTAATAATGCTCATTTATAAAAATAAATATGTGCTATCAAACTACAGAATCCTTCACACAAATATGTCTTATTTGTTACCTTAGAATTTCATGTCTCTATGACATGAACTTCAGAGTATGTGAAATTAGTTAGCACTACACGTCTTAATATGTGAATCCTAAAGAAGTTTTAGGGCTGAGAGAAAAGGTTAAAGATGTATTGGCACCATTACACTAATTATCTGTTAAGTTTCTTATGACAGAACAACAAGAATCAAGAGGAGATAAGTGAGGAGGGAGATAAAACAAAAACCAGAGGGAATACTAAAAACAGAGAAAAAATGAATGCCAAATCAGCTGACAACCTGACGAGTATAAATATATTTTCACAATTCAGACTCTAATAATTACAGGTCTATTTAAATTAACTGGAAAACAAGGTTCATATTTAGTCCTGTGCTGCCATATTATACTCATCATCCCCAAAGTGGGTCCTTACTGAGATGTATGTATCCCAGATTTTATTTTCCATAAATTGATACTTATTTTCTACCACCTATGGGAGATGTCTGTGTTCAGCAAAATATCCTTTCCCAAAGAAATTAAGAAAAAGAATTCTCATGTGATCCTATAAAAATGGATATTGTGAAATTGCTTATTAAATCAAAAATATATTTTGAGATTTACTTAGCTTAAGGTTTTCATTTATGTGCAATTGTCAAGTTGTTTGGGTATTTGATATTTTTCACTTTGCTTATTCATATGCCAAGTGATAGGCAATCTATGTTCAGCATTTTCTTTTCTTTTTTTTTTTTATTTCATTTATTTTTTGGCTGCGTGGGTCTTCGTTGCTGCACGTGGGCTTTCTCTAGTTGCGGTGAGCAGGGGCTACTCTTTGTTGCAGTGTGCGGGCTACTCTTTGTTGCAGTGTGCAGGCTTCTCACTGCGGTGGCTTCTCTTGTTGCGGAGCATGGGCTCTAGGTGCGCGGGCTTCAGTAGTTGTGGCGCACGGGCTTAGTTGCTCCGTGGCACGTGGGATCTTCCCAGACCAGGGCTTGAACCTGTGCCCCCTGCATTGGCAGGTGGATTCTTAACCACCGCGCCACCAGGGAAGCCCCTATGTTCAGCATTTTCAATACCTATCTCAACTTTACCCGATCCCCATTGCTTCTTATGTATTTGTTTATTCATTTGTTCATTCACTTATTCACAATTCAACAAATGAAGTTAATGAGTGTCCACTATTCTAGAATCAGGAGATGCATTTGTGTACTGTTTTCCCCATTAACTATTTCCTTATTTTTATCATCTTTGTATCTCTTCAGTGCCTAGGACTGTGCTTTACATGGTCTGATGATAGAATCTACTAGTGTTGTTGGTCAATAAATATTTTTAAAGCATCTGTGGTGTGTTGAATGCTAAGCTACATGATGAATAGTATCAGCTAAAATCATTGTCCTTGCTTAATAATTCTTTACCATCTAATGTTAGAGTTAACCTAGCAGAAAGACAAGAGATGTTCAAGCCCTAAATTTCATGGGAAAATGTCCATTGTGCCCTTTTAAACTCATTTTCTGAAAAATTTCTTCCAAGGCTTCTACTTGTTTTGCAAGTAAGTAAGGATAAAGGAAGGACTCTTGGAAAAGAGGTTGGGATGATTAAAATGCTGCTTAGGGGGTTAAATAACAAATGGAAACAGTGGGAGGGAAAGGGGGCAAGTGGAGGGAAGGAAGAGTGAGAAGCTGAGGTGGGTCCAGATGAAAACTACAGAGCAGAAGGAACTGCCTTGGAGAGACTGAAGTGTTCATGAGTTTGTCACCTCTGATTCTAATCAACTGATTACTCGTCTTCTTCCCCACAGACTGTAAGATCCACAAAGCCCGTGACGCTGTTTACCTTGGTGCAGGTTCAATAAACATTCATTAAATGAATGGCCAAGAGTAAAGGTTCTGAAAGTAAGAACCCTACATTTATACAATGCTTTACACCTTTCAAAACACATGATACACATCTGTATCCTGATAGAACACCTTGCCCAACACCTAAGGAGACATGTATGAGGCTGTTCAGTACATCGCTATTTGAAATAGTGAAATGTTGGGAGCAATCTCTGTGCCCTTAATTAGGGAATGGATATATAAATTGTGGTATATTCTCACAGTGTAGCATTAAAAGAAATAAACTACATGTCCATATCTCTCAAACAGGATAGATCTTAAAAATATAATGCGTGTGATCATTTCGTAATGTATAAAAATATGGAATCACTATGTTGAACACCTGAAATTAATATAATATTGTATGTCAATTATAAATCAATAATATATATATGTGAAAAAAGCATAGAATTATATGTATAATATACTATATATAATATATATAAACACAGCTTTATTGAGACAATTCACACACCATACAATTCATTCATTTAAAGTATACTATTCAATGGTTTTGATATATTACCTTATTAATTTTTAAAAGTTGTGGTAAAATACATGTAACATAAAATTTACCATTTTAATAATTTTTAAGTGTAAAATTCAATGGCATTAATTTTTTTTAATTTATTATTTTATATTGGGGTATAGTTGATTTACAATGTTGTGTTAGTTTCAAGTGTAGAACAAAGTGATTCAGTTAAACACATACATATATCCATTCTTTTTCAGATTCATTTCCCATATAGGTTATTACAGAATTCAATGCCATTAATTATTTTCACAATGTGCACCCATCACCACTATCTTTTCCAAAACGTTTTTGCTCCCTAAACAAAAATTCTATAACTATTAATTAATAATTACCCCTGTGCCTCCCCACAACCCCTAATAATCACTAAGCAACTTCCAGTATCTGTGAGTTTACCTATTCTATGTACCTCACATAAATGGAATCATATAATATCTGTCTTTTTGTGTCTTGCTTATTTCATGTAATATAATGTCTTCAAGATTCATCTATGAATCTTGTATCAGAACTTCAATACTTTTTATGGGAATGATATTCTATTATATGTATATACCATATTTTGTTTATTCATTCATCTGTTGATGGGCACTTGGATTGTTTCCACTTTTGGCTATAAGGCTGCACTGAACATTGGCATGCAAATAACTGTTCCAGTCCTTGCTTTCAATTTCTTCGGGTATGTACCTAGGAATGGAGTTGCTGAATTGTATGGTGATTATATGTTTAGCTTTTTTAAGGAGCTGACAAATAGTTTCATTTGTGTATTTTTTAAAACACAAAATACTTCTATACTAGATTGATAGATAGATAGACAGACAGAGACATATGTTTGGTCTAATGGATATACTGAAAGTACACTCATAGAGATCATTTTGGTGGTAGGGATTGATATGAGGAGAGAGAAAAAACTAGGCTAGGAGTGGTCAAAGAAAACATTAGTTTTATCTGTAGTGCTTCCTTTCATTTTTTAGAAGGGCCACATTTACATACATTATTTGCAAAATTATTTTAAAAATAGGAAAGAGAGAAGTAAGTTTGACAGAACATCAACAGTTGTCAATTTGAGGAAGAAGGTATATCCATGTTATACTGTTCTTTATACCTTTCCTATTAATTAGGAAAAGACAAATTTTTCTAAAAAGTACAATATCACTTGATCCATATCAAAATTGGTGAAGGAGATAGGACCATGATATTATCCTCATTATAAAGGGTAGAATTCTGAAATAGACAGTGGTAGACCAGAACCAGGACTGGTGCTCTGGTCTGCTAGTAGAGGGGTGGATTGGAAAGGGAGGCTGAGAAGGTGAACACACTTCAATGCTGTGTGCCACAACCCCTAAAATTGCCTACTTCATTTGTTCCCTATTTTTAATGGTATGAAGACATTTCTGTTTTGAAGTCTACTGCTTTCATGAGGCAACATGGAGGAAGAAAGGATAAGGTTCACTAAAGCAGGAGGATAGAGTGATGAGAGGCAAGGCTGGGGGACAAGATAACAACTGAGAACAGTGGATAGGAAATGAGGGAAGTGGAGGAAAGGAAGGATCTGGAGGTAAACGGCCATTTGTAGCAGGCCATTTGCACCCAGTGAAAGATGAGATGGATTCTTCCATGTCTTGATTTCCTCCTAGCACCTCTTACCCCTTCCCACTATTAATCACTATTAATTAATCACTATTTCCGTGCTAAGTGATTGAGTGGGCAGGTATGTGTGATGTGTGTATTGCAGGTAAGGAAAATGAAGGACATGGGGAGCCTGGAAGGAATGTGGGATGTGAGACAAAAAGCCAGTTAAATTAAGAACAAATTGTCAGACTTCCCTGGTGGTGCAGTGGTTAAGAATCCACCTGCCAATGCAGGCGACACGGGTTCGAGTCCTGGTCCAGGAAGATCCCACATGCCACGGAGCAGCTAAGCCTGTGCGCCACAACTACTGAGCCTGCGCTCTAGAACCTGCGAGCCACAACTACTGAGCCTGCGTGCCACAACTACTGAAGCCTGCGCATCTAGAGCCTGTGCTCCGCAACAAGAGAAGCCACTGCAATAAGAAGCCCGCGCACTGCAACAAAGAGTAGTCCCTGCTCGCCGCAACTAGAGAAAGCCAACACACAGCAAAGACCCAATGCAGCCAAAAATAAGTTTAAAAAATAATAAAATAAATAAATTAAAAGAAATAAGAACAAATTGTCATCTCTCTGAAGTAGACCAACTGTTGGCTGTCAGATCATTCACTGTCAACGCTTTGTTCAGTATACATCTTCCAGACACTAATAAAATGCATAAACAAAAATGTCCAAATTCCTCAATAACATTGCTTTTTTCACATCCTTGCCATGGAAAAGAATGGACCCTAGATAACTTCATAACTAATTTGTGCAATATAATTAAGTCTCTTTTGTTTCTAATGTCTTTAAGTTACTAGTTTTGAAGACATGAAAAGTATCAGAGCTGAGAACAAAGAACTCTTCACTCACAAATGTACTTATTTTCAGCTGAAGGAATTAGAATAATCTAAGAAGGAAAGGAAAGTTATCTGTGGTTATGAGTTCCACCCACACACTGCCAGCAAATTCATTTTTCTCAAGCCCAGGGTTGAATACATCATTTCTCTATTCAAATTTCTTTCGTTGACAAAAGCAGTAACCCTCCCAAAAATTTCTCAAAATTACCTTGGTATTTCTTAAGAAAAGGAACTCCAAGTTCAAATAAGTTTAGGAAATGATAAGCAAAATTTCTAACTGCAGAACTTTAAAATATTAATCTGAAGCATGAACCTCCATCGTGTGGAGCAATTCTGAAACGTATTTAACCAAAATACTCCGTTCCCCTTATCCACCCGCCCTCCCCCCAGAAAAAAACCATCTATAACTTTTCATGCAATTAGGATTCTGTGAGACATAGTTTGAAAACCTTGACCTACCCTATGAAAAACCTGGATGCTAAAATCAGACCTGGGTGTAAGTCCCTGCTCAACTGCTTACTAGCTGAGTGAGATTATGCAAACAACTTAATTTTTCCTATTTCTGTTTGCTTATTGTAGAATGGGATAATAACCTTTCCAGCGTTGTTGTGAAGATTAATTGAGATAACATTGTTATCCTAGGATTTAGACCTTAACTTGCTTTTAACTTGATAAACATGTTTATCACTTTATAGTTCATGAAGTGGCTTTCTAATGACATCACTGAAAATAAATATAAAAAGAATTGATTTTCTCCCATTAGCAGAAATCTACAAGTTTAGAGCTCTTTCCAAAAGCAATTTCTACCAGAGTATCATCTGCTGCCCTCCTGTGTTTGATACAAATATTATTTTATACCAGTACAGAAAAAAAGAGTAACAGGTTCAAGTAAATTTATTTGAACTGCATTTTGTTTACTTTCAAATCTCTGAATGGATTTTTTCCACATAAATTATTATTCCCATTAAAATTATCTTTATGCAATATATTTCAAATTACATTTTTTTACTTAGAGTTATATAAGAACTTTCACACTGGTCTGATATTCCTTCATTATAACCTACTAAACTTTTAATATTTCCATTTTTCATCTGAGACAGTAACTTATTTCAAATTATTCTAATATGATTTTCATATACTAGACCTGCCTGGGCAACAGTATATTTAAGACTTTGTACTTTGCAACTAGAAAGACTTGGTTTAAATCCTGGCTTAGCCACATAGTAATTGTGTGACCTTGGGCAAATAGCTTTTCTGAAGCTGTTTCATCTGTAAAACAAAGATAATACCTCCCAGAGATCACATAAGATAGAACACTTAGTACACCATAAAAGCTATCAATATGTTAGCTATTATTACTATCTAAGAAGCATGTTTTCAAATATCTCTCTTCTTTGGTCTGACCTACTTTGGTGAACTTGAAGACTGCCTAAAACATATATTAGAGTATTGTCTAGATTAAGCCCTATCTTTCCACATTCAACACTCAACATTTATTGAACACTTGTGATGTGCCGGCACAATTCTAGACACTTGAGCTATATCAGGTAATAAAACAGACCAAAATCCTTGTCCCTATGAATCCTAACAATATAAACCAAGCCAGTTCATGGTGATCTTTAGGTTACTAACTTTCTTCTAAATTCTTGCAGTTCTTTATTTTCCACATTACTCATTTGATTCTTATTTATTTATTTATTTTTGGCTGTGTTGGGTCTTCATTGCTGCGTGCGGGCTTTCTCTAGTTGCGCCGAACGGGGGCTTCTCATTGCAGTGGCTTCTGTTGTCGCAGAGTGTGGGCTCTAGGCACGCGGGCTTCAGTAGTTGCAGCTCGTGGGCTCAGTAGTTGTGGCTCGTGGCCTCTGGAATGCAGGCTCAGTAGTTGCGGCCCATGGGCTTAGCTGCTCCACAGCATGTGGGATCTTCCCGGACCAGGGATTGAACCCGTGTCCCCTGCACTGGCAGGCGGATTCTTAACCACTGCACCACCAGGGAAGTCCTCATTTGATCCTTTATATAAGCTACCCCATACTAAATATCCAGTGCCTTCTTCTCTACTTCCAATTCAGGTTGTCATCTCTCTTGGTCTACTGCCACAGACTCCAATGAGGGACAAGGGCTCACTCTCATGCCAATTTTGTAAGGATGGGGACTTACAGCTGACTCTCTCCTACTCTTTATGGGGGGAAAAGCATTAGTATTGATACTTTTATTTAATTGCTGACAGTTACAATCTGTTCTCTATTACATTACCTATATCTATTCTCAACACAGCAGCCAGAAAGATCCTCTGAAACAGCAGTTCAGTTGTTTTCCTTGAAGTGATGGCCCATCTCATTCATTTATGGAGAAAATATCTGATAAATACTCAAGTCTAAATAACGATAGTTTAATCTGTCAGTCTCTCAGTTTTATTTTCAAGTGAAAATGGTAGGAAAGGAACTTCAGAGATCTGTGAAGTCAACACTATTTTCTTAATAATACTAAGATTTTATTCACCATTTTCACTGTGTTAACATTTGTACAGATGGTACAAAAGCAACAGTGAGTAAAACTACTAGCACTTAGCATCAATCAAGATAGTGGCACTGAACTACTGGTAGTCATTGTATTCTCCACTGCCATGTCCTCTCAATAAAAACAAAATTAAAAAATCTACTCAGTTTCACTTCAGAATGTCCTTGATGAAGCAATAAAACGTACTGATTTTGTGAACTCTTAGCCCATGAGGACACATCTTTTTAAATATTTCTCATGACAAAATTGGTAGTATGCATAAAGCATTTCTGCTGCCACCAAAGCACAACGGTTTTCTCAAGAAAAAGCACTTGATATTCAGTTACAAACTCAGTTGGCTTTTTTTCTTAAGGAACATCATTTTTACTTGAAAGTTGACAAACTGCAGTTATTCAGGGTATTTGACAGATATTTTCTTGAAAATGAACCAAATGGGCCTGTCACTTCAAGGAAAACAACAGACAGTATTTGCTATCAGTGGCCAAATTTAAGCTATCAAGCAAAAACTCCAAATTGTGGAAAACTTATACCACTGTTGTTACTTTTTCAGCTTTCAAATACTATAAGACTTTCCTGATGAGATCAGTGGTGATACTGATAATATGTACAAAGTACATATTTTGATATGTTGACACAATGAAATGTGTCAACACTTAGAGGGCCTGTGTAACTCAGTGAGCCAACACTTTCCAAATGAGCAATGCAAGATATTTCAAAATCACATATGGGTAAAAGATCCACAAAGTTCAAGATTAATGAATTTTAATGTAATAGAGAATGAAAAGTTGATTGACCAGACCCCATGTTGTAGCTAATTTCTAAGAAATTACCACTTGTTGGGTTTTGCTAGAGTGTCAAAGAATATCCACAATTATTTGAAAAGGCTATTAAAATATTTCTCCCTGGGGCTTCCCTGGTGGCGCAGTGGTTAAGAATCCGCCTGCCAGTGCAGGGGACCTGGGCTTGAGCCCTGGTCTGAGAAGATCCCACATCCCTCGAAGCAACTAAGCCTGTGCGCCACAACTACTGAGCCTGCGCTCTAGAGCCCGCGAGCCACAACTACTGAGCCCATGTGCCACAACTACTGAGCCCATGTGCCACAACTACTGAAGCCCACACGCCAGAGCCCATGCTCCACGACAAGAGAAGCCACTGCAATGAGAAGCCTGCACACCACAACGAAGAGTAGCCCCCGCTCTCCGCAACTAGAGAAAAGCCCACACGCAGCAACGAAGACCCAACGCAGCCAAAAATAAATAACTAAAATAAATTAAAAAAAGATTTCTCCCTTACTATATATTTATGTGAAGTGACTTTTTAAATATTTCAACCAAAACTTCATAACCCAATAGTTTGAATGCAGAAGCAGATACAAGAATCCAGCTGTCTTATCCTAAGCCAGACATTGAAGACATCCACAAAATTGTTTAAAAAAAAAAAAAAAAAGCACCATTTTTCTTACGAAATTATTTGTTTTGGAAAATAGTTATTTTTCATAAAAAATGTTTTTGTTAACATGTAATGGTTTTATTATTGTTATTTTAAAATGAATTACAGGTATTTAAAATTTTTCTCAGTTTAAATTTCTAATTTGGTGACCAACAACAGCTATAACCTTCTAAAACAAAAGCTCTGTGGGATCTTCAAGAATTTTTAAGAATATAATGGTGTTCCAAGGCCAAAATGTTTGAGACCCACTGATCTGAAATATGTCAGATCGTATCATTTAATAATCTTCCAATGGCTCCCCACCTTTTCAGGGTAAAAGCCACAAGTCTACACTGGACTACCGGGCTCTACTCTTATCTGTTCCCTCTCCATAATCTATCCCTGTACTCTTCCCTTGGCTCACTCCCTTCAGCCATACTTGTTTCTCTGCTGTTCCTCCCACAAGTCAGACACAATCCTGTGTTAGGAACGTTGCACTGGAAGTTCCCTCTGCCTGGAAAGTAATATCCCTAGTTTTTGCATGGCCATTTCCCTCACTTCCTTAAAGTTTCTGCTCAAATGTCACCTTCTCAATAGTCTAACATGAGCGTCCTGTTTAAAACTGCAACCCTACTGCTACTCCCATTCTCCACAGCACCTTCTAACATTTGCTTACTTATGTCTACAGTTGGTGGGGCCTCCTGCTCCCCCAACTAGTGTAATACAAGCCCCTAAAAGCGTGGGAAATGCCTGCCACATAGCGTTCAACAAATATTTGTTAAATGGTGAATTAATGAAAACGCGTTTTGACAGCTTGTCAATTCTCGAGACACATCCACAAAGTCCCAAAAGAAAGAGAGGATGCAATTTACAGAGAGAGGGCAATGCCAACAAAGATGTTTTTGAATGAAAGAAAAAGAAGGGATACAATGATCACAAACCTCAATACTGAAAGTGTTATGGGCCTGAAAAAAGCTCTTGGGAAAAGTCGGGGTTGGGGAACATTCTAAAGGTTGTGCAGGACGCATTTAAGTGTCCGGCAATGAACGTTGGTCCTGCACTACCACCCAACCCCTCCGCAACCCCCCCCCCCTTATTTATCGCCCCCCATCCTCCCGCCTCCCCTGAAACCACAGTTCAGAGCCGTCCCTGGACCCCTCCACCAGAACACAAGTAGTCCACACCAAGAGACTGAAACATTTCCAAACTTTATGGAAAAAACAACAACGACAATCAACTAGCCGAAAACGAGCCTCTAAATCCCGTCTCACTCCAGTGCCGTCTTCTCTAACGTTTGCTGGCTTTAGGCTCTCTCCACGGTCCGGTAACAGTTCTCAGGGGTCCTGACGGTCTCCCAACGCTGTGTTCCACAAGAAAACAGGGTCCACAGGAAGGCAGGTCAGGCGGGACGCCCCCAGTAAGCACCTCTGCACAAGTAAAGCACGAGAAGCAGAGCCATGGAAAATCAGTCCCCTTGGGGGAGGAACACGCAGTAATGACGGCAAACCGGCGGAAGTCAGGGAGAGGTGCTCACGTACAGCGGTGACACGGCGGGGACTCAGTTCTCCTCTGGCTTGTCGGCTGGCGGGCCGCAAGGCTGCAGCATCTTCTCCATCAAATTGAAGCGGACTCGCGCTTTGCTCTCATTCTCGGCAATGGCGAAGTAGTTGAGAAGATCGAAGTGGCCCATGTAGGAGCAGTAGGAGTCGCGGTGCTGGTTCACCAGCCACTCCCACTTGGTGGTGTCGGCGTGGCCGGTGCCGATGTACTTGGACTGCAGATGCTCTAGCTGGCTGTGGATGGTGTAGCGGTCCGTCATCTCGCCGCTTTTCCCTTTGCTCCCAGGTCAGAGGCCGCAGACGACAAGGAACTGCTCTGGGGCTTCAAACCGGAGAGGTGCCACCCGGCGTAACCTCCAGAGCCGCGCGGTCGCAGACGGATGGCGTCACATCTACGAAATCGTGCAGACTCCCGGTCCCAGGGCTCAGAGGCGGAAGCGGAAGTGTATTCTGTCACCGAATTGGAGTTGCCCAGGCGACGCTACCACTGGGCCGCCCCTATAAAGAGCCCCGCCCCCTTCGCAGAGCGTTGCATCCTGGTCTAGTTAGTGGCCCTTTTCTAACAGGAGCTTTGCATGCTGGGACTTGTGGTCTCCGAGAGGTGGTGAGCGCAGGCTTCTTGGGACCCCTGAGCGATGTTTAAAAGACGGTGGGCGGCTTAATGGAGCGCGGTGTCTGGGAGGTGGGAAGCATCCTCCGGCGGTTTGGGGCTGAGTGGGAATGAGAAACTCTAATAGGACAGGGCTATAAGCACCTGGGCAAATGAACTCTTGGTGTAATTACGCTTTCGAAGCTAACGAGGCACAGTAGCCCCTTCACAACCAGGGGTGGACCACGCTGAAGTCAGGAGACGCGAGTTCTGGTGCCAACCAAGTATCTTACAAGTTGTGTGGAAAGTTATTTCAACGCTTGCAGGGCCGCCGTTTCCTGCCTGGTGACAAAAGTACAGCACCAGTTCCGACACGTTCCGGCGCCCACATCAAGCCCCTCCTTCCTCTTGAGCTTCTAATTTTGATATCCTCCCTCCAACTTCTCACCCCACCCTACACGCCCTCAGCCTATACTTCTTTCTCATCTTTCCGTGCGGCTCGCCTCTCCATTTCTCCGTAGGAACTGTTCCCACCGCTTGGAATGCTTTTGTTCCCCTGGCAAACATTTCTCCCTTTAAGTCAGCTCGAAAGTATCTCCTTGAAATTGCCTTTGGCTACTCCAGACAGATGTAAATTCTTCCTCTTTTTATCCTGTACGTCTCTTTGTTATTATCACTTTATGACAAATGTTTGGTTTAAGAACTTCCTCACGCGAATACAAACTACTTGAAAAAATTGTTTACTTTCTTCAATGATGTCTTGTATCATAAGCTTCTTTTATGATATCCTCATAGCCTGGCAGAGATTGTTTCTCAAAAAACGTTTGATGAATGGATAAACAACTGCATGACAGCCAAATAGAACTCTTTACTAGGTGGAAAGATAACTTTAAAATACTTTTATTCTGGTACAAAGTTATAGTTTTGTAGGACCAGTAAGTCTAGAGATCTAATGTACAGCATGATGACTATAGTTAATACTGTGTTGCATACTGAAAATTTCCGAAGAGGGTATATTTCAGGTGTTCTCAACACACACGTAACTATGGTAGGAGATGAATATGTTAATTAGCTTGACTGTAGTACCATTTCACTGCGTATATGTGTATCAAATCATGTTGCACTCCTTAAATAGATTCAACTTTATTTAAAAATAATTTTTTTAAATTACAGAAGTATTCCTTATGGGATCAAATAAATGCCTGTATCAAAAATGAAAAAAAAAATGTTGTCCCTTCAGTTTAAACTTTGTTATAACAAATGTATCATTACTAAAACGTAGAGACTATTATAAGGCATGCCTGTGGATTTACCATCCAGATATAACAAACCTTGCCATTTTGCCATTTTTGTTTCCAACTTTGTTATTTTGTTTTGGTTTTGTTTTTTAAAGAAATAAAACTGTACAAATGAACTTGAAAATTTCTTTGTATTCCCCTCCCTAATTTATTCACTTCAGGATCCTGTCTTGAATCTAGAGTTAATTATCCTGATCCTGTGTTTTTGATTGCTGAAAGTTTGTATATCCATAAACAATAGATGTTTTTGTTATGCATTTTTAAAAGCGTCATATAAATGACACTATGTATGTATGGTTATGAAAGTTGTTTTTTTCCTCGTCAGTATCCCTGTTGATATATGTAGCTTTAGCTATGTGTTTTATCTAGCTTTTTAAAAAATGTTTATTGGCCTATTATATTCCTGCTTCTGTGAATTGCATATTCATAGCCTTTGCTCATTTTCTTATTGGAATGTTTGTCTTTGTCTTACTAATTTTTAAGGAGATCTTTAAATAATCAGGATACTTCGCTTGCTAGTTATTTGCAATGAAAATATTTTTTTTCCAGTCCAGGGCTCATCTTTACCCTTTCTTTATGGAAAGAGAGGGTATCTCTTGTTACACTGAAGTTAAGTTTAAAGTAGTCAGATGTATCAGCCTTCCTTTATGATTTGTGCTTTTTGCATTTGGTTTAAAAAAGTGAAAATAAAACTCTCTTCTACTCTGGGACCATAACAAATAGTTTCCTTCATTTTCTTTAAAAAGTTTTAGAATTTTGCTTTTTCATGTTTAGAAACTTAATCCACCTGGAAGTTTTTGTTTTGTTTTGCTTTAGGGATCTATATATGGCTAACTAGTTCCCAGTGATAACCAATCACTCATTAAATAGTACACCCTTTCCCTACTCATCTTTAATGCTTCTGTTGTACATGTGAAGGTCTGTTTCTGGGCATTCTATTCTATTAGGCTCTTTGTCTGTACCCATACCAGTAACGCAAGATCTTAATTATTGTAGCCTTACAGTAAGTCTTGATATCTGACAGGGTAAAAGCCTGTACCTTCTTTCATAAATGTCTTAACTATTCTTGATCCTTTACTCTTCCACATGAATTTAGAATTGTCAGTAAAATCCTCATGGAAACTGTGATTGAGTAATCAAATAAAGCCACGAAAATTAATATTATTTCTATATCATTAAGAATGATTCTAAGGATATGAGAGGAAAAACCTCAAATTCAAAGACCTTTGGAGCTAGATGGGAAATACATTTACATGTATTAATTAAGAGCCAAGGTATATTAGTTACCTAGGGCTGCCAAAACAAAGTACCAAAAACTGGGTGTCTTAAATAATAGAAAATTATTTCCTCACAGTTCTGGGGGCTAGAAGTCCAAGATGAAGGTGTTGGCAGGCTTGGTTTCATTCTGAGGACTCTCTCCTTGTCTTGCAGATGGCCATCTTCTCTCTGTGTCTTCACAGGGTTTTCCCTCTCTGTGTGTCTGTGTTCTAATCTCCTCTTCTTAGAAAGACACAAGTCATATTGGATTAGAGTCCACCCATATGACCTCATTTCACATTAAGGTCCTATCTCCAAATGCAGTCACATTCTGAGTTACTAGGGGTTAGCAGTTAAATGTTTGTTGGGGCCTTTAACCCCACCATTTGGTGGGGCTGGGGCACAATTCATCACTGTTTTACACAGTGATGTGGAATATATGAGAACTTTAAAAAAATTTGTAAATTTAATTAATTAGATTTTTGAAAATAATTTAGGTACATGAAAAGGTTTCATTTGTTAAGTCAGACAATTGCAATACTTGAAAGGAAAATTGAAGTATTACATTAAAAGGTATGGTATAAAATGTTTAAGAGTAAAAATTTGGAGTGAAATTAAATTTTATCCAAAAGCCTCTTAAAAGTGATTGTGAAAATTTACTAAGCTAATAAATAGTTTAGGATTTTTTGCTGAGCTTAAATGCTTCAGGAAAGAGGCAGTTTTTCAATTTATAACTTTAATAAATTGAACATTAACTTTTAAAATCTAAATAAATCTCTGAATAGTATTTTGTACTTAGTCCCCCAAATGACTCTCAAAGTCATCAAAAAAACCTTCCATGTATCAAGATGAGCTTACAGATAACACAGAAACCCTGCTTCACATTTAATTGTAGTTACATTGAATTTATAGATTTATTTGGGGAGAATTGTCATCTTAACTATATTGAGTTTTCTCATCTATGCACATAGTAAATATTTCCATTTATGTAAGTCTATTTTTTTGACTTTAAATAAAGCTTATATAATTTTCTCCATATGGATCTTTCACATTTTATTCCTGGGTATCTGCTATATATATTTAAAGATGTTCCTTATGAGTCTTAAATTGTCACCTAGTAAAGAATATCACATTTTCTTACACTTCTTGTCAACAAAGACTTTTGGTTTGGAACCAGTGGCCTTGTTGGCAAGAGCCGTTACTATTTCCAGTCCCAAGATACCACCTCAAGTGGATCCTGCCCGTTAGGTTGCTTCAATGTAACTATCAAATGCCATAGTACAATTTGGCATTTGAGTAAGGAAAATAAGCAAGACAAGATGCCAGTGGAAAGGATATAGAATAAAAAAATGTATAAGGAAAAGAGAAAATATATGTTTTTAGATAGAAAATTACATTTTGTCTAGTCTATTTTTTAAGTCTGCAAATGTGAGGTAACATTTTTCTCTTTTCATCTTTTCTTGGTCTATCTTTAAAGCTGTGGGCTTTAAAATTTTTTTAAAGTCACTTAATATTTTGAATGGTCAAGGCATCATTCAAAACCAAAAATGTATACAAAGGAATGCAGTTCCCAACATGTGCTCACTTCCCACACCCATCCTCAGTAAGTAACCATTGCCATGCATATCTTATTTATCCTTCCAGAGATTTTTAAAATGAAAACACAAATATATATGATATATTTATTTAAGTATATACAGATATATATGATATTTTACCCCTTTTAAAATTTAGATGGTAGCAAAATGCTTACCATAGTTCTCTACTTTGAGTTTTTTGTTTGCTTTTTGTTTTATTTTCTTTGACATATCATGGTGATCATCTCATATGAGTATATAAAAATCTTCCTTATTCTTTTTGGGTTTTTCGTCTTGTTTTAAAGCTGCATACTATTCCACTGTATGGGTGTATTATACTCTAAATAACTACCCTCTTATTGATTGTCAAAGATCTTGTGTATCCAGAAATTATATTTAAATTTTATTACTATTGCAGAAAAATACAAAGTTCAAATTGAAATGAACTAAAATCACATCTCATTTGGTGAAAAATTACTTTAGATACCCTTTTTCTGTAAGCAAGTTTTAAAGTCATAAAAGGATTTTCTATACGTACAGGTGTTGATATCATGTTTCACACTAGGGGTCGCCAAAACAGTATTTAAGGCCAACAAACAGACCAGTGATAGAGAACATTTTATAATTAGGCACCTTGAGCTTCTCAACCATGGTAAGCAGGAAAGTTACATTGTGACTGAAATGCTGAAGACAAAACTTTGGTTTGCTGTGTTCTCAAAGGCAACTATACTGATAATTTAGGAGAAAAGCAAGCAATCTTTCCCTTATCATCATACATATTTTACTTTGGGGTTTTATGTTTAGCTGGATTAAGTGATGACGTGGAATTTAGGTGATATGGAATCTAGGGAATTTTTAAAAAGAAGTTTGCTGGACATGATCCTATTTTGCTGTGGTCAAAAATGTCTTTAGCTTCAGCTTTTCTTTTCCCAGCTACCATGGGTTTCATATATCTGAACAGACCTAGAACTCTCAATTTTTGGAGGGTTTTACCTCTAATTGGGCATATACTTCAAAAGGATAAAGTGTTCTGTACTTTTAAAGTTCTCCTAGAGCAGATATGATTGCCATGGGCATGTATTCAATAACTTTTCGCTTGAGATTTTATAGGCTGGTCATTCTCTGTTTAGTGATAACATTCAATCACAAGCTGGTGTAATTTCTGAACAAAAATTTCTCACAGAGAAATTTCACAAAGGAACTTTGAAGTATTATGTACATGTTCCATTTGTTGCAGTAATATGAAATCTTGCAGCACTAAGATTAATGATGGACATATCATAGGTACTGAATCAATATTCAGTGAAAAAATGAATGAATGATGAATGTTCACGACATCTTAAATGACAACAAAAGATTGGAAACAATTTTGGTGACAACAGTAAAGGAATAATTACATAAATCATGCTGTAAACTGGGTACATATGGCATATCTCATTTGAACATAAGTTCGTTTGAAATATGTAACTGTTTTCTCCATTATATTAGCATAGTGATTTACCCATTGTCGGCACTCAATAAATACTCATTGAATTAGATTAACACACTGGATTAAGCATGGATATGCCCCCAAATCTCAAAGCATCCCCCAGGAGTTGGGACTATCCACCTCAAAGTCATGACCATCCTTTACTCTAAGCCTAAAAGATGTGGATTTGGGGGGAACAATTTTTTCTATAGAGTTAATGTCAGTAAAAAAGACCCATGACAAGGCTTTACAAAATTATGATTATATTAAATTGTAACTGTTTTAGAGTTGCTTCAATCAGTTATCTATATAGATTGCAAGGAATAGTTTTTCATAGCTGAGTCAGTTCAGCTGAGGTCCTTGAACATCAGTAATCACAAATTAGCATACGGAATCTGAGAACAAGAAGTGAAATGGATTGGTGAGGAGGGATAGATTGGGAATTGGGGATTGACCTGTATACACTGCTATATTAATATAGATAACCAATAAGGACCTACTATTAAAAAAAAGTGAATTGGATAGGAATGACCTTCTATGCAACATTTCAGGTATCCAATTAAACATGTGATTCATTATGGTCTACATAGAGTAAAAGTCACAGGTTAACCTGGAGAATAGGAGCTGAGTTTATACCTTTCTTCTGATTTGAATTGAGAAAGTATAAGATTTGTCTAGTTCCTAGGGGAGGTTTAATGCCTGGCAGTTTTGATTCAACACAGGGAAGTTGTTTCATCTTGAATTTTTAGAACAAGTATGTGCATAGAAGAGAAGCCTTTGGGCTTATCAAAGTATGGTTTCTTTCACTTTTCACAAGTTCCACTTATTTTCATAAAACAGAAACATATTTCAAAATCTGTATGTGTATTTTTGTGATTTTATTCATTTGTATTATTTCTCCTTCATTTGTCACCTATGAGTGTTTAACTTAGCATTCCCCAAAGGATCTGTGTTAATATGCTGTGTACAGTGGCCCAAAAAGAAAATGACACAGAAGCAAGCCTAATATTTTTAATGCTGTTAATTTATTTATGGTAGCTTAAAGCCAAAAAGGAATTTGGGGGATGGAACAGACTGGCACACACAGTCATGGCAAAGTACCAATGGTGCCCTTTCCCCACCTGTTCCTTTCACATTTTCTTCAGCTTATGTAAACCACTCTGCAAATGCAGTTTCAAGTCTCCCCACTTCCAACTAGATATCTGCCTCTAACCCTCTCTTATAAAGGAATTCTTGCATTACAGCTACTGAGGACTGCTCTAATAATAAAGTTTTAGTGAGTTAAGAGTTTCAGTTGTCTGAGGAACTGATTTGTTCTATAGAAATACAAAAATATGTCCAGTCACCATCTTATTCTATGGGGCCCTCGAGAGAGCAAAATGCTGTTGATATAGGCTTTCGTCTCTACTTTTGAGTCCCTTGATTTGTTAGGATAATCTTTATATTTGGCTTAACAGCTTTACTTAAAAAAGTCAGAAAAGCACCTGAAGTTTTGTCCTAGTTTAGGTGCAGTTCTGCCCCTAGATCAAGGCAAGAGTGGACCTGGTGTTGGGCCCCCCTCACTTTAGAAGGTCCTGCTATGGCTCCCCTCTAGCTGCACCCTCCCATGAGCTGAAAAGTCCATGGGTCAAGGGGATGTACCCATCCCTGATGATACTCCCTTAACCCCTAGCTCAAACACACACAGACCAAGCTTTGAAACACAAATTCCAAGAATCACAGGGCTTGTGCAGTCTTCTTCCCTGGCCTGTCCTCCCAAAGGCTCACTTGCTGCTGGTGTGCACACCCCTGGGCCTGCAGAGGGCTCAAGGAATGGCTATCGGCTGGGTTATTTACTTTATGAACTCAAAGAGGCAGGTTGAGAAATTCCACTTGAGGGGTTTGGGCTTGGAAGCCACTCTCAGAGATGGTTTTTAGGACTCACGTGTCCACCTGTAGTTCAGAAAAGATTATCCTGAACCTAAATTTCCCCCAGGTCCTCTTCCCAGTCTCAAATTTCTTACTGGTAAGTAACCTTCTGGTTATAAATTGCATAATTAGTAACAATGACTTGCTCCAGGTGGTAACCTCAGTTCTCCTGAAATAGAACCTCTCTGATCATCTTCAATGTTAAAACTGCTGCTTCATTTAGTAGATGAATGACTTTTTAACCAGAGGAAGATTTATAATTAAATGCAAAGGTGATAAATTAAATCATACCATTAGTATTAATACTTTCATGTTAAGTTTAGGAATAATCTGTTTATATATGTTATTTAAAGTATTTGTAGCTTTTCCTGTGATAGCCGCCGGGTTGAGGGGAGAATGGCCTTCTCCTCTCCCCGCCATGGCGTGTGCTCGTCCACTGATATCAGTGTACTCTGAAAAGGGGGAGTCATCTGGCAAAAATGTCACTTTGCCTGCTGTGTTCAAGGCTCCCATTTGACCAGATACTGTGAACTTTGTGCACACCAACTTGCGCAAAAACAACAGACAGCCCTATACTGTCAGTGAATTAGCAGGTCATCAAACCAGTGCTGAGTCTTGGGGAACTGGTAGAGCTGTGGCTAGAATTCCCAGGGTTCGAGGTGGCGGCACTCACCGTTCTGGCCAGGATACTTTTGGAAATATGTGTCTTGGGGCCCGCATGTTTGCGCCAACCAAGACCAGTCGATGTTGGCACCGCAGAGTGAATACTACGCAGAAGCAATATGCCATCTGCTCTGCGTTGGCTGCCTCGGCTTTACCATTGCTGGTCATGTCTAAAGGTCATCATATAGAGGAAGTTCCTGAACTTCCTTTGGTGGTTGAAGATAAAGTTGAAGGCTACAGGAAGACCAAGGAGGCTGTTTTGCTTCTGAAGAAACTTAAGGCCTGGAATGATATCAAAAAGGTCTACGCCTCGCAGTGAATGAGAGCTGGCAAAGGCAAAATGAGAAACCGTCACCGTATCCAGCGCAGGGGACACTGCATCATCTATAATGAGGACAACGGTATCATCAAGGCCTTCAGAAACATTCCTGGAATTACTCTGCTTAATATAAGCAAACTGAACATTTTGAAACTTGCTCCTGGTGGGCATGTGGGACGTTTCTGCATATGGACTGAAAGTGCTTTCCTCAAGTTAGAGGAGCTGTATGGCACTTGGCGTAAAGCTGCTCCCCTCAAGAGTAACTACAACCTCCCCATGCACAAGATGCTCAATACAGACCTTAGCAGAATCTGGAAAAGCCCAGAGATCCAAAGGGCCCTCCGAGTACCACGCAAGAAGATTCATCGCAGAGTCCTGAAGAAGAATCCACTGAAAAACCTGAGACTCATGTTGAAGCTAAACCCATATGCAAAGATCATGCGCCAGAACACCGTTCTCTGCCAGGCCAAGAACCACAAAATCCGGATGGCTAGGGCAGCAGCAGCGCTAGAAGCCAAATCAGATGAGAAGGGGATTCCAGGCAAGAAGCCTGCGGTGGGAAAGAAAGGAAAGGAGGCTGTTTGTATTAAGAAGCTGAAGAAGCCAAAGAAGGCTTTGGTGGAAAAAAAGGCTGCAGTGACCAAGAAACCAGCAGCTGAAAAGAAGCCCACAGAAAAGAAACCCACCACAGAGGAAAAGAAGGCTGCTGCATAAACCTAAATTTATTTATTCAGTAAAGGTCAAATCATTTTGGACAGCTAATTTTGAATAAAGACCTGATCAAAGAGGCAGTGAGAAACATGAAAAAATAATAATAATAAAAAAATAAAGTATTTGTAATACTTAGGAGACTTTTGCCTTTTAGACTATCTGATAGATAAATATGATTCTATTTATTTAAAACATGTAATTGATTTATAATTTCAAATTAAAAGAAGTAAGAACGTGAGCAAGTTTGTAAGTGGTATTCTAATATCTAAGAGAAATGGATTTACCAAATTTATAAGTTAAATTAGATTTTCAAGAGCCTTTGAAATGCTTTGGAAGGTTTTTCTTACAAGGAGCACGTGTTTGCTTGGTCAGGCATTCAAAATGCTTAGAAGTAATTTGAGCATATTAAATCTATTAATGTAGTTTAAAATATTTAAGGGAGGTTGCTGGATACAAAATCAATATAAAGAAGTAATAATATTTCTATATTCCAGCAGCAAAAAAAAAAAAAAAATGAAATGGCCCCCATAAAAAAAGATACTTGATAAATGACATAGGTGTACTGCAGGGAAGTGAGAGAAAAGACAATCTTTCCAATAAGTGAAGCTCAAACTGTTGTGTACCGTGTGGGAAAAAAATGAAATTTGACTCAATTCACACCATACATAAAAGTCAACCCCAGGTGGATATGAGATCTAATATGAGACAAATTATAAAGTTATTCAATGATTAATATATCGTCACAACCTTGAGGTAGAGAAGGGTTTCTTAAATGAGACACAAATACACTAACCGTAATGTAAAGATTAGGAGGGTTGCGGGAGGCTCTGAGCCGAAGGCAGCAGGTCCAGAGAGGGTGGCCAGCCAGCTCCAGGTCATGAAGCCTCTGGGAGGAGGATCAAGTAGTCCTTCTGCAAGTCCAGAGCAAGCCGTTCCTCCAAGCAGGCTCAATAGGATGGCACCTAAAATTTTGGATCAACGGAAGAACCTCAGAACACACTTAAAAGGACTACCCCCCGCCCAACAGGGGGAGAGGAAGTGGTATCTTGGACGAATGGATGGCATCTGAACCCACCTGGTGGGAAGACCAGTGATGTTTTCGGGTCCCCAATTACTGCCACTTCACCCTGGCACATCTAAACAAACCCAAGGGTCACGTTTTCCTATGTGAAGGAGGAGACCCCAAATCAGACCTTAAACTGCAACGACCGTCTCCCACAGAGAAGAGCCAAACCAGAAGGGTGGCAGGAGGGAGGCAGATCAGGCCAAGGAGCCTGAGCCCACACCCTAGACTCACAGCCAGGAGCCCTCACAACAAAGCCCTCACCCCACTGGGGGGCAAATCTAGCAACTCCTTCCATTAAGAGAAGCAAATTGCTTCCCCGTAGCCAAGCAAGAAACTCGAGGGATAGGGTATCAAATATTAATGTGTCTCTTAGCCCAAAGGAGTGGGGTGGGAAGAGGGCTTGTGTATTTGAAGTCTCCTGAGAGCTGCACAGAGGGCTTTGCCTTCCAGACTGCCCAGCGTGACTCCCTAGGGATGCTCATTTGTAATTCCCTACGAGGGGAACTGTAAGAAGGGCTGGGGAGGGGGGTGTAGGGTGCAAGGCCACAGTGAGGCTTGATGAAGTGGGATCTTCCACATCCTTGTTGCATCAGCGATCTGTCAGCTAATTGGGTATCTAGAAATGACTAAAATAGTAGCAGAGTTTAAAGCCATTGAAAAAGAACAAGAAACAATCTGTCCATTGCTGTGGAATAGAGAAGAAAGGCATAAGCAGTAACACTAAAGGTTGTGAGGAGTCTCTGGATACGGCATTTAGGTCCGAATGCCATCTACACTTCAGGGATTCTGTCTCCACTCCTGAGACTACCGCTGCTAAACCCCAATGCATTCTTTTTATTTTATCCCCGGCTATTGTTCTGCGGTCTTTTCTTGGAACATCTTGATTGCTTTTCCTCGGTAGCTGTCAACAAAAACCAAAAAATTGCTCTTGGTCTTATGCTTTATGGAAAGACTTTGTACCCTGATCTTCTGAGGTGCCCTATTTCTGCCATGGAAAACCTTCACCAGCTCTTACATAGGAATGCCTGCCTTTCGTTCACAAGGGACTGATTTTGGTCTCTTTACAGGCGGTTTTGCTTGCGAATTGTTCCTTTGATTCTCTCACCAGCCTTAAGTTTTGGCCTTTATTCTTTCCCAATGACATGGACATTTCCCTTCCAAAGCTACCGTTCTTCCTCTCTCTGGGCCCACTGGCTTCTGCAAGATTTTAAATCTAACCAGATATATTCAGGCAATGGGGTTATTTAAAACCTTCATAGGTCTTTCTTCCTGTTAATGGTGGGAAGAAGATGCTCAAGAACCTTGGGCTCTGAGATTTGAATTCTTTAATAATATCTAAAAAGCAATTTATGCTTCACATAAATGACTACTGACTCTGGTCTGTTTCTAATACTTCTCCAGAAAAATGGCAGTTATTCAGGTACACCAAAGAGGAAGAAAATTTCACTTAGACCACTTTATAAAGGTTTGCAGAACCTCTGGACCATATTTAGAAACAATTTCCAGAAGAGACTTGGAGACCTTAGGCCAGGAAGTTAAGCAGTTTGGCAGCAAAGTTTCAGCCTGCCAAATCCATGATATTTGCCCAAAGGTAATGGCAAGAGTCATGTTGCTTTAATCTGTCAGGTGAAAAGTTTCTCCCAGTCAGTGCCTAAAGGGCTACAGTCTCAATTCCCACACTTCCCTCCTGTTGGACCAACTGTTAACAAAGGAGAGAGGGTGGTGGAGCTATTGGTATGAGTGCCTACAAAGCTGATGCCAGGTGCTAGAAATATCTTCATCATTACAAAAATTTAGGAAAGCAGTAACTGTGTTTAGTCATATTCCCATCAGTCTGGCTGCTTAAGTGCCTGCAAGAGCTACCTGCCAAACTCCACTTCTTATACTTGGCACATTGCAGGGATTTGCACGCGGCTTTGTCTACCAGATAGTTTTCCCTCTTTCAATTGCCCCCCTGACTTTGGAGCCAAGAAACTCATTCCATTTGACTCTATTGAGTACTTCCTGTCTCCATCCTTTAAGTGGTTTGTGGTTCAAAAGTCATTATAAGAAAGTTGTTTGGAATTCAGAGCATTTTTTCTCCCATTAAAAAAATGTCATAAATGGTGATTAGCTTTTTAAGCCCAAACATACTAACTTGTTTGACTTAGAGTGTAATGTTCTAGTTGTAGAAATGAGCTACCATTTATAACTGTGGTTTTGTTTTTGTTTTTAATACAGAAGAAAATTGTTCGTGAATTCCAAATTGGACTGCCAAGAAGAAACCTAACGTTGCAGCACTGGCCCTTGTGGTCCACCCCTCTCAAGCCACTCACTGCTGTCGGCCAAATGAGAGGAAAATCTCTTAGCTCTACCCAAAGGCAGGGATTTCTGGAGTGGAGATGGGGGAAACAGGAGGTGGGAATACAGGCCTGGGGGAAAGAGTAAAACGTGAACTATAGCAAAAGCCTCTGGGCAGCAGTGACAGAACTCTCTGCCTTAATTTCTTCTCATCTTTCCCCCCTTCTTTTGCTCCATGAGGCCGTCAGCATGGGTTTACAATGCCTGGGTAGTTGGTCACTGGGAGAAGCAGAAGAGGCATTTCAATACATGTGAGCGTGATGGGGGTGGTCATTTGTATTTGCAAGAAATTCTATGCATTGGGGACTGCCTGTATTTGGAAGATTCAAGAATTCTTAGTATTCTTTTCTCAACTTCTAGGCTGCATTGAGAAATTATTAGTCTCTATTAAGCCTTAAAACTTTCTAAAAGTGCATTTGGTGCCAAACTTTAGTAGAGTTGTATCAAAAACAAAACATCAAACCTGTACTAACATTGCAATGTTATTTTATTTATTTATTTATTTTATTTATTTTTGGCTGCATTGGGTGTTCATTGCTGCGCCTGGGCTTTCTCTAGTTGCGGTGAGCGGGGGCTACTCTCTTGTTGTGGTGTGCGGGCTTCTCTTTGCGGTGGATTCTCTTGTTGCGGAGCACGGGTTCTAGGTGCGCAGGCTTCAGTAGTTGTGGCGCATGGGCTCAGTAGCTGTGGCGCACGGGATTAGTTGCTCTGCGGGATGTGGGATCTTCCCGGACTAGGGGTCAAACCCGTGTCCCCTGCATTGGCAGGTGAATTCTTAATCACTGCGCCACCAGGGAAGCCTGCAGTGTAATTTTGATAGGAACATTTTGTTATTTTCATAAGGCAGGATTGGGTAGAGCAGTTAAATTAAACTTAGCAATCATGTATTTTATTTTTTTAAAGCAAAGATTAGTACATTAATTACATTAAAAGAAAGCACTTCTGCTTATCAAAAAATACCATTAAAAAATAAAAATACGGGCTTCCCTGGTGGCGCAGTGGTTGAGAATCTGCCTGCCAATGCAGGGGACACGGGTTCGGGCCCTGGTCTGGGAAGATCCAACATGCTGCGGAGCGACTAGGCCCATGAGCCACAATTGCTGAGCCTGCGCGTCTGGAGCCTGTGCTCCGCAACAAGAGAGGCTGCGATAGTGAGAGGCCCACGCACCACGATGAAGAGCGGCCCCCACTTGCGGCAACTAGAGAAAGCCCTCGCACAGGAACGAAGACCCAACACAGCCATAAATAAATAAATAAATAAAGTTATGATAACTGATTATTTAAAAAAAAAAAAAAATACAAGCCATAGACTGGGAGAAGATATTTGCAGCCTATGTAATCAATGAATAACAACAATAAAAAATTTGTTTCCAAATATATAAAGAACTTTTACAATTTGATTTTTTAAAAAGGTAGAAAATCCAATAGAAAAATAAATGACTTGATTATGCAATACACAATAGAGGAAATACAAATGGATAATAAACATTAAAAAGTGTTTTTAACATGATTAGTAAACAGAGATATGTTAATTAGAACAATGAGATACCACTATATGCCCACCATTATTAGCAAACTATCAAAAGTTTTATAATACCACATATTGGTGAGGAATTCTAATTTTTGGTGGGAATGTACTGTAAATTGTACAGCCACTTTGGAAAACAGTTTGGTACTATCTAAACTGAGGATATCCATACCCTATGTCCAAGCAGTTCCACTACTGGACGTACAGAAGTGGTTTTCAAAGTAGGGTCCCTGGATCAAGCAGTATCAGCATCACCTAGGAACATGTTAGCAATGCAAATTCTTGGGTCCTACGTCAGATCTACTGAATCAAAAACTTGGGAGATGGGGCCCAGATATCTATTTTAACATGTCCTCTAGATGATTCTGATGAAAACTAAATTTGAGAACCACTGACTTAGAGATTATTCTGTACATGTATACAGAACAACACATAAACAGAAAGTTCATAGCGGATTCCCAAATGGAAACAACCCAAATGTCCATTACTGGTAGAATGGTAAATTCATTTTTAACTTGGGACTAACTGAAGCATCTTTATATACTGAGGGTTGAGAACAAGTCGAGGGAAAAGATGAAGTTAAAAGAGAAGAGAATAATTTGATGGAATAAGTTGAAGATCAGATAAAATCTAAATGGGAGGGTGTTATTTGAGGAGAAAAGAGGTGCTCCTTTGTTGAAGACTAGAGAAGGAATGCAGAAATTTCATTGAGGGGGTAAAGTAGGAGGATTTGAAGTTTATTTATACATGAGAGCCTTTATTTTCTTTATTATTAAAAATCAAGGTCATATGCAGAGAAAAAAGGCAATTCACCTGGTTTAGTTCGGCCAGAATGATGAATTAAATGGAGGATATAATGAGACCCATCACCCCTGCATCCTTTGAATTCTTGAGGGTGACACTAAACTCTGCCATTCCACTCCTGAGATGTAATATTGTTTTTGATTTACAGTCTTGGCTGAGAGGTGAGGGTGTAGTTTCAGGGACTTCTACTTGCCTTTCCTAGTACAATAACTCTTATTCTACAAGTCAAGGAACTAATGTGATGGTTCTGTAAAATCCTAATGTCTGTTCCAGTTACACTTTCAAACACTGGGGAAATGATTTCTGTGTAGATCTGTGGATGAGTGGACACGTATACCTGGCTAGGTCTCTATTAATACCTTGACCCTCACATACTCCTACTCTAACAAGGGTGTCAGAAGGTGCTTTGGGTCTCTGGATATTAACATCAACTCAGACTCTGTATCTAATAGTCCTTAAAAGAGCCATGTATTCCCCTGTCTCTAGTGCATGGCTATCCTAGTGCACAGCCATAAGACCCTTTGGTGAAGAACTGGGAGAATGAGTACTATATATACTTGCCATGGTGTTGCAGGGTCTTTCTTCATGTGGATCTAGCCTCTTTTTCAGACAATGGAGATGTTCTGTGGTGGGTTTGAAAATTGGCTCAGGTTTGAAAACTGGGCAAGGGATCATGACTTTCCATTGAGGCAGCTGATCATAGGCTTCTGCTCATCTATTCTTGGTCTCTTTTGATGATATATATTAAGCAATATCCTTGGTGGATGCACATCTATCTCACTCCTTAGAAGACCTTCTTCTACTAAATATCTCCATAGATTCCTAGAGATCAGCCCCCTATCCACTCCATTCGAAACTTGCTGCCCATTAAGAACATTATACCCATGTTGATTTTGGTGGTAAAGTGCTACCATATGGCTTCTGCTCTTCTGGGAATCCTATCATCTCCATGGCTATTAGGGATCCTAGTCCTGTAACAGAATCTTTCATCAATTCCAGCCTACAGAAGAGAGCCACCACTGAACTTCTTAATGACACTGATTCAGTGGGAACTCTGGAGCATTAATTGCATCTCAGAGTTGGTCCCTTCTTGAGACAAGGAGCTCAGTATTTAGTATCCCAGTGTTAGTCACTAGCTGTGGTCTGCACCAAGGGCAAGGCGGCTCCTACTCAATCGGGGGCAATTCCCTGGAGAAGAAAGCACTTCTTCAAAAGTTGATAGCAGCCAATGCCTAGAGCAGCTGGGGGACGGATACAAGGATGTGATAAAAGTCATCTGGGTGGGGCAGATCCTGAAACTTCTGTGCATTAGTTTCCTTTATCTATAAAATAGGGATATCAATACTCAGTTCACGGATTTATTTGGGAAATAAAATGAAATTAAATGATAGGCAGCTTGAATCTAAGTGGAATTTGGACAAACCAGGATGTCTGGGGAAAAGGGTTGACTAAGTCTGCCAGTAGCCTGTTTGCATGTAGATTGAAGAGCATTGTGGGAGAAGATTCAAATTGTGATTGTTATTAAGATTCATTTGGTCATTTGCTCCCTGACAAACATTTAGGGCTCTTCATCCATGTGTCAGCACTCTGCTAGGCTGTGAATGTTCTGACTGGTTTAAATGTGTGGAAGTTGGGGAGGTGACCTATCGGAAGTCCTTTCCTCTCTGTCTTGGAGCTAAGAAGCACTGGGGCATGAATCAGGCATGATAAGCCTGACCAAGTCGGAGACCTGCGAAGACTGGGGGCAATAAGGAAAAACAAACGGGTATTTGACTAAAATCTCTAATATACTGGAAACAAGGAGCACAGCTTAGGAACTCATCTAACAAAGTCTTGCATGTGAATGGGGGTGGGGATCAGGGCAGCTACTTCCCACTTCACAGCAGAACATCAACAGCTTTGTCATCTTAAGGGCTTCACTGCCTCCAGTGTGATGGTAGACAACTGTGCTGGGAAGACTTGTCAATAGATAGCACTGTGACTCTGCAGGACTATGGCAGCAGGTGACAGGTGTGGACATTTGTGAGTATATGTGTGAACCCTCTGGGAACTCTCAGAAATTCTCCAGGCCCCCTCCTCAGCTTCAGGTTGATGAAGCCTGGGGAAGCTTGGTTACAGCTCTAGCCTGTCGAGAACATTCAGCTGGGTGTGCAAAGCTTTACTCCCATTACTCCACCCATTATTCCATTCATCCTCCCCAATTCAGTGTCGTAACCTTGAGCCCTTATGTCACCAAGGGGGCACCCTAAATACACATTTTAATTACTGTCAGTTTAAGGAACACTCTAGCTCCCAGACACACCCTCCCAAATTCTTTCATTTAATGATAAACTCTCTGTCAAAATCTGTTTTTTTAAATTAAATTCCAGAATGGCAACTATTTATTCAAAGTGAGTAGAGGAACCAAAAACCTAGAGTATCTAGTGTTCAAAACTAACCTTTGCAAAAAGATACTGGTTTGTTGTTTTTGTTATGCTTTGTTTTGTACCTAGATGATTCCATGAGTCACTGGCTGAATGATTTTTCTTTTCTTTTGTTTTCCCCTGCCCTAGTAAGATAACTGACTTTCCTTGTATCGAAAAATGACTCAACATTGGATAGAATTAGAACTAAAAATATTAACCTTATGGTTTATTTTCATTCCATCCATATACTTCCCTAAGCCTTCTTTTCTGGCTTAGGAGTCTGCTGGAGTGATGCGTAATCCTGAGCTCTGACGGGTGTCCCAGTCCTCCCTTAAAACCAAGGTTAATACAAGTGCATGAAATAGTTTTAATCAGATCAGAAACAAGAACTATGGCCACAAAAAGAAGTCAGATGTGGGATAGACAGAGGGACAAATAACATGAAATTACAAAAGTGTTAATATGAAATCCCATTTCTTAGGAAGAGGTGTTCTTATAAAGCCAATGTGGGGTTTATTTTCAAACAATTTATTCATCTTAAATTTGGAGTTTGTTTATTTCAACAAATATAGCCAAATTTTTCCTGTCTTAACCTATTAAAGAGCCAACACGGCCAACATGGACAAATGATTAATATGAAATAGAATTTGTAGTCCTATTTTAACACACAGACAATTCAACGTTGAAACTATTTTCATTTCAACTCTGTCACAAAAAAATTAGTAGCAGTCAAAACTATAATTTTCTTTTCTTCCTATTTCTGAATAGGCCTGAGAGATTAAAATAGAAAGTTAAGTAACATAAGTGACCTACTAAATGACCTAGCAAGTGTTTGACTGAGATAAGTTATAACACTTATGCTAAAAATTGAAAAACTGTCACTTCCCTGTTAGAGCTGAAAATAGCTCTTACTAGTTGTTCTTCCTGATGCAAATCCATATTCAGCTTTGTATTATTAACACAAATCACTCAAAACAATTCCAAATGAGCACATACTTAGAGAGAATTATGTAATAAGTAATACTAGATTGTTGATAAAGCCTTTAATCCAATTTGAATGAGTGCCTCATCCAAAGTGAGCTGGCTTGAGGCTTTTCTCCTTCTTTCTATAAATTTAGTGCTTATATACCAATCTCATTTAACAAATATGTATTATGCAGCTCTTAGGTAAAAATTCAGAGATTAGGTGCTCCCAGTACCACAAAGGTGAGTAACATGTAGTGGGTACTATGCAATTTACAATATAATTGTTGCTATGAATATGAACATTTTACAATTTATTATAAAGGAATGCAGCATAAAAACAGCAACTATTCAGAGAACTGGTAGGTTATTTTTAGTAGAAGTGGTGAAAAATGACTTTATAAAGAAATACCATTTGGGAGACGTTTGGATGTCTGTGCAGCATTTCAAAAGTTGGTGCTGGGCTTTTAGGAGATCCTTCTGGTGGAAGGTCTGTCATGGGAAAAACCATGGAGAATGGAAAGGTCATGGTATACTCAGAGAATGGCCAGTTGAAAGGGATAAAGTAGGGTAGGGAAGAAGAGGGAGAACAAGTTGAAATGGTATTATGAAGGATTTTAATATTGTGTTCAGTAAAAGCGTTTGGACCTAATATGTAAGTAATAGGGACCCATTGAAGATTATGGGACAAGAGAATAATTTAATTAAATCTTTGCTTTATTTTTTAATTTTTAATTTTTATTGGAGTATAGTTGATTTACAATGTTGTGTTAGTTTCTGCTGTACAGCAAAGTAAATCAGTTATACATATACATATATCCACTCTTTTTTAGATTCTTTTCCCATATAGGTCATTACAAAGTATTGAGTAGTGTTCCCTGTGCTATACAGTAGGTTCTTATTAGTTATCTATTTTATATATAGTAGTGTGTATATGTCAATCCCAGTCTCCCAATTTATCCCTCCCCCCACCCTTTCCCCCCTTGGTAACCATAAGTTTGTTTTCTCCACTGTGACTATTTGTGTTTTGTAAATAAGTTCATTTGTACCCCTTTTTTAGATTCCACATATAAGCAATACCATATGATATTTGTCCTCCTCTGTCTGACTTACTTCACTCAGTATGACAATCTCTATGTCCATCCATGTCACTGCAAATGGCATTATTTTGTTCTTTTTTATGGTTGAGTAATATTCTACTGTATATATGTACTACATCTTTTTTATCCATTCCTCTGTCAATGAACATTTAGGTTGTTTCCATGTCCTGGTTATTGTAAATAGTGCTGCAGTGAACACTGGGGTGCATGTATCTTTTCGAATTATAGTTTTCTCCAGATATACGCCCGGGAGTGGGAATTGCTGGATCATATGGTAAACCTGTGCTTTAAATTTATGACTAATGAGAGTGACCTAAAAGAATCTGAAAGTGGAAGCAGATAGACTAGCGAGGTGGTGTGATTATAATCTAGGCAGGAGATGAGGTCAAATTTTGGAGACCCTTGAAATGTTAGGCGCCTGAGACAAGGACATCTTGTTTTCCCCAAGGTCCGTTTCCCTCTTCTTCCTGTACTTATAAATCCCCCCATTTTAGTCAGACACATGTCCATTTGGAATAGAGATTAATCCCTGCCTCCCTTGCAGTTAGACAGGCCATGTGTCTAAGGTCTGGCAAATGGATGTAAGTGGACAGCCTGTATGACTTCTGTGGAATGATATTAAAGGAAGAGGTTTCATATTCATCTTTTCTCCTTCCTGATGGTTAGAATATAGTGCTATGGACTGAATGTTTGTCCCTGCCCTCCCACCCCCAAATTCGTTTGTCAAATCTTAACTCCCAATGTGATAGTATTTGGAGGCGGGGCCTTTGCGAGGTGATTAGGTCATGAGGGTGGAGCCCCAGTGTATGGGATCAATGAGCTTATAAAAGAGACACAAGAGAGATCTCTTGACCCTCCTGCTATGTAAAGACACAGAGAAAGGACAAACATCTATGAATTAGAAACTGGGCTTTCACCATACACGAAATCTGCCAGCACCTTAATCTTGGACTTCCCAGCCCCCAGAACCATGAGAAATAGATTTCTGTTGTTTATAAGCCACCCAGTCTATGGTACTTTTGTTATAGCAGCCTGAACAGAATAAGACATAGGAACATAATGACTAGAACTGGAGCAGTCATGCTCTTGGGCCACAAGGTAAGCTCAAACATGGTAGAGCAACAAGCTGGAAGGAACCCAAGTCCCTGACATCCTGGCTCTACATATGAGAACTGGAATACTTATCTCTGGAACTTCATATGAAAGAAATAAACTTCTGTCTTGTTTTAGCCATTGTTATTGGGGCTTTCTGTCATTCATAGCTGGCCATAATCCTAAATACAGCACCCCATCCATGAACTGTGAAGAGCCACAAAAAGTTTTAAGCAGAGGAATGAAATTATGAATATAATCTATTGTAGAAGATTGCTCACCATATCTTGAAAGAACTGGAGAGATGAAAAACTCCAGGCAGAGACACACCTTGGAAGGCTACAGCAGGAAATCTGGTTTGAGATGGACCTGGACAACAGTGGGTTAGCGGGAATGAAAGGTTATGTGATGTCATTCCCTGAATATACCCACAGCCCTCTCACAGCTCCCACATTTTTGCTTTTCCTATGCCTTTGGTTTAGAAAGACTTCACCTTCAAGACCTAGTCCCATGACATTGTCTTCAACATTCTCAAGTAGAGTTTTGTTTTTCCATAAAAGTTTGCCCGCTTATTTATTTGTTCATGCTAATAGTGCTCTTTCAAACTCTTTCTTGTTGAAACTCCTTAGCCTTGCGGACAAGGCTCTCCAGGAGCTAGCAATCATGGAGTGTTTACTATGTGCCAGGCAGTGTATTAAGCCCTTTATATGCATGATCTCAGTGAATCCTCAGTACATCTCTATGAGTAGAATAGCCTGTCTCTGAGAACACTCCAAGACTCCCCGCGAAGCAACCTCTCTCTCCTGGTTATCCTACATACACAAGGGGATGTGTTGTTTCTGCCCTGGAGCTTTTCAGGAGGCCTCTGGCAAGATGGCTGTACCTAGAGATGGAAGCGCCCAGAAAAGAGAATGTCGGAGTGGTCAACACCTATTGTCTTCTGCTTTCTGTATTAGCTACAATTCCTCAACAACAACAAATAAACTCTACACCCACTGATCCAGCGACTCAACAAACATTTATTGAGTACCTACTTTGGAATTTATATTCTACAGTTTATTTTGGTGAAGGAAATAAAAAACAACACAGTTTTATTTCATATTATTTTACCATAGACTAGTCAGTTATTCTAATACCACTTGCTGAGGTATATATTTCCCTCTCTGATCTGAAATAGCACATTAAAAAAATTCCTCATAAAAGAATTTCATATATGTGTGTGTTTATCTGGACTTTGTACACTCAAATTTAGTATTTATTCCTGGGGATATGACCTTGTAATTGTGTTTTTCTTTTAACTTTTTGTTTTGAAATAATTATAGACTCACAGGAAGTTGCACAGATAGCACAGAGTCCCATGTACCCTCCCCCATTTGGTGACATCTTACATAACTGCACAGCATCAACACCAGGAAATTGATGTTGGTAACTTACTGTTAACTATACTTATTTGATTTTTCACCATTTAAAAAAATTTCAGGCACTGTTGGTATGTGTCTGTCTGTAGTTCTATGCAATTTTATTCCGTATATAGATTCATGTTACCACCACCACAATCAAGATACAGAGTGATTCCATGAACAAACTCTTGGTATTTGCACCCACCTCTCACCTTCCCCCACCCCACCATTCTCATGCCGGTCCCTTAGCAACCACTAATGTCTCCATCTCTATCATCTTACCATTTTGAGAATGCCTTATAAATGGAATCACACTGTATGTAACTTTTTAGCAGTATCATTTTTCACTGAGCATAATGCCCTTGAGGTCTATACAGGTGGCTGCCTGTATCAACAGTTCATTTCTTTTTATTACTGAGTAGTATTACATTGTATGGATGTAAGTTTGTTCAACCATTCATCCGTTGAAGAACATTTGGGTGGTTTGTAGTATTTTGTTATATTATGAATAAAGCTGCTATGAACATCCACATATAGATTTTTGTATGACTATAAGTTTTCATTTCTCTGGGATAAAAGAGTGTGACTGCTCGATTATATGGTAAGTGCATATTTTATTTTGTAAAAAATTGCCAAATGATTTTCCAGAGCACCTATACCATTTTACATTCCCACCAGCAATGTATGAGAAAGTCAGTTTCTCTGTATCCTTGCTAGCATTTAGTATTATCACTATTTTTTCCGTTTTTTAAAAATTGTGATACAATTCACATACCATAAAAATCACCCTTTTAAAGCATACAGTTCAGTGGGTTTTCACATATGCACCATCACCACTATCTAATGCCAGAACATTTTAATCATACGTGAAAGAAACCCTGCACCCATTAGCAGTTATTTCCCACTCCCCCCCCCCAGCCCCTGGCAACCACCTGTCTAATTTGTGTCTCTATAGACTTGCCTATTCTAGACAGTTCACATAAATGGAATCAATATGTGGTCTTTTGTGGTAACACTATTTTTAATTTTAGTAG
The DNA here is from genome assembly GCF_965194825.1 of Balaenoptera physalus. Classification (NCBI taxonomy): domain Eukaryota; kingdom Metazoa; phylum Chordata; class Mammalia; order Artiodactyla; family Balaenopteridae; genus Balaenoptera; species Balaenoptera physalus. The sequence continues at coordinate 21,061,844 of NC_138888.1, read as the reverse complement.
TTCTAATAGGTGTGTAGTGTTATCTAATTGTAGTTTTAATTTGTATTTCCTTAATGGTTAATGATGTTGAACATCTTTTCACGTGCTTATTGGCCATCCTTATTTCTTTTTGGTGAAATATTTTTTTCATGCCTTTTGTTTACTCTATAACTGGATCATTTACTATTGAGTTTTGAGAGTTTTTTAGATATTATAGGTATAAGGCCTTTGTTAGATACTGTATATGGCTTGCAAGTCCTCTCCAAGTTTGCAGTTTGTCTTTTCATCCTCTTTGCAAGGTCTTTCATAGCACAAAAGTTTTTCTTTTTTTAAAAATTTATTTATTTTATTTTTGGCTGTGTTGGGTCTTCATTGCTGCACGCGGGCTTTCTCTAGTTGCGGCGAGTGGGGCTACTCTTCGTTGCGGTGTGCGGCTTCTTACTGTGGTGGCTTCTCTTGTAGCGGAGCACAGGCTCGAGGCGCACGGGCTTCAGTAGTCACAGCACGCAAGCTCAGTAGTTGTGGCTCGTGGGCTCTAGAGCACAGGCTCAGTAGTTGTTGCGCATGGGCTTAGTTGCTCCGCAGCATGTGGGATCTTCCCGGACCAGGGATCGAACCCGTGTACCCTGCATTGGCAGGCGGATTCTCAACCACTGTGCCACCAGGGAAGCCCCAGAAGTTTTAAATTCTGGAAATTTATTAATGTCCTCCTTAATGATCATACTTTTGGTGTTACGTCTAAGAACTTGCCTAGCTAGCCCTGCTCCAAAGAATACACAAAAACAAAAAGCACATAATAATCAACCTATCGAAAGTTAGTGATATAGAGGAAAACTTTAAAAGGAACTTAGAAAAAATGTACATTAAATATAGACTTTAAAGTGCTGAAAGAGAAGGTACAAAAGGAATTATTGATATTTTAATTTCATGAATATATATATGAATATGTGTGTATACATATACATACAGGGGGTCGACCTTACACAATTGGATTGCTGGTTAAGCAGACTCTGCAAGGCTGATACTGGAGCCTGAAGTCCAGATAGGCAGACAGGAAAGGAATATGGGCATAAAGTGAGGGAGAGTAAGAGCAAGCACCCCAGAACATGCTCCAGAAGGGTTTTAAACACTTTGTTTAATGGAGAATATATCTGGCTAGGCCCCAGCAAAAACCAAGTTCCTTCCAGGCAGCATTTAGATGAGAATCTATTAAGTTTACATATGTGAAGATAGGTGAAGAGAACCAGGAAGGAAACCTGAGGCATCCAGAACTGGCAGGAAGGCTTTCCTTCTCCAGAGGTGCAAGCAGGCCCCAGGCTCCACGGGAGCTGCAGTGATCAGGGACACTGTTACTGCCAGAACCTCGGTGTCACCTGGAAGGGAGTGGAGAAGAAATATTCTGCCTAGTCTCATCCTGCCTTTGGAACTCCTGGGGATTAAAGAAGCAGATAGAATGGCTGAAGATGAACCTGGGAGGACACACGGAGAATAGCTAGCACAGTGAATGATATCTAAGTCAGCCAAACTTCCTAACATTTTACCAAAGAGCCTGAAATAGTTATAATGGTAAATAATACAGTATAGAGTTTACATTTTCTGTGAAACTTGTTCTTTTCCACTGGTGTTGAAACATATTCATCATCATCTTGACAAATGCCATTAATTTTCACTTTCCCTCAAATGGAACATTGCCCTATAAATAATTTTCATAGGAAAGACGGACTCAACTCTCAATAAAAGTGATTTATGGAAATCTGCCATGTTCTCACTCGGCTACTCATAAATTTTCTGCATGCAGTCAACTTTCTTAAGTGTTCTGAGCCACAGTAACTCATGGTCAGGCATTGAAATGCAATTCAACTATTACAAAGATGAAAGTGTATAATGGGTTAATACGTCATTCAAGTAATAACATAAGAAAGCAAGCAACTCAATAAAGTCAAAGCACTCTATGCACTTAGTTTGAAAAGTGGTGGATTTAACTCATAAAGTCAATGCCGTAACAGAACACTTCTCAAGTACACTCTAACCTTAAGTATAAGTTTAAAAAGTCAAGCATAAATATCTGGCTCTTTCTTTGGAATATAATTGGCACTCACCCTTTCTTCCTTCCTCCCTTCCTCCTTTCTTCCCTCCTTCCCTCTCTTCCCTTCTGTCTCTATTTTCAAGCACTTTTATGTACACTGTCTTATTTAATCCTGAATAGAGGTATTATCCCATAATGTAGATGATAAAACTGAAGCCCAGGAACTTTGAATAACTTGCCCACTGTATCTAGCTAGGAAAGGTACAACCCAAAATTGAAAGCAGATAATCTGCTTCCAAAAACTCCCTACTTTAATTAAAATACTTTGTAATATTTTAAAAGACCATTTACTTGCCTGCTGACTCTGTAACCTATACTTTCTGTGACCTGTCATCTTAAAAATCAGTCTTCTAGCTTCACTCTATGATCGCCCTGCTTTGCTAGAGGGCTGTGTTAATATAGCCTTACAGAAAAGCTTAAAAAAATTTTTTTTAAACCTCTTTGTAAACTTATCAGCTCTACAGTGATTTTTTTAAAAAAATTCAAGTGTGAATAGTGACCTTTAAAAGCCACTCTAGGTCAAGAGATAATAACTTGGCTATAGGAACAGAAGTCATCAAATGCACCTGAAACATACATAACCAGCTCCTAAATCAACTCGAAAGAGGTGTCTTGCCAAAAGTCTGTTTGTCTATTTAATTTTCAACAAGTAGTGGAGAATGCAGGGTAGAGGGTAGGGTTTCTCAGACACATATTTTCAGGAAAATCTACTCTCATTCACCACTTTCCCTCCATTCACAATATAATACTAATAGTATTTATTGAGTACTTACTACTTGCCAAGCATTCTTCTCAGATCTTTACATAGTAAACTCACTTCATCCTCATATGGATCCTGTGAGGTAGGTGCCTTTATAATCTTGATTTTACAAATAAAGAAGCAAGCAGAGGGATGTGAGTAACTTGGTCCAGCTAGTACTGGCAGAGCCCAGGTGGTCTGACTCTTATACTCTGCATCTTACTGCCCTCCAGCCCGGGCCTTCATCAGGTCCCACTTAGATGTACTCCCATCCATCTGTGACCTTCTTCCAGAACAGGAGCCATCTGTTCCAGTAGAGTGCTCAGTACTATAAACGCTCAGCAAAATTTATTGAGTGATTGATGAATGACAGGGAGGAAGGAAGGTAGGAAGGAAGGAAGGACAGAAGGAAGGAAGGAAAGAAGGGTGAAAGAATATACAAACAGGGGTTCAGAAAGGTCAGAAAAAGAAAAGATTCTTTTAGAGTAGGTGGGGTAAGAAGAACAGGTTACATCAAAGAGTCTTGAATTTCAATAAGCAAAGATAAAGAAAAGGGAATTTAGGTGGACAGTTATATAAATAATTATATAAAGAAATTGGAAATTACATAAAGAAATTGGAAAGCCTGAAGATGCATTCAGAGAACAGCAAGTTGCATAAACTGGCAGCAGCTTAGTCTTGGGCTGCATAAGGGGAATGCAGAAAGAGGTATGATCAGGTAAGTTGAGGCTAGTTTGTTGAATGTTTTAAATGGCAGGCTGGAGGGATTGCTGCATAAAGAATTGGAAGCCGCTGGAGGAGTCTGAAGGAAGAGGCGAGAGGATGACAGTCTCAGGACTGCACTAGAGAAGCTAAAATGGCATAAAATTTCAGAGAAGGTGTGACTTTGCTTCAGCCAGTCTGGTGGCATAACCAAACCAATTCCACTAAAAATTAAACTGTCTCCTTGAGGTTCTTTGTCCCACACAGGTAATGTGAATTCAGACTTCAAATTTCTATGACTATCAACTTTATGCAAATTCTCAGGGGGGATTTTTTTCCTCCCCACATCTTGTGTCACATTTAGACAGAGGTAAGACCCAGATTGAGACAAGATGGCGGGCTTTCAATGAGGAGCTGTCAGGGGATGAAAATTGGTGTGACTAGAAGCAGACTGTAAAAGCAGTCTCTATCAACATTTTTTCCACTCCATCTGATAAGCATCTTGATTCTTTATGGCAGTAGCAGCAATAAAATAGGTAATATCAAACAGAACTATCTTGAAACATTTATTTCTAATTCAAAATGGAGCTTTATACTGTGTTTGTTATAAACCTACATGTTCTTCTCTTCCAGATGACTATAAATGCAAAGAAGAGCTTGCTTTGACACTTTCAACAATGAATAGATTCACCCAGGCAGAAAATCAATAAGGAAAAATTGGATTTAGTCTGCATGTTAGACCAGATGGGCTTAACAGATATTTATAGAACATTCCATTCAACAGCAGAATAAACACTTTCTCCAGTACACATGGAACTTTCTCCAGGATAGATCATACATTAGGCCACAAAACATCCCTTAATAAATTTAAGAAGATTGAGATCATATCAAGCATATATTTTTACTACAATGGTATGAAATTAGAAATTGACTACAAGAAGAAAACTGGAAAATTCACAAATATGTGGAGATTGAACAATGCCACTGAACAACAAATGGGTCAAAGAAGAAATCAAAAGAGAAAATTTAAAATATCTTGAGATAAATGAAAATGGAAGCACAACATCCCCAAACTTATATAATACAGCAAAGCAGTTCTAACAGGGAAGTCCACAGCAGTAAATGACTATATTAAGAAGAAATAAAGACTCAAGTAAACAACCTTCCTCTACACATCAAGGAACTAGAAAAAGAAGAACAAAATAAGCCCAAAGTTACCAGAAGGAAATATGAAATATCAGAATGGAAATAAAAGAAATAGAGAATAATGACAGTAGAAAAAAATCAGTGAATCTAAGAGCTGTTTTTTTTTCTTTTTTTTTTTTAATATATTTTTTTTCTAAATTTATTTATTTATTTATTTATTTATTTATTTATTATTTTTGGCTGCATTGGATCCCTCCTGCTGTGCGCAGGCTTTCTTTAGTTGCAGCGAGCAGGGGCTACTCTTCATTGCAGTGCGCGGGCTTCTCATTGCGGTGGCCTCTCCTGTTGCAGAGCACGGGCTCTAGGCACACGGGCTTCAGCAGTTGTGGCACACAGACTCAGTAGTTGTGGCTCGCAGGCTCTAGAGCACAGGCTCAGTAGCTGTGGCGCACGGGCCCAGCTGCCCCGTGGCATGTGGGATCTTCCCGGACCAGGGCTTGAACCCTTATCCCCCTCACTGGCAGGTGGATTCCCAACCACTGCGCCACCAGGGAAGTCCCTTTTTCTTTTTTAATAAAGAGAAACAAAACTGACAAACTTGTAGCTAAAGCCACCAAGAAAAAAAAAGAGACAGAGGGCTCAAATAAATAAAATTAGAAATGAAAGAGGAGACATTACAACTGATACCATAGAAATACAAAGGATTATAAGAGGTCACTATGAACTATTATATATGAACAAATTGGACAACCTAGGAGAAATGGAAAATTCCTAGAAACATACAACCTACTAAGACTGAATCATGAAGAAATAGAAAATCTGAACTGTTCCATTACTAATAAAGAGATTGGATCAGTAATTTAAAAACCTCCCAACAAACAAAAGCCCAGGCCCAGATGGCTTCACCGGTGAGTTCTACCAAACATTTAAAGAAGAATTAATACCAATCCTCTCTAACTCTTCCAAAAACCAGAAGAGGAGGGAACATTTCCAAACTCATCTTATGAGGCCAGCATTACCCTAATACGAAATACAGGCAAGAACACTACAAGAAAAGAAAATTACAGGCCAATATTCCTGATAAACATAGATGCAAAAATCCTCAACAAATATTAGCAAACCAAATTCACTAATACAGTAAAAGGATCATACACAATCAAGGGGGATTTATTCCAGGGATGCAAGGATCATTCAACATCTGTAAATCAATCAATGCGATACATCACAATAACAAAATGAAGGATAAAAATCATATAATCATGTCAGTAGATGCAGAAAAAGCATTTGACAAAATTCAACATCCATTCATGATAAAATCTCTCAACAAACTGGGTACAGGGGAAATGTACCTCAACATAATAAAAGCCACATACAACAAGCCGACAGCTGATACCATGCTCAATGGTGAAAAGCTGAAAGCTCTTCCTCTAAGATCAGGAACAAGACAAAGATGCCCACTCTTGTCACTTTTATTTGATGTACTACTGGAAGTCCTAGCCAGAGAAACTGGGCAAGAAAAAGAAATAAAAGTCATCCAAATCAGAAAGGAAGAAGTAAAATTTTCTCTACTTGTGGATGATATGTTATAAATAGAAAACTATAAATACTCCATCAAAGAAACTGTTAGAGCTAACAAATGAATTCAGTAAAGGTAGAGGATACAAAATTAATATACAAAAATCAGTTGTGTTTCTATACGCTAAGAACAAACTATCAGAAAGAGAAATTAGGAAAATAATCCTATTTACAATTGCATCAAAAAGAATAATATACCTAGGAAAAAATTTAACCAAGGAGGTGAATATCCTTGTTGGCCAATCCTAACACTTTTGCCAGTTCTGATTGATTGATTTTCAATCAATTGAAAATTGAAAGAAATTGAAGAAGACATAAATAAATGAAAAGGTATTCTGTGCTCATGAACTAGAAGAATCAATGTTGTTAAAATATCCATACTACCCGAAGCAGTTTGATAGGTATTCAATGCAATCTCTATCAAAATTCCAATGGCATTTTCACAGAAACAGTATGGTATTGGACATAAATACAGACACACAGATCAATGGAATAGAATAGAGAGCCCAGAAATAAACTCATGCATATATGGTCAATTAATTTTCCACAAAGGAGCCAAGAATATACAATGAGAAAAGGACAGTCTCCTTAATAAATGGTGTTAGGAAAACTGGACAGCCAAATGCAAAAGAATGAAACTGGACCTCTATCCTACACCATACACAAAAATCAACTCAAAATGGATTAAATACTTGATCATAAGACCTGAAACCATACGAGTCCTAGAAGAAAACATAGGGGTAAGCTCCTTGACATTGGCAATGATTTTTTGGATTCGACACCAAAGCAAAGGCAACAAAGGCAGAAATAAACCAATGGGACTACATCAAATAAAAAGCTTCTGCACAGCAAAGGAACCCATCAACAAAATGAAAAGTTAATTTACCGAATGAGAGAATATATTTGCAAATCATATATCTTGATAAGGGGTTAATGTCCAAAATACGTAAAGGACTCATATAACTCAAAAGCAAAAAAACCAATCAGATTTTTAAATGAGCAGAGGAACTGAATAGACATTTCTCCAAAGAAGACATACAAATGGTCAACAGTAAATGAAAAAGTGCTCAACATCGCTAATCATCAGGGAAATGCAAATCAAAACCAAAATGAGTTATCACCTCACCTGTTAGAATGGCTACCATCAAAAAGACAAGAGATAAAAACTGCTGGTGAGAATGTGGAGAAAAGAGTACTTTTGTGCACTGTTGGTGGGAATATAAATTGGTGCAGCCACTATGGAAGACAGTATGGAAGTTCCACCCAAAATTAAATAGAACTACTGTATGACCCAGCAATCCCAATTCTGGATATAAATCCAAAGGAAATGAAAACAAGATATCAAAGATATATCTTCACTCCCATGTTCACTGCAGTATTATTCACAATGATCAGGATATGGAAACAACCTAAGTGCCCATCAACAGATAAATGGATAAGGAATATATGTTATACATAAATACCTATCTATCTACCTACCTATCTATATTTATATAATAAATATAAACAATACATAAAGTACGTATGTAATATGATTTAGCCATGAGAAAGAAAGAAATCCTGCCATTTGCAACAACATGGATGGACCTTGAGGGCATTATGCTAAGTGAGGTAAGCCAGACACAGAAAGGCAATTACTTCATCATATCACTTATACGTGGAATCTTTAAAAAAAGTCAAACATATGGGACTTCCCTGGTGGCACAGTGGTTAAGAATCCACCTGCCAATGCAAGGGACACGGGTTCTATCCCTGGTCTGGGAAGATCCCACATGCTGCGGAGCAACTGAGCCTGTGTGCCGCAACTACTGAAGCCTGCGTACCCTAGAGCCCACGCCACAACTACTGAGCCTGTGTGCTGCAACTACTGAAACCTGCGCGCCTAGAGCCTGTGCTCCGCAACAAGAGAAGCCACCACAATGAAAAGCCCGTGAACCGCAACGAAGAGTAGCCCCCGCTCGCCGCAACTAGAGAAAGCCCTCACACAGCAACGAAGACCCAGCACAGCCAAAAAAATTTTTTTATAATTTAAAAGAAGAAAAGTCGAACATAGAAATAGAGATTAGAAAAGTGGTTGTCAGAACCTGCAGGTTGGGGGAAATAAGGAAAGTTTGGTAAAAGGTTACAGACTTTCAGCTATGAGATGAATAAGGTCTGAGGATTTAATGTAAAACATGGTGACTATAGTTGATAACACTGTACAGTTGACCCTTGTACAGCATGGGTTTGAACTGCATGGTTCCACTTATACACATATTTTTTTTTTCAATTAAATGCATACTACACGGTCTGTGGTTGGTTGAATACTTGGATGTGAAACTGCGGTTACAGAAGCCTGACTATAAAGTTATACTCCGATTTTCTACTGTGTGGGAGGTTGACACCCCTAACCACCATATTTTTCAAGGGTCAACTGTGTTATATAATTGAAATTTGCTAAGAGAATAGAACTTAAATGTTCTCACCAAAAAAAAAAAAAAAAAAAGGATAAATATGTGAGGTGATGGATGGATGTGTTAATTAACTAGATGGTGGGAATCCTTTCACAATGTAAACATATATCAAATCACCATGTATACTTTAAATTGCTTACAATTTTATTTGTCAATTATACCTCAGTAAAGCTGAAAAAAATCATCAAGCTGGCTTAATGATTCAAGATGAATGTATAGTTTAAAAGGAAAAATCAGGGACTTCCCTGGTGGTTCAGTGGTTAAGACTGCACTCCCAATGCAGGGGGCCTGGGTTCCATCCCTGGTCAGGAACTAGATCGCACATACCGCAACTAAAGGAGCCTGCATGCCGCAAGACCCGAACGCGGCAACGAAGATCCCGCGTGCTGCAACTAAGACCCAGCGCAGCCAAATAAATAAATATTTAAAAAATAAAATAAAAGGAAAAATAATAGCCATGATAAGGAGGATCATTCAAATGAGCATTGTCTTCAAAATAAAGACAGCCACATAGATAAGTGAAATACAAAATCCCCAATGCACTTTTCTACTTTTGCAGCAAACATTTGTGGTTTTGCTTCATCAAAAAAAAAATTAAGGGCTTCCCTGGTGGCACAGTGGTTAACAATCTGCCTGCCAATGCAGGGGACACAGGTTTGAGCCCTGGTCCGGGAAGATCCCTCATGCCACGGAGTGGCTGAGCCTGTACACCACAACAACTGAGCCTGTGCTCTAGAGCCTGCGAGCCACAACTACTGAGCACACGCGCCACAGCTACTGAAGCCCGTGCGCCTAGAGCCCGTGCTCCACAACAAGAGAAGCCACTGCAATGAGAAGCCCGTGCACCGCAATGAAGAGCAGCCCCTGCTTGCAGCAACTAGAGAAAGCCCATGCGCAGCAACGAAGACCCAACGCAGCCAAATATTAAAAAAAAATACAAAAAAGTATATTAAATCAATGCTGTTTATTTTAATATTATTAACTTTATACTTGTAATGTGTGGGTTGGTTTGGATTTTATAGTTTTTTAAAGAGTCTGTAGTCATAAGGAATTTGTACCATGTTTATATGTTACATTGCATTTATATTATATTTGGGTAATTTGTCAACACTGGGTGCCATATATTCTTTTTCCTTGAAGAGGAGTGTACCCATTACTTAAGCTGGAGAAATGATGTACTATGACCATGAAAGAAATAAGGCATGAATAGATTATGTCCAGCACTCATATCTGCATTGTATCAATTATGAATTTTGATTTGCACGGGGGCATGTGTTTTGTAAATGTTTCTTTGTGACTAGGGATGTTGAGTTGTGTCAAAAGTTCCTGTTTCATAATTGACCTTTGCCATCATCAACTTATAGAAAACAGGGTTTCAAGAGGTCAGATGGAGTGGTCTGCTTTCAACACCCAGAGCTAGTGATGCAGGACCATGTCAGCTCCTACCAAGGATTCCTGCTCATACTGGGACATGTAAGTAAGGTAAGGAGCTGTGGACCTGAGAGGAACATCTGTCAGCTTCTCCAAAGTCTTCTCAACAAGATCATCATCCCAAGAGCAGGTATCCTCAAGGAAAGACTGTCCATTGAATCTGTGAGTTCACTCTCAGACTTCAAGCTATTTTCATTGTATCACTTCTTACAAAGTTCATCTTAAAAATACTCATCTTTTGAAACACTTTTGTTTTTTGTGGTGCCAATATTGTACTTTTACATTTTTTTTACGGTCATGAAAGAATGCTGGTTGTGGTCCATGAACTCACAGAAATTATAAACCATCTTTGAGGAAGGAATCAGTCCATCTGAAGAGTGTGTTAAAGGGAAAAATAAGACAAATAAAGACTTGGAGCTGCAGCAAGGGGACAAAATGGATGAAGAGGAAAAAGAGAAGAAAACCACATCTTTTTGCTGTAGAAACATGTAGTTTCTAAATGGATAGCACAAATTCTTCTAAATGAACAAAATATGGATGCAAAAATATTTAGTCTGTGAAAGCTACACTTTTGAGAACTAATTTAATTACTCAAATTCAAAACCAGTATTTAAAGGCTTATGACTAAATATTATCTGTAAAAGGCATGGCTTATTTGTTACATTCTGCTTACGCTTTTTTGGTTTCACTTTTATCAGTTCCGCAGGACGGGACTATGGTGCAAAAAGCGTTTACCAGAAGTGAGTATTGAGCAACATCTCAACTTAAAATACTTTTGCAAGTTGTTATGCAAAATCAGTTGCAGAAAAATTACTGAGCTATTAAACAGATCAATTATGCTATCTGTAGTCAAGATTTGTTTAGCCCGTTCTCTTTCACAGAGAATGTTCTATTTGTATGCATAGAGTAGCCAATACATGCTAAATGTCAGGCCTCTTACAACAAGTATGCCAATACAGCAGAGGAAAGTTTTCATTTAATTACAATTTGCATTAAAATAAAAATACAATGGTGTCATTTCAGGAACTGTAAAATTTAACTAATACCAAAATAGTACAATTTCCACCCTCATTTTCTACCCCATCTTGTGTACCATGCACAGAAAAATAAGCTTACTAAACAAGAGATTTGCTTTTCTGAGAGCTATCTGTTGCATTTTTTTTTCTTTTCTTTTTTTTTTTAATAATTTTTCTAAGCTTACTTAGATTTTGACATTGCTCTTTGAATGCAGGAAACAGGATGAAATAAATTATTTGCTTTGGAAAGTTCTTATTTTTTGGTTTTTCTGTGGCCTTTGAGTTGCTCTTGGACGCTTTACTGGTAGTTAAGAACATAGACTTTTGTGTTGGACACTAGGATTTGAATCTAGGGTCCTTTGCTTGCTGGTGCTGGAACAGTGGACAGGAGATTTCTTTTTTTTTTTAATATATATATATATATATATATATATATATATATACATATAAATTTATTTATTTATTTATTTACTTTTTGCTGCGTTGGTTCTTCGTTGCTGCGCGGGCTTTCTCTAGTTGTGGCGAGCGGGGGCTACTCTTCGTTGCGGTGCACGGGCTTCTCATAGTGGTGGCTTCTCCTGTTGCGGAGCACAGTCTCTAGGCACGCGGGCTTCAGTACTTGTGGCTTGTGGGCTCTAGAGCGCAGGCTCAGTAGTTGTGGCGCACGGGCTTAGTTGCTTGGTGGCGTGTGGGATCTTCCTGGACCAGGGCTCGAACCCGTGTCCCCTGCATTGGCAGGTGGATTCTTAACCACTGCGCCACCAGGGAAGCCCTGGACAGCAGATTTGAAGGCTCATTTCCTGCTCTGTCAAGTGGGGTTGAGTTGTGCGTACCTCATATATTTGTGATGCAGATGATAAGTGTTGGTTATCTTTGATATAGGTATTAGCATTATGGAGTTTATTATTATTAATGATCTGTTGTTTGCTAATAATTAATTGTACATTTAAATCTCGAGCTTCAAAGGTGTCAATCTGTTCGGGCTATATGCTATACAAAAATAGACTAGGTGGCTTATAAACAACAGAAATTTATTTCTCACAGTTTTGGAGGCTGGGAAGTCTAAGATCACGGTACCAACAAATTTGGTATTTGGTGAGAGCCCACTTCCTGGTGCATAGATGGCTATCTTCTTTCCATGTCCTCACACAGCAGAAGGGGCAAGAGAGCTCTCTGGGGCCTCTTTTGTGAGGGCACTAATCCCATTCTTGAGTGCCCCATCTTCATGACTTAATCACCTCCCAAGGTTCCACCTCCCAATACCATCACATTGGGATTAGGTTTTAACATATGAATTTCAGGGAAACATTCAGTGTATAGAAAGGGTTAGCAACTGTGTTCTCTGGTAAACTGTGTATATTGAGTAACGATGTCTTGTTTGAACTACTGAGGTACGATTTCCTCACATATCTTTAAAGAGCTTACTAGATATTGGGATATCTGAAACCTTAAAAATTTACCTATTTACTTTATAAAATCTTATTTCTATATTTTCATAAATTACATTTTATGTAGAGAAGCTATATGCAAAAAGATTTGTCTGTGAATCTGAGAATATTTTTCTAGTCTGAGTGTACTAGAGAAAAATTTATATCATATGACATACAACATTGTTTCTTCAAAAAGCTAACCAGTGGATTTATATAAGAAGATGAAAATATCATCAGGGAACATTTTCATAGACTGTAGGTATAAACATAACAAAGCAGGGATTTGGACACTACGTTCTAGCTACCATTTAAGAATGCTGTATCAGTTAGTGTCTCAATGTGAAAGAGACAGCACGTTCAAATTAGAATAATTCAAGGAAGGTTTATAAATAAAGGTACTATTATAAAGGTGTAGGCAGAGTGGGAACTGTAGGGACCTCTGGGCTGTCATAACCCAGGCCTGAGAATCATGAGTAGAGAGAGGTATCTGGAACGAAGGGAGAGCAAATCATGTAGAACAGATCACCTTAGAGGAACGGTGAGCTTATGCTGAGGGACACAGAGATCCCTTCTGTTTGGAATAAACTCCCTGACCTCATCCCCTGCTTCTGCTCTCCTGCAAGAGTTTCCTGTTGGCCAAACCCAAGGGAAGCAAAGAGCACAGGAGTCTGTTAGAATAATCCTTTCAGATCAACCTCCCAGGGTTGAGAGCAGGATAGAGGGTAGTAGAAAGTGGATCTGAAGGGGCAAACAGAAGATATCTGCACACATGCTGACATTATAAAATCTAGAATTCATTTTTTCTTTTTATATTCATTGGTGGCAAGTATTCATAAAATAGAGTTGAAGTTTTATAAACATGCAATAGACAAGAACCTTATAGGAATTTTAAAGCTACTTTTTCAACAGTGGGATAAAAGAACATAGCTTAAATTCCATGTTCTGTTTAAAAAAAAAAAAAGTCTTTTTAAGCTATATCAATGCTAGAGACATATTCCTAAATCTTGTTATGCCTGCCTGCCACCCTCTAAAAACGCTCTCTCAGTACCCTGAGCTTCCCCAAGTTCTTCTCGGGGCTTACTGTGGTCATTCACTCACTCATCATTTAACAAATATTTATTGAGAGTTTCCAATGTCTGAGGTATTGTGCTAGGCTTTGAGTAAACAGTAGTAAGTAGAATAGACACAGCCTCCAATGTGATTCTGAGAATGTTTTTCAAAACTTATGGTTTAGTAGGTAAGTGTTTCAAAGGATGTAAAGAAATATTTAAATAGTTTATAAGTCTGTGTTCATAAAGGTAATTATCAAGTGCAACAGAAACACATGATCACTAAAAGTCCAAATTAATATTCAAACATAAAAATTTTGAGAATTCACAGAGCAGCCATTTATGTGCCAAAGAGCCATAGACATTTCAGGCAGCATATTTCCTCCCTTCTAAAAGAAGGATTTTTATCTTAAATTTTGGCTGTCCAGTTCTGGAAAAGCTTATCCAAAGATGATTTGTGAGACAAAGAAGAAGTGGCTACCAGGATCTAGAAAGTGCTGTCCAAAAAGAAAATAAAAAAGGAAGTGTTGTCCAATATAGTAGCCAAAGAACTGTCTGCAATAATGGAAATGTTCTATTCTGCACTGTCCAATATATTGGATACTAATAAGCATTAGTTATTATGGTGAAATGTCACTAATGAGCTGATGAACCGAATTTAAAAATTTGCTTAATTTTAATTAATTTAAATTTAGGTAGCCACATGTGGGTACAGTAAGACAACAAGATGTGTGAGGTGGGGCTTCCTGAGTACAAGTTGATTCATTTAATCTCATCTCCCTTTTCTACAGGGTTAATAACAGTTCTTTATTTACTCATACAGCATCATGTGCCCAGCAGGGTATCAAATAGAGAGGGAATCAAAGAGAGCTTATATGAAAATAGCAAGTGTCAACAAAGAAGTGGAAAATTTGGAACCCCTGTGCATTGCTGTATGAATGTAAAGCAGTGCAGCTGCTGTGAAAAATAGTATAATGATCCCACAAAAAAACAGAATTACCATACGATCCAGCAATTCCATTTCTGGGTATATACCCCAGAAAAAGGAAAGCAGACACTGAAAGAGGACTATTATTCAGTCTTAAAAAGGAAGAAGATTCTGACACATGCTATAACATGAATAAACTTTGAAGCCATTATGCTGAGGGAAGTAAGCCAGTTATAAAAGGACAAATATTGTATGATTCTACTTATTTGAGCTATCTAGAGTAGTCAAATTCACAGAGACAGAAAGTAGAATGGTGGTTGCCAGGGGCTGGGGAGACAGGGAATGAGGAGTTAGTGTTTAATGGGTACAGAATTGTCAGTTGGGAAGATGAAAAAGTTCTGGAAATGGATGGTGATGGTTGCACAACGATGTGAATGTACTTAATGCAACTGAACTTCATATTTTAAAATGGCTACAATGGTAAATTTTATGTCACATGTATTTTAATCACAATTTTTAAAAGATAGGTTAAACACATGTCCTCAGGTAATCTGAAAACTAGCACAGAAAAGAGAAATGGCAGTTGGTGATGTAAACATGGTGTAGGGATATAAAATGACTATTTATAGATGACCTTCCAACCCCAAGATTCAATGCGTTTATGAGCCCTTCAGATGAGGGATGGCAGTAGTAAACAAGATGATGTCCACAGTATACAGGGGATGAGCCTTTATGTGGTAGCTATGCCCCTCTTCAAGTGCTGGCCCTGCTTTATCTGGGCTTTGCCCTGAAGTACTCACGGCTCAAAAAATCTAGACTGGAGGTGAGAGCCAACACCTGCAGAAAAATATCTAAAACACAGAAGACCTAGCTGGGGGCCTGGCTGGGGTGGTCAGGTCAGTTGCAGAGAACCCCTAGAACACACCATTATCCATATCTGCACCCCTGCGTAGTCCACTGTCTCAAACCCAACCTGTATTTTTTCCAACCGAATCTCTCTAACCTGCTAACTGCAGCAATTTCTTGACACCCTGGAACTTCCAATCCATTAACCTAATATCTTTTTATTTGGCCTCATCACTATCATTCATGTCTTCTCTTCTCTCGTTAGTCGGTTTAGATGCCATGGTCCTTCATTATAATCATTCCCTTGCATAGACACTCAACACTCTTGTCCCTGTCTCCTCTATCATATTCACCTGGCAGCTCCAAACTCTGCTTATATCTGGACCTCTGTCTAGTTTTATGCGCCCAAGCAGGCAAATGAGGCTCATGAAAACACACAACTATACCAACTGGCCTCCCTTTATATTCATGATCCCGGACTTCAAATGAACCCTTAGTACTATTCAACAATCTGACTATATTTTCAAAGTCCATTTACTCTCTCCCTGTCCCGAGATGCTACTTCCTACTTTCTCCTCTCTTCTCAAACTTCCTCTTACTCCTCACTCTCAGTCGACGGTCTTGCTTCTTCATTGATGATACATATTCCTGTCTCCACATTTACCAGCTTCTGTGCCCATACATTCTGCCTCCCCCTCTGCCAGCAGGGAAGAACCCTATCTTCCCCAATAAACCCCAGTTTTCCATCTGTGCGCTGGATCCCATCTCTGCTCATCTACTCAAGAGCATTGCTCTGGCAATTATCTCTTTTCTCTTCTGCACTGTCACTTTTTCCTTCCCTTCTGGCTCATACCCATGAGCATACAAGTATGTATATCTTCTAATAAAAAAAAAAAATTCTCCCTTGACTGTACATTTCCTTCCAGCTACTGCCTCATTCCTCTGTCTCCACTTACTCTCTTTTTATTCTCTCTGGGCTCCAAGGAGTCTTTGGTCACCACACACCACCAAACTCTTCTCATCAAGTTCACCATTGACCTCCATATTTAGTTTTTGATCCTAGTTTTACCCATTTTAGCACCATTTGATAGAGTTGACCATTCTTGAAACATTTTTTCATTTGGCTTCTGGAACATTCTTTGTCAGTTTACCTCTTATCTCACTGATTATACCTTCCCATTCTCCTTTCTTGTTCTTCATCTTCCTGGCCTCTGAACTTTGCAGTGCCCCAGGACTCAGACTTCAGACATCTAAATTCTGTCTGCACATCATGTATGTGCTGAAGATTTCCAGATTGAACCCATCATCCCAAACTCACCGATCCAACTGCCTTCTTGACAACTTAACAACTCCAAACTTCAAGTGTCCAAAATGGAACTCTTTAGTCCCCACAAACCTCCCCTCCCCTCCCTCAACCTCCACAACTTCCTTCCCAGGCAGTCTTCCCCACCTCAGCATAAGGAACCTCTTTTCTTCTTGTTGCTCCAAGGAAAAACCTGCACTCATCCTTGACTCCTCTCTCTCTCTCTCTCTCACCCCACCCAATTAGTCAGCCAGTCCTGTCAGCCCCTCCTTGGGAACATATCCGGAACCTGCCCATTCTCACCAGCTCCACTGCCGTGGTGTTGTGTCAGTCAGGGTTTTCCAGAGAAAGAGAACAAATAGGAGATATATCTATATCTATATTGAGAGATTGAACTGTATTATAAGGAACTGGCTCATGTAATTATGGAGTCTGAGAAGTCCCAAGGTCTGCAGGTGGCAAGCTAGAGACCCAGAAAAGTTGGTGGTATAATTCTAGCCTGAGTCTGAGGGCCTGAGAAGCAGGAGAGTAAATGGCCTGAGTTCCAGTTTGAGGTCAAGTCTGAAGTCAGGAGAAAACTGATGTCCTAGCTCGAAGACAGTCAGGCCTAGGGAGAACAAATTCTCCCTTATCCTGCCTTTTGTTCTATTCAGGCCTTCAACAGATGAGATGAGGCCCACCCACACTGGGGAGGACAATCTGCTTTACTCAGTCTATGGATTCAAATGCTAATCTCATCTAGAAACACCCTCACAAACATACCCAGAATAATGTTTAACCAAATACCTGGGCAACCCAGGCCTAGTCAAGTTGACATGTAAAATTAACCATCACAGCTTCCTAACTGGCTGGCCTACTTCCAATCTTGTCCCTTAATCTATCCTCAACACAAGAGTGGGCTGAAAAAAAAAAAGCCACATCAGGTCATACCTCTGTTAAAATTTTTTCAATGTCTTCCCTTCTCAATAAAAGTAAAATTTAAAAACTATCATGACCACCAAGGCCTTACATGCTCTATTCCCCACCCCGGTTCCACTACCTATCACTCTTCCCTTATTCGTTCTGTTCCACCCACACTGATATTACTCCAAGAAGCCAAGCATGCTCCTGCCTCAGGGCCTTTACATCTGCAGATCCCTTGGCTTGAAATGGTCTTAACCCAAATATCCACATTGTTCCCCCTCAACGGTTTTATCTTAGAGGTCTTTGCAATCAACCTATTTTCTTCAGTTTATTATAGTACCCCTTCATCTCTCTTACTTTGCTTTACTTTTAAAATAAACTTTTTTAGAATGGTTTTAGATTTACAGAAAAATTACAAAGATAATATAGGGAGTTTCCATAACCCTCATTCCCATTTTTCCCTATTATCACCATTGTACAATTAGTATGGTACATCATCACAACTCATGAACCAGTCTTGATACTTTGCTACTAACGAAAGTCCATACTTTATTCAGATTTCCTTAGTTTTTACTTAGAGGCCTGTTTCTGTCCCAGGATCCCATCCAGGACACCACATACATTTAGTTGTCAGGTTTCCTTAGGATCCTCTAGGCTGTGGCAGTTTTTCAGACTTTCCTTGTTTTGTTATGACATTCACAGCTTTGAGAAATATTGGTCAGGTATTTTGTAGGATGTCCCACTATTGGAATTTGCCTGATGTTTTTCTTAGGACAAGACTGGGGCTATGGGTTTTTGGGAGGAAGATCACAGAGGTAAAGTGCCATTTTCATCACATCATATCAGGAGCACACACTATCAATATGATTTTATGACTGTTAACGTCCACCTTGATCACCTGGCTGAGGCAGTGTTTTTCAGATGTCCCCATTGTAAAGCTACTCTTTTCCCGCCTTTTCCATATCGTACTTCTGGGGAGAGAGTCACTATGTGCAGCTGGTACTTAAGGAGTGGGAAGTTAGGCTTCTACTCCTTGAGGGTGGAGTATCTGCACAAGTTATTAGGAATTCTTCTGAAGGAGAACCTATCTCTTCACCACTTACGTATCCAACCATTTATTGCTGTGGACTCATGGCGGGGGATGTTGTTTTGGGGTTTTTTGTTTGTTTCTACTTCAGGTTGTAATCTAATACTACTTCATTTTGTTGTTCAAGTTGCTCCTCCTTTGGCTTTGGGAGCTCCTTCTGTTGGCTCCTGCATTTCTTTGACATTCTCCATCAATGTAGGTCTTTTTTTCACCCTCCCTTTTCGAGCACTTTCTACCTTTTAAGCCTCAGCCTTATTTTTCAAGATACCACTAACCTCACATGATAAACACTTTATCTGTTCATCTTTCCTCACCGGAATGCCGGTTCCTTGAGGGCAATGTCTTGGCGGTGCTTTTGGCCACGCAGTTTCCTCAGCACTTGTGCGGACGCTAGGTTAGTATCGAGCGAACGAACGAATGAATGAATGAACCGGGATGGCGTTTAAAGCTCACTGGAAAGGGCTGAATCCCGGTGGGTTCTGGGAAGGCGGTGCTCAGCCTTGGGGGGACCCGCAGCCTCCTCGCCGGCCGCCGACAGGGTCGCGCGGCAGGTGCAGAGCCGGCCGGAGCCCCTCGCAGTCACCCCAACACTCAGAACCGCGCGGGAAACGCACCGGCACGGCCCGCAAACGTCACCAGCGCAGGGGGGATCCCGGCGGAAAGTCCCGCGCCTTTGGGCCACGCCCCCGGCGCTGGGGGGGCGCCAAGGAGGAGGGGGCTAGGAAAAGGAGTGACTTGCCTCGAGCGGCGCCCTCCGCGGCTCTCCGCTCCTCTGCCCAGAGCATCCGGGGGCGCACAGGAGGGGGAGGAAGCGGGAGCGGGTCCGCCGGGCTCCCAGTGGTCCGGAGCGCCCTGGCTGCTGGTGGGGCGGGGTGGGGCGGGGCGCGCGGGGAGCCGGCGCCGCCGTCCGGGGGCGGGGCCTGGTCCCCTACTGTGGGAGCTTCCGACGCCCGGGGTGCCGGGCCGGCGCCCAGATGCGGCGGCGGCGGCGGCGGCGGCGGCGCGAAGCTAGGGCGGTCGCAGAGGAGCCGCTGGAGGCGCCGGGAGACCATCCGCCAGGAGTCGCGCCACAGGTTTCCATCCTTGCCCGGCGCCCAGCGCGGCACGGGCGCCCACTGGAGAGGGCTTCTCGGTTCGCACGCGCCGTCCCGTTCCTGGTTTGTGTTTCTCCCCTTGGGTCTCTTTTTCTCTTGTTCACCGCCCGTAGGAGCGAGGACGCGCCCCTCTAGGCTGTGCGCTGAGAGCTGCGGAGCGACTCGCTTGGTCGGGGACACGAGGGATGCCTTTGGGGGGATGTTGGGTCTCTTGCCGCCTCTCGGCACGTCGGGGAACACGGCATTTGGGTTCCTAATACCGAGCGGAGTGATTGCTTTTTCTCCCAGTGGACAAGGGACTGCGCATTTAGGGCTTCATAGAAATGATTTCAGAGATAACCTGTTGTAGGCTTCCCTTATACAGTATCCACCCAAGACTACTTTTGTTTTTGAGTCGAAAGGCTGATTTTTTTTTTTTTTTTTAAATTAGTGGAGGCATTACTTCGGTTTGATCATCTGTTCACTTCCTATTAGGTTGCACTTTCTCAAAAATACCAGACTGGGGACTTCTTGACTTGAACTTGGCAGTATGACTCAGGAGCCAAGAAATACGGAGAGGTTGATACCGCCTTGAAATAGTTCCTTCCAAGCCCACATAAGACTGTTTTCTTTTTAGAAGAATGGGGGCAACAGGTAGTGGCAGCGCCTAGAAGCACCACACCGTCCCGAGAGGGAATTCTATCTAGACTCAGCTCATAGTAGCCGAGGTCTGTATTACTTCCTGTGGTTCTCACGCACTTGTTTAAGCCGTTTCTCAGCAAAGGGAGTTGTTATTTCCACACGGGTATCCAAAAATGAGTCACAGCGCTGCTGTCTTAATTGTGAGACTTTGTTAATGAACTTTTGAAAAGTGAGGTTTGCTCTGGCTGTATTTAAAATAAGATTAAGATGTGAAATGCAGGCGCTGCTAACTGGGGCTGGTGGTTTAGGAAGTAACAGTTTAAAGTTTTGTTTCCAAGAGCACCTGTTGGTACAGCATACCAGCTAGGGTCACTAGACTGATGTAAGATAACCATTAAAATCATGTGCTTTGCCACAGAGGCCCAAGAGAAAATTAATTTCATTATTCAATAACTGGTTTGTTATTACTTTCATTGGGATGGTGTTGTAGAAGTATGTCACATTACGTAGTGATTGTATGTCACTCTGAATCAAGATATTTTGGACAGTTTGTCTTTAGTAAATTAGTGCCACATGAAAAGTTGTGAAGATGGTGGATACCAGTTGGGGCTAAGAAATTAAAATGTTGAAGCTGATACGTCTGTTGCAGCTGGTTAGCAGCTCTTAGGAAGGGATACAATAGAGAAGTGGACAGCATCTCTGTTGGAGCTGAGTTGAGCTGAATTCAGCCCAGCAGACAGTCATTGGGCACCTTCTCTGTGCCAGTCTCTTTACCGAGCTCTGGTTATACAGTTGAGAATAAGACAGGATCTTGCTGACAAGGGCCCTAAAGACTGGTGTAGAAGGCTGGCAAATCCACTGGAAAATATAATAGAAAGTGAGTGCAATGACAAATCTATGCCCACAGTAGAGCCTCTGTCCCAATATGACTGAAGTTCTTGCAGATCTGGGATTTTCAATGAAGTGCGTCATCATTGCTGGAAGAACGAGGAAGGTTTTGGGTTTAATCATCCACTTGTCTTTGTAGGCAGCCTGTTGAGCTTATTCGTCAGTGTTTCATTCAATAAGTGATTTAAAAATATATTAATTAGAAAGGCGTGATTTTTAGAGATTCTGAATTGACTATATTTCATATTATCTAATAACCATGTAAAAATAAGTCTAGCCTGTTATTACCCCTAGGCAATCACAGGCATTTTTAAGTGACTGATTAATGGCATATAACATTGTAACTCCATATTGAAGCAACTTTCTGATCACTGTTTTTATAGTTCAAATCAACCTTTTCTAACGCATTATAGCTGTATGACTCAAAATGAGTAAATCCACTGTTGGGACTGGAATCTGCTGAGGTGCTTTTGGACCTCATACCAGAATATATTCAATTTCTCCAATTCCATAAGATATCCAACTAGTGAGGGAAACAGTGGTAAATTGGAGACAACTTTACCTTAATTTCCATACTTTATTTCTCTCTCAAGAGCCTCAACATTACTTTTTCTATGAGAAAGGGTTGAGTGTGATCTTCATCATTGTACTCCCTGAACTTGGCACAGGCTTCAGTCATGATAAGTGTTAGGAAGTAAGTATTAATTAAATAATGAAGCTTAATGTAAGAGGAGGAGTCATCAGCGGATGGAGGGCTAGACCACCCAGCAGAAGGATCAGCCTGTTTGGGGGTGGACACCAGCTGGGGAGGGGCCTGGAGAGACAGGCTGGGCCAGGTCACGAAGGTCCGTATGTCATGTAGGAGCTCTCAGTTTATCCTGTAAAGGACTTTAATCAATCGAATGATATTGTCAGATACCTGTTTTAAAAAGACAACTTAGAATCAAGAGAGAGAATAGATTGGATAAGAGTGGCACTGGCCTTAGGGAGACACAGAGGAGATTGTTGTAATATTCAAGATGAGAAATTAAAGAAGGCTTGAGTCAAGTAGTGACAGTGAAGAATGGAAAAGAGGGAAGGAGCTGACAGATGTTTAGTAGGTGGAACCTGGCCACAGAACCCAGAAGTGGGCAATGAGGGAGGGGGAGGAGGTTAGGATGACTCCCACGTTTCTAGTTAACGACTAAGGTAGGAACATAAATGGAAGAGTTGGTTTGGTTTCAAGGATAATGAGGAGCTCACACAGTGTTTGGCATATAGTCAGTACTCATGAAAAATTTTTGAATACTAATAATAGCTAAAATTTATTGAGTGCGTATTATGTTCTAGGCACTATTCTAGGCTCATTACATGAATCAAGTCTTTTACTCCTTATTGCAATTCTGTGAGATAGGTACTATAGTTAACTACTTTTCACTGGTGAAGGAAGTGCAGTGTTAGTAATTGTCAGAGCCAGGAAATTGATCCCACGCATCAGGCTCCAGACCTTGCTTTCTTTTAAAAATTTTTTTGATGTAATTTTTATTTTATATTAGAGTTGATTTACAATTTTGTGTTAGTTTCAGGTGTACAGCAGAGTGATTCAGTTATACATATACATAATATCGATTCTTTTTCAGATTCTTTTCCCATATAGGTTATTACATAATATTGAGTAGAGTTCCCTGTGCTATACAGTAGGTCCTTGTTGATTATCTATTTTATATATAGTAGTGTGTATATGTTAATCCCAAACTCCCCATTTATCCCTCCTCCTCACCTTTCCCCTTTGCAGACCTTGCATTCTTAACCACTCTGCTCTGATACGGTGTCTTTATGAATGAACGAGTGAATGAATGAATGAATGATGTTTTGGACACTGTGGTGAACTCAAAGTAGAGTCACTCTCCTGATCCTGACAATTCTCCCTCAACCAGGAATAGCCCAATCAATACATGAGATGGGGCTCCCTCTGGTCCTATTGTGCTGTGGCACCCCTCCCCCCCCCCACCTTCACCCCAAGAAATACCTGGTTGGTCTAGGAATAAACCTAGAATAATCAGAACATTTCTCCTGGGAATTTAAAACATTTTAATGGAGTGACTGAAGGTTCCCACAGCTTCCACACAACTGTCCTCAGAGTTGCCTCAGTTTAGCGCTTTGTGTTTCTTAGATGCACTCAATATTTTGTTGCTAAGATCTGTAGTATCGCTCCCATGAGGAAGCAGAAAGGCTGGCCAGGGGGTATTACTCTACAGAGCAGAGTCTGGTGGTAGAAGATTTACTAACAGATGCAGGCAGGTCCATAACAACTCCAGATCTTATACTCCTGGTTTATAATCTGCCTTCTGGGGCCTATTTTGTTCTGGTTTTACCCCGAAGCAGGTACTTACCAGCCCCTCCTGCTTCTAACTTCCAGAATCTTGGTAAGTGAAGCTGGCCCTGCTGTGTCCCCTGTTTCCTTGATTTTTGCTGAGCAAAATTATTCAGGTTTCCTGGTTCGGGCCCTCATTTCTATTTTCAGGTCGATTCCTTTGTTCCCGACAAAGATATTTTTGACTAACAACCCGACCTCCCCCCCTAAAAAAAAAAAAAATCTGACCCCAACTCTTCACTATTCTCATCATTTCATGATTCAGCCTACCTTGGCATGGAATAATTCTCTGAGTTTTCTTCAGCAAGCACGGTCTAATTCTCTTTTTCCTCAGGGGCCTCTACTTTGGACCATGTAAGGATTATAGACGTTGAATTAATGTTGTACCTAAACGAATCAGCAAACTCACTGGAAGTTTGAAGTTTTAAAATGTTCAAATATCTAACACTTGAAGTTTTGAAATGTTTTCTCCACATACAAACAAAATGTTTCATTCAGCATTTCTTTAGCTTTACCAGGAAATCTAGACGTTTATTATATGAGACTGACATGAAGCCTTCCGGGGTGATCCAGCCCACATGTTTACCCCTTGGTCTAAATTCCTCTGTGCCTGCCTGTAATTCATTCAGTGCTCAGAGAACAATAAAGGGAAGGGTTTTGGTTAATATTTCATGTGGGTTTGTCTGGCCTTCTCATTTTGACTGTGGTTTCCCTGAGAGCGGAGAATTGCCAGAGTTAGGGGCTCTGGTAGGTCTCTAAGCCTCCTCTGAGTGCTAACCATTCTGTGACTTTTGCTGACAATGAAACCGTCTGTCAGGGTAAGTCATTTGCTGGTCACTCCTTCTGAGTCTGTGGATACCAGACATTATCTGTGTATCTCATTCAAGTTCTTTGTAAGGGTCAATAATTTGGTAATTTTTAGCAGGGAGAAGTTTTAGGATTGGTAATTTCCAGTTATCTTTCTTGAGCTAATTAAATGTATTCAGTTAATGTACTTTTTTTTTCTTTTTAGTGGATACGGTATCAAGGTAATCCAGAAATAAGAAGTTGCTTAGAAAAGTGTTCCCCATTTTGTATACCCAATTGTTTTACTTGTTTCTCTGTTCAAAGATATAAAATGACATTTCATTGCTCATTGCATAACTTTTTGGGTAATCATGTGAATTCCGACTTTTCAGAGTAGTGGAAATAACTCTACTGCTATCTTCATATGGAAAAAGAGTGAACAAGGATTGTTCTCACTTCTGTTTCAGTTTCAGGGTTGCAGCAATGCATGTCTCACCTCCTGGGTTTTTTGGTTTTTTTTAATTTTCTATTATGTGCCTGGGTGTATTGACTGGTGACACAAATCTTTTAATTTCAGATAAAGTCAGGCACAGTGTGTAAGCTGAATTGTATAATATTAGTAGATATCCCACTTCTTCCTCCCCCCTTCCCTGATTATCACATGGTTAGCCAACATATAGTGATGTCAGCTGACAAGACTGTACAGTTCTTCATTACTTACAAAGTACTCTCATGGATGTTTTCTCCTTTAATTCTCATAAAAGCCTGGCAAAACAGATATAATAAGTATTATTACTGTTGTTGTCTGTATTCAAATTCTATAGATGAGGAAGGAGACCCTGGGAGAGATGAAGGGACCACCCAACGTTACCCAAGAAGTAAGGTGCAGAGGCCCAGTACGCTGTACTCTCACTACTTGACTAAAAGAGGCAAGTCCAGTACCTTAGGTCAGGTTTCCTGGAAACAAACTCTGAGGTTTGCACACAAGAAATTTATTAGGAGGCGCCCTGGGAATAACACTTGGCAAGGAGGGAGGACAGCAGAATTATGCAGGGGAGGAATTAACTGCAGTGCACGTACAATGGTGGTCTCAACGGTGGGGAACTTTGGAGGTGGGATGGCCCTTCAGAATCGTTCTGCCACCAGGAAGCAAGGGAGCTGGTCACTGTATCCTCAACATCATGTGGCCTGCATTCAGGCAGAAAGTGTAATCTTGGACAGAGCAGCTCCCTTTAGTCAAGGGCAATTCCTGGAGCTGTGAACCTTCCGCAACCAATGTTCCTGGCAGCCGAGGGAACAAGGGCCTTGGTCGTGAAGGGATCTGAGTATCACATCATCCACTACATTTCTCTGGAAGACAGCGTTCTCCTCTATGAGGGCCTCGCCGTTTCTGTCTAACCCAGATCATTGCCCTGATGAGTGAAACCCAGAAAGCTGGCATTTTGTCCAAGGCCCTTAAGGATTTCAAATAGCTAACCAGAGAGCAAGAAGACAGTAGCCTTAACCCTGGGAAGATTAGGAGCAGAAGAGCCAGGTGAGGGTGGGCTAGGATGAGTGGGGCGGGGTGCATAGTAGAGAACGCTAAGCCAACACCCAGGCTGTCCAGACCACCGGCAGAAGTGCTGGTCTTCGCTGCAGTTCAAGGCTTTACCCTTGTTAAATGGTAAACAATTTTGTGATATTAAGCTACATTTTCTCTCTCTTCTCTCCATCCTCCCCTTTCTCTTTTTTATAAGCCTTTGACAGGCCCCAAACTCGTCCAGTGAATCTCAGTATGTAGCCTGTAGGTTATAAGATCAGAATTGCCTGGGATATTTTAAAACATCCTCTATGAACAAACAAACAACAACAAAAAGAAAACAGAAAGGGAAGTCCAGGCCAACGTTCAAGATCTACTAGAACAGAATCTTTAAAAGTGGAGCCCATGAATTGACATTTTCAACACATTTTCCCCAGATGATTTTGATCCATGCTATAGTTTAAGAACCATTGCCCTGAACCATTATGCCCTTGAGGGTGACCAAGCCTATTGGAATTTTTCAGATTAGCAAGAAGCCATGGGAACTGTGGAACAGAGGAGCACCTGAGCCTTAATCCCAGCAGGCTTGATATAGTGATATTCACCCCTTGTCTTTCATAGCATATTCCCAGTGTGGCCAGTGGAGAGCCTGGCCCAAATTCCTTGGCTGGCTTCCGACCAGGATTGCTGGAAAGAGAGAGATGTTTCTGGCTTGGCTTTTTACTATCTTGATAACTGGGGGAGAGATGCCAAATTCCTGGAATAGTTGTAGATAAAAGTAGGTGGGGGGGAAAGCAGTGAATTTATAGGAATCAGTAAACTTTCTAGGAGAATAAGATTTTCCAGAAAAATCTTATGCCAGATGAAACTTTGAGGTGCTGACTTAAAGCTTTAAATGACTATCTAATAGGATGAGACAGATAACTATGTCAGGAAAATATATTATCTGATTCATTCAAATAGGGAATAATTATTTTTCTTCAAAAGGAAAAGCACTGAATTTGAGTCAGGTCATTGTAGGAAATGTTAGTCACCTAAAGAATAATCTGGTAAAACTCCTAGCACATATTGATATGTTTGGTTCACTCCTGCAGCACCAAATTGCTCTAGTTCCTATACCTTCAATGCTTTATGACTTTGCTCAGGTTGTTTCTGCCTGGTCCCTTCCCCTTCTCCTTGTCCAGCTAACTCCTGTTAAACCGTTTAGAATCAGCTCAGACATCACCTTCTCTAGGAAGCCTTCCCTTCCCCTTATCCAGTTGAGTTCACCATTTTCTACTGAGCTCAGAAAGTAAACCCATATATCCCCCTATTATTACATTTTTTATCATTATCCTCCCTACCAGCCTGTGAGCACCTTGAGGGCAATGACTGTCTTCTTCATCTTGGTGTACAAGACACCTACCCTCATCAAAAATGATTGAAAGAAAGAATCAGTCTAGCAAGCATAGTTATTCAACAGATTTTTATTGAGGCTCTTCTATTAGCTGGACACTTTGGGGTGCATGGCAAACACAGTAAGTACAGCCCTTGATCCCATGGAGCTTATTGGCAAGCAAAGAAGACAAGCAATGAAACAATTAACAATAGAATATGATGAATATTAGGAAAGAGGAGGTATCAGAAAGTGTGAGATGAGTCAGGAACGCAGCTTAATCTAAGGTCAGAGAAAGTGTCCCACTCTTACGAAACACAATTTATATAAAAATAGAAGCTATGAGCCTGGCTTTGGTTATAAGACAAGGGACCTCTTTTTAAACAAAGGAAGATCTTTTGGTCTGTCTAGTTCAAAATTGACCAATCCTTCACATGCATGTGTGTGTGTGTGGTGTGTGTGTATAGTATGTGAGTGCACACACTGGCAAAGAGAGAACAAGAAAATGACTCCTTCATTTATTGAATAAAATAGATACTAAGGAACAGAGAAAGAAGTTTCTGTGTGTCTCTTTCAATGTGCCATTGCTAGACGCTGATTTGTTAATATTTTAATATGTAATATACAGTAAAATGATGTAAACTTAAAGCTCTGAGAATCATGAGTTTATATTACAGCTTTTTAAGAGTTAATTTTAAGAATCTGATGATTATGGCCTAGGAGGGTGCTTGACAGATTTGCCTTTGGGTCTTATTATAGACCAAGGTTGGAGAACCTTTGCTTAGAGGTCAGTGTCTTCTCTGACTTCTTATCTTTCTGCTTCACTTTCTCAGCTCTGCTGAGAGAGGATGCAGCACTGGTGTTGCAGTTGGTAGCCTCTTCCTGGCTTAGCAGCTCAACTCATGCTAATTCCCCAATGGATGCTAATACCATCCATTGGGGGAATTCCCTGGGAGTCCAGTGGTTAGGACTTGGCACTTTCACTGCCAAAGCCCAGGTTCAGTCCCTGGTTCAAAAAAAGAAAGAAAGAATACCATCCATTTGGCTGATTGCAGGGAAGGGAGGACTAAGTCATTATGGAGCAGCATTTACTAGATGTAGATGGAGGTGTAGAATGCTCTGCTGTATCTCATTTAAGTCAACGTAAACATATCTACACCATCCAGCATCTCAAAACAACGTTGATACTAAAAACTGGAATTAAAGACTATAGTGCAAGTGAAAATATAACTCAGACTTGAAGTGTGAATTTTAAGTGAATGGACATGTGATGTCCTATGATGACCATTTGCAATGTTTTCTCACATCTTTACTTCCATGCTTTGGCATATTCCTTGGTATTGCAAGTATAACTCAATTCATGTTCTAATTTTTTTCTTGCTTTTACTATAAATACTGTATATAGGGAGTATATGAATGGTGAGGAAATAATTCTAAACGTTTGTTCTTACACTTTCTATTTTGCATAGTTCGAGCTTGGTTTATTGCTGCAGTGTAGGTGGGTGACGAGTTTAACCACTGTGAATCCAATTGAATACTTTTGTAAATTAGTTCAACTTTTATGTTTTCATTGAGAATGAGATTTTTTAATAAAAAGCTATGGTGGTGGACTGTAATATTTTTCTCCTTTTGGAAATGTAGAACTCTTTAGAGAATGAAGCTTATCCCTTAAAGAGTCAAAACTATAGTAGTGTCAACTCATCTGAAAAGATTAACAGTTCGTAGAAGAAAATTCCATGTAGTCAGCATAATTTTGTTGTTGTTTAATTAGAAAATTTCTCAAGGTATTAATTGCCCTTTACTGAAACTTAGAGTGCCACGAACATTTTCTCCTTTCTGTTGACATCTAGATACCTACACCTACCACTGACAGCAGCATAAACACAATAAGTATTTTCAATTTTATTCTTTCCATCTAGTAACTAAAGCATCGATAAACATTGTATTGTGATTTTTTTCCCCCTCATTTTTGTCTAAGTTAATAAGTCTAAATTAGTATCTTATTTTTAATTTGTATTTATTTGCTGAAGAGCAGATACTATCATTTCATATTTTTATTGAGAATATTTTACCTCCTGTGATTGTCTTTCTGTATATTTTCCTCAATATATTTTGTCATGTTATTTTCTTATCAGTTGAGGTTGTCTATTCACACAATTTTGTGTACCTACCTCATGTCTATTATGTTTTGTGCAAATATTTTCTTCCAATCTCTTGCTTTAATTTTTAATATTTATTATTCTTTTTTGTTGCATAGAGATTTCAAATTTTATATAATCAGATTTGGTTGTCTTTTTTTTTTTAAATTAATTAATTAATTTATTTTTTGACTGTGTTGGGTCTTCGTTTCGCGCGAGGGCTTTCTCTAGTTGCGGCAAGTGGGGGCCACTCTTCATCGCAGTGCGCGGGTATCTCACTATCGTGGCCTCTGTTGTTGCGGAGCACAGGCTCCAGACGCGCAGGCTCAGTAGTTGTGGCTCACGGGCCCAGTTGCTCCGCAGCATGTGGGATCTTCCCAGACCAGGGCTCGAACCCGTGTCCCCTGCATTAGCAGGCAGATTCTCAACCACTGCGCCACCAGGGAAGCCCTGGTTGTCTTTTTCTTTGAGAGTTCTTCCACAACCTCAAATCCCATAGAAAGTTATTATCCCAGAGTACTGATAAATATTCCACTTTATTTTCTATTAATACTTCTGTTACTGATGTTTGCATTTTTAATTCTTTGATGTTCTTGAGGTATATTATGGTCTTTGGTAAGGATTAGAGAGAAATACATTCTTGCTAGTCAATTACATCACTTTAGTTGCTTAAATTTTTTCCTCCCCTATTATTTTTTGATGGCTGCTTCTTCATAAACTAACATTTTATATATAATTGGTCTATTTCTCCATGTTTTATTTGTGTCCATTTATCTAATTTTCAGGTTGGCAAAAGTATCACGCTTTTCATTATTGTCTTATAATAGGTGTTAATATCTGCTAGGGCTTCCCCCGCTTCACCAGTGCTGTGTTCTTTTCAATTTCTAAAAAAATTAATTATTTATTATTTGAGCTTTATTTTAGGATCAC
This sequence comes from Balaenoptera physalus, assembly GCF_965194825.1. Taxonomy (NCBI): domain Eukaryota; kingdom Metazoa; phylum Chordata; class Mammalia; order Artiodactyla; family Balaenopteridae; genus Balaenoptera; species Balaenoptera physalus. The sequence goes on along the minus strand of NC_138888.1, from coordinate 21,031,467 downwards.
TTTCTTTTTCAGATTTTTTTTTAACCCTGGCAGGAATTTTGGATTTAGTTCAGTCAAAATATTAACTTGAGGAGAGTTTCAGATTCCACTTATAAATGTGTATAAGTGTTAATTCTAAAGCAGAACCTGTAAAGAGATGTTTACATGAGAAAGAGAGAGAGAAAGAAGTGAGCAGACAAGACAGAGGATTCCTAAAGAGTTCCTGCTTAGCGCCAAGCCAAACTCATAAATCACACCATTGCCCTTTGGATTAGTGTTTTCAATATCTAGAAAGCCTTTTTTCTTCCTTCCTGCTTTCTTCCCTCCCACCCTCCTTTTCTCCATCTCTTCCTGCCCTCCTTCTTTCCTCTTTCTCTCTCTAGTTTTTAGTTTCATCAAACTTACTCATACATAATTAGAGTCAACTAGTTCCATAAAACATTTAATGAAAAATAAAAGTCTAATGACAAAAAGTCTGTTTAATTTCCCCCTTCCGAAAGGCAGCTACTTTCGACTATTTTTGCTGTTTCTTTTAGTATTTATATTCATGTCTCTAAATAACATGCTTCTGTTACTATTTCTTGATTGTTTTTTGTTTTGTTTTAGGCATGACCTATTGCCTGCTCTGTATGGAAGATGGTGTTTTAGCTCATTTTCACACCTCTTTTCCCCAGACAAGCACCCTTTCTGTCCCCTCCTCCCATCCTCCCAACACAATTCCATTATAATTTGTTAGATCAGTATTCCATGATTGTATTTTTATGATTATGAAAATGCTAATCACAGCTGAGCCATGTACTATATCATGATTACTTTCCTGTAACTACATAATGTTTTTTCTGGAAGTTAATTGGTTTTTATTGTTGTTAGTTTCATTTACACTCACAACCTACTCAACCCCAAATTGTCTAAATCTCTGCTTAAGCAATTTTGACCCATCAGGAATTCTATCAGTTTCATTTTTCTGAAGAAATCTCTCCTGCCACCTGCTCACCTAATCTAGACAGATATCTTTTCAGCCAGGTTCATAGTTACCATCTTAGAGTTTCCCTTTGCCATCATCCTGGAATGCCTTTGCCTCTCTCCTCTGTTAGAACTCATGTTAGGATTCTTTATTTTGTATCTTTTCTGCTTCACTTCCTTATTTCCTGAGAAAGAGAACATAGATATAAAAAATTTTGAGACTTTGTAAATCTGAAAATGTCTTTATTCTACTCTCACATTTGATTGATGGTTTGACTGAATTCTGGGTTGAAAATCCATCTTCCTCAAAAGTTTAAAGGGCATTTTTCCATTAGTTTTTTTTAAAATAAATTTTTATTTATTTTTATTTTTGGCTGTGTTGGGTCTTCATTGCTGAGCGCAGGCTTTCTCTCGTTGCGGCAAGCGGGGGCTACTCTTTGTCGTGGTGCGCGGACTTCTTATTGCAGTGGCTTCTCTTGTTGCCGAGCACGGGCTCTAGGCATGCAGGCTTCAGTAGTTGTGGCTCGCGGGCTCAGCAGCTGTGGCTTGTGGGCTCTAGAGCGCAGGCTCAGTAGTTCTGCCACACGGGCCCAGCTGCTCCGCGGCATGTGGGATCCTCCCAGACCAGGGCTCGAACCTGTGTCCCCTGCATTGGCAGGTGGACTCTTAACCACCGTGCCACCAGGGAAGTCCCATGTTCCATTAGTTTTAAGTGTTTTGACCTTTAATGTTTTGTAGGTGATCTGTTTCTCTCTCTCTCTCCTTGTATAATGTCCTCTCTCTGCAATTCCTATTATTTGGAATTTGACCTTAAAGGATTGGACCCCTAAATTCCTCATCTTTTCTGTTATTTTTTACTTCTTTTTCTTTCTTTCTACTTTATGGAAAACGGTCTTCCGTTCTCCTGCCTATAGGACATAGGTCAGGTGCTGGATGGTAGGTGAACAGAGGGCTTGGAGGTCCAACATTCCCTATAAGAACATTCACTTAATCCTCCTCTCTCCAGGTGGGTATCTCTAACCCAGTCTAGATTCAGAGTCTAGCCTTGCTCCTCTCCTGCCAGGGTAGGACAGGCGATGGTGGATACAGTCACTTGTTAAAAAGGCTTCTAACCAAACATATTTGTTGTTACCCTGCCACCATCACCTCCTTTTCCGTAAGTACTCAGCCTTCAATTCTGGTTCCTGCGCCTTTGAGTACTTACTTACGGTGTAATCATTTCTTGGCCTTCTCCACTCTTTGCTTAGGATTCAACTTTCTTGTATCTGCTGGGCTAGTTGTCACTTGCCCATTTGCTTTACGACTTCCAAAATTTTGTTGCTACTCTCTTCTGTGTTGTTCTTTACCTCATTGGTGTATGCCTTTTCAAAAGTTCCTTTAGTGGAATTTTGGAAGGGAACAAAAGTAATGTTTAATTTGCCATTTTACCCAGAATATAGGTCTTCTTTAAACATACAAGTGTGTTTTCTGGATTGAATAGTATATTAAGCCACTAGCACCTAAGAACAGATACATTCATCAAAATAGCTATTTACTGCCTTAAAAAAGTAGAGGATGGAACATAGGATTGGGATGTTTAAGTGGGCAAGCTTTTTCTTTAATTTTTTTTTTAATTAATTAATTTTTTGGCTGTGTTAGGTCTTCGTTGCTGCGCCCAGGCTTTCTCTAGTTGCGTCGAGCAGGGGCTACTCTTCATTGCGGTGCGTGGGCTTCTCATTACAGTGGCTTCTCTTGTTGTGGAGCACGGGCTCTAGAGTGCAGGCTCAGTAGTTGTGGCTTGAGGGCTTAGTTGCTCCGCAGCATGTGAGATCTTCCCGGACCAGGGCTCGAACCCTTGTGGCCTGCACTGGCAGGTGGATTCTTAACCACTGCACCACCAGGGAAGTCCCAAGTTGTTTGTTTTTTTGTTTTTTTAAATATGTATTTATTTATTTGGCTGCGCTGGGTCTTAGTTGCAGCATGCGGGATCTTTTAGTTGTGGCATGCAGGATCTAGTTCCCTGACCAGGGATTGAACCCGGGTCCCCTGCATTGGGAGCTCGGATTCTGAGCCACTGGACCACCAGGGAAGTCCCTAAGTGGGCAAGTTTTGAATTTGGATAGGGATTGGGAGGGGTGAGTTATCTCTGGTTGCAGGGCAGGATGACGTGGCCATAGTGGAGTTTCTTTGGGCCAGGACAGACTAAGGGCAGTAAAGTTAAAAGTGAGTAGCTCTCATTTACAAATTTTCCTGTTGATAGTTACGGAGAGTGTGTATGTTTACCAACATGAGTAAAACCATAAGTATCATGTGAGAAAATACTTGCCTTTGTTGAGAATTCAGTCACTGTGTCTCAGGCACCTTACTGAGCACCCCTGGAGATTGCTGGTGTTTATCTTCATGTCGTAGACGACACCAGTTATTGAAATTAAGAAAAATTTTGTAATTACACAGAAAACTGAAGGTGTATCTCCCTCAGTATCTTCATAGTTATGTCTTTAAATTGTTGAGAATGAGCAAGTTGCATAAGTTTAGTTTCAGCTATACCTGTGTTTTAAATATTTCAACAGTCTTATTTCACATTTTTGAAATTTTCATTTATTTCTTAAAAAATACTTTCTATAAGCATTGTTTGCTTATCTAAAAAATATATTTTTAAAGGACCGAGACCATGACTCTTTTGCTCACTGAGTTAACCTCATCCCCTCATATTTCCTGGCACATAGTACAATAGATACTCACAAAATACCTGCTGAATAAACACACGAAAGTGTCTGTCCCAGTAGCTTGTGCAGGCATATGTGTCCTGAAGATGTGCACAAGAACATTAATTCACATAGTGTATTTCATGAATATTACTTAGAAGCTAGTTAACACAGTGCCCAACTTGATTTATCTAACAAGATGCCATGATTTCTACACTCTCGAGTATATTTCAGTTAATACAATTGAGATTTAAAAAAAGAAATGTTAAAATCTGATTACAGTATAATGAATGCTCAACAGAAAAATAAAAGGTATGATATTTAAAATTGTATGTGTTTCATGGTTGCTGGTAATTATTCTACACAGATATTGATAGTTTGTTCATGAGAGAACAAATAAAGTTATTCTTTAGCTATAGAATTTTCTGCAGTTTTGGTCAGATAGGAGGTTATCCCCTGATTCCAATTATGAACGTTGCCAATTACTACTGCAAAGATGCAGCATCTCTTTAATACAAAATAGAAGCTCAGATATAAGGGAAATATAAAATTCTGTTAATATTAAAAGATCTGTAAGATTATATTTTTGGTATTGATGCTATATTAGTAATAAACAACACAACTGCTATGTGGAACAGTTTATATTGGGGTAAATGTATAAGAAATTTGGTCAGCTCCTTCGTTTTAGTTTGTTAGTTTTGTTTTCAAAAAGTTGTTATTTGTCTTCTTTGATAAGTGTAATGTGAGTGTAATGTGTAATGCCCTTTAAATTTCATTATGGTAAATGAGTTTGTTTCCTTGGGCATCTTGTATACAGTAAATGCAAGGCATTTAACTCATACTTTGCTGAGGTTCTGAGTGAATATAGGGCATTAATATTCTGTCACTTGAGTTAAGTAATAATATAGAAACTGATGTTAGAATAGTTGTTGGGTTTTACAGGATCATTTAAAATCACTTGGTCTGCACATGTTTCTTAAGGAGTAGTACTTGTAGTATTTTAAATACACTACCTGGTGAAATAAACTGATTATGAGTGGCAACTGTGCAAAATAATAACTCCTAACACTATGTTTGTAAACGACGTTTAAATTTACAGAGTGCCTTTATATACATTATCTACCTCATTTACTGATCAAAAAAGAAACCCTTATGAGATAGGCAGTGTCATTACCAATTTACAGATGGAGAAACTGACACTCAGAGATATGAAATGTCTCGCTCTACTTTATACAGCTAGAGAAGGAAACGGGGAGCAGTCCTCTGACACCCAGGGGAGCGCTCTTTCTCGCACGCGCCACATTTGTTTTCAGGACTCAAGTCAGTTAGCTGATGAGCAAGACTTCTTCCCAGTATGTTCCTGGAAAGCAAAACAAACACCGCTCCCGCACTAGCAACAAAACCTCGTGGGGTGGGGAATGGGGCTTACCTTTGTGAGACGTTTATGAGGGAGATGTTTGAAGGATGTTTACTGAATTAAAATTGTTCATCTGTTCCCACAAGAAAGCCTAGCCACTGACTTTACAAACCCTGAGTCCTCAGACTGGTTTAGGCACCTCAAGACTCAGTCTCCCAAGTGTGTGGAATTGGAGTAACCGCTTTGGGATTCTTAAGTGTGAAAGTAAAACATAAGGATTCTCTCTCTTTTTTTAAGAATTTCCTTTCCCTTTCCAGGTTGCCCTCGGTGTTCCTTTTTACCTGATAGCACCTGCACGAAAATGTTGGTGGTGGAAAGTATGGTGGTACCTGCCCTATAGCCCTGCATCCCTGAGGGGTCCCCTGGCAGGAAGAAACCCAGAGAACTCTTGCAGTTTACCAGAAAAATATTCCATAGTTCACAGTATCAGGGTCAGTTCTTCTGGATGCTGTCTCTTAAGAATTCACAACTTTCTAGATTAGAAAAGAGTCTGGAAGAATATGTATTAGCCTTTTATCATTGGTTATTTTATAGTTATTATATATAGTGGTATTAAATGATGAGAAATGTTTACTTTCCATGTAAAACAATTCTGTCGTTGGATTATTCTTCTTTTCAAAGAGCAAGGGTTGCATTCATACTCAGAAAAAAAGAAATTTTTACAAAAAAAGAGTTGGAAAAAAAAGTTATTGAAAACCTTAAACAATCTGGTGACTCACAGGGATTAGTGTTCACTTATGATTATGAGATGAGTAACAAACTGTTAGTAATAAACTGTTAGCAGTATATCAACAAATGCACTATTTATACCAATAGTTACTGAATCTGCATTCGTTTTTTGAGTGAATTAAAATCACAGAATAGATGATAATCGGGCACATATACAGAGTGCTTACTGTCTGCTGGGCACTCTTCTAAGAGCTTTACCTGGATTATCTCATTTAATTCTCTTCCTCATCTTACGCAGTTGGTATTTATACATGTGGAAGATAAGGCAGAGAGAAGGTGACTACAAGGAAATGTGACATCAGCAGACATTTGAAAAGCACTTACCTATTAGGAATCGCCCTCTCTTACTGCTGGGAACCCTGAAACCAGTGAGAGAGCCCAGGCTAGTCCCAGTGGTGGCAGAGTTTGTCTCCTCAGGCTGAACACTTAGCCACTCTCTTCCACTGCCCTGAGTGGATGTGGAATTCTAACCAGATTCTACAACTGAGAAGCAGTATCCTGATTGCCTTAAACACTCTGAAAGACTAGTAGGGTCTTAATCCACTTCTAATGTTCCTTAGGAACCTGGTACACATTACACTAATTTTTATTCTTTTTAGTTTGCTAGCAAGAATTGTCTCTGGTTCAGTCTTGGATGACAAAGGGAGGTTTGGAATATGGCAGGAGAGTCATGTTTGGAAGTTGTATTTTGCCTAACTGGTGTTCTTTACTTTAGTGATCTGAACAACAGACTTGTGATACACTTAACTATCTACCTCCATTTCAAAACTGGCTTTTCAAGTTCTCAGAACCTCTTATCAGACTGAAACTCAGCCAAGGTTAGAACTGCCTAGTATCTCTGTGCTGTCCTGCCCCCACTGCTCAAGAACCCTGATTTAGCATACTGCATTATCAAACAGCTTCTGCAGAATCTTGCTTGTGGAGGCTGCTTGTGTATGAGATAATCTTTTTTTAGCATCATTTTTTTTTTCTCCTCACCATGCTTATGACCATATTCCTCAAAAGGAAAGGAAGACTGTCCTCAGACTTGTTAAGAAACACATGCTCCTTTTATGTGTATGCTTTACATTAACGTCTGTATACAATATGAATAGAAAATTGTAAATGTATACTGAATCAAAATCCAGGTGTGTACTTAGGCCATGATCATCAAGTAGGTGTCATATATCAACAGGACAGTTATTATGTTTGTATTTTTAAATTGTAGCAATGAACTCTGTTTTAAATGCAACAGCATTTACTTTCCAAAAATTACGATTTATCCATGAGTCGCGTCGTCCTCCTAGGTCCTGTTTAAGAAGAACACACATCTTGGGGTATAGAGAAACCTAAAGAGGGGTGTATCAGTTAGCTTTGTCAGGATAACAAACCATCCCCAAATCACGATTTGTTATCTCTTATGGTTATGAGGGTTACATGAGATAATCTATGTAAAACTTCTACAACAGTACCTGGCAGAAAGTAAATACTGAGTGCTTCTTCCAATGGCCTCACTTGGGCTCAGTCATACAGATGGAGCGGTGGGTCACCTGGGGGCTGGCCTCTCTTTTCATATGGTCGTCATCCTCCAGGGGGCTAGCCGGAGCTTCCACACATAGAGGTTTCAGTGCTCTTAGTAGTAAGAGGGGAAAAGCCCCAATATGCTAGTGCTATTCAAGCCTCTGCTTGCAGCATGTTTTCTGTTGTCCTCTCTGTCAAAGAAAGTCTCACGGCCAAACCCAGATTGGAAGAGTAGAGAAATTGATGCTGCTTTTTTTTTTTTTTGAGAATTATACTTTTTGTTTTAATACAAATAATGTAAGCATGCATACATGTAAGTATATGGATTGACAGTTAACTTTTGATGCCCCCTCAACTAAAGAACTATTAAAAACACTTTGCCAGACAGAACCAGTTAATATGTTGACCACTGCTCAACACAGGCTGGTCTCCTTTTCTTACATGTGCTCCCCAGGTTCTGTTGCACCTTCTCTTCTAGGGGTACCCCACTTATTTCCAGGGCTGTGACTTTCCTAGCCCTTTGCCCTCCCTGTGAGTTGCCATACACTGACTGCTGAGAAGGCCGCAGATTACTGCCAATGAAGCTTCGCCTCACTCTCCCAAAATGCCCAAGGTTAAGAGCTTTTATTAACAGGGCATGTCTTTTCCATCAACACCACTTGTTGATCAGGGGTACTGCTAAGAATTTGTGGCTGGTTTGTTTGTTTTTTTGGCAATCAAATATAGTCTGCCTTTGGTAAAAATGACTCACATTTCTCCTGCAAGAAAGATACGCTCACCCCCATCGTAGGATTTTCAGAAGCCTCATCCCATTAAGGCATCAGCCTCTAAGTCCAGAGGCTTATCCATGATCTGCATCACTTCTGGATACAGATGAGACCCCTCAGATACAGCCCTTCAGATGTGGATCCTCTTGATCCTGAGACAATGAACTTCTTATTTTTATTTTTTATTTTATTTTTTTTAACATCTTTATTGGAGTATAATTGCTTTACAATGGTGTGTTAGTTTCTGCTTTATAACAAAGTGAATCAGTTATACATATACACATGTCCCCATATCTCTTCCCTCTTGCATCTCCCTCCCTCCCACCCTCCCTATCCCACCCCTCTAGGTGGTCACAAAGCACCGAGCTGATCTCCCTGTGCCATGCGGCTGCTTCCCACTAGCTACCTATTTTATGTTTGGTAGTGTATATATGTCCATGCCACTGCTGAGACAATGAACTTTTAAGTTATCTAGTTATCATAGATAACTAACTATCATATATCTATATAGCATATAAATATGATATATATATACTATATATATAACGTAACTATCATATATTTTAGTTATCTAGTTATCATAGTTTTTAGTTATCATAAACAAGTTACTTCCCCATACACACCCAACGTATCATGGTGAAACAGGGAAAAGATAACCCCCCCCAAATCTACAGAAACAGAATATAAATAGCATCAGCACTGCACAGCAGCTCTATCCAGGTCCGTGCTGCTAGGTGTTCCCCCCTCCTGAGCAAGGGGAGGTTCCTTGATTAGGACCCAGTTCTCTTCCTCGGGAATGGTTCACTGGTGTCTATTTCTCTACTGCTCTTGGCTCTACCCTCTGAAACATTCTTCCTTTTCCATAAGAAATGGCTTATTTTTGCTTCTAAATAATTTCCTTAGCCTAGTTCTTACTGTAAAAAATCGAGCATCCAGAGGCCTCTTTTTCTTTGAATGGTCTCTGTCTCTTTTAGGTCATACTTTTGTGCTTGTCAGTAAAACCCTCTTAAAAACTTTGTGCATTTCCTAAGAATCCCATAGGGTTCAGGCCCCTGAAACCCACAGCCAGAATTTTTTTTCAAGTCAGACATATCTTTCTCTCCTCTGGGCTGAGCATCAAGCTGCTATGAGACAGTGCCTCAGGGAGTCTTAGAGGCCCTTTTGTCCAGCTGAGAAGCACTATGAGAAGCGCTATGAGGCACCACGTTAAATTTTACAAAGGTCTTCACTCTGAGGCCATTTCTTGCTCTAAAAGTCTTGTCCTCCAGCTGAAGAGACTGGAGAGATAAAAGATTTTCTTTTCCAGTCACGTGAGTTCTGGTTCTTCTCTATTTTCTCTAAATAATGCTTATTAACTAGATAATTCATTTTTCAGCTCATCCCTCTTTTGCAGAACCTTATATGCAGCTAGAAACACTCAGTGAACTCTTCCAACGTTCTTCTTGGAGATCTTTGCAGCTAACTTCAAAGTTCATTGTGTATCTTTTTTTTTTTTTTTTTTAAACGTGCCTATTTTATTTATTTTTATTTTATTTTTTGGCTGCATTGGGTCTTCGTTGCTGCGGGTGCACTTTCTCTAGTTGTGGTGAGCGGGGGCTACTCCCCGTTGCAGCACGCGGGCTTCTCATTGCAGTGGCCTCTCCTGTTGCAGAGCACGGTCTCTAGGCACATGGGCTTCAGCAGTTGCAGCACGTGGGCTCAGCAGTTGTGGCTCGCGGGCTCTAGAGCGCAGGCTCAGTTGCTGTGGCGCACGGGCCTTGTTGCTCCGCGGCATGTGGGATCTTCCTGGACCAGGGCTCGAACCCATGTCCCTTCATTGGCAGGCGGATTCTTAAACACTGCGCCACCAGGGAAGGCCCCCATTGTGTATCTTTCATGCTGCCACAGACATCATTTTTGCCAGTTGTTTTGCTGCAGCAGAATGTGGGTTGCCTTTTTCCCTGACTGCTGTGCAGTTTCCTCATCACCTCTCCAGTCTCCACGAACAGTTTGCATGCTATTTTTCTGGTTTTTGCTAATAGTTATCTCACTACTTTTCACCTGCTGTCTGGTCCCAAAGCTGATACTGAATATTTTAGATTTTTGTTATGGCAACATGCTACTTCTAGGTACCAATTTCTGTATGTTAGTTTTTGTGGCTTAAGAAACTGCTACAAATCTTAATGGCTTCAACAGCAGTGATTAATTATTTCTCACAATTCTTTCGATTGGCTGATCCATCTTCTGTTGGTGTCTCCTGGCTCATTCATGTAGCTACAGTCAGTCGGTGGGTTAGCTGGGGGCTGGGTTCAGCTGGGATTACTAAAACCCCAGGTCTCAGCCTCCTGCAGGCTAGCCCAGGCTTCTTCATATGGTTGTATCACGGGTCTGTTACAAGAGTAATAAGCTGTTTTGCACAAGTGCTTTTCAAGCCTCTGCTTGCATTATATTTACTAACATCTCATTAGCCAAAGCCCAGTCTAATGGCCACACTCCAAATTCAAGAAGTTGAGAAATAGTCTGTACCTCTTGATTGGAGGACATGGAAAGAATGTTGGTTGAAAAATTTTTTTCAACCATTCACAAAGAGTACGTACATATTTGGGGGGGAAAGAATGGGCCACATAGGAAGTCAGGTCAAGAAAGTAGGTTATGAATTGATGGTCATCACATCATGGAAATAATCTAACAATTTGATGCTTTCATAGTTATTGTGAAGATTGTTGATGGGTTGGTTATATATCAGTTGTCCAGTACAAAGGCAGGCTCACATTGGACACTCAGTTTGCCACTGACTGAGTTAGTTTTTCTTTCCTTGCTTTACTTAGGTTCGACTCTAGAGTGTTGCTGACCCACTTATAGCTTACCATTGTTAAGTGCTTGGTTTTTATATAATTTCTTGGTCTGATACAACCTGTATGGGGAGAGAGAGGAATGTCAACAGCAGTATATGGACATGACTGAGGTAAGGTTTGACCTTGCAACCATGAGGAAAGAGAAACATTTCAAAACAAAAGTGCATCATCACACAGTTCAAAGATGTTAGTAATGATAATCTGAGTCACCAATAAATTGTGTCCAATGTTCTCTCTTTAAGGAAGCAATGAAATATGTCAGTGCAGTTCAGAAGAGGATTTCCAACAAAAAGGAGTGAATACTTTTCACATTTGAAGGGAGAAACTTTGGTTAGGTAAAAGTCGCTTACATGAGAAAACCTCATGCACTGATGATGTTGGATAATTGAGATTTTTCTGCAGTCGTGTAAAAAATGTCAGCTGAAAATAATAATTTGTTCCCTTGGAGGATTAAAGAGGAGTAACCAGCCAACAGGATTAGGATCAGTGGTTTATAGGACTTTAAGAGGAAGAGGAACAGAAAAAGAAATGTAAAAATTCTGTGGGATTGTCCTTAGCTATATTATGAGTTGGAAAAGAAAAGTCATTAATGATTCTGAAAACTCTATTGACTTCTCTCTTTTAAAAAATTACTCCATAAAAAAATACTTTATATTTTTATGAAATATAAAGTTTAATTAAACTAGACTCAATGATTTATTCCCCATCATCTTTTCTTTCTACATAGATTTCCTCTGTATTTTCCAGACAAAAGTTTGCTTCATATTCCAAGGCCAAAGCCAAATCAGATGTAACATACAGCAACAACAACTGTGTTTGTTTGTAAATGCTGATACAGATAACAGTGGAAAAACTCCTATGGATGATTTGACCCTTGAACCTGGAGCGCTCCTCTCTTTACTTTCTCCCTTAGCAAGGCTATCTGCTAGCATTCCCTCAATTGTCAATTCTATGCCCCCGACTGTAAAACTTCTACCTCCAAGTATCAGTGCTTTGGTATTTCAGCAGTCTTGGGTCAGTCATAACCATAGTGAATCTTTGTTAGAAGAGAATTATCTGTGATTGCTAATAATTTTGTGGGCTTTTGGACAGTTATGATTGAGTGCTCTAATAACTGAAACATTACAGTGTTGGGGAAACTGATATGAAGAAATTATTGTGGGAGAGAAGGTAATGGTTGTAATAGTGAAAAGATTTTCATGTGTTCATCCAGATGTAGGTTATTAGAAGCTAATAATTGCTCCAAATATAAAACCTCAATTAGGGAATGCTACGATCTGGATGCTTGTGTTCCCCCCAAAATTGATATGTTGAAATCCTAACCCCCAAGGTGATGGTATTGGGAGGTGAGGTCTTTGGGAAGTAACTAGGTCATGAGACCCCATAAAAGAGACCCCAGACAGCTTGCTTGCCACTTCTGCCATGTGAGGTTACAGTGAGAAGAAGGCCATTTATGAACGAGGAAGCAGGCCTTTACCAGACACAGAAACTGACCATGCTGGCACCCTGATTTCAGACTTCCAGCCTCCAGAACTGTGAGAAATAAATTTCTGTTGTTTAGAAGCAAATTTCTGTTGCTTATAAGCCGTCCAGTATGTAGTATGTTGTTATAGCAACCCCGTGTCCTCAAGTCCATTCTCTACGTCTGTGTCTTTATTCCTGTCCTGCCCCTAGGTTCCTCAGAACCTTTTTTTTTTAGATTCCATATATATGTGTTAGCATACGGTATTTATTTTTCTCTTTCTGACTTGCTTCACTGTGTATGAAAATCTCTAGGGCCATCCACCTCACTACAAATAACTCAGTTTTGTTTCTTTTTATGACTGAGTAATATTCCATTGTATATATGTGCCACATCTTCTTTATCCATTCATCCGATGATGGACACTTAGGTTGCTTCCATGTCCTGGCTATTGTAAATAGAGCTGCAATGAACATTGTGGTACATGACCCTTTTTGAATTATGGTTTTCTCAGGGTTTATGCCCAGTAGTGGGATTGCTGGGTCGTATGGTAGTTCTATTTTTAGTTTTTTAAGGAACCTCCATACTGTTCTCCATAGTGGCTGTATCAATTTACATTCCCACCAACAGTGCAAGAGGGTTCCCTTTTCTCCACACCCTCTCCAGCATTTATTGTTTGTAGATTTTTTTGATGCCATTTTGACTGGTGTGAGGTGATACCTCATTGTAGTTTTGATTTGAATTTCTCTAATGATTAGTGATGTTGAGCATCTTTTCATGTGTTTGTTGGCAATCTGTATATCTTCTTTGGAGAAATGTCTGTTTAGGTCTTCTGCCCATTTTTGGATTGGATTGTTTGGTTTTTTTTGCTATTGAGCTGCATGAGCTGCTTGTAAATTTTGGAGATAAATCCTTTGTCAGTTGCTTCATTTGCAAATATTTTCTCCCATTCTGAGGGTTGTCTTTTCATCTTGTTTGTGGTTTCCTTTGCTGTGCAAAAGCTTTTAAGTTTCATTAGGTCCCATTTGTTTATTTTTGTTTTTATTTCCATTCCTCTAGGAGGTGGGTCAAAAAAGATCTTGCTGTGATTTATGTCATAGAGTGTTCTTCTTGTGTTTTCCTCTAAGAGTTTTATAGTGTCTGGCCTTACATTTAGGCCTTTAATCCATTTTGAGTTTATTTTTGTATATGGTGTTAGGGAGTGTTCTAATTTCATTCTTTCACATGTAGCTGTCCAGTTTTCCCAGCACCACTTATTGAAGAGGCTGTCTTTTCTCCATTGTATATTCTTGCCTCCTTTATCAAAAATAAGGTGACCATATGTGCGTGGGTTTATCTCTGGGTTTTCTGTCCTATTCCATTGATCTATATTTCTGTTTTTGTGCCAGTACCATATTGTCTTGATTACTGTAGCTTTGTACTATAGTCTGAAGTCCGGGAGCCTGATTCCTCCAGCTCCGTTTTTCTTTCTCAAGATTGCTTTGGCTGTTGGGGTTCTTTTGTGTTTCCATACAAATTGTGACATTTTTTGTTCTAGTTCTGTGAAAAATGCCAGTGGTAGTTTGATAGGGATTGCATTGGATCTGTAGATTGCTTTGGGTAGTATAGTCATTTTCACAATGTTGATTCTTCCAATGCATGAACACGATATATCTCTCCATCTGTTTGTATCATCTTTAATTTCTTTCAGCAGTGTCTTATAGTTTTCTGCATACAAGTCTTTTATCTCCTTAGGTAGGTTTATTTCTAGGTATTTTATTCTTTTTTGTTGCAATGGTAAATGGGAGTGTTTCCTTAATTTCTCTTTCAGATTTTTCAGCATTAGTGTATAGGAATGCAAGAGACTTCTGTGCATTAATTTTGTATCCTGCTACTTTACCCAGTTCATTAATTACCTCTAGTAGTTTTCTGGTAGTATCTTCAGGATTCTCTATGTATAGTATCATGTCATCTTCAAACAGTGACAGCTTTACTTCTTCTTTTCCAATTTGGATTCCTTTTATTTCTTTTTCTTCTCTGATTGCTGTGGCTAAAACTTCCAAAACTATGTTGAATAATAGTGGTGAGAGTGGACAACCTTGTCTTGTTCCTGATCTTAGAGGAAATGTTTTCAGTGTTTCACCATTGAGAACGATGTAGGCTGTGGGTTTGTCATATATGGCCTTTATTATGTTGAGGTAAGTTCCCTCTGTGCCTACTTTCTGGAGGGTTTTTATCATAAATGGGTGTTGAATTTTGTCAAAAGTTTTTTCTTCATCTATTGAGATGATCACATGATTTTTCTCCTTCAATTTGTTAATATGGTTTATCACATTGATTGATTTGCATATATTGAAGAATCCTTGCATTCCTGGGATAAACCCCACTTGATCATGGTGTATGATCCTTTTAATGTGCTGTTGGATTCTGTTTGCTAGTATTTTGTTGAGGATTTTTGCATCTATGTTCATCAGTGATATTGGCCTGTAGTTTTCTTTCTTTGTGGCATCTTTGTCTGGTTTTGGTATCAGGGTGAGGGTGGCCTCGTAGAATGAGTTTGGGAGTGTTCCTCCCTCTGCTATATTTTGGAAGAGTTTGAGAAGGATAGGTATTAGCTCTTCTCTAAATGTTTGGTAGAATTCGCCTCTGAAGCCATCTGGTTCTGGGCTTTTGTTTCTTGGAAGATTTTTTTCATTACAGTCTCAATTTCAGTGCTTGTGATTGGTCTGTTTATATTTTCTATTTCTTCCTGGTTCAGTCTTGGAAAGTTGTGCTTTTCTAAGAATTTGTCCATTTCTTTCAGGTTGTCCATTTTATTGGCATATAGTTGCTTGTAGTAATCTCTCATGATCCTTTGTATTTCTGCAGTATCAGTGGTTACTTATCCTTTTTCATTTCTAATTTTATTGATTTGAGTCTTCTCCCTTTTTTTCTTGATGAGTCTGGCTAATGGTTTGTCAGTTTTGTTTGTCTTCTCAAAGAACCAGCTTTTAGTTTTACTGATTTTTGCTATCATTTCCTTCATTTCTTTTTCATTTATTTCTGATCTGACCTTTATGATTTCTTTCCTTCTGCTACCTTTGGGGATTTTTGTTCTTCTTTCTCTAATTGCTTTAGGTGTAAGTTTAGGTTGTTTATTTGAGATGTTTCTGGTTTCTTGAAATACGATTGTATTGCTATAAACTTCCCTCTTACAGCTGCTTTTGCTGCATCCCATAGGTTTTGGGTCATCGTGTTTTCATTGTCATTTGTTTGTAGGTATTTTTTGATTTCCTCTTTGATTTCAGTGAGCTTTTGGTTATTTAGTAGTGTATTGTTTAGCCTCCATGTGTTTGTATTTTTTACTGTAATTGATAGCTAGTCTCATAGCGTTGTTGTCAGAAAAGATACTTGATACGATTTCAATTTTCTTAAATTTACCAAGGCTTGATTTGTAACCCAAGATATGATCTATCCTGGAGAATGTTCCATGAGAACTTGAGAAGAATGTGTATTCAGTTGGTTTTGGATGGAATGTCCTATAAATATCAATTAAGTCCATCTTGTTTAATGTATCATTTAAACCTTGTGTTTCCTTATGTATTTTCATTTTGGATGATCTGTCCATTGGTGAAAGTGGGGTGTGTTAAAGTCCCCTACTATGATTCTCTAACTGTCGATTTCCCCTTTTATGGCTGTTAGCATTTGCCTTATGAATTGAGGTGCTCCTGTGTTGGGTGCATAAATATTTATAATTGTTATAGCTTCTTCTTGGATTGATCCCTTGATCATTATGTAGCGTCCTTCTTTGTCTCTTGTAATAGTCTTTATTTTAAAGTCTATTTTGTCTGATATGAGAATTGCTACTCCAGCTTTCTTTTGATTTCCATTTGCATGGAATATCTTTTTCCATCCTCTCACTTTCAGTCCGTATGTATCCCTAGGTCTGAAGTGGGTCTCTTGTAGACAGCATATATACGGGTCTTGTTTTTGTATCCATTCAGCCAATCTGTGTCTTTTGGTGGGAGCATTTAATCCATTTACATTTAAGGTAATTATCGATATATATGTTCCTATTACCATTCTCTTAATTGTTTTGGGTTTGTTATTGTAGGTCTTTTCCCTCTCTTGTGTTTCCTGCCTAGGGAAGTTCCTTTAGCATTTGTAAAGCTGGTTTGGTGGTGCTGAATTCTCTTAGCTTTTGCTTGTCTGTAAAGGTTTTAATTTCTCTGTTGAATCTGAATGAGATCCTTGCTGGGTAGAGTAATCTTGGTTGTAGGTTTTTCCCTTTCATCATTTTAAATATGTCTTGCCACTCCCTTCTGGCTTGCAGAGTTTCTGCTGAAAGATCAGCTGTTAACCTTATGTGGATTCCCTGTATGTTATTTGTTGTTTTTCCCTTGCTGCTTTTAATATTTTTTTCTTTGTATTTAATTTTTGATAGTTTGATTAATATGTGTCTTGGCATGTTTCTCCTTGGATTTATCCTGTATGGGACTCTCTGTGCTTCCTGGACTTGATTGACTATTCCCTTTCCCATATTAGGGAAGTTTTCAACTATAATGTCTTCAAATATTTTCTCAGTCCCTTTCTTTTTCTCTTCTTCTTCTGGGACCCCTATAATTCGAATGTTGGTGCATTTAATATTGTCCCAGAGGTCTCTGAGATGTTCCTCAATTCTTTTCATTCTTTTTTCCTTATTCTGCTCTGAAGTAGTTATTTCCACTATTTTATGTTCCAGGTCACTTATCCGTTCTTCTGCCTCAGTTATTCTGCTATTGATTCCTTCTAGAGAATTTTTAATTTCATTTATTGTGTTGTTCATCATTGTTTGTTTGCTCTTTAGTTGTTCTAGGTCCTTGTGAAACGTTTCTTGTATTTTCTCCATTCTATTTCCAAGATATTGGATCATCTTTACTATCATTATTCTGAATTCTTTTTCAGGTAGACTGCCTATTTCCTCTTCATTTGTTTGGTCTGGTGGGTTTTTACCTTCTTCATCTGCTGTGTGTTTCTCTGTCTTCTCATTTTGCTTAACTTACTGTGTTTGGGGTCTCCTTTTCGCAGGTTGCAGGTTTGTAGTTCCCGTTGTTTTTGGCGTCTGCCCCCAGTGGCTAAGGTTGGTTCAGTGGGTTGTGTAGGCTTCCTGGTAGAGGGGACTAGTGCCTGTGTTCTGGTGGATGAGGCTGGATCGTGTCTTTCTGGTGGGCAGGACCACGTCCAGTGGTGTGTTTTGGGGTGTCTGTGACCTTATTATGATTTTAGGCAGCTTCTCTGCTAATGGGTGGGGTTGTGTTCCTGTCTTGCTAGTTGTTTGGCATAGGGTGTCCAGCACTGTAGCTTGCTGGTCGTTGAGTGGAGCTGGGTCTTAGCGTTGAGATGGTGATCTCTGGGAGAGCTTTTGCCATTTGATATTAAGTGGAGCCTGGATGTCTCTGGTGGGCCAATGTTCTGAACTCGGCTCTCCCATCTCAGAGGCGCAGGCCTGACACCCAGCTGGAGCACCAAGACCCTGTCAGCCACATGGCTCAGAAGAAAAGAGAGAAAAAAAGAAAGAAAAAAAGAAAATAAAAAGAAATAAAGTTATTAAAATAAAAAAAATTTTTAATTATTAAAAATAAAAAAAATTAAAAAGTAATTAAAAAAAAGAAAATAGAAAGGAAGAAGAGGGCAACCAAACCAAAAAACAAATCCATCAATGATAACAAGTGCTAAAAACTATATTAAAAAAAAAAACAAAAAAAAAATAATGGACAGACATAACCCTAGGACAAATGGTAAAAGCAAAGCTATATAGACAAAATCACACAAAGAAGCATACACATACACACTCACAAAAAGAGAACAAGGAAATAAATATATATATCTATATATAAAAGAAAAAGGAAGACAGCAACTAAATCAATAAACAAATCTACCAATGATAATAAACTCTAAATACTAAACTAAGATAAACATAAAACCAGAAACCAGTCACTCGCATACAGCAAACCCCAAGTCTACAGTTGCTCCCAAATTCCACGTCCTCAATTTGGGATGATTCGTTGTCTATTCAGGTATTCCACAGATGCAGGGTACATCAAGTTGATTGCAGAGATTTAATCCGCTGCTTCTGAGGTTGCTGGGAGAGATTTCCCTTTCTCTTCTTTGTTCGCACAGCTCCCAGGGTTCAGCTTTGGATTTGGCCCCGCCTCTGTGTGTAGGTCGCCTGAGGGAGTCTGTTCTTCGCTCAGACAGGACGGGGTTAAAGGAGCAGCTGCTTCGGGGTCTCTGGCTCACTCAGGCTTGGGGAAGGGAGGGGTACGGATGCGGGGCGAGCCTGCAGCAGCAGAGGTTGGTGTGACGTTGCAACAGCCAGAGGCGTGCTGTGCGTTCTCCCGGGGAAGTTGTCCCTGGGTCACGGGACCCTGGCGGTGGCGGGCTGCACAGGCTCCCAGGAGGGGAGGTGTGGATAGTGACCTGTGCTCGCACACAGGCTTCTTGGTGGCTGCAGCAGCAGCCTTAGCGTCTCATGCCCATCTTTGGGGTCCGCGCTGATAGCCGCGGCTCATGCCCGTCTCTGGAGCTCGTTTAGGCGGCGCTCTGAATCCCCTCTCCTCGCGCACCTGAAACAATGGTCTCTTGCCTCTTCAGCAGGTCCAGACTTTTTCCCGGACTCCCTTCCGGCCAGCTGTGGCACACTAGCCCCCTTCAGGCTGTGTTCACGCCGCCAACCCCAGTCCTCTCCCTGGGATCCGACCTCCAAAGCCCGAGCCTCAGCTACCAGCCCCCGCCCGCCCCGGCGGGTGAGCAGACAAGCCTCTCGGGCTGGTGAGTGCTGGTCGGCACCGATCCTCTGTGCGGGAATCTCTCTGCTTTGCCCTCTGCACCCCTGTGGCTACGCTCTCCTCTGTGGCTCCGAAGCTTCCCCCCTCCACCACCCACAGTCTCCGCCCGAGAAGGGTCTTCCTAGTGTGTGGACACTTTTCCTCCCTCACAGCTCCCTCCCGGTGGTGCGGGTCCCGTTCCTATTCTTTTGTCTCTGTTTTTTCTTTTTTCTTTTGCCCTACCCAGGTACGTGGGGAGTTTCTTGCCTTTTGGGAGGTCTGAGGTCTTCTGCCAGCGTTCAGTAGGTGTTCTGTAGGAGCTGTTCCACATGTAGGTGTATTTCTGATGTATTTGTGGGGAGGAAGGTGATCTCCGCGTCTTACTCCTCCACCATCTTGAAGGTTTCCCCCATTTTAACCTTTTGGGGAACATTTTTAGAAGCCTCTTGGTTGACTTTCTGTTGTAATTTTCCTAATGTTTCCTCCTTGGCAACCAGGAAACCTTCTAGATCAGTGGGACCAACTCATTCGGGGCTGGGCTGGGCCAGGAAAGGTAGGCCGGAAGGCAAGGTAAAGGCTACTTTCTTGTCTACACCTCCATAGAGAATCTTGAGTTCCCCACACCCTTCCTCTCTCCTTACCAAATTATGGACTTGAGCCTTCAAGTGAGCTTAGCCCTTCACCTGATTTAGGACCCATGGCTTCATGTTGTTAGGTCTTGAGAAGGAATGACTGCCTCTGAATATATTCTTCCAAGGCCATTTTCTATATGATTGCAGTGCACTTTGCTCTTCATACTGTGAATGAAATGATTCCTCCAAGCTTTTTCAGGGCTTTAGGAGAGTAATACAGAGCCTGGGACCTGTCTAGGACTAGTGAGAGACCAACAAGCAGGCTCCTAATGTTCTGGTGTGTGATGCTGCCCCTTAACCACCCCTGACCTCCCATGATAGCGCCTCCTAAGCCTTCCTTGCATCTGTCACCATTTCTTGCCTTGTTCATCAAAATTGATCCATTCTCTGTCCTATCCACTTGTTTCAGAGTAGAATATATTGGATACTAACATAAGCAGATAAATACAGCTCAACTTGATGCTAGCCAACTAACGTACTTTCCCCCATGTCATATAAGGTGGTAACCTGATTGCAACGCATGCACCTTAAAGAAGGACTTTAAAAAGTTAGTCCTTTACGTATATACACTACCAAATGTAAAATAGATAGCTAGTGGGAAGCAGCTGCATAGCGCAGGGAGATCAGCTCGGTGCTTTGTGACCCCCTAGAGGGGTGGGATAGGGATGGTGGGAGGGAGATGCAAGAGGGAGGGGATATGGGGATATATGTACACGTATAGCAGATTCACTTTGTTATACAGCAGAAACTAACACAACATTTTAAAGCAATTATACTGCAATAAAGATGTTAAAAAAAAGTGCAATAAATATAATATTTCACTTTCACATTTTTCAGTAAAAAAAGAAGTTAGTCCTTTAAACAAATACTTCTAGTTTTCTGGGGCTTCATTTAATTAATAAATCCACATGGACATTATAAAAATGTTGGAAAATACAGAAAAGCACAAGGAAGGAATTAAAACCATTTATAATTCCACAATTTGAAGAAAACTGCATTTTTTTTTTTTTTTTAGAGAAAGGTAATTTTAAATTTATTTATTTATTTATTTATTTATTTTTGGCTGTGTTGGATCTTCGCTTCTGCGCGAGGGCCCTCTCTAGCTGCGGCCAGCGGGGGCCACTCCTCATCGCGGTGTGCGGGCCTCTCACCATCGCGGCCTCTCCTGCTGCGGAGCACAGGCTCCAGGCGCGCAGGCTCAGCAGTTGTGGCTCACGGGCCCAGTTGCTTCGTGGCACGTGGGATCCTCCCAGACCAGGGCTCGAACCCATATCCCCCGCACCGGCAGGCGGACCCTCAACCACTGCGCCACCAGGGAAGCCCAAGAAAACTACATTTTGATGTGTATTATTCAAGTCTTTATTTCAGGATGTATGCACGGTACCACTGCTCATGCTCTTCCCTTTACATAGTTTTTCTACCCAAAATGGTATTTACACTTTTCATCCCATTATAGCCTTCTAAACTCTGTGATTATGTGGCAGTCAATACCTCATTTTTGTGCCTTTAAATCATTTTTGAATTTCTGTGAAAACTGTGGTGATGAAAATATTTACAGCAGTGAGCTTCACATACCCCTGCATATATCCTTAGAATAAATGTACTTAAGACAAAACAAATACACATTTTCAAAGCTTTTATACATATTATTAAACTGCCCTCAAAAAGGTTCTATCAATTTGCCCTCCTATAAGTATTTTTTTCAGCGTTCACAGAATTCTCTTTTAAATCATTATCTAAAAAAACTCCTGCCAGCTTAGGGGGAAAAAAGAAATCTCAGTGGTTTAATTTGCATTTCCTTGTTTTGATAGTGAAGTCCCTCATGCTCACCTTTATACACCTGCTGGAGATAGTTGACTGTAGTGGTTAAGTGGGGCTACTCTAGAGGCGGACTCTTCACTTACCAGGGACCTTGGGTACATTCCTTAACCTCCTTAAACTCACTTACCAACTCTGATAATAGCAACACCTACTTCATGAAGTCCGTATGAAGATTAAAGAGGGTAGCACATGAAAAGGGCCTAGAACATGTTTACTGGCATTACAGTAAGTACCTGATACATATTAACTATCCCTGTGTTCGCTGGCATTTATAGTTCTTCTTATATGAATTGCCTTTTCATCGTCTTCGTTTGGGCAAGTGGTTTTTTTGTTTTGGGGAGGCAGGAGTTTTTAATATTGATACATTAATTACGTTAACCCATTATCTGCCGTATATTGAAATCCCCCCCCCAACTTGTGGTTTGTCTTTAAATTTTGTTCAAAATGAGGAAATATTTGGATATCAGGCAGTTCAGGCCAGGGAAGGCACAGTTTTGGTCCACCTGGGTCTTTTTTCTGCCTCTCAGTTGTGCTTCTAGGAGTCACCTTCTCCATCACTGAGAAAGTCCGGTATTGATTTTTGTCACTAGAAAGCAGAAATGGCATTTTAAGCAGGATAACTTGTATTAAAAATCACCACTATGGAATTAAACCTTGCTTAATTTATGTAAATAATGACCATGGCAGACAAGAACCCGTGGTTAGTATTTCACCATTTTCCATTTATCACTAAATCCAACTTGTCAGCATTCCATTAGTGGGGCGGTAAAATTAATTACTTCAACTTGAGAGAAGCTTCTAATTTGAGAGCAAGATCCCTGATAGATTGAGTAGCCATTAAATGTTGCTATTGACATTTTCCCTCTCTTTTCTGCAAATTATATAGTAGAAAGAAATCTTTCTAGCCACAAAATCTTATATAAAAGGGCAAAATGTTTATTATTTTGGCATCTATACACGCTATTAAAAATGAAAGTTTTTTACTTCACTGGAAAAAATATGGACATAGAGAACACTGTTGTGCCTTGCTAAGCAGGGAACTGATGAGAACCACTCTTATAAAAACACGGAAATGCTGTTTGAGCTGCCAACTTGTTTCAAGAAGCCATTGAAAATGGGCAAATATTGCTGCTCTGTGATGGATAAATGGGAGTTATATTACTGCTACTAGGGCTGTGTACGATTGAAATTTTCCATATAAAACTTTTTTAAAAAAAGTTTTGTTAATGATACACCACTAGGGACCTCGGGAAAAGCTGAACATCTTTCACTTCTGATTCTTCATCTGGCTTGTGCTATGTGATTCCCACCTGGATAAATATCTTCTTTCTGCTCACCTCTCCTACTTACTAAAATCACATAAAACACTTAACTATTTCTCTAGCTCTTTCACTCTTAATATCTTCCAGTAGAATATATTTTGGGGTTTTTCCCCCAAATATTTTTAAGCACTGAGTATCAAACAGACATTCAAACTGAAGTATGTACAGGTGATATTAGGCAGAAGAGCAAGGAGATTTCAACTTCCAAATTTTATACTTCCTTTTTAGATTTTTGTCTTTGTTCATTTTGTTGTTGTTTTACTTTAAGCATGTTTTATTATAACATTTTAAGGTAAAAAATTAAACCATGATTTCTATCATTAAAAAAATATTCTTATGATGTACAGGATGCTCACCAGTGCTGAAATAGACACAGGATAGACAACACTTAAGAGTTGGCCCCAAAGCCTTGTAAATTGACTGGCCTTAATTAACAATCGTTATCCTTGCAAGTCTTTTCTTCTTATTTTTCTTTTCTCCGGTGTGCTTTGATTTGCAATTATTGGGGAACTGTAAAGCAAGAAGAGATGGATTCCCAATGCAATCTAAAATTTGAAATTGCTGATTGAGTTCCGGGCACCTCCGCTATTGCACTGAGACACTACAAGCTATAAAATACAAGTGTGTTCGTGAATCTCAGTCACGTTAGTCCTTTACTCATAAGCAAAATGTTCTGAAACATTTAGCTCCTTTAGTGCATTTCTTACCTACACCCAGGAGTAAAGCATTGGGAGTGCTGAGCAGTGAGCAGGAGGTTTCTTTATTTCAATCTTTAATTCCCTCAATGCAAATATCTGACTCTCGATAAATTAAATTCTGAGGAATTTAACCTCAGTATCTCTATTTACAGGCATAATGAAGGACCGGCTAGTAGAATTTGTGGAGTTAACCAAGCGGTATGAACAGCAGTTCCCAGACAAGGACAATGAATTTGACTGGCCCCCCGAGGATATCGTGTTCGAGACGGACCACATCCTGGAATCCTTGTACCGAGACATCCAGGACCTTCAGGAGGAAAACCAGCAGCTGACTGCCGACGTGAAGCGGCTGGGAAAGCAGAACACCCGCTTCCTCACGTCCATGCGGCGCCTCAGCAGCATCAAGCGCGACACCAACTCGATCGCCAAGGACATCAAGGCCCGGGGCGAGAGCATCCACCGCAAGCTGAGCGCCATGAAGGCGCTGAGCGAGGACGCCGAGGCCCAGCACGGCGCGCACTCGGCCGTGGCGCGCATCGCGCGCGCACAGTACAGCGCTCTCACCCGCCCCTTCCAGGCCGCCATGCACGAGTACAACCAGGCCGAGATGAAGCAGCGCGAAAACTGCAAGATCCGCATCCAGCGCCAGCTGGAGATCATGGGCAAGGACGTGTCGGGCGACCAGATCGAGGACATGTTCGAACAAGGCAAGTGGGACGTGTTCTCTGAGAACCTGCTGGCTGACGTGAAGGGCGCACGGGCGGCCCTCAACGAGATCGAGAGCCGCCACCGCGAGATGCTGCGGCTGGAGAGCCGCATCCGCGACCTGCACGACCTCTTCCTGCAGATGGCCATGCTGGTGGAGCAGCAGGCGGACACCCTGGACGTCATCGAGCTCAACGTGCAGAAGACCCTCGACTACACTGGCCAGGCCAAGGTGCAGGTGAGCAAGGCCGTGCGGTACAAGAAGAAGAACCCCTGCCGGACCGTCTGCTGCTTCTGCTGCCCCTGCCTCAACTAGCAGGCGGGCTCGGGCCGCCACACCCCATCCCTGACCAGAATGGGCCGGGAAGCACGCTGGGAAAGATTTCGAGGCTGTCTGCACTGGGGTGAGTTGCCCTAATCCCTAGGGACCTCAGTCTTCAGAGAAGGAAAAAACTCGAGGTCCAAGAATTGCAGTCCAGCTCGTACTTGGAACGAGAGTTGATCCCACCCGCTGTTTCATCTGTAAGGACAGATGCCTACTGAAGTTTTGTGAGGTCATTATATGGCACTTAGCACCCTTGCCTCTTAAAGGAAGACAAATAAGGAACTGACGTGGTAGCGTACTCTCCGGTAGATGTCCAAGGCATGTTTGTACATGGACCTCCAGGAGGAAGTCAGTTCTGCATCGGCTCACAGTATGAACTCGTTATCAAGGCTTCATTTACCCTATCCTGAAAGTACCTCTGTTGTGTTCATTTTCGAGTGAACCGATCTTGGGAAAAACTGCACATCTTCCATTTCTGATTCTTCATCTGGTTTATGCTATGTGATTCCCACCTGGATGTATATCTTCTTTCTGCTCACCTCCTCTACTTATTAAAATCACATTTAACACTTACTATTATTTCCTTACCTCTTTACTTTTAATATCTTCCATCAGAATGTATTTTGGGAGTTTTTTTTCCAAAGATTTTTAAGCACTGAGTATTGAACAAGCACTCAAATTGAAGTATGTTTGTCACATTATATATATTTTTCATAAATAAAAATAATTTAAAATTTATCTTTGTACTTGATTATTACAAACGCACATATATGTAAATGTAAACTACCAATATTTACTAATGCACGTACATAATGACCAGTTGGTTTAACTTTACTTTTGTAAATATGGTATATAAATATCGATGAAACATTTTTACTGGTTGTTGGTGTTGGTTTGCTTGTTATGAGTTCATCTCACTCCCATCTGCATCTCCATAGTCCAGTTTGGGTCAAAACTTTATTTTGAACAACTCTGTGTTGGTTACTATGGTAAAGAACAGGTGTCAAATTCTGAAAATGCATACAGAACTAGAAATATTAAAAAACGGTCTTAGAAATAATTACTTTTGTTTTACTGTGACCCATTCTTTTCATGCATGGAAATGTAGTAATTTAAAATAAAATAATTCTGGTTTTCATGTTAGTTTAATAAACATTACGTTATAAACATCCTGTTTATGCATTTGTGTGTTGACCATTTAAATCTTAGTCTACGTTTTCAATTACTCTTTTAAAAAATTCTTCTACTACCTGCTTGAGGCTTCAACAACTGGATGGAACTCTGAATGGGGGGGGATGAAAAATAATTCATGTGGGGTATGTTGCCTTCTCTCCTGAGTTATTTATAATAGTTCAGCAAAATCATCATGTTTTGGAGATTTGGTTTCATTTGCAAGCTTTGTAATGCCCTTACCTGCACTTACCATGTTTCCTGTCTTTCTTTTAAGTCAACTCTTAACTCTTTCTACTTATTTATTAATAAAAGAGAGAGTTTATTCAGTGGTCATTATTCTCGGGTCCTTCAGACAGTGAACTTTTTAAAAGGAGTAAAAAGAAGAGTATGTGAACTCTTTGGAACTCACTGACTAATCTGCTTATGACCATGACGTCTAGCCCTGATCCTAATTTTAATTTCATGGTTAAATATGAGAATCGTGGAAACCAAGTCCCACTGGGCTCTTCTCAGATTTCTCCCAAGTCTTTCTCAGCTAACTCCAGGGATAGGTTTCACCTATGACCTAATTAACTTTCCCTAAAAAAAAAAAGTCTTCACACAGCTCCATTGCTATGTCTTTCATGGTAGGGAAGAGATATTGGAAATACAGGCCACCAGCTAGTTTCCATAAGAGAGAATAGTTCATGAATTCAACCCATAAAGCAGTTTCTTCGTTTGGAATCATTCATAAAAGTCAAGGAGTTTGCTGGCTCTATGTATTTTTTAATTCCCCACATTTCACATTGGAGAATTAGGTAAAAACTTCACTTTAGTATACTAAGAGATTAGTGTACTGTTGCTTATTGAAAAGGCAAGAATTTTTCTTCCTGGTTTTTAGTAACTGTCTGGGTGTGGCATAGTGGTTAAGAACACAGATTCAGGACCCTACTCTCTGAGTTCAAAACATGACTTTGCCATATACCAACTATATAATTTGGGCACATAACCTCCCTGTGCCTCAGTTTCCTCATCTGTAAAATGGATATAATAGCACCTACCTCATAGAGTTGTTGGAAGAAGTAAATGACTAAATATGTAAAAGCACTTAGGACAGTGCCTGGCACATGCTAAGTGCTATGTTCATTATTGCATAACTTTCTTGTAGACTGAGAGAGCTGCTATTAATTAAGTTAATAGTTATTAACTTCTGAGGAAAGGTAAATATTCTTCTGTTAATAGTCTTTAACAAAATAGAATAAAAAAACCCAAGACCCTATCTTCTTTGAATATTAGGGTTTTAAAATTTTTTTACAATGAAAGAATTGTTTTCACAGTGGCATTTCATTCCTTATATCCAAGCATGTTATGAAGATGAAATTGGATGTTCCACTCAAAAAATAGTTAATCAGGAAGCAGCTGTTCTGCTCAATTTGGCAAGTGTTTTCCCCTAATTCTTTCTAAGCTATGAGTCAAAAAGCCCCAGAAGAAGTTCAGCTGTGGAGGCCAGGTCACAATAGACTAAAGAAAAGGGATCAGTTGGCTTTTCCCATATCCTGCCCTGTTTCCCAGAAGCCCTTCCTAGCTCTGACTGTGGTGCCAAGAAGTGGGTGAAATGCTGGCTTTTTCCTTAGGAAAGGGTGCTCCAGTGCCACCAAGAGGTGCTATAGAGGGGTTTACCTGATCCTGTGACGCTCATTTGGCAAACTCTGCAAGGTGACTCTGGGTAAGAAGAAGACTTTGTGGCAAATCTGCAAATTTCATACACTGATGTCACTTATGTACAAAATGAAAGAACCAATCACAAAACAATAGATCCTTCAGGGGCTGAAGGTGGAAATCTTTTAAAGCTAGTTTAACATATGCAGTGACTCCTAACTAGCCAAATGCCAAACCCTGCAGTCACAGCCACAGACTATAGGTGGTGACAACTCCAGAGATATCAAAAATAGGAAAGATGCTCACCTAGGATGCATTGTTATCCAGGATAATAAGAGTTAGAATCTATAAAAAGCTGATCAGGGGACTTCCCTGGGCTCAGTGGTTAAGAATCCGCCTGCCAATGCAGGGGACCCAGGTTCGAGCCCTGGGCCAGGAAGATCCCAGAGGCCGCGGAGCAACTACGCCCGTGCGCCACAACTACTGAGCCTGCTCTCTAGAGCCCATGAGCCACAACTACTGGGCCTGCGTGCCACAACTACTGAAGCCCACGCGCCTAGAGCCCGTGCTCCGCAACAAGAGAAGCCACCGCAATGAGAAGCCCGCACACCGCAACGAAGAGTAGCCCCTGCTCATTGCAACTAGAGAAAAGCCCGTGCACAGCAACAAAGACCCAACTCAGCCGTAAATAAATAAATAAATAAATAAATAAATAAAAAGCCGATCAATAGTATGAAAATGTTTGAACTGTGACATCACAAGAGTAAGTTTATGGCCTTTCAAGATAACAACTTGGAAAGAGAACAGGGTTCTTCTTGTACCAATGCTTTATAGTTAAATGTCATATGCAAATATTTGTCAGGCTCTACAGTGTAAACTTCCTATCTTGACAGGAAACTACTGAATATTATGCATAACTTAAAAATAATAAAATAGGGTAATGGTAGTCTTGGATTCTCTGTATAAATCCTGCCATTCTATTTTCTACCATCAGACGCCTCTCTTCAAAATATGCAAGGCATCTCGAACTGCAGCATGCAAGTCACTCATTTGTAATAGTTTGAAACATCCATTTGTAATCAGAGTAACAGTTGACTTGCTTTTGATAGCAGAATTGAAAATCACTGGAATTAATAAAATAGGACTATTAGAAATGGAAAATGAACTGGATCTAGAGTGTAATAACTTCACCATCATATAAATATTGAGCATCTTTATTACCTACATGTGTTATAAAGAATGGACAAGATGTCCTCATACACTAGAAGCTTTGTTGTAAAGACTATATATATATACTGGTGAGAAAGAAGACTTTCTGAACGGATGATCTGAGTGGGACTGCATAGGATGCTTTAATACTAGTGATATCCTAAAAAATGAGGAGTGAGAGACAAGTCCCCAAAACTGTCATTTTTTAATTCTTGATGTTTATGTTTTAAGTATTTTATACCCCAATTTAATTGCAACATCCCTAGCCACTTCTTGGACCTTTTCTGTTTTTCCTAATCTATCGATAAATAGATACATTTTCATGGTCCTATAGCGAACTCTTTAGACATAGCCCTCTCTCAGTTTCCCAGCATCCCATAACATTCTATAGTGGGTAAAAAGAACACAGCATGCAAATTACACACATACATACATATATATAAATACATATGTATATATATTAATAATATATATCCTTATCTCTCTATTTTCAGATAGGCCCAGCTATTTGCATGTGCTCAGTCTCGCTATCCCAAACAAAGATGCACCTAAAGCCATTTAACAGGAACATGCATGTACTGAATGTGTTTCTATGTCAGGATCTTTATACTTCCCCATCGATGTGGTCTCCACTTATATGCCCCTTTTACCTGCCTAGGGTACCCACACTTGGAGATTTGTTCTAAGCCACCATAAATCTATTATGGAACAAGGTAGGAAAAGAATGAAAGAGGGAACGAATACATATCCACACGTACCAAAGCTCACTGGCTGACACTGAACAGTGCCTCAGTTTTCTAAGTTTTCTTGGAGATAGATGATACCTCATATCTGTTCTACACTCATGCCCCCTCTGTTTCTTCGGTTTGTTTACTTGGTGGGCACCAATCTGGATCTGACCACACTTTGCTCAACAGTCCTCCCACAGCAAACATGTTCAACCAACATAACAATGCCTGTTGGTATAACACTTTTCTTTTTTTTTTGGCCTCGCCACCAGCTGGTGGGATCTCAGGTCCCCGACCAGGGATCGAACCTGGCCCTGGCAGTGAAAGCCTGGAATCCTAACCACTAGCCCACCAGGGAACTCCCCTACAAGATGCTTTGATTTCGTATTTTTATGACAATTCTGTGAAGTAATATTACCATCTTATTTTTTCTAAGAAGTGGAAGCTAAGAATGCAGTCCTGTGCTGGGTGCTGGGCCCAGAGTAGGGGGCAGTGTCCTGGGAGCAGGGTGAAGTCTTGGTGAGAGGAAGAGAAATGGGATTGGAGAAAAAGCTACTTGGGGAGAAGCAGATCATCCAAGGGAATGGTCAGTCTGAAAAGGTTGCACAGAGAGAGGATGAAGATCTGAGTCATAGGGACTGAAGTGGGCAGAACTGGGGGCAAATCGAGACCAGGATTGGCTGCCACGAGGTAGGGCCAGGAAGACTCTGTACCTTATTAAAGGTACAGACCAAGGTGGGATGCAAAGAAAGTTGTAAAACTTTTTAAGAAGGGATTTTTTCCCTCTTTCTTCTTCCATTCAAATGAAACAGATTATTTTAAAAATTGTGGACAAAATGTGTTGGCTTGGGTTTCAGCTGTACATATTCCTCTGTCACGCGGCATCTAGTGGGGTAATTTATGCAAAATACTTAGCTCCCTGCTTCTAGTCATAAAAGGCTGTGTTTCAGGGTGGTGGTTTTGAGCAACAGCCCCAAACTGTCCTCAATCACTGAGGTCTCTTTTTATGAGGCTCCCCTGAGATGCCTCAGTCCATTTTCCTGAGTATGTCAGGGGCATCCCCTCACCCAACACACACATACAGGCTCTTTAGGGATCCATAATACTCACTCAATACAAAAATGTTCAACTGCAGGTATACTGTGCAGAGAAATAACTGGCAAGGCCATTCCTTCTGCTGCAGGAGTTGAAGATCAAGGAGAGATTGGAGGACCCCAAACTACCCTTTCTTTGAGCTCTGAGCTCGGCTGGGCTGCAAGGCCTCACTCTCTCCCTGTTGAAGCCGTCCTGGCAGACCTACTGTTATGTGCCTCCCAGCTGCCAGCAGCTGGTGCTCCAACTCTTTCAAAAGATGGTTTTGGACCAAATCAAGAAGAGAATCTCCAGGGGGTAGAGAGGACATACAAGGAATGTCACCCTTAGATAAAAAGAAATTATTTAGCCTGCATGTGACAAAACAGGAATTTCTCTTGCGGCTAGGAATGTTTTAACTAGTTTATTCTTTTGCCCTGCCCTGTGGTTTCCCCTGGTCTAAAGCACCCTTAAAAGGGCATAGATGATGTAACAGCCTCTCTTCATGATCTTCATCGCACTTGGTAACCTGGTTCATGGAAGAAACCTGTCAAACAAGAAATGTTACTGAGTGGCAAGATGTTAAAACATGCGCAGACCCAGGAGAAAGTAAATCTGTCTGAGAGATGAAAGAAAGTGCCTGTTCTTTCAATGCTGGGACTCATCAGTAGGGGAGCTTCTTGTGTTTGGCATCCTGCCTTGGCGGTTATCAATATGTGAAAGAACTTTGTAACAAGTGCTCATTTCCAAAAGGAAACCATAGCTTTATTAGCAGCCCTTCTCACTGATAAAGAGTTTCAGTGTCACATTAAAAATGACTGGCAGAACACACTGGGGAATATAAAAATGGTGAAGAGAAATCCTTTCCTTCTTGATAAGAGACAAGAGGCTTAAAATAAATATTTTCGCAAGGCATCATCCAGTGGTGTGAATGAATTTGAGAGTTAAAATAAGAAGAAAGAAAGGAAGAAGGAAGGATGACCAGTTCCTAAGGTCAGACAGTAAGATAACTGTGGACACCCAAAAGAGCAGAGTGGGATCAGGGCACATGAAGCTGAAAATACTGAAAGTAAACTTTCCTGTGAACGAACCCAGCTGATTTTCATCTGTGCACTAACAAATAGAAATTGTGAGCAAACGACTTACTTGGCTGACATGTCAACAGGGACAATGGTTTCAACTAGAAGTTGGTACGTTATCTTTTTTTTTCCCTCTGTATATGCCCTGTGAGTATAATTTGGTTAAATTACGTACTATGATATTCTATAATATAATTTTGTTTGGGCTTAAATTCAATGTAGTAAGTGGGTTGAAAATTTTGGAAATTCCTACTAACACCTAAAGGCCTGTATAGATTTCTGATAACTCAGAGCCTTTATATTCACTTGCGTATTAATTTATTTTCCTTTTACTTTTTTTTGTAAAAATGAAAAAATTGTGCCTCATAGTTTGATAAAATATAATTACCACTCCTCTCTTCATCCAACTATTGCATTATTCTTTAACAGTTAATAAAATTAGGAGAGACTGATGCTATTAATTCCATTTAGTCTATTGTTTCTTTGCTTGATCTGCTTTTTTATTCAGAAGAAAATTTATATGTATATATATGATAAAATGTATAATATATAAATTTATATATATACATTTTCAAAATTTTCACAAAGACTTAAAAACAAAATAGATACTACAGTTTACACCTCAAACAAAAACTCCTGGAATTAAAGGTACACCATGTAGCAACTGAACAACTGAATTACCTCCTTAAAGTATATTGCCAAAACAAAACAAAACAAAAGGAAGTATTCATGCATTCAGATTTATATTACCAACTCCTCTGATTTATTTGACAGGAGAAAGAGGCTGTGATTTGTCAATGTCCACATACCCTGTGTGGGCTTAGTTGACAGTATTTGCCTTCTCTATAGCTACACCTGCACACTACACAGCTATAATAAATCATCAGATGTGGTTAAGGCAACTAAGAAAAAAGGGGAGGGAAATGACTGCTCCCCAGCGCTTGGTAGCATAAAAACACAGAGGTACCTCATCTATTTTTCAGAGTATTGGGTCAGATGAGTTAGCCCACACACTGTCATGTGAAATGGCCAAGGAGTCTACCCTTGACTCTTTCTTCTCTGTACCTCCTTTGTGGTTGATCTCATCCATCCCATGGTTTTGCTACCCTATGGTGATAATTTCCAAACCTTTGTGGAGAGAAGATTGGTCACTGATGACCCCAGCAGCTCTCTTTAGTTTGCCTGATAAGGAGGAAACATACAGTCTCAACTGTACCCAATGTACCCAGGTGCTGTCAGCGTAAGTGGGCAACCTCCCTGAGCAGGTGGCACCCAAGCTAGACTCTTTTTCTTCTGCTTGCAAGACTCCTCTTATTCTCACCTTTGAAAAATATTGTTATTGAGTAGCAGGGGTGAGTTCATGATGAATGCAGCTGGGTACTGCCCAAGCATGTCCTGGGATCACTAGACATGACACAGCATCATCCTGGGGCTGCCCCTCCCCCACCTGTTGTTCCGCCTGCACCGTGGGACACTCAGATGTTTGCCTGAGCCATGCACTCAATAACCTACATCTTTAGCCTAGATTTGTCACCTGAACTGCGTACTTTTATATCCTACTGTCTGCTTGACCTCTCTTCCTGAATGTCCCATAGCTTCCTCCAACTCAGCATTCTGTTCTTCCTCTGATGGACCTCCTTCAGTTAATGGAATCATTACCCTCCCAGATAGCTAGAGGCAAAACATGTGAATCACCTTCATTCAGTTCTTTCCTCCTCTCTGTCCACAACCAAATGAAATTAAAGAATTGCTGTTTATACTTAAAAAAAAAAAAGATGAATATTTGTGGGTTATTGTGTGGTTAATAATGCAATCCAAAATGCACACCAGATACGTGGGCTGTAAAGGCAGTTACAAGTTTCTGTCTGGATTTTCCTAATTGACCCAACGAGAAAGCTTCACACATCAGGAATTATGTTTTGATTTACATTTAAGTTTATCTAATCTTCAGTGTGGTTGTTCATTCAATAAACGTCTATTGCGCTTCCCTGGTGGCGCAGTGGTTGAGAATCTGCCTGCCAATGCAGGGGACACAGGTTCGAGCCCTGGTCTGTGAAGATCCCACATGCCGCAGAGCAACTAGGCGTGGGAGCCACGACTACTGAGCCTGCGCGTCTGGAGCCTGTGCTCCGCAACAAGAGAGGCCGCGACAGTGAGAGGCCCGCGCACCGCGATGAAGAGTGGCCCCTGCTTGCCACAACTGGAGAAAGCCCTCGCACAGAAACGAAGACCCAACACAGCCATAAATAAATAAATTAATTAATTAAAATTTAAAAAATAAATAAATAAACGTCTATTAAGGGCAGAGCTGATATTACTTAACTCTGGTCCAAACTTGCATACATATTTCTTTTACATACGTAAGTTGCCTGGAACCAGCTTCTTGCAGACCTGTCGTCCCAGCATAACTTTTAATAGCTTCTCCTTTCACTTTCACAAGTGTCTGAGTTTGGATGATAAACTGTACGGTCACCCAACATATATGATATTTAATTTGGGTGTCCCCTTGTATGACATTTTCTAAGTTCACCCTGCCCTTTAATATCTAGCCACCTGAGTCTGAGTCTCCACCCTGAGTGGCTGCAGGAAGACCCTACCTTTTGTTAGATTGTCCCTCTCCTTGTTGTGGAAACTGTGGGGACAGAGATGTGGCCTTTCCTCACTGCCACTTCCTGAGGCCATATTTCTTACTTGCCAAAAACCCGAAGTAAAATAAATATCCCTGAAAAAAAAATTAAGTATAATAACACAAGGAAGAGAGAAAATTAAGAAAAACTAAACGGTTAAAATGAAAATACAAGGGTTAAAATAGAAATGTCATGAAAAGTGAACTATTACAAGATAAAATAACCAGATTTAATTACAAAATAAAAATTAAAAGCTACAATATGTAAAATAAAATCAAAACTAGTAGAGATTAAGAAAAAATCTAAACAAGGAATAAATATAACTCCAGTTGGATGTAAAGTAATAATACTTTTAAAGGCAATGCAAATAAAGACAAAGTAAGGAAAACAAGATAGAGGCAGAACACTTAAAGAATAAAGAACTAAAACAGAAATGGGGAAAATTAGGTAAAATGAATAAAATGAGGTAACACATGTAAAGTGCTTCTCACGGTAAAGTGATGTTAACACACTGCTCTATAAAACAAAATTTGGGGCTTCCCTGGTGGCGCAGTGGTTGAGAATCCGCCTGCCAATGCAGGGGACATGGGTTCGAGCCCTGGTCCCGGAGGATCCCACATGCCGCGGAGCAGCTGGGCCCGTGAGCCACAATTACTGAGCCTGAGCGTCTGGAGCATGTGCTCCGCAACAAGAGAGGCCGCGATAGTGAGAGGCCCGCGCACCGCGATGAAGAGTGGCCCCCACTTGCCACAACTGGAGAAAGCCCTCGCACAGAAACGAAGACCGAACACAGCCATAAATAAATATAAATAAATAAATTAAAAAAAAAAAAACAAAAAAAAAACAAAAAAAAAACAAAATTTGCCTTTAGTGAAATTGGAAAACAAAAGATGAGGGGGAAGGGAGGAGAGAGTAAAGAACCCTTTTGAAAGCAGGCTACGAGTCCTTTGCAAAATTCCCACTGGACTTCTCTGTAGTTGAGCCCTGAAGTGCTGGGAGATGGAAGGCACCAGGCAATACAAACCTCCGTCGCCCGACCCTTGTCCCACGTCCCAGCAACCTTGCATCCCTTTGTGGTATCTCCGGCCCAGAGCTGTCTGAAAAAGCCTCACCACAATTTCAGCAGTCAGGGTTGGTTGACCTCACACTTGCTCAGCCATCAACTCTGTTCTTTGGAACCCAGAAGAATTGCACACTCAGGTGTCTGAAAGTGCCTGGAAAGTATTTCGTAATCCCCAATGTAAGCAACAGAATGCTTCTCGTTCTCACCTTCAGATGAGAAAATATGTCCTAGTGTTGATGCTGCTTAGTGATAATGTTACCGACCTTGGACTCTTTAATCAATAGAAACTGGTAAGAGGCCAGACAAGAAATTCAGGCAAGGCTTTACTGGGACTTGGGCTGCAGCCCAAGGGAGCAAAAACAAGTAACAGGTTCCCTCGCTCGCTCCCTGAGAGGGGTGAGGTGGTCCCTTAAACGGGTGAGGGTAGGGCCAGATGCATGCGTTGGGCCGCAAGGGTGACTTAGGTGGTCTGCCCACCCCCTTGGCGGTGCTGTGTGCAGGGGTCATGCGCAGTACCCTGCTTTTGCTCCTGACTCCTCAGAAGTAGCAGTTGGGTTTTTGGTCTTTTCGTATCTTGTTGTTCATAATCTGCCCCAGCTGCGCATGTACGCAGTTATTTTTAGTTCCTTATAGTTTCTTTGTATCCTGTTCCTCAAGGAGATGTTGGTCCAGGTGTAAGCACTGCAGCAAAGGGTCCCAGGTCCCAGTTGCCAGCCTGTCTCAATAATACTCTGAAAATCTATGATACGGCCATATTTCTTCACTGTTGAGATAATGAGGGGGTTTAAAAGTAACCTGGAAGTTGAAGGGTTTAACTGATGTTGAAATAATAGGGTGTTAGGATGAAATTAGGAAGTGAGCGATTTCTGGTAAAGCGAAAGTGAAGTCTATCAAAGACAAGACACACCTGAGGAGAAGGCAGTGTCAGGGTTCCACGCAATCATTTGTATATTTATTTAAACACAGAAAGACAGCAAGTGCACCCTCAGGAGATAGGCTCACTTAGGGGAAAAAAGATAAATGATAAGAAATCAAGCCAATAATGGGGAATCAGTCAAGGAAGCAACCTTTGCAGAATACTGTAGAACCCTTCATCCACGCTACACATACTGTCTGAGCCCTTAGGAAACGTTTCCTCAGAAACCTGCGGTGAAAACAGGGCCATTAAAACCTGAGCATGCCTCACAATCACCCAATTCTGAGACACAGATTCAGGAAGTTGGGGTGGGGCCTGAGAATTTGCATTTCCAACAAGTTCCCAGGTGATCCGGATGCTTTGAGAACCACTGGCATATATTTCAAGACGTGTTAATTATCCCATACCTCAGGCAGATTGGAGGTAGATAGTTTCTGGCTAGCTATGGCTCATAACGGTCTTGAAGGGCAGTTTCCTTCAAACCTATCCTTCTGACATCTTTGGGTGTTAGCTCCTTATCCATTGGCTTGTCCCCTTGTAGACACAGGATGCTAACACAGCTCCAAGAACTTCATTTCACACCAGCTCATTGAAGGCCGGAAGAAAAAGGGAAGGAATAGCACAAGCTTTCACTTCCCAAGACTCCTTTTTTTTTTTTTTTAAATTCTTTCTCAGAAGCCCCAGCCAACTTTCCTTATCTCTCATTAGCCAGAACTGGATCACTGGCCCACTCTCTCCCTTATCCCTGCCCCAGGCCAATTACTTGCAAAAGGCCAATAATAATTCACCCCCTGGGGCAGGGGGCAGAGTCTACCTTTCTCGAAATCAAACTGGGAATGGCTGTGGCAAAAGCAACAAACACCGACTATCACAGGAGCCCACCTCCAGCCAAGCACCCTGCTAGATACTTTACATATATTTTTTTCACTTAATTGTCACATTTCTCTGAGGTAGGTGTTATTATTCCCACTTTACAGATGAGGAAACTGAGACTTGAAGACGTTAAGTATATTGCCTCACAGCTTGGAAAAAATTAGAATTTGAACTAGATCTATTGACTCCACAGCCTAAATAACATCTTTACATTATGACATCCTGCTGCCTCTTGTTTCCTCTGTAGAAAAAATCATTGTTGTCATAACAACAACCCTTAATTATGGACAAAAAGACTAATTTATATGCTGCTTAATATATAGGAAATGTGTATTCTACATTTCATGAGATTTGAGACAAAAATTTAAATTCTATAACTTAGAAAATTATGTCACTAAAAATAAAGTTATCACATACCTTACTGTTATCCTAATGTTATCACATACCTTAATTATTATAATAAATAAGATCAGGCAGAGTTATAAGGATGCTTCTGCAGTCTAATTTGGAACTTCCTAAGTTTTGTACACTCATATTTACAGGTAAGTATAACTTAATACTCATTTCACTTTACAATTCTGTGTGTGGTGGGAAGGTAGGGTTTATGCTGGGCCTTGGAGGAGAGCTGGGCAGATAGAATCAGGAGGAGACAGAAAATGGCTTAGCATCTCTAAGGGCCAAGGGGTCCCAATTCAGTATAACTGGAATGACATGGGTTGTGGAAAGGGGTTACGCATTCTACTTTATTCACTTCTGTATTGTTTGAACTTCATACAACTTTCACAGTTTGAATGTCTTTTAGTAAAGATACTCTCATTGTGAAAAGATAAAGAGAGAGAAAAGTAGAAGCCACACAGCAGAGGATTCTGGGGAAAAGTGAAAGTAAATGAGTGGACTTGGAAAGTTTGGGCAACTCCATTCAAGAGTTTGGAAACAAATGGAAGAAGGAAAGTTCAATGTTAGCAAAAGGGTCAGCAGGGTCTTTGTTTGTTTGTTTGTTTTGGGCTATCATGAATTGATTAAAGTGCAACAAATGTCTGTGTGTGTGTGTGTGTAAGTTTTCATTTCTCTGGGATAAATGCTCATGAGTGCAATTGCTGGGTCCTATGGTAGTTGTATGTTTGTTTCTTTTAAGAAATGCCAAATTTTGTGCAGAGTGGTCATACCATTTTACACTCCTACCAATCACGTAAAAGTGATCTAGTTTGTCCCCCATTATCTTAGGCAATTGGTGTTGCCATCAGCAGGGTTTTTTAAGATAACATGTATGGAAACAAAATATATGCCTGTGAATACATTGTCAAAGCTAGAGATACTAACTCTGGCTAGTTTGTCTATTAGTTATCTATAGCTGCATAAAAATAACACAAAAATATTTACCTTATGTAGTTTCTGAGGGTCAGGAAATCAGGGTTTCGCTAGGTGGTTCTGATTCAGGGTCTCTCAAGAGGTTGTAGTCAAGATATTGGCCAGGGCTATAGTCATCCGAAGGCTTGACTGGGCTGAGACCTCAGTTCCTTGCTGGCTGCTCTTCCCCACATGGGCCTCTGAAAAGGCTGTTCCGGACATGGCAGCTGGTTTTCTCCAGAGGGAATCATCCAACAGAGAGAAACCAAGTTGATAGCAGCAGTGCCTTTTGATGACCTACTCTCCGAGGTTGCATACTGTCTCTTCTGTTTTATTCTACTCCTTAGAAACAAGATCCAGCCCACATTGAAGGAGAAGGGAATTAGGCTCTATGTCTTGAAGGGAGGAGTATCAAAGCAGTTATAGACATATTTTTTAAACCACCATAGAATGCATAAAGAATATCATGGCTTAAACAAACACACACACACAGTGAAAAATAGTTTAAATAGAGGGAAACATTTCCCCATAAGAAGTGTGTCAAATGCAATTTCCCGAACATGAAGCCATTCCAATGTTATAAATCTATCTTAATATTGTCATTTGCTCTCTAATATCGTCAGTTATAACAAGTGTCATTGCACCGTGCCTTTCACATTTTGTCCTGACATTCAGGTGGATATTTGTCATTCCTTGCAGTTGCCAGCAACTTTTGAACACTCTTCTGACGTTTGGGGAACTTCCTCCATGTTGAGGCCTGCTTCCTAAGGCACAAGCCAGAACTTAGCCTCCGAGATGGAGATGGTGAGTTAGTGGGTGGTGATCCTGTGTCATCATCACACAAATGTCTCTAGACCCTGGCAAGAGTCCAAGTTCCCCTTCTTCTCTCAGCAGGGCAGGGCCAGGCCGGAGGAAATGCTCTATCCCTGTTCTTGACTGCACGCTCCTGGAGGGCCAGGCCTCACGTTCAGCGGGAGGGATAGTTTTGAGGCTGGAATGTAGACACAGGCCACTGATCCCTCACTATGTTAAGTGGCAAAGCGGGTAGGGGACAATTTCATCCACTACTATCCGGGGGAGCTCCCTCAGGGGCGGTCATGTTCTTGACTGGAACGCAGAGAACCAGGGCAGCAGGCTGGGCGAAGGCCTCCACAGGTCAGGGCAGTGTTCCCAGGGATCACAGGCGTCCAGGAGGTGGCAGGGCAATGGGTTTCTCACAGTGTGACCCAGTGGGTGAGGAGCCAGTTGGTGACGTGAATGCGTACAGTCTCCTGGATGACGTAAGTTCTCGGTCAAAGCTGCCTGCACTGTCTCAACAAGGGCGTGGCTGCCGGATGGTGGCTCAGTCCCCAGGCCCCCTGACGCTCCAGAACACAGAAGCCTTGGCTCTGTGGTGGCTTCCAGGTCCTGTGTGGTGGAGAATGGAGCGAAAGCCCTGGAAAAGGAAGTCAACTGAGAGGACGAACTGAAATCTCTTGTGCACAGGCAGGAAGGAGGGCACTGCAGAACAGTTAAGATACGAGAACATAAACATCTATGTGCAAAGGAGGGTCTGGGAACAGAGAGGAGGTCCCCGGCACTGCGTCTGAAGCGTGCCCGAAGCCAGTCGGGAGGGCGAACGGTGCCGCGCTCCCTGCACGTGGCGCCGCAGTATAGACACAGGTCGCTACAACACTCCCTGCCCGTGTGACTTGTTGAGAAGAAAAGCGGCCCATAGGGACGGGCGTCCAAGAACTCTGCTGCCGCCCATGCAACTCATTCCTTGAAGTTTATTCTCCCTGGAATGAAACAAACCAAAAAACAAACTAAACGCCACTCTCTGGGCTCCGTCTCAGCACCGCCACCAGTCCCGGGCGCCTCCTAAAACGTGCTGCTAGGAATCCAGAGGTTTACGAGCGTGTTTGTTTCCCGCGCCCGCGCACCTCGAAACCGAAAGTAGAGTGCCTGGGCCCGAGTTCCGCCTAAGCGAGCGGAGGGTCGCCGCCGCCGCCGCCGAAAGCGCGCCGAGCTCGGCTGCAGTTGCCCTGGCGGCCGCGGCGGGCCAGGGGCAACAGTGAGCTGCGGCGGCGGAAAAAGGAGGCTCCGGCTGCCAGGCAGCTCCGTCTCGGGCTGGGAAAACTAAGGGAGCGGCGGCGAAGGGCCCTCGGCCTTCTCAAGGGCGGGCGCGAGGAGGACGGTGGAGTACGACTTGTAGGAAGAGCGAAGAGAATACTGTGCGCCTGCACCAGGATGGCCGAGTGGTTAAGGCGTTGGACTTAAGATCCAATGGACATATGTCCGCGTGGGTTCGAACCCCACTCCTGGTAGACAGTTTTCCTATTCTCTCATTAAAATATTAATTTATTTTTAAAATGTAAATATCACCGAGCACACGATGTCTTGGACTCAGGAATTCTGTCGCCTGGCTGAGAGAGGCGCAAGCCCGACAACACGCGGCCCCGCCTCCCACAGGCCAGAGGCGACTCAGCGAGCGGGCTGGGCGTGGGGCGCGGGCGCTGTCCCCCGGGCCGGGAGCGGGTGGGGTGGGGTGGGGTCGGCGTCGCTGCCGGTCAACGGCTTCGCGGGGCTCAGGTGGGGTTGGGACTCCGGCGGCAGCCCGCGCCGCGGGGTTCAGTTCCCTCGCTTGCAGGGAGGCAGCCAGCTGGGCAGGAAGGGTGCTAGTGATACAGCATTCTAGTTAGAAAAGTGCCTGTGCAGAAAAGTCAAAAGTTCATCTCTACTTTTTCCTAGTTTTTCGCCAAAATTAACTGTATGCACACAATTCTTCCGTTAAATCCATGAAGGCCGAGACAGTATGCATCATAGCTACAAAATGGACTAATTGGTAATCGGCTAAGAATTTTAAAATACGAATGGCGCGGTCTGCTTTTTGTTTTTGTTTTTTAAATACTTTTAAAAAGTGAAAGTAATCTAAAATCTAGAGGGGGGGACGTTACAAGTACAGTGGAAAGAATTTTTTTGTTTTTCAAATCATTTGAGGGTAAGGTACCAAGTAGATACTCCAGTACAACCGTTAAAATCAAGGAATTAATGTTGATAATTTACTACCATCTAATCCCCAGGCCCCATTTAATCACCAGTGGTCCTTTAAAGTAAAAGTCTCCTGTTCAGAATAATGCATTGCATTTACTTGTCACATTGCCTTAAGCTTCTGCAATCTAGCACGATTCCTGTCTCTCCTGACTTTCATGATCTTGAAACTTCTGAAGATGACAGGCTTGTCATTTTGTAGAACATCCGTTTGTCAGTTTGGGTTTGTCTAATGTTTCCTCTTGATTAGATTCAGGTTATGCTTATAAATAAAGCAGGGCTATCCTGGAAGTGACACTGTGTTTGCATTGTAGTCTCTCAGGTGGCATGGTTTTGGTCTGTCCTGTTACTGATCTTAAGTTGGTTCACTTGATAAGGCTTTTCTGCCAGTTTTCTCCACTATAGTTAACCCTTTGTGATGAATGCATATTTTGAGGGGAAGTGCTTTGAAGTTATGTAAATATCCCATTACTCATCAAACTTTCCATTTTATTCAATTATTATGGAATAAGTTCTGTAAGTATGCGCCCATGGTGTCCTATTTTAATTAATGGTTACAATCCATTTTATAATTATTACTTTTCATGCTGAAAGTGTCCCAGATTTGGCCAGTGGGAGTCTATTCAAGGCTGACTTTTGACATGTCTTCATCATTTTTTAGCACTTCCTTACTTCCTAGTCCAAGATATTCCATGCTTACCTTGTACTCCTCCTGATCCGGACAATGTAGAATCAGACATTTTGAAAAGAACCCCAGTCTCCTTTAGTGGAGAATGCTAGTTAGAAAGCAAGATCTCAGTACTAGGTGTGCTCATTGGTTTTGATGTGTTACTGTTCCCACGCCCTCTCAGTGGACAGAATCAAGGAGTGTATGTGTCTGTGTGTGTGTCCACACCTATATTTATCTATATATATATCTATTTAGATTTGGGAGTTCCTACCAATACTCTAATTCTGATCCAACACTATAAATTTTGTTCTAGTTTTTCTATCCATATTTGTAATTCCCAGAATTGCCCCCCGTCCCCTGCCCCAGTGTAACATCTACCTTGCTTGGGCCCATCTAATGGATTTAGAATTGAATTGTTCAAGAAGAAGGGAAGAGGAAAAGAGAGAGTGTCTAAACCGTTTAGAAATAAGCATCCTGCCAGCACTGAGAACTGGCTATGAGTCAATCGCTGTTAGACATTTGAGATGTGCAGATAAATAAGCCAGCCTCTCCTTCAAGGAGCTTAGATGGTGAGAGACAGAGATTTTAGTAAACCACATGTATAATGAGAAAATATAAATTATGCCCAAGGTGCTAAAGGAGAAGTTCCAAATGCCCTAACTCTTTCCCAGAGAGTCAGCTTTAGTTGAGAACTGAAGGAAGAGGAGTAAGGTTCAGGGAGAGGCAGGGAAGAGAGGGAGAAGGATACAGGTGGGGGGAAACATCTTGAAACCATGCTAAGTATGGTGCCTGGAGTCCGCTGAAGGATCCAAAACAAGAAGCAACGTGATTAGTGTTACATTTGAAAGTATATCTATTGATGTAGAAACTCGGTTGGTCCGTATATGCTCAGGACAGGGGGGCATGTTGAATTGGCAGAAAATATTTTTTAGGGGAAAATTGTTTAATTCAGTCAACAGCCAGTTAGACTGAGCTCAGTCTATGTCTCTCTTCCTCCTTAAAAGCTGAGCAAGGGGAAGAACAATACTGACTTGAAGCTTTCCCAGTCTGAACGCAGGGGCTCTTGCTAATTTATTTGTATTAATATGTTCAAGTGCAAATACGGAACAATACTTCCAAGAATAGGCAGAGTAGTTAGATTTTTACTTTGTTCCTTTAAAACTATATTATAAATCAAGCTTCTAGTCAGTAATAACCAGCTACTGTGCTATAACAGAGATGGTAAAAGACCAGCTAGTATTCTTCTTGTGCTTGTTAAAATTCTGACACACAGATCACTGAGATGCCACAAAGAGGGGTGAAATGATGTCTGAAAGCTGCTGATCTGGAAACAAGAAAATCTATCAGATGGATCCTAGGGCACCGAATCACAAGTTTTTGATTGATCAATATGT
Source organism: Balaenoptera physalus (assembly GCF_965194825.1). Lineage (NCBI taxonomy): Eukaryota > Metazoa > Chordata > Mammalia > Artiodactyla > Balaenopteridae > Balaenoptera > Balaenoptera physalus. Next base: position 20,988,047 of record NC_138888.1, on the reverse strand, counting down.
ATGGCCTATTTAACTGCAATCCTCACGTGCCAATTTAGATGGAATCTTTTGCTTTACTGTATCTTTCTCTATAAAGTGTTCTATCATTGATTTCCTCTGACTAGCAGGATTCTGTAAGTGAATTTCAATTTAGTGCAGCAAATTTTAAGAATATGATTCATTTTACGAAGTACATATCACAAGGTCACTCAGTAGGAAGAACCCAGGCTTTGGGGTCAGACAGACTTATCAACTTTCCCAGGTTATCAGCCTTCTTTCTTCATTTGCAAATAGGAAAATAAAATTTACCTCCACAAAGTGGTTGTGAGGCTGTAATACTCTTCTCACAAAAGTGGGTGTTTCGAAACTGACTTCCCTTCCCTTTTCTGGAGCCATCATTTGTGGGAAGTACAGTAGAACTACACTGTGCAAGTAGGAAGAAATCTTACCTTGCATGTATAGACCACTTTGCAGTTTTCCAAAACACTTTTACATTCGTATCCTCCTTTGACAGATAATATCATACACCCAAACCCATTGTACCTAGGTGGTAGGTACAATTAGGCACAATTTTCCTTAATAAATTTAAAGAGTAATGTTTTCTTTCATCCAAAATTACATAGAGCTAGAGGATATCAGTAGTTCTTAAAAATGGAAACCCTGTCCTAAAATGTAGCAGAATTTTTCCTTTTCCTTGAGAAGTAGACCTGTTATATTAGACCCTTTTTTTTTCATTCTTAAAATATTTTGAATTTAAATTTGAATCATTTGTAAGTATACCACCACTAAGCTTAGAATGATTTTCCAATGATTATTTTAAAAATAATAAATTAAGTCCCTAAGTTGATCTATAAATAAGAGTGTGGATTTATAAGCATATTTTAAGTTATTCAAAATGGATTTTTTTCTATTGGACTTCACGCAGAACTCTGTAGGAAAAGTATTGCCAATACATTTAAATAGTGACACCTACTGGTTAAATTGAGGCAAATTTGTTTGTTAAATTCTGTCTGTCTTATTCTGACTGTAAAATCCGGATAGTTATTCCACAGTTACTGTGTTTAGGAGCACATTAAGGCTATGTGTAATCCAGCCAGTAAATTGACCTTTGTTTTCTCTCTTTCAGTCATTAATGATAAATCTGCCATTGAAAAGAATCTCAAATCACTGACAGCACTTGTGTGAGCTGTTATTTTAATTGTATGAATAGGGCTTTTATCTCATCATAGCCATCATCTCTGTTTCTTTCAATATAATATATTTTACTCAAACTCCGAAACTCACTATGAAGTTGAAGAGAAATAGAGATTTGGATTAGTCATCAGCTTTACAGAAGTCATGTCCAATTTTAGAAATCCTGAACAAGAAGCTTTCTTTGTCCTTAGTAGCAAGTTGGAATTTGGAGATCTTAATTATTCCCTTTGTTTCACATTTTGCTTTTAAATACAATTGCAGCTATTTAATGAACAAATTAATTGCATGTCACACATTTGCTAATTGTTCAAATGATATAAATGATAATGCCCCAAGTTTTAATGAGTGTGTTCAGTTACAAAGATGCCATGTAAGAATCAGGAACATAATTCCAGGTCCCTTGCATCCACTCTATTACTGGATGGAGACCATTGTGAACCACCGGGTTCATTTGTGAACCACCTGGTTTCACTTTTATCCACACAGGTTTTGATGTCTCTGAACAACTTGTCAGAGTGCTTGGCAGAGAAGCAATGATTGCACTGGGTCCTTACTGAAGTGAGATGGAAACTGCCTAGCAGAGTGTCTCTGTACATTGTATGCGCTATATAAATACTTGTTGAATAAATGAACAACGTTGAAGTCCACTGAGTATATTTCACAGTTCATTCTATTTATTGTACACACACATTAATCTTCATTTAGGATATGTGTTTTAAAATGTACTCAGGATTTGTTTTAATCAGGTATGGTAAGACACTCAGATACAGAAATGACTGTCATGAAGGAAGAATTTTTTTATACTCACAGATTCCCAGGAAACAAGAGCCACGGCACACCATGCAGGGCCACATAGGGAAGAATTAGGGTCAGTCAGGAGGCAGAGGGAGCAAGGAGAAAGCATGGGCAAGAACTTTTATTGTGGTTTTCACAGGAAGGAATGGGCAAAGCAGGATAAACAGTCTTAGGATTGGCTACTTTGAATAATTTCAGCAGGCTCTGGAGTGTAGGGGCTGCCCTGAGTATTCTGGTATTTCTAGGAATTATCTAACCCCGGGAGAAGCAGTCCCTCCCTGGTCAGCAAGGCCCCAGATGCCAGAGCATCAAGAATACAGAAAGTAAGAAAGTATAATTAGTATGGTATGGGTTCAGGCATGCTCACACATTTTTTTTCCTTCTCTTACTCCTTCTTCAGCTAAGGTAGGCCTTACTCATTAGGAGAATCAAGATTCAGAAGCCAAAAGAGACAAACACTTAAGTAGTTTTTGAATCATTTCTATCTGGATAAACTATATAATATACCTGTGCAATTCAAGTCTCAAATTTATCTTTGGGTTTAGGTTGTATTTTCCGTCATTTTATTCATTACTGTAGTGTAATGAGGCTAGCAGTTACTGAATAAGGTAACTTTTAAAATTGCATTGGAAAGATGGATTACTAAAAAGAGTGTTGCCTATTCATCTCAATTCCACAATCTCCTTTAAATATAAACATAGGAGTATGTGTATTTGTGAAATATGCAGTGTAGGTCCTAAGTGGCAACATAGAACTGTGATTAGCAGTCAGATGGCCCAAGTTTTTTTTTTTTTAATATACAAGTTTCAGGTGTACACCATTATAACATAATTTGACGTATGTATACACTATGAAGTGATCCCCACCACGTGTGTAGTTACCATCCATCACCATACAGTTGACCCCCTTCATCCATTTCGCCCACCGCCCCCCATGCCCCTTCCTCTCTGGTAACCCTAATCTGACCTCTGTATCTATGAGTTTGTCTTTGTTTTATTTTGTTTGTTTGTTTTGTTTTTTGATTCCACATATATGTGAAATCATACAGTATTTGTCTTTCTTCTGACATTTCATTTAGCATAATGCCTCCAAGGTCCATCCATGTTGTTGCAAAGGGTAGAATTTTGTTCTTTTTTTAATGGCTGAATAATATTCCATTGTATATATTGTATATATAGATAAAGATATAGATATAGATACCATAGCTTTTTTATTCATGCATCATTGGAAACTTAGGTTGTTTCCATATCTTGGCTATTGTAAAAATTGCTGCAATGAACATATGGTTGCATATATCTTTTTCTTGTTTTCTTTTTTGCATATATCTTTTTGAATTAGTGTTTTTGTGTTCTTTGGATAAATACCCAGATGTGGAATTGCTGGATCATATGATAGTTCTATTTTTAATTTTTTGAGGAATCTCCATGCTGTTTTCCATAGTGCCTGCAGCAATTTATAGTTCCACCAACAGTGTACAAGGGTTCTCTTTTCTCCATATCCTCTCCAACATTTGCTATTTCTTATCTTTTCTATAATAGCCATTCTAACAGGTGTGAGATGATTTCTCAATGTGGTTTTGATTTTCATTTCCCTAGCAATTAGTGATGTTGAGCATCTTTTCATGTGCCTGTTGGCCATCTGTATGTCTTCTTTGGGAAAAATGTCTATTCAGATCCTCTGCCCATTTTAAAATCAAGTTTGTTGTTGTTGTTGTTGAGCTATATGAGTTCTTTATATATTTTGGATATTAACCCTTTATTGGATCTATGATTTGCAAATATTTTCTCCCATTCAGTAGGTTGCCTTTTCATTTTGATAATGGTTTCCTTTGCTGTGCAGAAGCATTTTAGTTTGATGTAGTCCCATTTGTTTATTTTTGCTTTTGTTTCCCTTGCCTTTGGAATCAGATCCAGATGTTTTATTACTGTTTCATTCTCCTTACTAGTAATTGGTCAGTTCAGATTTTCTATTTCTTCATAATTCAGTCTTGGAAGATTCTATATTTCTTGGAATTTATCCATGTCTTCTAGGTTGTTCAATTTGCTGCTGTATAGTTGTTCATAGCAGTGTCTTATGATCCTTTGTATTTCCGTTGTATCAATTGTAACTTCTCTTTCATTTCTGATTTTATTTGCCTGAGTCCTCTCTCTCTTTCTTGGTAAGTCTAGCTAAAGGTTTGTCGATTTTGTTTATCTTTTCAAAGAACTACCTCTCAGTTTCATTGATCTTCCCTGTGATTTTCTTAGTCTCTATTTATTTCTGCTCTGATCTTTATTATTTCCTTCCTTCAACTAATTTTGGGCTTTGTTTGTTCTTCTTTTCTAGTTTCTTTAGGTGTAAAGTTAGATTGTTTATTTGGGGTTTTTATTGTTTCCTGAGGTAAGCCTATATTGCTATGAACTTCTCTTTTAGAATTGCTTTTGCTGCATCCTGTAGATTTTGGTATGTAATTTTTCTGTTTTCATTTGTCTTCAGGTATTTTTTAATTTCTCCTTTGATTTCTTCAATGACCCATTAGATGTTCAGTAGCATGTTGTTTAATATCCATGGTTTTGTGGTTTTTCCCATTTTTTTCTTGTGATTGACTTCTAGTTTTGTACCATAGTAGTTGGAGAAGATGATATGATTTCAATCTTCTTGAATTTATTGAGGTTTATTTTTTGGCCTAACATATGATCTATCCTGGAGAATGTTCCATGTGCACTTGAGAAGAATGTATGTCTGCTGCTTTTGGATGGAATGTTCTGTACATATCTATTAAGTTCTTCTGATCTAATGTGTTATTTAAGTCTGAGCTTTCCTTATTGATTTTCTGTCTGGTTGAACTATCCGTTGATGTAAGTGGAGTGTTAAAGTTCCATACCTTTGTTGTATTGCTTTCATTTTTTCCCTTTAAGTCCATTAATATTTGCTTTATATAAGTTGGGCTCCTCTGTTGGGTGCATGTACATTTATAAATATTATATCTTCTTGCTGGATTGACCCATTTATTATTATGTAATGCCCTTATTCATCTTTTATTAGTCTTTGTTTTAAAGTTTATTTTGTCTGATATGACTATAGCTACTCCAGCTTTCTTTTCATTTTCATACACATGACTGTATTTTTCCATCCCTTCACTTTCAGTCTGTGTGTGTCCTTTCTTCTGAAGTGAGTCTCTTGTACGCAGCACATAGATGGGTCTTGTTTTTTTTTAATACATTCAGCCACTATGCCTTTTGATTGTCAAATTTAGTCCATTTTCATAAAGTTCTTCTTGATATGTATGTTAATTTCATTAATAGTTTTCTGATTGTTTTTGTAGTTCCTCTCTGTACCGTTCTTCTCTTTCTCTCTTCTTTTATGTTTTGGTGGTTTTCTTTAGTGTTATGTTTCTATTCCTTTCTCATTTTCTTTTGGTTATTTACTATAGGTTTTTTCCTTGTGGTTACCGTGAGGTTCACATATAACATACTATGCAAATAGTAGCCTGTTTTAAGTTGGTAGCAACTATAATTTGAACACATTCCAAAGCTTTATCTTTTACCCCCTGTAATGTGAATGTTATTCTTCTTCATGTTGTCCCAAAGGTCCCTTAAAGTACTTTTACTTTTCTTAATTCTTTTTAAATTTTGCTGCTCTGTCTGGGTGAGTTCTATTGCTTTATCTTCCAGCTCATTGATTTGTTCTTCTACCTCATCCAGTCTGCTACTGAACCCCTCTAATGTATTTTTCAGCTCAATTATAACTTTTGTTTGGTACTTTCTTATTTTTTTTATCTCTTTGTTGAAGTTCTCACTGTGTTCATCCATTCTTCTCCTGAGTTCAGTGAGCATTTTTATGACCACTACTTTGAACCCTTTATCATGTAGTTTGCTTATCTCTGTTTCACTTAGTTCTTTTTCTGAGTTTTTTGTCTTGTTCTTTTGATTGGAACATATTCTTTTGTGTCCTTATTTTGCCTAATTTTCTGTGTTTATTTCTTTATATTAGGTAAATCAGCTCTCCCAGTCTCAAAGGAGTAGCCTTATTTAGGAGATGTTCTGTGGGGCTCAGAGGCACAATCCCTCCTGGCCACAAGAGCCAGGTGCTCAAGGGGTGTCCCCTATATGGGCTGCATACACCCTCCTGTTGTGTTGGGGTGTGGCTACTGCTGTGGCATGCTGATGGGCTGGGCTGGACCCTGGACTGGCTGCAGGGCCTGGCCATGGCCATTCCAAGTATTAATCCCAGCTCCAAACCTTATTAGCTGTGTGACTTTGGACTGGTTATTTAGCATCTCCAAGTCTTTGTTTTCTCACCTGTAAAACAGGGTGATAACAAAAGTACCTATCAAACGATTTGTTGTGAGAATTAAGTGTGATGTTGATAAAGTGCTTAGGAAGTACATGGCGTGTAGAATGATCAAGAGATTAATCCATTGTTATACTTTAGTGATTCTTACAAAATGTACTTAGATTGACTGTGAGACCAGTTTTGTTAAAAAGGTAAAAGTTGTTTATGGAATTGATTCTGCTGTAGGAAATACATTGTATTTGACATAGAAATTACAGCAAAAGACGCAATTTTTAAAAGACATGAAATATGGGAGAAGAGCTTAGATTGCATTCTACTGATTTGTTCATTAAACTTCATTTTTCCATTTAAAATCTTCAAATGCCTAATTTTCCGTCATCAGCATCTCTTTGCAAACAAAATTCCCATAATTCCTTTAATAATTTGTATGTTAAAAAATAGCACAGAGTTCTAAACTCTAAGTTTTCAGATTCATGCTAAGTGAATTTGTTGTTTTCCCTTGAGTGTCACGCCCACTGGATTAGTCACAAATAGGTATATTAAGGATGTTGTTCACATTGTTTAAACACTAGCAATTCTGACCACCCAGTTCAGCTACAATTTTAAGAGCAACCTGACAAAAAAATTTTTTTATTCCACATAAGAAAAATAAGAAGCCCCTGTCACTTGGAACATATGCAAAATAATATATAATGTAATGCTTTTAAGTGTGGAAAAGTGCTTCCTACAGTATAGCCTGGCATTCAAGTCTATTACTATGCAGGAGAACTCTTTTACAGTGATTCAGTGTAATGCCTAATTTTATTGGTGCATTACAAAGAACAATACGTAAAAGCATACATAGAATGAAATTTTAAAGTGGCCTAATGAATTGAAATTACCTCAGTAATGTACTAATTGAATCAATTAGTCAATTTCTTTCACACTGATTTTAGTCTCCTGTGAGTAATTCTCAGACAAAAGTGAGATGGGGATGAACTTGGATAATTCTGGATGGAGAAGCCCTTTAGGTGAATCTGGGGTGAAGAGGATCCCTCCCATTGGATTTCTCTTTTCTGCTTCTGCATCTCAGTACCATAAGCCATCCCAGTGCCTGCTTATAGAATACACAGCTACTGCTGCCTTTTGCCCATGTTTTCAAAATGTCTAGGAAATTCTTGTGGAGAAATAGCAGCACTGGAAGCAGGGCAGCCTCTAGTTCCAACAGAACAATTCATTCATTCTATAAGTATTTTTTTTTTTTTTTAAGTATAAGTATTTTTTAAATGACTAGAATGAACAGTGCTATGCTGGCTGCTGGGATACAGCAATGAAAAAGAAAGACAAGGTCCTGTCCTCATAGAGCTTACATTTTATTAGGAAACACAGGCATTAAACAACTAATTACAACATTGATTTTTTTCACAGTCACAGTTGCCTTCTTGAACTGTGGGGCACAGTTCAGAGTAGGAGAGGAGGGGCAGAGACCTTTCAGAGAGCAGACTGAATGGGAATGGAGGATGGCCCATAGCCATCTGCCCGTCACCAGGAGAGAGCCTGGATTCAGCCCACAGAAAGAAAGAGAAAAAGAAAGAGAGAGAAAAGAGGGAGAGAGGGAGGGAAAAGAATGGGAGGGGGCAGGGGAGAGAAAGAAAGGAAGGAAGGGAGAAGGGGAAAGGAAGAAAGGAGGAAGGATAAAGGTACCCAAGACCTCACTTGAATTCTTGCATCCAGTTGTTTTGGAATCAGCTCCACACTCGTGTTTCCAAGTTAAGACAGTAAATTCCTCTTTTGCGTGTGGATGTACACAAGTTTTTGTTGGTTTCTTGTTATTTGAAGCTAAAAGAGTTCTGACTAACATAACTTTTAAGTATTGGTATAAATTGAGTATCTTTTTGAATATCAAAGAAGGAAAAATTTATAATATTTCAGAAGGTGAACAAGTAATGGCTTCATGAGATTTAATCGTGGACTTGTTGAATATTAGAGTTCGAAGGGATTTACTTAGACAAAGCTTTCAATGAGGTAGAAATAACCCACTGACCACTCCTGGCAGATGTAAACTTGTCTCTAAACCAGTGGTCCTTAACACTGATAACAGTGGTCCAGGGGGACATTGTGGAAGAAAGTAGGGCACTTGTGGGTTGTCATAATAATTTTGTGGGTTCTACTGCCGTTAGGGAGGGACCGGGGGGTTGGGCATGCTGCAATGTGTGGGTGTTCCACACAATAAAGAATTATCCTTCATCCTGCAAGATTTTGGAATGTCCAGCAGGCTATCCCTGTAGGTTAAAAGCCTGTTTACCTGAACCCACAACCTAAATCCATTTTTCATATTAAACATAAAATGTTTTTGCAAGCTTTCAATATACAGTGCATTTTCCAAGTACACAATTACATGTAAATCAAGGGAACATTGTATTTTGTTTTATTCAGAATTTCTTCAAGAGTTAGTTTCCCTTTTGGAAAACTCACATCACTCACAGCAAAAGCATTGGTGGTATTTGAGTCACTGATTCAACACAGATGCATCAGCATGCGTTTGTAGCTGTTGTACTCCTCATGATTCAATGGGCTCTGTCTTCTATAGTCATGCTCTAGCCCTTACATATTGAGGTATAATTTAGAACCAGAAGTCTTCAACCTTCTCACTCATCAAGATAGGCCTTTCTGGTGATGTTCACTTTTACAACTTGGATAAGATGGTTTTGGACAGGTTCTTCACTGTAAAATTAATTACTAAGTATTGTATACTTTCGTCCACTAGTATTAGCCTCCATTGATGATTTTGTTTGAAAAAACTATTGCTATGATCTTTTCCTATGTCCATCAGTCCTTCTATATTTCTTAGTTGGCATTCTACTATAAGATAGACTTTTCTCTTCTCCCTCACATATTAATTCATTTATTTATTTATTATCAGTATGGGCTCATGGATTCCTATTTTATTCAATTAGTTATAATCCATACAATCAATACTAAAATTTCACTGTTCAAATTTTTTAAGATTTGGCCAGTGGGAGCCCCATACTGTTGGTCTCTTCTCCCTGACTCTCTCCATACCTGCCAGCCAAGCGGACCCAGTCTGCTTGCTCTGGTCATGTTGACCTGACACCCTTGCCAACCCTGGCCCATACCCATATCCCAAGCAGCTATGAATCTAAATGATGAACTTGACACAGCTCTTTTAATAACCTTTATTTCAGCTATTTTTTTTAGGTTATTGAGATCATATTGAATTTTGATTCTGTCATCCAGTGCATTCACTGTCCCTCCTACTTTTGAGCCACCCAAGCATTTAACACATTTTATATTCAATTTCTTGATAAAATCTTGAACATAACAGAGCGAGACTTTCCTGCTATTAGAGATATCCTTTCCAGGGGGAATTGATACATTAATATACATCTGTGTATGTCATTGTTCAACCAGCTCCAAACTTACTTTTTTTTTTTTTTTGTAATCTTTCCTTTGTAAATTTAGAGAGATATTTTAAGAAATGATCTCATTTTTTTTTTATTAATTAATTAATTTATTTTTTGCTGCGTTGGGTCTTCGTTTCTGTGCGAGGGCTTTCTCTAGTTGCAGCGAGCAGGGGCAACTCTTCATCACGGTGAGCGGGCCTCTCACTATCGCGGCCTCTCTTGTTGCGGAGCACAGGCTCCAGATGCGCAGGCTCAGTAGTTGTGGCTCACGGGCCTAGTTGCTCCGCAGCATGTGGGATCTTCCCAGACCAGGGCTCGAACCCGTGTCCCCTGCATTGGCAGGCAGATTCTCAACCACTGCACCACCAGGGAAGCCCTCCAAACTTACTTTTAATGATTATCCAGTTTACATTTATTCATTGTGACCACAAGAATATCTCGAGATATTTTTTTCTAATGGTGTGCCAAAAGTAAAATGCACTCTGTCTATGCATAGTAGTGACCTCATAAAAGATAAAAATTATGTTAGTTTGATGTAAGATGTTATTAATGAACCCATGCTGGCTTCTACTGCTCATTGCTTTCTTATCAGAGGGGTTAAGTAACTTGCTCAAAGTATTGCTACTAAATGAAGTCCTGGAATTTGATTCCAGGCTGGTGTATCTCTAAAGCCTTGCTCTTTTCACAACATCTCCATCAGTTTACATGGAGATAGGGAAAGGACTTCCTCTTTCTGCTTTTACATTATGCTACTTTAATGAGATTGCCAGGGTACAAGTCTTGGTCCATAGGCATGCCCAGTGGCAAGACAAGGGTTAATGTAGGACCCAGGAGTCAGCACTGTCTCAGGTCCCTGGTAAGTATACAGGCAGCTATTATTTACAGTTTTTTGAATCCCTTCCCAAGATGTCCTACTGAACTTCGCATTTGATGTATAGATTGAAACCTAACTTAGAAAAGCAGGTGTGTGTCTCTTTGATTAAAAGCCAAGCATTTCTAAAACACAATTGTGAAATTGAATTATTTGTACATGTGAAATATTTACTCGACATTATTTTATCTCTCAGAATATCAGTATTTCAAATATAGGTCTCTATGTAGCTTTTTAGTTCAAGAAAGTTAAGAATTTTTTGGTTGTTGTTTACTTCCTTTATAACACCTTTAATCTAAGGCTCACAGCTTAGAAAGGCTCACTACAGCTTAGAAATGCCACAAAAGCCACAGACATACCCATACCCATGTACTTGATGAGGGTGGCTTTGCCTGACAAAATAAAAAAAGAGTACCAAACAAAAATCTCCTTAAGTACTAGGAGTGGTCTATTGAGGCTTTTTGCTGGATATGGTAGAATGTTATGTGCAAAGATCACATTCTTGAGGTTGTGATCGTGTTGAAGAGGTAAGAACAGAGGAAGAGGAAAGATTCTGAACAAAGGAAGATTCAAGTTGACTAGCGGGGAGAAAAATCCCCACGGTGGAGTCTGTAAATTCAAGAGAAATGGCGGGACTCCTCACTGGAATACTCAGAGATGAACTGCACAAAATAACAGAGACCCTTCTGTGGGGAGCCATCCCAAGCTGGAAGCTTCTCAGACAAGTCTACCCACCAGGACCAGAGGCACTTATGGCTCTATGGCTCTCTCAGCTTCTGTGTAATGGGTCCCTGCCTACCGCCTCTCGGGAAAATGGCCTGTGGGCCCCGAGGTCCTTCTAGTGCAAGGGATTCTCCCCATGCTGTGTTGCAGCTGAAACTGAGCAAGCATGAGGACCCTTGAGAAGAATCCTATGAGCTCATTGATTTTATCCGTACAAATATCTTTTTTTCTACACAAAATCTTTATACAAAGGAACATTTCCATTCCCTGTCATGATCAAATAAATCTAGGTATTTTCTCAAGGTTTTATTCATTGTTCAGAAAACAGTATTGCTGACACTGCTTGTTGTGCCCCTCCCCACACATATTGTTCACATCATCCACAGTAATTGAAGCGCAATGTTTGACGGACACAGAACTGCCTGGAATAAAGACCACATTGTCTAGCTTCTCTCTTAACTGCAAGCAGCAATGTGAATAATTGGCCAGTGACTTATAATTAGAAGTGTTACTGGAAAGCTTCCAGGAAAACAGACTTAAAAGATTGTGTAAGCATGCCCTTTGCCTGCTCCTGGGAACATTAATTTGATGCTTCAACCATCATATTGGACCATGAAGATGGAGGTCACAGCCCAGGATTGGAAGAGAAGTCAGCTAGAGCTTTTTTCCTGAAGCTTTTTTCCTTAGTGGAGTCTCCATCCCAACTCTGGACTACGAACCTTCAGACATCCATGAAGACTGAAATAAGCTGTTATTTGGAGAAGGTTTCTTCCATCTGTAGCCAATGCTAGTCCTACCTGGTATTAGTGCAAATTAGTATAAATATTAATATTAGTATAAGAAATATAAGAAAGACGTCACTGACCATCTCCCCGTAATAACACTATAGCTTTTTCTTTTTATCACATCTCCTCTTAATCCTGTTCTGAAATAATGACATACAGTCTAAAGGAACTGTTAAATTTTCAACTTGTCTACCTGAGTATTGACTTAGAAGAGAAATACATGCTTAATTTTTTCTTTACTTCTAAGTAAAATTACGATATACTAATATTAAGGTGCCAGGCAAAGCAGACAGCATCCTTTGCATATTTTAAGTTTCTTTAGGACACTAAAGGAGTAAAAGAGTCTCTGAAAGTGAAAGCTCTGGTCCCGTTAATGTGTCCCTCCTCTCTGGATCATCCCATTCTCTGCTTCCCCAAGGGCTCTCAGATATATGAGATCAAAACTCAGGAGAGAGGCAGGCTAGAGATATTAGATGAGAGTCATCAACATGTAGGTGACAATGAAAGCAAAGGGCTGAATCCAGTTATTCAAGAATAAAGAGATAAGTGAAAAGAGGGTCTCTGATGAAGTTCTGCAGAAAGTTCACATTTAAGTAATGTGTAGAGAAAGGGAACGCTACAATGAAGACCGTGAAGAAGTGGTCAGAGATTCTGAAGGAAAAACAAGCAAAACAGAAAGGACATTATCCATGTCTTTTGTTGATTAACCGGTGAACAGTGTCAGCTTCTTGTGATCTGGGAAATAAGATAAGAATGGATAGATGGTTACTTGGATGTAGCAACTAGGAGGTCATCAGTGAGGACTGATGGAAAGAGCAGTTTCAGGTGGCAGGAATGGGGGTGGAGAGAGGTTCAGGCAGGAGGGGGATAAGATTCTGTGCATAGACATATCCAAGGCTACATCCAACACACAAACTATTGTGCTCAATGGCAAAGTCAGTTGAAAAGTCAGTTGTTTGATTTTTTTTTTTTAATATTTATTTATTTGGCTGCGCCAGGTCTTAGTTGCGGCACGTGGGATCTTCAGTTGCAGCATGCGGGATCTACTTCCCTGACCAGGGATGGAACCTGGGCCCCCTGCATTGGGAGCGTGGAGTCTTAGCCGCTGGACCACCAGGGAAGTCCCAGTCAGTTGCTTGATTGATTGGACTTTTCAAGTACTTGGAAGCAAATTAAAATTTGTGTGCAGACTCAACCTTTGTTGGAGGAAAAAGAGAACTGGAAAGCAGCTTTTCTGGAGGGCAGATCTTGTTTATGGCAGGCACCATAGTGCTGCCAAAGTGCCTGGCTGGGGCTTCTGGAAAAGGCAGGGAAGCACTAATGGCCACCACTAGGCTGAATCTTCACATCAGCCTTGAAAGGCATTAGAGATCTGAGCAACTGCTCCGCTGTATCCAAAATCGGGCACTTACCACAGGGAGGGAGGCTGAAACCTGGAAGAGAAGAAGCCAGGCCAAGAGCCTGAGAAACTGACTGGCCTTTTGGGAGCTAGAATTAGGATGGAAATTTGGAACTTGGAAGAATTTCTGGTTTTTTTCCCACTGTTTGTATTTTTTATAATTATTTTCTTTTTGCAAAAGCTTGGTTTTTTGTAAAGTTCTCTAATCATGTAGAGACAGTTTCTTCTTTTTATCTCTCTTTCTCAGTGCCTTGCCTTATCGTGTGCTAAATATATTTCACCATTTTATTTACTTCGGGCTGAAGTGCTGACACCATTATGTGACTTCTCCACATCCAACTCCAAGCTGCACATTTCAAAGATAAATCGCTGCAATTATTTATTCTCTTGAGAAGGAGCAGGAGGTGGAAAAGCCAAACTAATATGCACCTTTAGCCCACCCAAATGAAACTTTGGAACCCGATTGCTCTGAACCCTTAACTTTTGGCTCCCTAGTTCCAGATGCTCTAATAGTCTGAGATAATTGAGGTTTGTAGAACAAGTTGGGAAATTTTACTTATTTTTCAAAGACTACCAACCACAGCTACATATTTATTAGGATTTTTATTGAGTCCTACAGTGTCAGCTCTTAGGGCTGGTAAATTCATCAAAAACTCAGAAATAAACTGAAAACTAGAGATCTGGAATTCAGGATGAGCTTTCAAAGCTAGGGCTAGGGAAGTTTTCATTTGGTTGCTTTGGTTTATTTTTCAGAAGGCAATTTTTTTTCTCACTAGCAATTTTCTTAGGTAACTTAAAATGCAATCATAATCACAAACTCAAATCCCCTTCCCTTCCTGGTGGCAGAAAAAGAAGTTTATTAAAAATTATTTCCTATTCCAGTCTGAAGCAGAAAGAGAAGTTTTCTGGACAGTTTTTTCTTTAGATGGATGATCAGAAAAATGGCTCACGTAAGTACCTTGAACTGGTTTTGTAAGGATAACATGCATAAAGGTGATCACTGTTTTCTTCAGGAAATGTACCAGTGTCAGGGCCTTAATGTCAAATACAACCTCTTATCCCAACACAGTTGCCAAGTGCTGTTTAAAAAAATATTATTTTCTGCTGCAAAAGTTTCTTGGTTCATTGCTGAAGAGTACTTCCCAGGCCTTTGGGAAAAACCGTGGTGGGTCAGAAGTGGTTCATGTTTTCCTTTTCCCTACTCTTGCCTTTTTTATTTTAAACACTTTAAAAATGTAATTTCTTAATCACATGCTGCCCAAAGAAATCTTGGTGGAAAATGGGTTTAACCCATTTTCATGTAAGCAAATTTTTTAGATGATGAAAGCTAATCATAGCAGAAGCCAAGAAAATAATATGCAGATTCCAATTCATTGAAGGTCAGTTTTTTAAAAGCTAATTTGTAGACTAACATGTCAAATTTATATGAATTTACAAAATTCACTATTTTCTTTTACAGAATGTTCAATTTAGCAAAATGTCAACATTTCATATGGGAATCTTTCAGCTCTTACTTTTTTCTTAATATACAAGTTTGTTTTAGATAAATTCTGATTTATTTTAGACAGTTTTACATTTGAAATTAGAAGTGAAAGCTGTTAGAAATGTGAACATATTCCTATTCAAGCTGATAAATATGTAAAATCAATAAACCTGCTAAGTTGGTCATTTGGCAAATTTTGATGAAAACTTGATGTGTGGTGACTAGATCAAGACACGGCCACCCTGTGTAGTGTGTACACTGCATAAATCCAGGGCACAATTCACATAGGCTATGAAATGAATGGGGCCACTTAGAGTTGTGTAACACAGAGACTCCAGACCTGAGCTAGATCCTAAGTGGTCTGGTCCCAGCCAAGTGGCATGTTGGGAGCTCCATTAAACAAACCAGCAATTCCAGTCTAATTTGGAGGAGCATACATGTTCTAGAAGTTCAAACTAAGGGGATAAAGCAGGGCCATTAGCACAACTTGTAGGATATGATAGAATCGTCTGGCAGAGATTTTTAAAATGCTTATATCCAGGTTGTACCCCAGACAAATTAAATGAGAATCTCTTGGTGGGAGCCAGGAATGGACAATTTTTAAAAAGGTTATTAGGCAATTGCAATATGCAACTGTTGTATAGTAAAGAATTTGACTGGCATCTGTCCCTAGTTCCTGGAGAGGACACTCTAAATTCTTGGAATTCCCCCAGTGACAGGAGTGTCTTTGTTATTCATGGTGGGCCTTTGGATCACACCTGTGGTTTTTTTTGTTGTTTGTTTTTTAAGAATCGGTTGGTTATTTTTTATTTTGTTTATTTATTTATTTTTTGGCTGCACCGAGTGGCATGCGGAATCTTAGTTCCCCAACCAGGGATCGAACCCATGCCCCCTGCAGTGGAAGTGGGGAGTCTTAACCACTGGACTGCCAGAGAAGACCCCACACCTCTGTTCATACTCAGGAGATGACTCAGAATGGGGGCTGCTCAGGCCCAAAAGACCAACCATGGGGTCAGAGAGTTGAGTCTTTGAGGCACAATGATATTAGTACACCCTTTCAACCTCCAGGAAAGGAGGAGGGGTGGAGATTGAGTTCAGTCATGTGGCCAGTGATTCAATCAATCATGCCTATATAATGAAACCTCAATTAAACTCTGGACACTGAGGCTTGGGGGAGCTTCCTGGTTGGTGAACACGTTGATGTGCTGGGAGGGGGACGTGTCCTGATTCCATGGCAAGAGGGCATGTAGACCCTCCCAGATCTCCCCCTATGTATTCTTCATTTGGCTGGTCCTTGGATACAAAGGATTTGTATCCTTTACAATAAAACTGTAATCATAAGTATAGCACTTTCCTGACTTCTGTAAGTCATTCTAGCAAATTATCAAACCTGAAGGGGTAGTAGAAACTCCCGAAATTTGCAACCAGTTGATCAGAAGGGCAGGTAGCCCGGAGACCCCCAAACTTGCAGCTGGTGCCTGAAGTGAAGGCAGTCTTGTTGGGGACTTCCCTTAAACCTACAGAGTCTCACGCTAACTGTAGGTGCTTAACACTCAGAATTGAATTGTAGTATGGCAGCAACCACACTGAGAACCACTATTCCAGGAAATGGTGGTTCAGAGCACTGAGTGCCAGAATCAAATCATCCATCCAGGTCAAGGCAGGGGCACTATCAGGGTCCAGCTAGGATGAGAGTGTGAGTATGGAAGGAGGTAGAGGGCAGGCAAGAATGAGATACAAGGGCTTGGCCTTAAAGTCCCTTATGGGGATGAGAGTAGATATTATGAACCAGGACAAAATGTCAGTGTTGTAAAGTGCCCATATGTTGTAGCTTAGTGCTCAAAAAAATGAGCTCCATCGTCCCCAGAGGCAGAGGGTACAAAGCCACAGGCTCTTTCCAACATCACCACCACCAGAAGTTATTGGAAGGAAGCTCTCCATTTAAATAGGACTCATTTTATGACTAGGGTGGAATTGAACTAGCGCGTGCTGGAGTTATCATTGCTATGGCTGGATGGATCGAGAGTCAGTAAGTACACGATTTAAATAATTAAAATCCTTCCCATAAGTGGCTTCTTAAAAAAAGTATGCTGGGACTTCCCTGGTGGTCCAGGGGTTGAGACTCCATGCTTCCACTGCAGGGGCCATGGGTTCAATCCCTGGTCGGGGATCAAAGATCCTGCATGTCGCGCCACGTGGCCAGAAAAAAGAAAGTATGCTGAGCATACAGTAATTTCAGTATGTCTTGTTGTCTTGGATTTCTTGATATTTGAAGTCTGAGTGAGAAGCTCTTGTCAAGGTTGGGTTGTCACTGAGAAAGGTGAACTGACTGGCTGGCTTCCAAGTGGTCTCACAGGGAGACATTTATCTTAATGCATTTATCACACTCCACAGTCTCTCTTAGCTGTCCAGATGCATAATTTCCATCTTGCCACCACCGTAGAGTTGATTCAACTTGGACAAGCCAACTCACACTGTGTAAACATCAGGAGTCTGAAGTATATAAACCAGAATATGTGTTAATTCCTAATACAACAATATGACTAGGATTTCTCTGTACATAAAGCTGCTTGGGAAAAAAAGGTTAGAAAAATGTTTTATGGTGAGCATGCAGTGTATTTAGAGTGCCTAATGGCCCAAAGCTCTATGAGATGTATGGCATCCATCTCTACCATGGGGCTGTGCACACGGGCTCTGTGACCAGCCTTCAGGCTCTCTGCGTGGCACAGGTAAGGCCCTGCAATACTTGCCTCTACGACTGTCCCTTTTCTTTGCTTTCTTTATTGATCAGTGTTCTCTGCTGATTGATTCTTCTTTCTTTAAATGTGTTGTTAACTTTAGTCAGTTTACTGTCAAATCTTGCGGGCCTGAGAGCCATTCTGTCTCTTTATCAAGGTGACTTTACCTAACTCTCCTCTGGTCCATCACGTAGTGATTTTATTTTAACTCTCAGAGGATAATTTTTAAAAATTATCTTTATTGTTTTCTTCCGATTTAAAAATGCACTTTTCATTGGAAAATTCAGAAATATATAAAAATAACTCATAATTCCACCATCTGGTTGAAACATAATTTTTTTTTTACTTACAAAGTTTGTTTCTGCGTTACTGTATTATTTTTTTTTAAAAAACAGCTCTATTGATATAAAATTTATGTATAAAATTCACTCATTTTAAGTGTACAGTTCAATGATTGTTAGTAAATATATGGAGCTGTGCAACCACCATCACGATCCAATTTTAGAACATTTCCATCTGCTCGAACTGATCCCATGCCCATTTGCTGGAGCCCCATTCATACCTCCAGCTCCAGCCACCACTAATCCACTTCCGGCTATAGATTTGCCTATCTGGACATTTCATAGAAATGGGTCATATAATATTTGATCTTTTGTTACGGGCCTCTTCCACTTAGCATAATATTTCTGAGGTTCATCCATGTTGTAGCATGTACTGTTCCTTTTTTTATTGCAGAATAGTCTTCCATTATGTTTACAGCGCATCTTATTTAACCATTCACTACTTGATAGACGTTTGGATGGTTTCCACTTTTTGGCTATTATGAATAATGATGCTGTGAACAATTTATATGCGAGTCTTGGTGTGGACTTAATGTTTTCCTTCCTCTTGGGTAGATACCTAGAAGTGAAATTGCTGCACTATACGGTGAATTTATGTTTAACATTTTAAGAAACTGTCAAACTCTTTTCTAAAGTGGTTGCACCGTTTTAAATTCTGGCCAGCCATGTATGAAGTTTCCAGTTTTTTCATATCATTGCCAACACTTGGTACTGCCTGATTTTTTGGTTGTAGTTATTCTAGTGGGTGTGAAGCAGTATCTCATTACGGTTTTAACTTGCATTTTCCTAATAACTAGTGATGTTGGACATGATTTCATGTGCTTATTAGCCACTTGTATATAGTCTTTGGTGAAATGTGCATCAAGCCTTTTGTCTATTTCTAAAATCCAGTTGTTCGTCTTCTTATTATTGATTTGAAAGAATTCTTTATATATTCTAGATACTAGTAATTAATCAGACATATAATTTGTAAATTTTTTTCTTTTTCTACAATTTATTTTTTCATTTTCTTTTTTTTTAAATTTTATTTATTTATTTATTATTATTATTATTATTTTTTGGCTGTGTTCGGTCTTCATTTCTGTGCGAGGGCTTTCTCTAGTTGCGGCGAGCGGGGGCCACTCTTCATCGCGGTGCAGGGGCCTCTCACTGTCGCGGCCTCTCTTGTTGCAGAGCACAGGCTCCAGATGCGCAGGCTCAGTAGTTGTGGCTCATGGGCCCAGTTGCTCCGCGGCATGTGGGATCTTCCCAGCCCAGGGCTCGAACCTGTGTCCCCTGCATTGGCAGGCAGATTCTCAACCACTGCGCCACCAGGGAAGCCCTCATTTTCTTGATGGTGTCCTTTGAAGCACAAAATGTTTTAATTTTGATGAAGTCTAATTTAACATGATTTATACCTTGCTCTACGATCTATTTTGAATTTTTCTGGAGTATAATATGAGGTAAGGATCTAAATTCATCTTTGTGCATGTGGGTATTTAATTATTCTAATACCACTTGTTGAAAAGACAAGTCACATTGAATTGTCTTGGCCCCCTTTTCAAAAATCTAATGACCATAAATGCTTCTGAGCTCCAAATTCTGTTCTATTGATTTATATGGTTTTTTTAAAAAAATATCAATACCACGCTGTCTTGATTGCTGTAGTTTTATATGGAGTTTTTTTTTTTTTTTAATAAATTCTATTTATTTATTTATTTTTATATTTATTTTTGGCTGTGTTGGGTCTTCGTTTCTGTGCGAGGGCTTTCTCTAGTTGTGGCAAGCGGGGGCCACTCTTCATCGCGGTGCGCGGGCGTCTCACTATCGCGGCCTCTCTTGTTGCGCAGCACAGGCTCCAGACGCGCAGGCTCAGCAGTTGTGGCTCACAGGCCTAGTTGCTCCGCGGCATGTGGGATCCTCCCAGACCAGGGCCCGAACCCGTGTCCCCTGCATTGGCAGGCAGACTCTCAACCACTGCGCCACCAGGGAAGCCCTTATATGGAGTTTTGAGACTGGTAACTTTGTTTTTCTTTTTGGCAGTTCTACTCTGCTTTTTGAACTGTAGTCACCACTTGGTATGTTTTTCCTATTTCCTTTCTTGCTATCAGTTCCCATACCTGGTTGCTATCAGGGTATCCAATACTAGGACTCCCTTTTTCATTTCTTCTCCTTCTCCCTCTCCTCCTCCTCCTCCTCCTCCTCCTCCTCCTCCTCTTCTTCCTTCTTTTTTCACCAGCTCATCTTAATCACATACTTTGGTCTGGAAACCAAAGAACACTGTCTTATGTTGATGTAATGCTTTCTATTTCTCACATCATGCATGAGTTACCAACATAGAGGACTGGAAAATAACAACCCCTGGTATAGTTTCAGAATGGAGAACATGCTCTCAATCATTCCTATACTGATATATAAAGTTCATTATAAAGGAGGTGATAGTCCTGCTGTATTCTCTGGTCTTACCTCACCCAGGGGACTGAGTTCATATCTGGACATCACAAGCTCTTCTAGTAAACACAGCTTGCTTTCCCTCTGGGACACCAACTGTTTCCCCACCTAAGGCCATGCATTTCCAATAAAGATGTCTTTATTCCTAACTCCTGACCAATCAGCATATTGTGTTCTTTTGGTGACAGGGGTTAGCTCAAGGGAAAGCATTCGACACATTCATAGCTACTAATATGCAATGAGACTTTTTCTGGAATTCACCAGAAAGATTCCACTCTTCTCTACTAGACGTGAGATTGTAAGAAGGTAAGACTGGAATTCTTTAACTGTCTTGATAGCCTGAGGGAAAAGCCTGATTGAATTTCTTTCTTAGAGAAATGGAGCTGGGAGATGAGAGAAGCAGCGAATCCTTATTCTGGGGATCTTCTATGAGCCTCTGTTTCAAACCATGTCTTTAATGAAACTTATTCTGGAGTTTTAAATTATGTGAGCCAGTAAAATCTCCTTTTTGCCTAAGCTAGGTTAAACTGGGTTTTCTGCCATATGCAACCAAAATAGTTTTTACTAATTCATTTTAAGAGAGACACTGATAAATTAGACTAAGCCCAGAGAAGAATTGCCAGGGGGGTGAGTGTGACCGGAACTACGTCAAAGGGGGAGAAATCGAAGAGAGTTTGGCTTGAGGAAAGATGGCCTGGTGTGTCTGTGTCCCAGGAAAAGAAGGATGTTAAAAGTATGGGAGAGGATACTAAAGAAAGAGAAATATCTTCAAATATTTAATTGGAATTCATGATAGGAAGAACCTGGGAAACAAATTTCAATGCAAAGTGTTAAAGTTTTAACAATTTAATGTGTCTGAAAATTAAATAAATTGTGTTGATAACATGCTTGCTAAGTCTAGAAGCATTTTAAATCACTTATCAGAGATATTGTGGTGTAAATTCAATAGATGGTGTTTTCTGAACTTCAGTCATTTGAATATAGTCTTCACAATTTTGCCATATGAGAAGGTGCAATTTGTACCATTTTTTGCTCGATGTTTTCTTTGCATCAACTCCTTTTTTGTCTAAATACGTTTATTTTTAAATGAAACTTTAAATCACTACAAAAGAAAAGAGCTCTGTGCCTGTGATCTGGTCTCTGTTCGTTAAAAGGAAAATTAATTGGTTAGAGATATGGTAACACCCAACTGATCATTTCTCTTCCTCCTGTTAGAAGGATTGAAAGAAAATTGAATGGGAAATTTTTTTTCTCATTAAGCAATTCAATGTTTTTAATGTCATACCTGTGTGCCACTTAAAATCATCAATCTATTCACACGTTTGGAAAGCCTACAGCGTGGGTGTAATTCACACCAGTGTTTTCCAATCTTTTTACAACTTGTCACACACAGAGAACGCTACTGTGTGGCACACTGGGGTAGACGAAGGCAGCTGCTTATCACCTGGCAGGGACAATGGGCCCAAGGGAGCAGACTCCAGCCCAGGCAGCACCCCACTCCCAGCCCACCTGGGGCAGAGGAGATGGATATATCGACACACAACTACTTCTTCCAGTTAACATACCATTAAGAGTTTTTGCTAGAAGCCTATAATTCTATACAACTCACTCTCTAAGTTTCTGGAATCCAAACCTTGAGCTTGAAGTAGTTACTTTTTGTATGTATGTCTGTGAACTCATAGGCTGACTAAAGCCCATCTCTGCACCTTCTGGAATATTCTCTCTTGGAGTATTTGGCATCTCCCTTTGTACATATGACAGAGGAGCAGCACTGAAATCAAGTTGCTATGTTACAATGGGAAAACAAATCCTCCTTACTCCCTAACCACCAAATGAAACCACAGACAGCTTCTCTTCTTGGGCTATAAATAGGATTATAAATCCTTTTCTCCAACTGATACCTTGGAAAGTCTGACTCAGTAAAAATGTGGTGTGAGTGTGTAAAGAAACCTTTTTTACAATCCTTCTAATCTTACATGTATAAATGCACTATAGTTCTGAAAACAATTGGTTCATTCTAAACCAAGTAGATGAGCAGGTAAGAGGAAATCGCTGTCTTTAAGAGCATAGCTTTTGGCTGGGGTTACCTTATTTGGAAGAATTTGAAATGTTGCTAAGGCTCCCTGTGGCTCTATGACTGGCGAACATCTGATACCAGTTTACAGATTCCATGATTTACTAAAGGATTTTGGTCTGTTTCTACTCCTTTAGTCCCCTGTCTTTATCCTAAATATTTCCCCACAAACAGACTTCAGCATTTTCCTAAATGGACAGATTATTTCTCTGAGTTTATTTGTGTGGGGTTTTGTTTTGTTTTGTTTTTGCATTGTCTTTTTTTTTCTAATTGTGGTGGTTTACTGTCACTGGTATTTTTCTTTTGAGTTCCTTTCTTGGGTGGGAGATCATTTTTGGCTTCAGACTGGAATGTCCCGGAATAACTGCTGTTTAAAAGACTACTTGTGTATTGCAGTTTTAAGGAACTCTTATGATTGAGGCCGAGATCTATCTACAGGCACCAAATAGAGTGGGAATATTTATACCTCTGATTTCTGCACTAAGAGTCCCATTACTTCAAAGTACATTTAGCCTAATTCTCTTCTCAGGCCTGGAAGATGCAAAGCAATAAATGGACGCCTATAGACTGAATGTTTTATGTCCCCCCAAATTCATGTGTTGAAACCTAATCCCCAGTGTGATGGTATTTGGAGGTGGGGTCTTTGGGAGTTAATTAGGTCATGAGGGTGGAGCCATTATGAATGGGATTAGTGCCCTTATAACAAAGACCCCAGAGAACTCCCTTCCCCTTCTGCCCTGTGAAGACACAGCCAAAAGACAGCTGTTTATAAACCAGACATCAAATTTGCTGGCGCCGTGATCTTAGACTTTCCAGCCTCCAGAACTGTAAGAAATAAATGCTTGCTGTTTAAGCCACCCAGTTGATGGTATTTTTGTTGTAGTAGCCCAAGTGGATTAAGACTGGATGTTACAGCAAGAGACAGGATTTTGATTCTCAGTGCTTTTCAATCATCTGAGGACCTTGTTGAAATGCAGATTCTGAGTCAGTAGGTCTGGAGTAGGGACTGAGAAACTGTCTTTCTAACAAATTCCTAGATGACGCCCAGGCTGCTGGTCTAGGCACCATAGTTTGAGAACCATTGGTATATAGTATTTCCCATATTGGCCTGAAGTTAAGGCTCGTCAGAAGTGGCTGTTGTATAGACAAAATACCAAATCTTTCCCTGGGAACAGTGATTCAGAGGTCTGCTTTGGGACTTCAGTCCTCCGTTTCAAGAACTTCTTCATGCTCTGGTTCCAAACTACTTCTTGACCTGACCTACTGATACTCCTCTACTCTCCATCATTCATTTTCCTCCCAGCCTTCCTTCCTTTCAATCTCTCTCTTTCTCTCCCTTCTTCCCAACAAATATTTGTTTAACATGTCTTTGGGATTTATATCTGAATAAGAGAGACAGACTCTACCCTTACAGACAATAGACAAGTAAACAGGTAAATAAACAGGAGAATTACAATTTGTGATACACACTAAGAAGGAAATAAATAGGGTGATGAGATGCAGAGGTATGGGGCAGAGGTGGGAAACCATTTAAGCCAAAGTTGTCAGGGGTGTTCTCTAAGGAAGACGGTTAAGCTAATATTCTTATCGAACCCTCCAGCCTACACCTCACTGCTTGCTGAATGTACCTGTTTTTTGTAGACACATTGCCTTTGTTCATGCTGTTTTTTTCACCATGAGTGTCATCTCACTAATCCCATCTTCCAATTAATTAAAGAGCAATCTAAATGCCACTGCCTTCATCCAGGTTCCCCCAGCCATATGTGATACCTCACCCCTATGAGCTCCTAAAGCACCAATTATACCTCTGATCTTGTCTTCATATTCTGCCTTAAATTGTAGTTGTTTTGAGATAATAATAGCTGTATTTTGTGAGGGTGCTTTATTGGATTGCATACATTATCTCAAATTACTCAACAACCCTGGCGGCTGATCTTGTTATTTCCATATTACAGGTAAAGAAACTGAAACTTGGAGAAGCTAAGTAATTTGCCTAAAGTCACACAACAAATAAGCGACAGAGGTGAGATTCAAAGTATGCCCTCGCAGTTGGTCTGTTTTATCTCCTGTAGCAGATCTTAAGTACCATGAAGGAAATGACTATTTTATCTCTGTATCTTTTTTTTTTTTTTGCTGTGCCTCATGGCTTGTGGAATCTTAGTTCCCTGACCAGGGATTTAACTCAGGGCCCTCAGCAGTGAGAACATGGAGTCCTAACCACTGGACAGCCAGGGAGTTCCCTGTGTCTTTATTTATTTATTTATTTTTAAAGATTTATTATTTATTTATTTATTTATTTTATTTATTTATTTTTGGCTGCTTCAGGTCTTGTGGCATGCAGGATTTTTGTTGAGGCATGTGGGATCTTTCATTGAGGCACGTGGGCTCTTGGTTGTGGTGTGTGGGCTTCTCTCTAGTTGTGGTGTGCAGGCTCCAGGGTGCATGGGCTCTGTACTTTGCGGCATGTGGGCTCTAGCTGAGGCATGCGAGCTCAGTAGTTGTGGCATGCAGGCTTAGTTGCCCCGCAGCATGTGGGATCTTAGTTCCCTGACTAAGGGAACTAAGGGATTGAACCTGCGTCCCCTGCATTGTAAGGTGGATTCTTTACCACTGGACCACCAGGGAAGTCCCTCCCTGTGTCTTTAAATTTAAAAAAAAAATCAAGTTGCAGAAGAGCCCTAACATTAGTGTAGCACTAAAGAGAAGAAAAATTAAAAGAGAACAGAATTCCCTTCCCATCTTATATTAGTTTGCTAGGGCGCTGTAACAAAGTACACATTTTGAGTGGCTTGAACAAGAGAAATTTTTTTTTTTAACATCTTTATTGGAGTATAATTGCTTTACAATGGTGTGTTAGTTTCTGCTTTATAACAAAGTGAATCAGCTATACATATACATATATCTCCATATCTCCTCCCTCTTGCGGCTCCCTCCCACCCTCCCTATCCCTCCCCTCTAGGTGGACACAAAGCACCAAGCTGATCTCCCTGTGCTATGCAGCCACTTCCCACTAGCTATCGATTTTACATTTGGTAGTGTATATATGTCCATGCCACTCTCTCACTTCGTCCCAGCTTACGCTTCCCCCTCCCCGTGTCCTCAAGTCCATTCTCTACATCTGCGTCTTTATTCCTGTCCTGCCCCTAGGTTCTTTAGAACCATTTTTTTCTTTCTTTTTTTAGATTCCATATATATGTGTTAGCATACGGTATTTGTTTTTCTCTTTCTGACTTACTTCACTCTGTATGACAGTCTCTAGGTCCATCCACCTCACTACAAATAACTCAATTTCGTTTCTTTTTATGGCTGATTCCATTGTATATTCCATTGTATATATGTGCCACATCTTCTTTATCCATTCACCTGTCGATGGACACTTAGGTTGCTTCCATGTCCTGGCTATTGTAAATAGAGCTGCAATGAACATTGTGGTACTTGACTCTTCTTGAATTATGGTTTTCTCAGGGTATATGCCCAGTAGTGGGATTGCTGGGTCGTATGGGAGTTCTATTTTTAGTTTCTTAAGGAACCTCAATACTGTTCTCCATAGTGGCTGTATCAATTTACATTCCCACCAACAGGTAAAGAGGGTTCCCTTTTCTCCACACCCTCTCCAGCATTTATTGTTTGTAGATTTTTTGATGATGGCCGTTCTGACCGGTGTGAGGTGATACCTCATTGTAGTTTTGATTTGCATTTCTCTAATGATTAGTGATGTTGAGCATCCTTTCATGTGTTTGTTGGCGATCTGTATATCTTCTTTGGAGAAATGTCTGTTTAGGTCTTCTGCCCATTTTTGGATTGGGTTGTTTGTTTTTTTGCTATTGAGCTGCATGAGCTGCTTGTAAATTTTGGAGATTAATCCTTTGTCAGTTGCTTCATTTGCAAGTATTTTCTCCCATTCTGAGGGTGAACAAGAGAAATTTATTGTCTCACAGCCCTAGAGGCTAAAAGTCTGAGATCAATGTGTCAGCAGGACCATACTCCTTCTGAAGGTGCAGGGAAGTATTGTTCTGGGTCTCCCCCCTGGTTTCTGGTAGTTCCTTGGTTTAAGGCAGCATAACTCTACTCTTCCATGGTGTTCTCCCGTGTGTGAATCTCTGTGCCCAAATTTCCCTTTATTTCCCCCCCCACTTTTTATGAGGACACCAGTCACATTGGATTAGGAGCCCATCCTACTGACCTCACCTTAACTTAACTAATTATGTATGTAAAAATCCCATTTCCAAATAAGGTCAAATTCTGAGCTACTATGGGTTAAGACTTCACATATGAACTTTTAGGGGATACAGTTCAACTGTGGACAAAGTGTCACTGCCTGCCTTGTCATCAAGGCATCAGCCACTGCAGCCACCCGTCTGCAGTGCACACTGAGGGGATTCGGGATGAAGAAAACTGGACACTGGCCCTAGATAGATAAGGTGCATATCAAAGGAATGATTTCAATGAGCCCAGACTCTTGCATCTTCCTATACATAGAAAAGTGCTAAATTCATTAACTTGAGATGTCTGTTTTTTCTTTAATTAACAGTAATCATCTGATGTTCCAACTATGTGGGCTTTTTTTTTTCTTTTTGCAAAAACTCCTATATATCCTGATTCCTCCCTTACCTCTTCTGAACAGCCCCTTAGAGATATCTGAGAGGGTGTCTGCCAGGCTTAAGTCCTCAGTATGCCTTCTGAATAAAACATAATTCTCAACTTTTAGGTTGTGAAGTTTTTTCAGTCAACACAACCCATAACACATTTCTACTTCATAGCTTTTCTCATAATGTTGATCCCTAACCTAGAGAACCTGATGTAGTTCTATTTGTCCTTTCCCAAAGCCAACACTGCAGAGGGGTCAAATGATCAATTTAGACAAGTTTCACTGTGCCAAAATTAAACCTATTTCTAGCTTCGATCTCTAATAGATGTAGTTGTCCTACAGTCACTCCAGCTCCAATGTTAGTGAGTTTTCGCATAAGCAAAAGAGGTCACCTACATAACACCAAAAAGTCGGTCTGCCTTAAGCTGTGACAACCTGTGATTCCTTCTGCCCCTCACTAAACAGGTGTGTTGATTTCTGTGTATAACATTACAATATCTAGAAGTTATGTTTGACGATGCTTAAAATACTTAAACCTTTATTTCAAAATCGGTTTAACTTAGTAAGTTAAACTGGGCATAAACCTTTTCGTGTCCCTCATTTCTTGTTAGTAGGAAAAAAGCTTCATCCTCCTAGACCTTCCCTGAGTTCCAAAGAGCAGATTCAAACAGTTACTAAATAAGGAGGAGAAGTAATGCAGAAACAAAAGAAGAGCTGTCAAGAAACGATAGTGCAGCTATAAAGCAGGGTCCTGGTTCCTCCTCAAGGGATATACATAATATTATCTTCGAGTTCTTCTACACGAACTAAAGCCCCTGCCCAGGTAGAAGACAGTAACTGCAGGTTGAGCTCAAGATTCCTGGAACACGGCCCTGTTACCTCACCACCAACCAATCAGAAGAAAGTCACATATTCTTAGCCCTCACACCAAATTTTGCTTATTAAAAACTTCTCGGGCTTCCCTGGTGGCGCAGTGGTTGAGAATCTGCCTGCTAATGCAGGGGACACGGGTTCGAGCCCTGGTCTGGGAAGATCCCACATGCCAAGGAGCAACTGGGCCCGTGAGCCACAATTACTGAGCCTGCGCATCTGGAGCTTGTGCTCCGCAACAAGAGAGGCCGCGATAGTGAGAGGCCCGCGCACCGCGATGAAGAGTGGCCCCCGCTTGCCGCAACTAGAGAAAGCCCTTGCACAGAAACGAAGACCCAACACAGCCAAAAATAAATAAAAAAATAAATAAATAATAAAAATAAAGGAATTCCTTAAAAAAAAAAAACTTCTCCCCCAAAGGGGACTTCCCTGGTGGTCCAGTGGTTAAGAATCCACCTTCCAATGCAGGGGATGCAGGTTTGATCCCTGGTTGGGGAACTAAGATCCCATGTGCCACAGGGCAACCAAGCCTGCACACCAAAACTAGAGAGAAGCCCACACACTGCAACTAGAGAGAAGCCTGCGTGCCACTAGAGAGAAGTCCGCGTGCCACTAGAGAGAAGTCCGCGTGCCACAATGAAGAGCCTGCGTGCTACAATGAAGGATCCCAGGTGCTGCAGCTATGATCCGATGCAGCTAATAAATAAATAAATAAATAAGTAAATATTTAAAAAATAAAAAAATAAAACTTCTTCCCCCAAACCTCTGGGGAGTTCAGGGTTTTTGAGCACAAACCACCTGTTCTCCTTGCTTGGCCCTGCAATAAACCTTTCTCTGCTCCTAACTCCAACATTTTAGTTTGTTTGGCCTCACTGTGTGTCAGGCACACAAACTTGCATTCAGTAACAATGTTAATATCAAGAAATATTGCTAATCAAGAAAGAAGTGCTGCTGGTAATTTAGGAAGCCCTAAATGGGAAATGGCCTATACACAGTACGTCATAATGCAAAATAGGTTAGAATGTTGCAAAGTCAAATTTTTAAAGTCCAATCAATCACAAAGCACAGGGCGTGTAAATGTTAACAATACTGACTAGCCCAATAGGGCATTTTGCTTAATAGACTACAGAATTCCCGAGGAGAGAGATTCTGTCATCTGACTCAGCTTGGATCCCCAACAATCCCTAGCTCAGGGCATTGCACAGAACAGATTTTGATACATTAAATTGAATGAAGTTTTTCAAAATGTGGCTTATCTCCCTTAACAGAGATGGGAAGCATTCAAAGTTAAATTTAAGAAGTTAAAAAAAGTAAAACTCTACTTGCCAGGAACTGTTCTAAGTACAGAGACTGAGGTAGACTCTATTATCTCCATCCTAAAGATAAAGGAACAGAGAGATTAAATAGCTCACACAACTAGGGAATAATAACTGTGGGAATTCACATCTAGGGAGTTTACATTTAAAACCATTACAGGGCTTCCCTGGTGGCTCAGTGGTTAAGAATCCACCTGCCAATGCAGGAGACACGGGTTCGAGCCCTGGTCTGGGAAGAGCCCACATGCGGCAGAGCAACTAAGCCCGTGTGCCACAACTACTGAGCCTGAGTGCCTAGAGCCCATGCTCCACAACAAGAGAAGCCACCACAATGAGAAGCCTGCGCACCGCAACGAAGAGTAGCCTCTGCTTGTCGCAACTAGAGAAAGCCCGCGTGCAGCAATGAAGACCCAGCACAGCCAAAAATAAATAAATTTATTAAAAAAAA
Organism: Balaenoptera physalus; assembly: GCF_965194825.1. Taxonomy (NCBI): domain Eukaryota; kingdom Metazoa; phylum Chordata; class Mammalia; order Artiodactyla; family Balaenopteridae; genus Balaenoptera; species Balaenoptera physalus. The sequence goes on along the minus strand of NC_138888.1, from coordinate 20,958,334 downwards.
CCAAAAACCAAAAACAAAAACCATTACAGTCCACATTCTCAACATTGTGCTGCATGTCAGTTAAAAACACTGGTGAATAGCCAGAGAACCAGAGCTTCCTTTTCTCTAAGGAATTCTTCAACTGAGAGGTTTGCTGTCAGATTACCAGTGTATTGCTCCTGTTGAGTTCAAGAAATACACTGTAGGGATTATGCATTCCACCTTTGGCCTTACTCTAGACCTAGGTTCAAATTTTGGCTTTGGCATATTGTGCTACCAACTTTTCCAAACTCAGTTTCATCATCTGTAAAATAAGGCTAATTATTTCTACCTCATAGAGTTGTGATTTCATGTTTAAAGCATTTAACACAGTTCTTGGTACATAATAAAAACTCAATAAATGATATCTAAAAAGTATACTTCTTTTGTGAGTAATATGTCATTGTATGAATATACACAACTTGTTTATTCACTGTTGATATATATTTGGGTTGTTACTAGCTTTTGACTATTACAAATAAAGCCACTAGGAACATTCTTATACAAGTCTTTGTATGGACTTATGCTTTAATTTCTCTTGGGTAAATTCCTAGAGTGGAAGAGGAGATATAGTTTTAGTTTTTATGAAATTGACAAAGTGTTTTCCAACGTGGTTGTACCATTTGATATTCTCACTAGCAGTGTATGAGAGTTCCAGTTCCTCTACATTCTTATCAACACTTGGTATGGTCAGTTTTATTTATTTATTTATTTATTTATAGAATTTGTGTGTGTGTGTGTGTAGTAAAAAATCATAAAATTGACCATCTTAACTATTTTTTAGCATACAGTTCATTAGTGTTAACTATATTTACATTGTTGTGAAACATCTTCAGAACCTTTTAATCTTGCCGAACTGAAAATCTATACCCATTAAACAACTCCCCTTTGCCCTTTCTCCCCAGCCCCTAGCAACAACTATTCTACTTTCTGTCTCTATGAATTTGACTACTTTAGATACCTCATATAAGTGAAATCATACAGCATTTGTCCTTTTGTGACTGGATAATTTCACATAACTTAATGTCCTCAAGATTCATCCATGTTGTAGCATGTGACAAGATTCCTTGCTTTTTAAGGTGGCATAGTATTCCATTGTATGTGTATTCATTTTGTTTGTCCATTCATCTGTTGATGGACATTTTTGTTGCTTCTACCTTTTGGCTATTGTGAATAGTGCTGCTATGCACATGGATGTGCAAACATCTCCTAGACTATGCTTTCAATATTTTTGGATATATATCCAGAAGTAAGATTTCTGGATTATATAGTAGTTCTATTTAAATTAAAATTGTATGAGTAATTAAATTAGTAATTAATTTAAGGTAATTAATTGAGTAAAGTAGCAATCAAAAATAATATGAAGAACTGCCATACTGTTTTCCAATGTGCTTGCACCATTTAAAAATCCCACCAACAATGCATCAACTTCTCCACATCGCTGTCAGCACTTGTTCATTTCTTTCCTTTTGTCTTCCTTTCTTTCTCTCTTTCTTTATTTCACAGTAGCCTTCTCAATGAATATGAGGTTATCTCATTGTGGTTTTGATTTGCATTTCTTTGATGACTAGCGATGTTGAGCATTTTTTCATACACTTGTTGGTCATTTGTCTTTGGAAAATATCTATTCAAGTCCTTTGCCCATTTTTTAAATTGGGTTAACTGATTTTTTGTTGTTGTTGAATTGTAGGAGTTCTTTATATATTCAGGATATTAATACCTTATTAGATATAAGATTTGCAAATCTTTTCTTGCATCCCATAGGTTGCCTTTTCACTCTATTGATCATGTCTTTTGATTATAAAAGTCTTTAAGTTTGATGTAGTCCCATTTGTCTATTTTTTGCTTTTGTTGCCTGTGCTTTTGGTTTCATATACAAGAACTCATTACCAAATTTAATGCATGAAAAATTTCCCCCTATATTTTCTCCTAGGAGTTTTGCAGTTTTAAGTCTTATGTTTAGGTCTTTATTCCATTGTGAGTCAATTAAGCGCCCAACTTCATTATTTGTATGTGAATATCCAGGTTTCCTGGCACTATTTGTTGAAGAAACTGCCCTTTTACCATTGAGTGGTCTTGTCACACTTGTCAAAGATCATTTGAGCACATACTCAAGGGTTTATTTCCGGGCTCCCTATTCTATTTCATTGGCCTATAAACACTGTTTTGATTACCATTTCATAATATGTTTTTAAGGCAGTAAGTGTGAGTCCTCCAACTTTGTTATTTTTCAAAATTATTTTGGCTATTCAGGGTCCTTTGTGATTCCATATGAATTTTAGGATGATTTTTTTCTATTTCTGCAAAAACTTCCATTGAGATTTTGATAGGGATTGCGTTGAATCTGTAGATAACTTTGGGTGGTATGGACATTTTAGTGTTATTAAGTCTTCCAATCCACAAACATGGAATGTATTTCCATTTATTTGTTTCTTTTTAAATTTCTTTCAACAATGTTATATAGCTTTCAGTGTACTTGCATTTCATTTCCTTAAGTATATTCCTAAGTACTTTTTGGTGTTATTGCAAATGCAATTGTTTTCTTAATTTCCTTTTCCAATTGATAATTGTTAGTATATAGAAATGCAACTGATTTTAGTTAGTTGATTTTGTATCCTGCAACTTTGCTGAATTTATTAGTTCTAACAGGTTTGTGTGTGTGTGTGTGTGTGTGTGTCTCTGTGCATGTGTAATCTTGAGGGTTATCTACGTAAAAGATCATGTCATCTGCAAACAGATAATTTTACTTTTTCTTTTCCAACTTGATTCGATGGCTTTTATTCCTTCTTTTTCTTGCTTGATTGCACTGGGTAGTACTGACAATACTATGTTGAATAGAAGTGGTGAAAGTGGGAATCCTTATCTTATTCTTTTTTTTTTTTTTTAATTTTATTTATTTATTTATTTATTTGTGGCTGTGTTGGGTCTTTGCCTCTGCGCCAGGGCTTCCCCCAGCCGCGGCAAGTGGGGGCCATTCTTCATCGCAGTGCGTGGGCCTCTCACTATCGCAGCCTCTCTTGTTGCGGAGCACAGGCTCCAGACGCGCAGGCTCAGCAATCATGGCTCACAGGCCTAGTTGCTCCGCAGCATGTGGGATCTTCCCAGACCAGGGCTCGAACCCGTGTCCCCTGCATTGGCAGGCAGATTCTCAACCACTGCACCACCAGGGAAGCCCTCTTATTCTTGATCTTAGAGGAAAAGTTTTCAGTCTTTCACCATTGAGTATGGTATTAGCTATAGGCTTTTTATATATTGGCTTTATTATGTTGGCGGTTTATCATGAAGGTAATTTCCTTCAGTTCCTATTTGGTTGAGTGTTTTTACCATGAAAGTGTGTTAGATCTTGTCAAATACTTTTTCTGCATCAGTTGAGATGATTATGTGCTTTTTGTCCTTCAGTCTGTGAATTTGGTCTATTATATTGATTGATTTTCATATGTTGAAACATACTTGCATTCCAGAAATAAATCTGGCTTGGTCATGGTGTATAATCCTTTTAATGTGCTATTGAATTTAGTTTGCTAGCATTTTGTTGAGGATTTTTGCATTAATAGTCATCAGGGATATTAGTCTGTAGTTTTCTTATAGTGTCTTTATCTGGCTTTGGTATCAGGGTAATGCTATCCTCATAGAATGAATTTGGATGTGTTCCCTTCTGCTCAGTTTTTTGCAAGAGTTTGAGAAGAATAAGAGTTAATTCTTTAAATGTTTGGTAGACTTCAGTAATATCAGCTGGTCTTGAGCTTTTCTTTGTTAGGAGAGATATATCCATCTATCTCTCTCTGTATATATCTCCTTGTCATTAGAAACTATAAAGAATATACATGATTTGGAAATCAGACTGTACCAAACAATGGCCAAAGAAGAATCATCCATTTTATGCCTTCTCTTTTTTTAAAAATGTTTTTAACATCTTTATTGGAGTATGATTGCTTTACAATGGTGTGTTAGTTTCTGCCTTATAACAAAGTGAATCAGTTATACATATACATATGTCCCCAAATCCCTTCCCTCTTGCATCTCCCTCCCTCCCGCCCTCCCTATCCCACCCCTCTAGGTGGACACAAAGCACCGAGCTGATCTCCCTGTGCTATGCGGCTGCTTCCCACTAGCTAGCTATTTTACATTTGGTAGTGTATATATGTCCATGCCACTCTCTCACTTTGTCCCAGCTTACCCTTCCCCCTCCCCGTGTCCTCAAGTCCATTCTCTACATCTACGTCTTTATTCCTGTCCTCCTCCTAGGTTCTTTAGAACCTTTTTTTTTTTTTTTTTAGATTCCATATATATGTGTTAGCATACGGTATTTGTTTTTCTCTTTCTGACTTACTTAACTCTGTATGACAGACTCTAGGTCCATCCACCTCACTATAAATAACTCAATTTCATTTCTTTTTATGGCTGAGTAATATTCCATTGTATATATGTGCCACATCTTCTTTATCCATTCATCTGTCGATGGACACTTAGGTTGCTTACATGTCCTGGCTATTGTAAATAGAGCTGCAATGAACATTGTGGTACATGACTCTTTTTGAATTATGGTTTTCTCAGGGTATATGCCCAGTAGTGGGATTGCTGGGTCGTATGGTAGTTCTATTTTTAGTTTTCTAAGGAACCTCCATACTGTTCTCCATAGTGGCTGTATCACTTTACATTCCCACCAACAGTGCAAGAGGGTTCCCTTTTCTCCACACCCTCTCCAGCATTTACTGTTTGTAGATTTTTTTTGATGTATTATTGGCTATAGTGTTTGTTGCTTGTCTCTTCGAATTATTTTTTACTTGTGCATTCACTTGCATCTACTTTCCCTTCCATATAAATTTGAGACCCTTTTTTCACATACTATTATGCCAAGTCTCTGTGACCTGGCCAGAATACAGATATTCTGTGCCATGTTGTCTTGACTGACATTGCCCATTTGGTATACCTTACTTTCCCCTGATCACCACATCTCATTTATTGCTAGAGAAAATACTGTTGCTGGATTTTTCCTTTCCACCTGTCTCATGACAGAGTCCTGACCCACTTGCCCTAGTAAGTGCACACAATTCAGAGATCTTTTGAGAACCAAACTGCTAGCTATTTGAGACTCATCTTAAACTGATGAAATACCTGTAATACAGGTTTTTGAAACATGGCCTCTATTTTTTTCTTACAGTCTTTAGTCTTTCCTGATGCTCTAGACCTGACATCTGAGAGCTGGGAGATCTGTTGGGAGGTTTTTGTTTACTGATTCAATCTCCTTACTGGTTATTGGTCTGTTCAGATTTTCCTTTTCTTCGTGATTTAGTTTTGGCAGGTTGTGTGTTTCTAGGAATTTTTCCATTTCTTCTAGGTTACCCAATTTGTTGGCATACAATTGTTCATACTATTCTTTCATAATCCTTTTTATTTTGGTAGTATTGGTTGAACTCATTTCTGACTTTAGTTGTTTTTTTCTTTAACTAAGGGTTTCTCAATTTTACTGATCTTTAAAAAAAAAAGCAACCCTTAGCTTTATTGACTTTTTCTATTTTTTTCTATTCTCAGTTTCATTAATTTCTGCTCTAATCTTTGTTATATCCATAAGATAGTAATTTTATGTTATGTTTTTTATCATAATTTAAACAATTTAAAACATTTTTTAAAAAAGAGATGAATTTCCCTAGGGGAAGGAACAAGAGTGAGGAGAAGGGTCCTGAGGAAACTTTCGGAGATTGATGGATTTTCTTGATTGTGGTGATGGTTTCACAAATATAAACATAGGTCAAAACTCATCAAATTGTACATTTTACATATGTATAGTTTATTGTATGTAATTATACCTTAATAAAGCTATCAAGTTGCAGATTTCTAAAAACAAGTCAAATATTTAAATTTGCAGGCATACGTTATTCCAAGTGATTTTTTTTCTGAGTGTAGTCTATTCAAAATTCCTTCACTAAAAAGTCAGTATTTGATAGTATTTGTCTCTTGCACTTTGCGTGCTCCTGGTTCTCCAGTTTTGATCCTGATCTGCTATTCAGTTCTGAGCCCGTCACTCTCAGCTTCCTTCGGTAGAGGCAGCACTATCAAGGGACTGAAGTTCAGCAGAGACATGCTCGCAACCATTTTTCAATTAGACTCTTTCATCATCATATTTTCAGATAGATATTCATCCCATCAAAGAAGCTTGTACCTATGAAATGATCTTGTTCTCTTAATTTTTAAAAGCAGATAGTGTTTATGACACTATTGCAGACACTTCATATGTTTAACTTTGGAGATTTATTTTTCAAGAGCTTTATGTATCAACAATAAAGCCAGCAATGATGTTACACTACCCCAGATGGCTTTAAGATGCTAACTGTGTTGCTGAAATTGTACAGTTTGTCACAGATGTGACTACTTTTACACTAGTACTTTGAAAAATCTACAGCCCCTCTTGGTTAAAGCAACTGAACCTAAAATACTAATATGTGCTCTATAATATATGAAAGATGTTTTACGACAGGCAGACCTATGGGCAATTTGGCATTTTTCTCTTTGATTCTTAATTATTACCAATGTAATTATACCAGGTTCAATGTAATCACAAGATTCTTCCCTGTTTTTGCCTTCAAAACTAGAAATTCCCACTTTTTCATCTAATCGATTCCATTATATACTCCACCACCTTGTACACCTACAGCAACTCCAAATTCACCTAGTGGTTTCATCTGCAATTTAAATCTACTGGCTCCAATCATCCCCGTTGAAGGCTATGGCTTCAACGCAATTTATTCAGCATTTTATTCAAAAGATATTTATTGAACGTCAAACTACGTGCCAGGGCTCTATACCAGATACATGGTAGTGAATAAGGAAAAACATAATCACTCTCATGGAATTTATAGTCTAATTGGAAGACAGATATTGAACAAGCAATTATAAGATTGATGAGTGTAACTGTAAAGGAAGTACAGAATGTTTGCTATGGGAACATTTCTTTTTCCTCTGGGCTTCAGGGGGCAAAACCACTAGGTTAAAAATGACCATGTATTCCTTCCAACTCCCTGCTCCTGGCAACCCAAAGGAAAGATTCCACTTAGGGAATATCATGTCAAGAAGTAGAAACAAGCCCCTATGACTAATTTTATTTTTCCTTTTTAGGAAAGTAGAAGCATGCTTCCTAACAAGAGGCATTCTTCCGGCTTAGCTGCTGGCTGAGCAAGACTAGGTATTTATAACAATTCTCCTAGTTTTCTCTTGGTGGCTACAGCTGTCCCCCATATTTTATAAGCTATCCCTGTCTGGGAGATACTTAGAAACACCCTCAACAAAAGATCGTGTTCCTATGTTTTTAAACAATAGTTCAGAGAGTTGTTAGACCATATCTACAAATTGGTTTCATGAGAGCCTTAAGGAGAGTTTTTTGTTTTCTTTTGTCTTGGATTTCTTGACATAGCTGGGAGCTCTCAGAGAAAAGACTTTATTGACTTTAAGGCTATGTTTACAAGTCAACAGCTCAGAAACATTTTTGCTATGAAAACCATTTGGTGGTTCTACAAGCACAGGTAAGCTTGTCAGAGAGTAAGTAAATGAACAACTTAGGCATCTTCTGAAAGATCAGTGGGTCCAAATTCAACCCCAATGTCAACAGCAGCCGAAACAACAGAAAAAGAGAGTCACACCTGGTTAAAAATACAAAAGAGAGATAAGATGCTTTTCAAAAAGGCTAACCTAGGATTATCTTTCAACCAGGGCTAAACCAAATAGAAGATAAATTACATGTTTGCATGCAGAACCCTATCGTATTCATGCAGACCCAGAGTCCAGGCCTGCTTAAGTGAGTTGCTTTCTCTGCATGTTTGTCACCCCACATCCCAGTTCACAGAGGAGGGGGGAGGAGTTTGGGTAGCTGCCACTCAAGTCTTCCCCCAGCCCTCAGCTTCCTAACATCCCTGGTGTGCAGGGGTGGATCTGTGAGACTAGTTCAGCATTTTGATTGAGTCTATAATTCTTCTGGCTGACAAGGACAAAAAACTGTGCTGGCAATAGACCTAGAATAATCAGGCAGCACATCTGCGTGAATATTAGCACCTTATGGTGGAAAGAGCCCTGAACCTTGGGAAAATCACGTAACCTCTCTGGGTCTCATTTTTTCCCTTGTTTTAAAATGGGCTAGATTAGAAGACTGCACATCTGTCTCACTCGGGATACTTGTTAAATGTAGGTATTTCTGGCCCATCCTTGCAGATTCTGATAAGTGGTCTGGCATGAGGATGGGGGTGAGAGATAGGAGTCGGGCTAGGGATGGGAGTGTGGATTGAAATCTGTTTTCTAAAAACTCTGCTGGTAATTCTGCTGGGTGGCCAGTCAAATTCTGTTGTAAATTTTTCAGGGATGATTTCAGAAAACCACAAAGTTAATATTCCACAAGGAACACACTAGTATTGTACTATGTAAAGTATTACAGTCTGCTGAAAGACAATATTTGGTGCTCTTTCCTCCCATCTCACAAAGACTAATCTGAGTTGACTCCAAAGTTATAAGTAGTAGTAGTAGTAGTAGTAGTAACAATAACAGTAATAGTAATATTAAAACTTATTACATGCCAGACACTGTCCTAAATACTTCATAGGTCTTCATACTATTATCTCAACAACGCTGTGAGATAGAGTATTACTATTATCCCCATTTGACAAATGAAGAAACCAAGGCACAGAGAAGTCAAGTAACTTACATATGGTAACACAGATAGCAAAATGGACCAGTTGGATTCAGGCTGGCTCAGAGGAACTTTCTGTCTGGAGAAACCCAAGTAGCTTCCCTGTAACATTTGGGGGCAGCATGGTTTTATGGAAAAAGCCAAGGCTTTGGTGTCAAGCACTTATTCAAATTCTGGTGCAATTACTCATTGCTTGTGTGGTCTCGAGTGACCTTACTAAAATACCATAGGCACTAAAATACCACAGGCTGGGTGGCTTAAACAACAGACATTTATTTCTCACAGATCTAAAGACTGGGAAATCTGAGATCAAGGTGCCAGCCAATTTGAGAGGCCTCTTCCTGGTTTGCAGAAGGCCATCTTATTCCTGTACCCTCACATGGCTCAGAGAGAGAGGTCTCTGGTCTTTCCCTCTTCTTATATGGGTACTAATCCCATCATGGGGGCTCCACCCTCATGACTTCATCCAAACCTAATTATCTCCCGGAAGTACCCCCTTCAAATACTATCACATTGGGGGTTAAAATTTCAACATATGACTTTGAGAAGACACAACATTCAGTCCATAGCATGAAGTTTCAATTTTTTTCATCTGCAAAATATATATCACAGCTATTTGTAAGGTTTGAAAATAAAATGAAATAAAATTTTTATAAGACCATAGCTCAGTCTCATAATAAAACCAAAGTAAAACTTTCAAAAATTTTATTGACTACGTATCAGGCTCTGTTGACTAAAATGTAGAGAGTCATTACCATTTCTTGTATACCATGTTTTCTAAACTGCATTTATGCATTGTACTCATTGAATCCTTCATAACACCCTTATGAGGTAAGTGTTATTATCACTATTTTATAGATGAGGAAACTGAGAGGTAAAACATTTTCCCGAAGTCACAGCTCGTGAGTGGCAGAGCGGGGAATGTAACCACAGGGTGTGCTCTGAGTGCCTCTTCTGTTTAGACAGAAATATGTGAAATTCCTTATTTAAAATTTTCGTGAAGTAAATCTAAATGGATATTTTTAGGACCTAAGAGTTCTGAGGTTACAAGAAATGTTTACTATGAGCCTCAGAAGGAGAGAATTCAGTTCTTTCTTCTTTGTGATGACCTCATTTGCGGACTGAAAATCAGGATACATGGGGAGGGGGAATCAGGGAGATATTGGTCAAAGAATACACAGTTTCAGTTTCACAAGATGAGTAAGTCCTAGAGATCTATTGTACAGCATATTGCATACAGGTGATAATACTACACTGTGTACTTAAAACTTTGTTAAGAGAGGAGATCTTATGTTAAATGTTCTTAAAAAAAAAAAAGATGGAGGAAGGAAGCTCAGAGGTGATGGTTATGGTTTTGGCATTGTTTACGGCGATAGTCTCATGTGCGTACACTTAATTTCAAACTCACAAAAATGTGTGCATTAAATATGTACAGCTTTTTTGTGTGTCAATCGTACCTCTCCCCGCCCCTCCCCAATCAAGAGACATGATCTTACAGCAGAGCAAAATTACTAAAAAAGAATCTAGGGGCCATAGTCTCTGCTTTGCCCCTGTCCCACCCTCTACTCCTGACATCTATTACCCAAGGCCAACTTCAAAGGGAGAAAATATAGCTCTGAAATCATTAGCCTAAGGGCAACATTCTTTTCTAGCTCTAGAATTCTTTAGTGTATGAGCTGTCATCCAGCCCTTAGTTCTCTGTTTCTGATTCACCAATGGAGTGCAGAAACATTTAATACTCTCTCCTTTGGAATAATTCTTCTGTGACCTTTTCACCTCCAGCCCAGCCTGTAGGCTGAACATCTCGGTTAAAGATAGAAAAGCTTCGTTTTCAGGGGAGATGATAAACAAACTGGGATTGAGTTTCCTTTTTAGGAAAAATTTTCTAGATTAAAAAAAGAAAGCAGTATTATTTTAATACTTTTTAAAATGTGTTGGTTGTGAAATTTTTGGAAAAAATATATAGTATTGAAATTTTCTGAAGAAACTGCATTGTAATCACAAAACCACACAACTGGTATTAGAAACAAAAGTACTGACTGAAAAGCCTCTTTTCCAACATAACCGGAAAAATGGATATAACCACTGAATCTCTATTTGACAGAATCCAAACACCCGGCTACTTAAGGTAACCACTGGAGAGGCTGGAGTTCAAGTCCAAGGAGGTGCCACAGAGAAACCACACTATTCATCCAGCCAGCGCGAGACAGTTAATCAATCACAAAGACAGAAAAATGAACAATGAGACTTCTAGAATTTAAAGAAGTTAACCCCAGGAATCCTGGCTCTGTTGATGGAATGACCCCTCAAGTTAATATTGGACAGACCATACCATTATCTGAAGGGAGATAAGCAAAATATGTAGGGCTCTGGCACAGCTGCACTGAGCCACTTAAGGGAATAGCTCTTGGAGAAGGGTCTATGAGTAATGGCCTGGTATTAACATTTTGTGATAATTAAACAAGCATTGTTATTCACAATAATGGTGGCACAACACCAAGAAGTAATCAAAAATTTATCCATGTGTTTTTGTGTCTTAACCTTGCTCCTGACCTTATCTTATCTTTCCAATCTATAATTTTAATTCGGTCCAGCTTTCCTTGGCCATTTAGTTTCAATTTTATTTAATCGTTATATAAATAACCTTAAATCCCATGGAGAATCAGCAGATCACTAAATAATTAAATACTTATTAAGACAATGACAGCAAGAAATTTCTCTCTCTCCTCTCTTTTTTAAACAAAAATTGTTTGAGAGTCCAGTGGTCTCAGACCTAAAGTATTTGGCTTTACCCTTTGTTCAGGACTCCTGGAAAGCTGGGGTGGGCTGTTGATCTACAGTTAAGATGACAATTCCCCCTCCCTCCTCTTTTGCCCCACGCTTTGCATGTAGAAACTGGGATTTTACAATGTGCTAGCACTCTAAAAAACTGTTAATATAATTGCCTTTTTGGTTGACAGATTTGTAGTTACTGTAACTAATCTGAGCTAAAAGATGAAGTAGAGATTTGTGCAAATTCAAACAAAACCTAGTGTTATTTTGAAAAAAAAAAAAGCAAACAACTCAGTTTCCATAATTACTTTCAAAGGACAACCATCAGAACAATATTCTTTCCCCCAAAGTAGGAAATTTTTAAAAATATATATTTTAAAGGATTTTGCAACCACAAAACAGACAAAAGTCCCTCCACTTAAAATGTGAGGTGAGGGCTTCCCTGGTGGTGCAGTGGTTAAGAATCCGTCTGCCAATGCAGGGAACACGGGTTTGAGCCCTGGTCTGGGAAGATCCCCCATGCTGCGGAGCAACTGGGCCCATGAGCCACAACTACTGCGCCTGCGCTCTAGAGCCCGCGAGCCACAACTACTGAAGCCCGCACGCCTAGAGCCGGTGCTCCGCAACAAGAGAAGCCACTGCAGTGAGAAGCCCGCGCACCACAATGAAGAGTAGCCCCCGCTCGCCGCAACTAGAGAAAGCCCACGCATAGCAACAAAGACCCAACACAGCCATAAATAAATAAATAAATAAATTTAAAATGTGAGGTTAATAAACTCCAGAAATCTTGCTAAACTAATGAATGAGACCTGCCTGTTTCCTGAGCGCTTCCTGTTGTAGTTGAGGGAAGAAAAAGTGCCTTTCCCCACCCCTCCCACACCCTGAAGGAAGAGCTGGAGCACGAGGCCTGGTAAGAGGGCACCAAAGGGAGGGGTTTATCCCTTCCCAGTGGGCCTGGGTACAATGAGTGCTACGGGGACAGCACGCCGGTTGAGTACAAGCCTGGCTGGAATTCCCAAAAAAGAGGCACAGCCAGGGTGGGGCAGAAGCACAGGTCTCCAAATTCATAGCTGCTGTCAGTTTCCCAAACAGTTTTTAGAATCCACAGGGCTGGGAGTGGAACACGTTATGCTCAGTACGGTTTGGTTTGCAAATCTGGGAAGGGAGCCAGACAAGAGTTTCCTCCCATGATGCTGGAGATGATGTGTGCTCTCCAGAGACGCGAAGTTTCAGACTCATACAACTGGGCCTTTGGAGATCATCCAGTGAATCCGTCCACTCATTTTACAGAACGGGCAGTGGAGGCGCCAAATGTTAAGCAATTTGTCCAAGGTCATCATTCAGTTGTTCTCTGATAGAGCAAGGACTCGAACCCAGTGTTTTCTTCCAACTCATTCGCATTTGATAAACCAAGTAGATAGTATCAGTACATCAAAATTGTCAGATATAATTTGAAGATATATAAAACATGGACTTTGGTATAGTATATATATAATAATTTTAATTGTCATAAAATATACATAACAAAATTTTTATCTTAACCATTTTTAAGTGTACAGTTCAATGGTATTAAGTACATTCACATTCATATACATATATTATAATGCCAGGTATCTACATGGAAATGGAAAAGCTCAGCCAAAAATATTTTTCCTTTATCAATCAATTACTGAATGGACACATACTATGTGACCAATACCATGTTAGGATCAGACACACTCTGGGTCCTCAGGAGCTTAAAGTTTATTTAGGCAACAAGATGTGTAAATAAGAGGCTATAACTAAACATAAAAGGCAGTGTGATGCTTTTTTTTTTGGCTGCATATATATTGGGATCTCAGTTCCCTGACCAGGAATCGAACCCAGGCCATGGCAGTGAGAGTGCTGAATCCTAACCACTAGACCACCAGGGAACTCCAAAAGGCATTATGATACATTTTAAATGAATAGTACTGACAATAAGAGTTTAGAATCCAAAGAACCCAAATCATTACGGGATGAGTAGTCAAGAAAAGCTTCAAAGAGAAGATGGACTTGAGCCACGTTAATAAAAAGGGAGAAGTCACAAGGAGACACTCCAGAAGAAAGAACAGAGGGACCAAAGGTATGGGGGTGCGCTGTAAAAGATTTTTTGACGAAAAGTGAATTAAAAGGTCTGAGAATAGCAAAAGAGTAGTTTGCTACCAGACTCAAATGGCCAATTTTATCCAGGAGGCAATTGGGAGCCATTGAAGACTCTTGAACAACATGATTATAACAGCACTATGTAATGAAAAGTGTAGGATAGACTGAAGGAGAAAGAGCTGGATGAGTGAGGCCAATTAGGAGGCCATTAAAAAAGTTCAAGTACAGAGAAGAGAAGGGGTGGTAAGGTTGGGATCTGGTACCATAGATATGTGAAATATTGCAAAGGAAGAATCAACAGAGCTTGTTAATCAGTTAGATATTGAGCATGGGGATGAGAGGCAAGAATCCTAGGTTCAAGCTAGAGTGACCAGAATTGTGCTACCAATTGAATGGATTGAGTAAGTCAAGAGAGGGAGATAACATTAAAGGGAAGTTCAGTTTTAGATATGCTGAAATGCAAACAATAGAAAGATATCCAAGTAGAAAAGAGAAAGTACTGAGACAAATGTATAGAGTTGCACACTTGAAAGGTATTATTCAAGCAAATTTTAAAGAAATTCTTTAAATTTTCACCTGCATCTTTGGGCACAAAGTCTTGATCTCTTCAACTTAACCAACTGAAATGGGAATGATTAAGCTGATCACAATGTGTGATATAATCTTCATACAGACGTATAAAGACTGTAGCAACGGCAAATGTCAGGTTCACTTTATAATAATGGAGAAAGAACTGGAGACAGAAAAGCCTTTTAATATTGTATTCAGTTGAGAATAACCCTATGGAAAATTGAAAATACATTCAAAAACTTTAATATTGGTTTACATTAAGCAGCTAGGTTCAAGCATTTCAACATGATGTTACTGCTGTGAAATAAATTTAGAAAAATCAAGAGAAAATACTGTGTAAAACAGTTTTGTACTAACAGTGTTTGGATCAGACCAAAAAAAGTTTTATTGTTTATAAAATTATTTAATTTGCCATCATTCTGACCTAGAAATTTTGATCCCTAGCAGAGAGAGCATTGTTAACTACAGAGTAAACAGAAATCTGTATTTTTCTCCTTTCTTTCTTCTGTAGGGTGGATTTAACCAGCAGGCACAGTGCTTAGGGCCCATGATATTTTTAAAAAGCTCATGAAATTTTATTAAATTTTGTCTAAGAAGAAAAAAAAGTCAAAGTTTATAAATTACATCGAAAATAATTTAAAATATTGATATTATAGTGGGAGGGGCCCACAAAGTCAAAAGTGCCTAGGGCCCACGAAAGTCATACTGTGGCCTGTCTCCTGTACTTAGATCTGGATCTCTGGTCTAACCATAAACCATTGCTTTTCATACTATTCTGCATGCTCTTATGAATTCTGTCAGCCTGTTATTTTCTTTTTATTAAAGTTAAATATGTCCATAATTTAAAGAATCAGTTAGTTCTACAAAGTTTGCAAAGACAAATGTCAGTCTCCAACTGCTTTTCTCCATATTCCCTTTCTCAGAAGCATCTACTTTGAACTTTTAAAGTTACTCTTCTGATATTACCTCCAAATCTCTGTCACACGCTTGTAATATTCCTTCCTGTTTTTTTCAGGTTTAGATATTATCTATGGACTTCCTATCATGAAGATGAAGATTTAAATATCTTGTCTCCTCCCCTCTTCCCGAACCCAGTCATAAACACTTCTCTGCTGTTCACCTTCCTGATTAAGATTTACTGTAATTTTAATTCACTCAATGTTCAGGGTTAACCTTATTATGACTCTGGAGGCTATTCGGTATTGAGTCATCTAGTAAACATCTATGATTACTTTTCCTTTACTGCACAACTTGTAGTTTTCCCTCAGTTAAGAATTGTCGTTTTCTCATTTACCTAGTTTTCTAGGTACACGCTTACCATTTCTCGGTATACGTGTCTACCAGATGTTTAAATATCTTCTCAGTACATTTCTTCGGGTTGAGTATTATATCAATTTTATTTTCTTAGGTTTCTTCTGGAGCATTTGGGCTTGTATGAGTCCAGATGGGTTGCCCCCATGCTTGGTGCGTGATTCTGGGTAAATGTGAGAATTCCTTTGCATTCATCCTGTGTTGGATCTCATTGATTCTGAAAAGCATGTCTTCTTTTTTCTTGATTTACTCCATTGTTCGGGTTGTACATATCCTTCAGGAACTCTCTGAGAAAAAGTATGTGTGTGTGGAGTGAAGGTAAAGTTTTTCAGTGAAAGATTTTTCTCCTCACAACTTAGTTGAAAAGCTGGCTAGACATTTAATATTAGCTAAAAATCATTTCCCTTCGGAATTTGGAATGCATTGCTCCATTTTCTTCTAACTTCCTGTGTTGCTGTTGAGAAGTTCAGAGTCATTTTTGTTCCTGTTACTTTGTATGTGACCTTGCCCCCACTCCCTTCTCTCTGGAAACTTGTAGGATCTTCTCGCTGTCTTCTGTGCTCTGAAATATCTCTATGATGTATCTTGGGGGCCTATTTTCATTGCTGGACACTCAGTAAGCCCTTTCACACTAGAAATATATATCCAGCAATTTTCAGAAACCTTAAATTGTTTCATTGATGAAATAATTGTTTTCTCTAGTCTCTCTTCGAGGAACTTCTGGACTTGTCCTTTAATTTGCTTATGTTTTCCCTCCTATTTTTCAAGTTTTTTTCTTTTTGTTTTCTTATTGCAAGATTTCTTCTACATTCTATTCCAATATACCTATTGAGTTTTCATTTTTAGAACCATGTTTAAATTTTTTTGTTGTTGTTCTCTGTAACTCTGTTTTTTTTGGAGCTTCCTATTCTTGTTTCATTAATTCAGAACCTTCTACTCTCTTCTGTAGATATTAATAGTAATAAAAAAAAATTTTTTTCCTTGCCAGCCTAGTCATTGTTTACTTCAAGTTGCCTTTTCTATTTATACATTTTATTCCGATATTTATGTGAGAGGTTATCCTCAGATGTCTGATAATTCTAAATTGTTTGTTGGTGCATGATTAAGGGTGTTCTAATAAAAAGCTCAGTGAAACTCCCAGTTCATGGATGACTTTCATTTTTTTCTGTATGTAGGTGATGTGGGTCATCTGTTTGTTTTGGAACTTCTATTGTCTGCTTTTAAGTGATTCTTCTTGGGTGTTCAGATTCCCCATAGAATGTACTTACATGATCTATATCCCCAGGTGGAGAATACAGACCCGCTGCCTGTATTCTGAGAGCTGCCCTGGGAGCAGAGGCTGGCAGTATAAGCTTCGAATATGCATACTCAATCCTCCCTTCTTTGAGTATAGTTCCCTTACCTTTGGCTTGGTTTCCCTGATCCAAAGAATACATTCCTGATCTTCTGCTGGGGTTGGGGAGAGGCAGTTGCCCAGCTGTTTAGGGAGGGCCGAGGAACTGAGGGATCTAACTTCTTCTTACAACCAATCCTTTTTATTTTCTCCCCATCACTCTCCTCTTTTAGGGTACCTGGTGCCATCACTTCCTGGGTGTGGGGCTGACATTTCAGTGGAAATTAGATTTATTCTCAGCCTCCCTCCACTGCTGACTTAATCAGTCTTTTTCAGGCCTGCAAAGTCAGTTTCCACTTGACCATCTACTTTCTTGCTTCAAAATTGTTGTCGTCATGGTCATCTTTATCCTGTAGTCTTATGCCTTAAAATATGTCTCTTAGGTTTAGTTTCAGTGGAGTTTTGGAAGAAGCAAGATTAGATGATGTTTTTAATCTCCATCTTTATCTGGAAGCCACTGAAACTGAGTTTTTGACTATATAGAGATTGAAGTATTCAGCGTTATACAAACACAGTGACATATGATGTTTCTGATAATACTTTATAAAAATCTACGATTGTACTGAGCAGTCTTAACACAGTTATGTGTTAGCCCAATGTTTTTCAAACTTGAGTAATGTTCTAACCCTATTTAAGGAAAAATACAATCTATAGACTCTGGCACTGAGTTACATTATTTTAATTATAATATTACTTAAATGTGTATTTAAATGTAAATATAGACAATTTATGCTTACAGCTCTTGCGCATTTATTTAAGCAAAAAAAACACAAAAAAACAAACAAAAAACACCACCCTTAACTTAATACAAGAAAGTCACATATTTAATTCAAATTAATGACATAAATTTAATGTAAGGTCATTTTAGTGGAAATAAATTGCAACTCTATAAATACGGTACTTATCTCTATGTCCACCATCCACATACTACCATGTATTGCGTGAGAAACATATTTGTCCATTTCTCTTAATTTGAAATACAGGGAAACCTTTTTTTTCAGATAGCAAGATTTGTTATCATATAGGCATCATTTAGCAAGAATGCAACATTGACCTATTGAGCCTGCATCTGTTCTTTTTATATTAGTCTCTAACAAATAAAATAGTACTTCATGAGGCCAAGTGGATCATAAATGTGAACAAAAACTTGGCCCTTATTTTAATTTAGAAGCATTCTCTAAAGAAGGCTCTGCCTTCACATGTGAGTTGACCAATGACCCGTTTAGGTCCTTAGATCTCTGGGACGCCTCCTTGGTGGAGGTGACTGCTGTGTCAAAGCGGGGCCACAGTGCGTACCTGAGTAGAATTGCTTTTCTTTGCAAAGAACAGACACATGAATAAAGATGCTTATTGGAGGACAGATACAGTTGATGTGGTGACATAATTTCATTCTAGTGCAGGCAGCCACTAGTTTGAGATCTGTGGTGACTGTAACTACACTAAAAAACAGTTTGTCCTAATTTTGTAAAATAGTTTATTAAAATAATCAATACTTAAAATTGTCTGCACATTACCAATAAACTGCCCAAATATTTTACCCTGTTACAGTGATTGGATCTTTGAGTCCTTCTTCAGGTCCACATGGCCGGAAATGCGCAATAATCACCAAGGAGGCACTGACCTGTGCATCTGCGGCCCCTGCTAGTTCTCCAGAGGGAGAAGTCCGCTGACTTCCGGGCACACACAACACAGGATGGGGAAACTGATGCAGTAATATGTCTTTTAAAAGCAGGGTGAGAACACAGAAGAATTTGGTAACCGCTTGAAAACTTTGAGAGTTTTCAAGCTGCAAAAAAATGGTTAATAAAGGAGGGCCAGTTGGTTAACATCATAACCTGGTCAGGCTCGGGTTTAAGTCTTCCCACAATACAGAGAGGCCGTTGCCCAGAGGGAGGAGTCTTGGAAAGAAGGGCCGTGGAGACAGCTTGGGCTGTAAAGCAGGTCCCTTTTGGATCAGTCAGCTGCGCACTTTAACGTTTGCCCCCGAGAGGGGCATCAGGAACACGGACCTCACTGCATCAAGCCTTCCTGTTGCCTTGGAACTGGAGGCGCACAGCCCAGGCTGGATTCTCAATGCCAGAGGGGTGTATCTATTTGTAAGTGGACCCAAGGGTACATCCAGGAACCTGAACTCTGGCCCTGGGCAAGGAAGCAGGCAGAACTAGGCTGAGGGTTAGGGCTCTTGCCAGACAAGCTGATTTAGGATACATTCCAGCTGCAATATCCAACTGGAGTTTAAGGTGGGGGAACTAATGCACAATGTAGGCATATAAAATGTATGACCACGGCCTGGAAATCTAGATGATGATCCCCATCCTTACCAGGCTGAGGCAGTGGATGTATTTGGTTTGGCATGTCTAGCGTTGTCCATAGACAACTGAGGGGGTTAAGAAGGATTTCAACAAAAGGAAGCGTTCCTCCTGCAACCTACCACCACACACACACACATCCTACGCTCTTTCTTACCCTCAGGCCTTCACTTAGGTCTCCTCTTTACCTGGTTAATTTTTATATTACACTGAGCTCGTTCAGTCATAAGTGATAGAATTCCAACATAGGTTAACATTCAGAAAAAAGGGAGCTAGAAAAAGGGCACTGCCTTCCGGGGACTCTTACATCCTCAAGTCTCTTTTTCTGTATTTATTCAGCTCCTGGTGTGATGCTTTCATTTTCTCCTCTGTAGGTATAGAACCCTGGCCAGCAGTAGGAGCAGGAGATGGGCGTGGAGGGATTCCATCTTACGCTACTCCAGTTTACTAATTCCAAAGAGAAAAAAGAGAAGTTTCCCTTCCAGTGTCACTGTGAAAACTCCTCTGGAAGGACTCAGATGGGCCTAGCCTGGATCTCCCATCCTCTCTTCCGGTTAATCACTATCACTGGGGTTGAGGCCTATGATTGGCTGTTTCCAAGTCATAAGCCCACCCCAAGGCAAGATGGAGAAGTGATTGACAGCCCCACAAAATTGGATTGGCGCAGGAGAAGAGCAATTACTTAAAGGAAGAGGTAACATTCCTTCCAAAAGAATAGAAAAGATGCTGGGCAGAGGCAAGACAATAGATGTCCTTTATGATCCCTGTGATCTCTTAAGGCTCAGCTCAGGTGTCACTTCTTGATACCCCTCTGTCCCTGTCTCCTCTTATTGGGTTACACGTTCCTCTCCAGGCTCATGTTACATCTCGTCGGTACTAGTGCACCCATATTAATTTATAGTTGTCCATCTATGTGTTGGTCTCTCTCACTAGACAGGAGCTTTTTGAAGAGAGCTACTGTGGCTTATTCCCATTGGTACACCCAGCCCTTCAGCAGATAATGGGAGCTCCAGGAATGTTTTCAAAAAAAATAATAAATGAAGATGATTACAAGATGGCACCAAATCCTCTTAAATTAAGAGAAAGAGGTAGGAACAAAATAAAAGTTTAAAAGTACGAAACACTGTGATAAACAGTTTTTATTAAGTAATTCATCTGATTTTCACAACAGCATTTGAGGGAGATATTCTTTCTATTTCACAGACAGGAAGTTAAAGGTTAAGGTCCACAAGGTCATATAGCTGAGAACTATCAATATAATAATTAGCACTTAGGTAACTTAAATCCAGCCTGTTATCTTTCAGCTACATTATCTTCTGCCCTCCTCCTTCTTCAGGTTAACAACGAACTTATATAACATAGCGATGCTCTTTTCCCTTCTTAGTAATTTGGACATTTTCTGCCAAGAGATTGTTTTTTACCTAAATGCACTCCTTAGACAGTTTTGCATCTTTCATTTGTTTCTTTACCCACAAAATTAGAGGGTTGAAGGGGAGACTCTGTAAAATCCCTGCGAGTGCCAACATGATAAAATTATGCAAAGTAAATGAAACCAAGTAAAAGTAACAAGGATGCTAACGCCAGTTTTCTGGTTGTCAGTGGGCAGGCACACCGTGAAGGAGTTGTCCTGGGTTTACACCCTCTACTCTCTGCTCCTCTTTCTTCTGTTTCAGAGCCTCCTTTATTCTCTCCTTTTGTAGCAGTTGCTCTTTTCTCCCCAACACCTTAGTCCTTTTACTTTGTCCTTAGCTTCTCTGGACCCTGCATTTCAGCTCCCATACCCTCCACAGTCCTCTCCTCCTTGCCCTCCTGCCACGGAGCAGGCTGAATTGCCCAGAAGGCTCCTGAGGTGTGAATGACCTCTGGTAATCTCAAGGGTGATCCACAACTGAATGAAACACTTGAATGCAAAGAGCTAAGGCTAATTGTGGGTATTTTAAAAGTATGATGGATCCAGTATGGATTTTTTTTTTTTCTCGTAGGACAATTTCTAGACCCATCCAATCAACCAAAGTGGCCTATTTGAGGCCAGCCCCTTAGGGAACAGTGGCTCGAAGTGCAATTCCACAACCATCCTGATCTAACCTCATGGGTTGCTTGTTAAAACTGCAGCTTCCTGGGCCTCACCAGACCTAGTAAATCAGAATTTCTTGGAGCTGGCAGGCAATCTGAATTTAAAATATGCTCCTTGGTGATTCTTAAGTTCACTAAATTGTAAGAAACTGCCTCTGTGCTAATTATCCTCTAAAAATTTCATACATTATTATCTTTTTGCTTCTTTAATTATATCAATGAATTTTAATTATATGGTTCTTCAACTTGCACAAGTATTAGACATTTGACTGAAGAATTTAGCAACAATATTCAGCAAATATTATAGTTTTATTATATACAAGCCACAGAGCTATACTTTCTTGACCTGAAAAAGATAAGAGGTAAATTCTCCAGCTTATGTCCCTCTTTTAAACGCTTCTATGGGGGGTATTTATTCACAGTCAACACCAACGGTAAAGCTGAAGGAGCGCCTTGCTTTTTATACGTTGTGCATTTCCCCATTTTTCTGTCGTTTAGAGAGAAACTGTGTTTTTATAATTTTGCATAAAAGTTTAGTTGCAAAGTTTTCTGTTTGGCTCTTATGTTAGGATGCAGTTTCCTGTATATGAACCATACCTACGTAGAATCACGTCTCTGTATATTATATATACCTACACATGCCTATATCTTTATATAGAAATCTATACTCATATCATCATACTTTCTCCTATGTCAAGGGCTTTATCCCAGAGATTATCAGTTCAGTTTTCTTGAATTTTCACTGTTCTCTGGTGACTGTGAGGCAATTCAGAGTTTGGGTTAATGGCAGATCCAGGCCACATTCCTATCACTTTCTCTGAATGTTCTACATCCATCTTCGGGGCGGGCAGACAAAGCCTTATCACAGGCACTGGACTGCAGCTGGAATGTTGGTCGAGGGGCAGTAACTGCTACCCACGTCCTGATGGTCTGTCTCCACGTTCCCCTCAGCTCCATTCTCAGGCTGTGAAGGAAGGTCACACTGTCTGTTCTATGGAAACTCCGAGTCCTCCGAGGTCAAAATCTCCCGTTAAATGTGGTTTCCTTACTTACAAAGCAAACGGGGAGCAGGACCAGAGTGGGACCGCTCGGTTATCCCATCAGTAGGAAGTTCTTTGGCTCCTTTTGCTCATGGCCTACAGAGAATATCAGTCTCGGGATGAGGGGAGAAGGGCTAGAAACAGGTAAGGCACAGGTTCCCAGGTAAGGCACCCATAAACCCCTGAAGCTGGGCATGGCTGGAGTCAGTATCATAGAGATGGAGGCTGTTGTCCCATGTGTCCCTTTCCCTAGGGTTTTCCAGGAAGCTTAGCTAAACGTCCCCTCAGAGCTTGAAAACTCAGAAATTCTATGTCCCCAAACGACTGTGATTTTCCAAAATTTTGGGTTAAATAAATATTTGTGTATCACTTTGCAATTTACAAAGTGCTTTTCACTTAACATAATTTTAAGTAATGAAATCCTCAGACGCTCCAATGTGGTTTTATTTTAAAGGAAGCAATCTGAGTTTCCATCAACTCCACCGGGATACAGTGCATGATGAGCAGCTTTAAGGGTCTGTAGAATTATCAGTTAAAAGAAACCTCAGTCTCCCTTGATACAGCCAGACTCAAAAAGCACTTGATCTGTCCTTTTCTTACAGCACTTATCGCCGATCTTGCATTTCCTTCCTTCCTTACTTGCCTTATCTCACTTACTAGATTTGAAGTTCTTTAAGGCAACATCTCAGATTTATCTTTGCATTATTCACAGCGCCAGTGGAACTGGCAGGCCACAAATTGGCGTTTGTAAAATGAATGAATGAATGAAAGTGGATGAATAAATTATACCCACTTCCTATTAATCTTCTGGATTTTATCTGGCTTATGTGAAGAAAATCCCCCCAAAGGAAGGAGGCTAAGCTAGAGACTTTTTAAGGAATACTATCTTTCAGAACCTCCCCGCACCCCTCAACGGACTGGGGAAACTTGTACTTTATAACTAATAAAAGACTAGTGAGTTCTTTCTGAAAAATTTGTTTAAGGCCCCTAGTGGTTTATCTTTACTACCTCGTAAATTGTTAACTCTCAAATATTAAACCAGCAATAAACCAGAGCTCCCTTATCAATCATCCTTTCCTCATTGTTTATACGAACTAGGAATTTAGGTTGCTGTTTTTTTTTTTCCCCTCCCAAGTGTGATGATCATGTAAAAGAATCACAGGAACAGACTGGGAACGACAATATGTAAGTAAGAAAAATTCACACACAGCACAAACTCATATTTTGCCGTCACCTCAGCCTTGCAACAGGCTCTGTAATAGATGTTTGTGTGTATGTATATTGGAAAAATAGAAAAAGAAGGTCAGCGCAAACAGTATTTGTACGTATGAACGAACGTAAAACAAAATTTCCAGTTTTTCTTAACATTAAAAATCACTCCAAGAAAATTATATAAAATAAATATACCCTTGGAACTAGGACCCCAAATTCAGCAACATCAGCACACTGAGATGGGAGAAAGAAAACCACCCTGACTAAAGACCAGGTTTGCCTGGGGTGGGTGTGACTCCCATTTTCGGATAATCTGAATAAAGGGGATCGTGTCAGCACGAGGCATCCATGCTAGCTCTGGGCTCTCGGCACTCACAGTCCGCTACGGGTGCGCCGCCCCAGGCCAGCCGAGCGCCAGCCCCGCTGCTGCAGCCGGGGAGGGCGCGCGGTCAGGTGACCCCGGGCGCCACGTTCCCGGAGCCCAGCCTGCGGTGACCGCCTGGGCCGGGGCCGAACCCGGAGCCGAGAGGAGCTGATCTCCCGGAACAAAGTTGCCGGCTCTGCGGCAGCGGGGGCAGCGGGGCGGGAGAGCCGAGCGGGAGGGGGAGCGGCTGGCCGGACCTGCTCGGCCCCCTCCTCCTCGGGAGAGCGAACCCCGAGTGCCCGGACAAGAGCCAGTTCCCAGGAGGGCGGCCACGCGCACCCCGGCGGTCCTGCGCCCTCCCCTGCCTCCAGGGCCTCCGGCGCTCCTCTCCCTCCGCCAACAAAGGGGCAGGCCCGCGGGGGGGCGGGGAGGGAGGAGGCGGAGCCGGAGGAGCGAGCCGCTCGCGCACAAAGTTGTGGAGTCGCCTTTCCTCGGAGGAGGGGAGCGGGTAGCCGCAGCCTGCAGCGGGCTTTCTCCCGCCGAGGGGCGAGGAGGAGCCTCCGGCTCCCGAAGCCGATTGGGGAATCTCGGGGAGCGGTGCCCCCCTTCTTGCGGGTCATTTCGGCAGACGGAAAACTCTCTAGTGTTTGGCAAACTTGGTGCCTGCGCGCCCGTTCCAGGTTTGCACTTGGACTGTTTTGTTTTTGTTTTTGGCGGAACTACGGGGCAGGAAGATTGCACAAGTTAGGGGCGTTTTCAGTCGGGTGTCAAAAAAAATTTTTTTTTTTCTCTCGGATCTTGTCTGGCTTTCCATAGTTCCTTTTTAAGAAACACCGCATCACAAAGCTCACGTTCGCACACACCCCCGCGATTACTACGCCTCAAACACAGCGGAGGAGCTCTCGGCCCGCTCGGGACGCGGCGGCGGCGGCGGGCAGGAGAGGCGGGCCCGCGGGTCACGGGAGCAGGTAAGCCCATGCATTATTGAGCCTCGGGCCGGGTAATGTGACCGCAGCCCCGGGGAAACGGGGCGTAGGCTGCGGGGAGGGTGGACTTCTCTGCGGCTCCCGCGCCCAGGATCAGCGTCCCGAGCTCCTTCTCGAGGCTGAGCCTAAGATGTAACCAAGTTTTGCGTGCACTTTTCTGGGAACCTCAGTTCAGCTCCCCGCGGCGGGACAGAGAATGCTAGAAACGTGGAGAGAGCTCGGGCGAGGAGGTCCTCGGAATCCGTGTAGTCGCGAACGACCCAAACTCCTCCGACTTGTTCCGGGCTCCGTCTTGACTCTCCCAGTCTTCCTCCCGGCTAGGGTGAGAGGGTCGCGCCTCCGTGCGCGCCGGGCCAGTGATCTCCAAGAGGGGACGTGGCTTCCTAGAGGGCCTGTCACACACACCCCAGCCCCGGGAAGGCGGGGCCCGGGAGGTGTCCGCAAGGACAGAGTGGGGAGAGGTTCCCAGCTATCCGCCTGGCAGGAAACGTGCTCGACCTCCGGGCCGTTGCTGCTCCCGAGGGTGGGGCTTTGGAGAGGTGACGAGGGGCGCTCGGTCGGTGCGTAGTCCCGCGCGGTCGCCTCTTCTGGTTTCCCGGACCCTTGGCATCTCTTGCTGCAAGTGGTAAGGTAATTCATGTCCCTTTGTGGCTCCGGGTACGAGGCTCTGGTTGCCCAAGGCCCCTTTAAAAACCAAGACAGCACTAATTTTAGGCTGTGCAACTTTTAGAAGGCACGCTGTTAAAAGTGAATTTTTTCGCCAAGCCCCAGATTACCAAAGGAACTCGTGCCAGGGTTGTTTCATGGGGGGGAAAAAACGTGTCCGACTTCCAAGAGCCAGGGAACTCACACTTTGTTTTACGCTTAACTGGGGAACCCGGGTCTAACCTGGGTTTAACAGCCCCTCTCACAGGGATGCCCCGGGGAGAGCCTCCTCTTTACCAACCTCCAGGTCACCTGGGTCACCAGGGCCTCGCGGGTCGGTTCTTCATAGAACTCCCCTTGGGACGGTCAGTTGCCGTAGCGGGCGTGAACCGAGTTCGGGGAAGCCCCGATTGCCGGGGTTCGGGCGGGAGCTCGCGGCCTCAGGGACCCCCGGCAGTAGCCTCATCCATTCCTTTGTAACTTGCATGGGCCTCAGGAAGTCGGGTGGGCCCCTC
Source organism: Balaenoptera physalus (assembly GCF_965194825.1). Lineage (NCBI taxonomy): Eukaryota > Metazoa > Chordata > Mammalia > Artiodactyla > Balaenopteridae > Balaenoptera > Balaenoptera physalus. The sequence goes on along the minus strand of NC_138888.1, from coordinate 20,932,331 downwards.
CGGGCTGGTTGCTGGTGGGCCCGGGGCACGCAGCCTGCCGATAGCGCCGCGAGTCAGGCGAGAGCTGCTGGAATGCGAAGCTCCTGGGTGTCTTGGCTTCCAGAGGGCCAGGTGGCGAGGGCCAGGGTTTACGCGGGGTCATTCCCCGCCACCTGGACCCGCATTTATGGGACCGATGAGACAGCTCTTTAACTCTCCTTCAGGTGTTTACCTAAAATTGATTGCCCCTGTAAACAGCATTAACCACAACAGTACGAACCTTCCCTTGGAGCGCTTCCGAGAATGAATGGCAGTTCTTGGCACTGGGCGGTGTCTTTTACTAAGTTTCACGCGGAGCCGCAAACTCTGGCCCTCTGGGCTTCCTTTTCCACTCTCTCTAGCATTCTTAGGTTTTGGTTCCCGGTGTACATGAATGAATAGTTTTTGCCTAAGGACCCACACCATATTTCCATCGTAACTGCACATCGTTAAACGTGTTTGTATTCTTACATTTTGTAATTTCCAAATTAAAAAAAAAATTAAAACATTAGATTTGCCCTTAAGGCCATCCCCCATACTTTCAACCCGGGTTTATTGCCGCACACTCACGGCTTCTGGCCCATATGACAGCCAGAGACGTTCTGAAGAAAGTTGGTGAATATAGAGTGTACTGGTTTCAGTGAGAAAGAGCTGGCTAAACTGTGCAGAACATCATTATGAGGCAACAGAACCTAGAGCAGAGGTAACAATAAATTACAACTGTAGAGGGCTTAAAGCTTGTAAAGCAATATCCCATTCATTTATTCTGTTTCTCACCTAGCTTGGTGTGGAAAATGGCCTTGCTTCCATACTATTGATGTAGAAGTGGAGGGTCACACGGAGGCACATTGTTAGTGATGAAACCTTGATCTGTCTTCTGACAACCAATAATGAATTGCTGCCATATGTTACTCAGCTTGGAGACCCCTGCCCATTACTGGCACCAAGTGTCAGTCAGTGGGTATCTGTTACTGTTAAAATGGTCTTCTGTGCTTCTCCCACCTTCCCATTCTTGTCCTCTGATCCCCCTTACTGCTGTATCTTTGTAGCACATAAAGAAGAGAAAATCTGAGAGTTTATCTTAAGTAGTGGCAAAATAAAATATTATGATGAAGGAATATTAATGTGCAAATGAAATAAAGTTCTGTGTGAACAGTTTACTTATCTTTTAGCGACTGGGAAAAGTCTTTGGAAAGTGTTGAAGAAGACCCTTGGCTAAGACCACTTATGAAGGAGAGCATTAGAAATATCTTTCAAAGGGAATAATTAGTTGCTTTCTAGTAAAGAGAATTTTTGGGGGGCAAAACTGAGTTTCCATAATAAAATTTTATGTGCATTCTTCTGAACAAAGTTTTTGGTTCTTGAATATAATAAAATACACTTAAGAATTCAGCAAATCTTTTGCAGTTATATACCCCCCAAAAAGAACTTAATTACATAATAATCCATAAAGTATAACAGTAGTGGACGATATAAAAAATGAAAAATGTTTTTTATACCCTCACAAAATCTGGCAGGCTCCCTACTAGAGGGGAAACTGTTCCTAAAGCTTTAGCAATCCGCCGCAGTCTTCATGTGCGTCAAACACTTTAACACTTAAAACATTTTTCTAAGGTAATTTTGATCTCTTTATTATTAGAACACACCTTTTTCCTAACTGGTAAGGAAAAAAATAATATATTTTATATATTTATATATTATAAAATAATATGGTGTTTCCTTGAATGTTATATGTCATAAAACACTGTAATATGTAAAACTTCTAATTAGTTCATAAATATGGGAAATGAAATATATTACAAAATAATAATGCCACATGGTGTATCCTTGAAATAAAGAACTGAGTTGTCTAATCCTAGTTAGCCGTAAACTCTGGTTGTGATATCTGTTGTAATATGTGAATTAATGTCTATTATTTGTAGATTAATATTTGGATGTGTTGACTGTTATATTCCCAATTAAAGGATTAATTTATTTAACTGGCATTTGGGGTGCTCATAAGGGGATGTTAGGATATAGCCAAGTTGCTGAACTTAAACTTGAATTCTGATTCTGTTTGGATTGTTTGGGCATTGTGTTCCAGAAAGTACTAGGGCTATTATTATTGACATTCTTAAAGAAAAGTGGTACTGCAGGATAGAATCCTCAATTCTTTACATTTTAAAGGTGCCTCTGACTAATTAATTGCTAAAGATTAAAATTATTTTGAGTGATATGTATTCTCAGCAGAATTTTCATGATGTATTTTCCAGAATAAAATCTGTGTCAGTGGATAACATGTAACCGTCCAGATTTATATATAATCCAGACCATTCCTGAGATCAGACCTTTTTGTTATCTCCACTTGTATATCTCAGAGGCATCTCAAACTCAGTAAATCCAAGTCACACTCATTATGTCTTCCTTTAGAGGCTCATCCTTCAGTGTTCCCCAGCTCAGGGAATGACTCAATTGCCCAAGCCAAAATTGGGCAGTCATTTTGCACCTCAGTATCCTGAACGTCTAATATCCAATCAGTTTCCAAATCCTACTGACCTTTACTTAATATATAAAATACCACAAGTCCACGCACTTCTTTCCATCTACCCTTATTTAGGCCACAATCTGTTGCTTCCCAGCTTAAAACCATCTACTGGATTCCCACTGCTCTTTTGTTTTTGGCTGCGTTGGGTCTTCGTTGCTGCGTGCAGGCCTTCTCTAGTTGCCGAGAGCGGGGTCTACTCTTCTACTCTTCATTGCGGTGCGCGGGCTTCTCATTGCGGTGGCTTCTCTTGTTGAGGAGCATGGGCTTTAGGGTGCGCAGGCTTCAGTAGTTATGGCGCACAGGCTTAGTTGTTCCACGGCATGTGGGGTCTTCCTGAACCAGGGATCGAACCCGTGTTCCCCTGCAATGGCAGGTGGATTCTTAACCACTATGCCACCAGGGAGGTCCCCCCACTGCTCTTTAGGAAAGCCTTGACATGGTCTCTAAGGCCCTGTCCCTGGTCCGATCTACCTCACCTAGTTCAACAGGTCTCTCTCCTCTTGGCTGTTCTCTCCAAAAGCACTGGCTCACATGTCACCTCTTCAAGAAAGCCTTCTTTAATTGCCCAGAGCAAATCAGATTCTTCTTCTGTATGCTCATACTACTCTATGCTTATCTTTTATACATTTGTAACATATTAGTATTATAATGAAATAATTCATTATATAATTAATTGCTTGGTGTCTATGAATTTCAAGATAGTACAGGCTGTGTCTCTTTTTTTTTTAACATTTTAAATTTATTTATTTATTTATTTATGGCTGTGTTGGGTCTTCGTTTCTGTGCGAGGGCTTTCTCTAGTTGTGGCAAGCGGGGGCCACTCTTCATCGCGGTGCGCGGGCCTCTCACTATCGCGGCCCCTCCTGTTGCAGAGCACAGGCTCCAGACGCGCAGGCTCAGCAATTGTGGCTCACGGGCCCAGTTGCTCCGCGGCATGTGGGATCTTCCCAGACCAGGGCTCGAACCCGTGTCTCCTGCATTGGCAGGCAGATTCTCAACCACTGCGCCACCAGGGAAGCCCTGTGTCTCTTTTTGATAGTCATATTTCCATTGTCCAGATCAGTGCCTTACACATAGTCTCTGAATGAATATTTGCCGAATGAATGGTTACTATATATAACTTTATATAACTGTATATGACTATATATAATGTATATGTATAGTTTGATATTTATAGTCATATATATTATATAGTCATTATACATATTATAGTTGTATAGTATAGCAATGTATGTAACATGTTATATATGATAATATATATGTCAACATATATATTATAGTCATATATATATATTTTTCAAATTAATACTTTCCCTTTTCTCTTTAGGTATTGATGTTGATCATTATAGAAAACTGAAAGTCTTAAAAAGAGGACCTTGTAAAGTCTTTGGATTATATTGAAACTCAGCTAAGATGGCCAAGTATGGAGAACACGAGGCCAGGGCTGATGATGGGCAGAACGAGTTCAGTGACATCATTAAGTCCAGATCTGGTAAGTAATGGAAGCTTAAGAAAATGAATGATTTTTATGCATAAACTACTTTGAAGACACAGGTTTTTATTGGCATGTTTTGTACTGTTCTTGTGAGACAAACTTCTTTTGAGAAACATAATTCTGACAAATGACTATTACATTGTAAATGGTAATATAATATCTCTGTGTATCCTATCTTAATTTCTCAACCCAACTTGGTCTCCTGGTATGTTGCTTGGCATTGCTTGGTGAAACGGCCACCTGTTAGTTGATTGCTGTTCATTTATAAGAAACCCCTTGAACACAAAATGCAGCTTAAAAAAAATGATGCTTGAAGTAGGAAGTACTGTGGTTTCTGCTGGGATGGACCCTCTTGAGTTCTGCTTCCATACCGCCTTTCCTCCATCCCGTTTGGTGACCATTTCTAGGCCAACAGGTGTCTTCCTACCTGTTCTTCCCTTTTTGAAACTTCTTATGAACCTTCTCGAGGCACAGTTTCCACTTAGGTAATATAATAATCTAGACTAAGACAGATTAATGGTTTTCATATGAACATTTAAACTGGGGACTTAAGGATACCACTCCCTCCCCCAATTTTTTTATATAACCGAGTGCTTTTTGACTCTGGCTGTACAAATGAATCAACTGGGGAGTTTTTTTAAAAAAAATGCAGATGCATTGTCTCCGCTACAGAACTATTGAATAAAAATTTCTGTATTTTTAAAAAGCTTCAAATACAATTCTGAGATAGACTCTATGGGGAGATATTTTTGAGCAGGCAGGACCTTTCTGAGTTTTGAAAATTGCACAGAACTCTACCCTGGGTGTGAACACTATACTTAAGTAACTTTGAGAGTTACTTTGGGCTATAAACTTACATCCAGTGTCACTTTAAACCCATAAAAGGAACCTAAAGTCTGTTTTTGCTGTGTGCACCATCTTTATTTATGTTAGGAAGTTATTTCTTATTGTATGAATCTGGAGAAATATGCACTGAAAATAAGCTCCAAATTAATAGAGATATACATTTAAGATACATTTCCCTCCATGACACTATTGTTGGTTGATTGGTAAAGATTTTGGTTATTACAGTCTTGGCTCTAAATATGTAGCTGCTATTGTGTAGCTTGAAGGATATTTTGGGGGGTACAGCTTAATATCTTATTTTAAAGTATGCTCTGAGAATGTTTTATTGCCCCCAAGTTATTTTTGATTTAAATGCTTTAGTAGTATAGAGTACTATGTCGATATAAGGGATTACTAATATCTTCTTAAGAGTATAGAATGTATATCCAGAAATATATAAATGTAACAAGGAGGAAAATGAACGTGAGACAATTTAACGTATCCATGCTTGTCATGTTCTATAAATTGTGAGGAGTTATGTTCTTAAATAGTTTTCTGAGTCAACCTCCATTACAGTAAGACCTTTGATATTTATAACTATGTACTTTAGCCATGTTCATAAAAAAGTAATCATATAAGTTTAAAAATACTGGGTATATATGATGTGTACCCATAACTTTCAAACTATTCTTTAAATTAAAAATGATTATTTCAGAAGACTGGCTATTCTCATACACTATTGGGGGATAGTTGGGCAAAAATTATTACATGTTTTTAACATATGCATAACCAGTTGGCCCAGTAACTCTATTTTTGGAGTTTTGTTCCTAGGGAACACACAGAAATATACAAGCAAAAAGTTGATCACAGAAAAAAATTATAAACACCATAAAAATCCAATATTGAGGATTGGTGAAATCATAATTTCCCAAAGTATTTTGAAAACAGCATAAGTTCTAACGTGTAATTCAAATAAGGATGTCATAGGCAAAATAATTTTAGGAAACAATGGTTAACCTACTCTGTTCCTTTTAGTGTAGGGCACTTGAATTAATCATATAGAAACTCAGTGGAGCTAATTAAATTAGCATGTATTCATAAAGTAGAAGATTACACATTCATAAAAATGTTTGTGTATGTATATGACCATAGAAGTATGTTCTTGATGTTACAAAAAATATGTGCAATATGAAGTCATTTATGTGAAAATTATTTTTTTTTCAAAAAAGTTTAGCAGAGTGTATACTAAAATGTTAATAGTGGTCATCTTGGCGTTTGGGGATTATAATTTTTCTCTTTTTACTCATATGTACTTTCTAAAGCTTTTCAATGAACCTGTATTACTTCTTATATTTTTAAAGTATTTTTAAAGTATTCTTAATAGTCTCAAATTGCTTCGAGTGTTTTAATGCCAAGGTGATGACTATTACTTTTTTTTTTTTTTTTGATGGCTCCTACTTCAAAAAACATTGAAAAGTTAGCAGTTGCATAGCTGAGATCTGAATCACATTCTTTTGGCTGGATTATGTTACAAAAAGCAGTAGATAAATTTGGATATGAATGGGCCTATTAGTTCCAGTCTTGCTTTCTGGAAGGCACTTTTCTGATTCTTTTAAGGTAAATAATAACTCAGTGGTCAGTTCTCATGGTACTCTAAAATTTACATGTTGAACAGGGATCTTTAGTTCAGATTAAGTCAAAGGAATCCTCTACATATAATGCATATATTTTTTTAACATCTTTATTGGAGTATAATTGCTTTACAGTGTTGTACTAGTTTCTGTTGTACAACAAAGTGAATCAGCTATATGCATACGTATATCCCCATATCCCCTCCCTCTTGTGTCTCCCTCCCGCCCTCCTTATCCCACCCCTCTAGGTGGTCTCAAAGCACCAAGCTAATCTCCCTGTGCCATGCAGCTGCTACCCACTAGCTATCTATTTTACATTTGGTAGTGTATATGTGTCAGTGCTACTCTCTCACTTCGTCCCAGCTTACCCTTCCCCCTCCCCGTGTCCTCAAGTCCATTCTGTACGTCTGTGTCTTTATTCCTGTCCTGCGCCTAGGTTCATCATTTTGTTTTTCAGATTCCATATATATGTGTTAGCGTACAGTATTTGTTTTTCTCTTTCTGACTTACTTCACTCTGTATGACAGACTCTAGGTCCATCCCATAATTCAAAAAGAGTCATGTACCACAATGTTCATTGCAGCACTATTTACAATAGCCAGGACATGGAAGCAACCTAAGTGTCCGTCGACAGATGAATGGATAAAGAAGATGTGGCACATATATACAGTGGAATATTACTCAGCTATAATGCATATTTTTAAAGATCCTCCTTGGATGCGTTCTATGCTGAATTTTTACTTTTTCATTTTTTTAAGGGAATGTTGTCCTATAGGAGAATTTTGATTCAAATCTGTTCCTCTATGTTTCTTCCTTTTGAGGGACTAGCTATGGGGGAGGGGATAGAGATTAGGGTGGAAAAGAGAAGTGATGTTGAGATTATACTGGTAAATTTACCTCTTGGTTTATGAAGATTCCTCTTCCTCTCCAAATCCTTGAGTTTGGACAGTCTAAAAGCCTGGCATCATAAAAATATTGGTGCATTTTATGTTAAGGTATTAGGATTGTTTATATTGACCTTATTCAATATTAATTTGCTTTATGCAGTGTATGAGGTTTAATAAATTTTTAAAGTCACTTTCACCATCTAAGCAGAAATCTGAAATATCAAGAGTAGGTGAGGAAGTAGTTTCATGAATATAAAAGTCATACATTTCTTTATGGTTGTAATACATTTGCCTTGGATTTGAGTGACTTTTAGAAAAGAACTTGAAAGAATATGACCTTTAATGATTCAGGGCCTGGGCTTGGGTAAAAGTAGATCTTTCCCTAACTTAAAACACGCAAGTCAAATTCATCCGTCATTGAGTGCATCTTTGATAGCCTGAATTAGTGGGCTTCAGAAAGTTTAACAATTTATTAAGTATTTTGAGAGTAGGCCAAGAGTACGAATTTTTTTTAAGTGAAATATGTTGTCAATGGAGTCTGTGATGCATAAACTTCTGCTTGGATCATTTTAAACATGAAATAATAAAATGGTTTGAGATATGTGTAAAATCAAAGAATATCCTCTCCGCTATTTTATTCTGTCAGTAGCTGACACTAATGCCAGTAACATAGAATAAGTCAACCTTTTCTGTTCTTCTCAGTGCTTGTGTGGTAATTTTTAGCTCAAAGCCCCCTAAAGAAGGTAGACTTCAGGGCTAAAGACTGTGCCAGCTAGCTCCAAGTGGGGATTTTGACTGTTTAGGGATTAGAAGCAGAGATTCTCAGATGGGAACATTTGTTGAATGAATTAGTCGGTAAACTCCACATCGTTGTATGATTGAAAGCATTCTTTCAAAGCCTTTAGGCAGGAAGCCTGAGTGTAACAGTTTTATCATTTCTTTCTTCACCTTTTCTATTCTTGTGTAATCCTGGGATCTAATTGTTGAGGGAACCTTAGAGGCCCTATCACCTGGCCATGCCTGTGGGGTGGTTACCCAACCTCTGCTTGCACACCTGCAGTGACGGGATCTCACTGATGATGATGATAATGATGATAATTCTAGCAACTTACATTTACTGAACACATACAATGTGCAGATATGGTGCTCAGAGTTTAATCCTCACAACCACTGCTTTACAGATGACAGACATGAGCCACACAGAAGTATAATAATTTGCCACACTGGCCTTCTTTCTATTTCTCCAAAGGCCCAGTCATGCCTACCTCAGGGCCTTTGCACACGCCTCTTTCCCTGCCTTTGCCTGATGGGCTCTTTCTTGTCATTTAGAGCTAGGCTTCAGTGTCACCTCTGAGAGAACTTCCCTGCTGACTTTAGAAAGTACCTCTCCCAGTCATTCTTGACTGTATCACTATATTTAAGTTCCCCATATGCTCTATCACTATCTGGTACTTTTCTTGTTTTTTGTGCTTGTTAATGTCCTTCCTACTAAAATTTAATTCTACAAGAGTAGGGACCCATATATCCCTGGGACCAAGCGCGGTGTCTAGCTCACAGTAGGTGAGCAATGAATGTCTAGTCAATGAAAAAGGCTACAGAACTAGAAAGTACCAGAGCTGGGGTGAGAACTCAGGTGATCTGACTCTAGAAACCCTGCATTTGACCTCTGTAGAGTGCCCAGTTTCCTAATTTACCAGGTAGTTTATTCTGTTGCTGCCGGAACGTTCCTTTTTATTTTGTACCTAAATCTATCTCTTAGAAAATTTGCAGAGTATCAGTTGTATTTATATATCCTCTTCCTTCGTAGTTACAAGACTGGGACCCTGGGCTGTGAGACAGAGCTGCTCCAGGCCTCCGGCTGGCATCACAGCGCTGCTAAAGGAGGGCCGATTGCAGGAGACAGCGTGCTGCTCCCGGCCCTGATTATTGTCTCTGCTCTCTGTTAAGAGTTAGCAAAGGGGAAAATAAGAGTTAGCAGTCCTCTGGGTGGAAGGTAGAAAAATTGATAATCTGTTTCTGACATGAATTCCCTTTTCTCTTTTCCCCTGTCTGCTGCTCAAGGCTTTTAACTGACTGGTGAAAAAAAGGTAGTGGATTTCAGATGCACTGCGATATGGCACAGTTTTAAGTCCTGGTCTGATGCCCAGATGGGTATCTGGCGTTGAAAGAGCTGGTAGGGGTAGGGGGAGGGAGAGAGAAGAAAAGAGAGGCCAGTGAAATAAAAATAAAACAAATTATTTAATATGGAATATTATATATACCAGGTTACATTTATAGCAGGCCTAAAAAGATGCTATGTTTGCAATAAAGTAAACTTGCTTAACAAGATGGGGTTTTATGAAACTATGAGGAAAGTTACCGTATTTGTTTATCTTTTAGAGGCCTTTCTTTAGGAAAGACAGTGGTTATGTTGTATTTCCCATTGGTCTACCTCTTTCTCTTTCATTTAAAGAATTATCTGTGAGGGGATTTTCCTAAAGAGTTTAAGGGACTGTGAAAAATAGTTCTTCTTCTTGTTGTTGTTGTTCTTCTTCGTTTTTTTCTTTTCTTCTGAAGCTTTACTTGGCTGGAATACCTGTGCTTTGAAGGGAGTCTTTGAGCAGATTTGGTTTTTTTCCATGAGCCCTGGGGATTTGTGGTGAGGGACAGTGACCCTGGTGGAAATTCAACTCCGGCAGAGGAGAGCAGCTATTCTTGCCATGCGCATAAAAATATTCTCTGTGTTGGTACCTCATTATGCTGAAGTAGTGCCATCATAGAAAAGATTTCTGTATTCATGTGATTCTCATGACCTGTTATAAGGGTTGTGAAAGCTGTGTCGGTGATGCGTTCTTGAGAGAAAAACATGAATTGTGGAGAATGTTCTAAACAGTGGAAGTACTTTATCATATAGACAGAACGGAAAACTCAGTTTTATTGAGGCTTATTTGAGTCCAGATTTGAGCTAGATGCCAATAGGATGATTTTCTGGGAACAAGGGAACATGCAAGATCGTTGATTTTCTGGGAACAAGGGAACACGCAATATCGTTGATGGTTGTAAAAATTACTTAAAATTTTATTGCGAAAGATTACTCAGGGGCTTTCACATGTATTGGTTAGATTTTTTTTTCTCCTTAAGCTGTTTGTGTGGAGGCAGAGGTGTTTCCTGTATTACTCTTTCTATTTTTTTGGTATGCCATAAGTGTTTAATAATGAATACAGTCAGTTTAGTATTTGAAAGGTGAGTCAGTGTGAGTTTTTAATATATATTTACCTTCGAAATGATGGCTGTGGACTGAAGAATCTAAGCCGGATCTAGTCCTTTCACTTTTCCTTCCTCTGCTCCTCGATTAACACCCATCAAGCGTGGGAGGCAGGTGGGCCCGGCTCCCCCGTAGCTCTCCGGTCTTGGTGCTGATGCCTTTTCACAGCCAAACACCTGAGATTTCTTTATATTCCGTGGGCCTTCTCTGTCAGAAGCTTGGTCTCCTAGCCTAGCTAATAAGGGGAACTGTTTGTGTGTGGGCTCATCTGGCAGCTAAGATTAAGGTTTGGAGTGGTACAACCTCACATTGGTTTTGAAAACTCAATTTACTAAAAAAAAAAAAAAAAAAAAATCAGTTTTGTCACAGCCATTGAGCTCATGATATAGAGCAGGAGAATAACATTTCATAGGTGAATATTTTCAAATGAACTTTTTTTGGGAGGTGGGTGGTTGGCTAATTATGATTTCTGTCCAGTTCAATAATCTTAGCATTGAATTATGTAACATTTTTTTTTCCCAAAGAGCAGAAGAAAAGCACATAATGGCATTTCTGATGTAGCAGAGAAATCCAATAAAAAATATGACTTTATGTCTCGAAAGTGGCACAACTTTGAAAAATGCCGTGGTTGAAAAAATATCTGCTTAGATCATCTTCTCTAATTCCATAGTTTTAATATTTGCACATTTCTTCCATGCCATGTTCTAATTAAGATTTTGGTGTAGGACATTTTCGTGAAGAAGACCTGGGGGTGGAGAATAGCATTTTGAGTTTAATACTGATTGATTGCTTCTCTTGCTACTCATCAGCTATGTGAGTCTTGTGATTTAATATTAGTTCAGTAATTACATAGATGTAAACATATGCTTTTATTTTGAAAGTCCGGTTTTGGGTTCAGCCTCTATCCGGTTCTTAACTCAGGCTGCATGTCAGATTGACCCCTGGGGATTCCGATTCAGTTAGTGGGGTGGGGTCCCGGCATCTGGAGTTTTAACAAGCTCCGCGGGTTATTCTGTTTAGTGCCATTGATTTATGGACAAAGGAGGCAGGCTTAAGGCTCTTGGAACCAAAGTGAAAGTGGTCTGTGCATTTCAAAGGAGCAAGGGAGAACTATAGTCAAATTTTGAAGATTATTTCTACTTACAAAATCTTTTTAAATAACTTTAAGAGGTAATGGATTTCTTGGTATTGGATGTTTTTTTCTTTTGCCTTGTATTCTGAAGGGTTTTGGTCATGTTGAGCAAAGGTAAAACTGTGTAAAGTGAGTCAGGAGAGTGATGAAACTTGGTGCATTTCTTATTGTGGTCTGTTGAACCAGGGGATCGTACCAAAATATTCAGCCCTGAAATATTTCTTCATGGAGCACCTTGGTCTTCAACTTGGTGCATTGAACCTCTTCCTGCTGCAAGCTTAATGTCGAATCCTGAATTCTTCTGTGGAGTCATCTGAACTCATCATAAAAATTTATTGTCTATCTTTTCTAAGAAAAATTTCCAAGGCAGATGTGGTTTTGACTCGTGGTGAGGAAAAATCCTCACATCCATCCTATGTTGGTTTTCTTTCGTTTTTTTCCTTTTTAGTTAAGTTATAATTTATTCATACAGTGGAATGATTTGCAATGAAAAATCACACGTTCTTTCTGTATTGATATGGGATGATTTCTAAGATATGATATAAAGTGTAAAAACATAACATTATGCTAGGTTTATCTTTAAGGTTAAGGTGTTACATATGTATTTGCCTCCTTGTTATTGTAATTTTAAATAGGTGAAATCTAGTACTTACATTTAATATAACTATACTTTCTTTTTGCTATAAAGTAATTTAAAAATGAGTGAATTTTAAAAGATGAATAATGATTTTTTTTGTCAATGATGAATTAGGAGTTAAGTGATGTATGGACCACCACAGCAAGTTCCCTAAGGATCTATAAATACACCCCAGAGGTCTTGGGATGTTCTTATATTCATTTAACCAAACCTAACCAAACACCAAACCCCCAATCTCTTATAGTCCTTGAGTTATTTGCCGTAAAGTCTTTGAGCTCTAATCTTTAACCTCTTTGAAGACACAGAAGGGAATATTCATTTCTTCATTGATTAAACAACCTCCAGGGTGGTTTGAGATACATAATTGCTTTTCTGTAAGTCATTGTGTGGAATTTGAGATCAGTCTCAGAATTTGATGAGATCTATTCCTGAGGCAGTTTTAAGGTTGAGGCTTACAGAGACAACCTGGTGAGGCCTGAGTGGGATTGATGATTTCTATTTGAACAGAGACTTTTGTGCAGAGGTTGTACAAGTGTGAATAAATTTTTTTTCCTGAGGTTTTATTGAGATATAATTGACATACAGCACTGTGTAAGTTTAAAGCGTCCAGTATATACAGAAGGGATAATATTAGGTTTGACTTACATACAGCATGAAATGATTATCATAGTAAGCTTAGTGAACCTGCATCATCTCATATAAAATCAAAATTTAAAAAGGAGGAAAAAATTTTTTTTCTGTTATGAGAACTCAGGATTCACTCTCTTCACAACTTTCATATATAACATACAGCATTGTTAATTACATTTATCATGTTGTACATTACATCCCTAATACTTTATCTTGTAACTGGAAGTTTGTCCCTTTTGACCAAAGTGTGGGTAAATTTTTTTTTTTTTTGGATAATTTTTTTTAATGGCAAAATATACATAACATAAAATTTACCTTTTAAAACATTCTCAAGTGTACAGTTCAGTGGCATTAAGGTACATTCATATTGTTGTGCAGTCATCATCACCAGCCATTTCCAGAATTTTTTCATCTTCCCAAAGTGAAACTCTGTCCTCATTAAACACTAACTCCTCTTCCCCCTCCCTCAGCCCCCGTCATCCTTATGAGGAAGGCTTCTCAGATATATTTGAAACAAATAGACCACAAAATAAAACGAAAATCCACCCCAAAACAGATAGACTTAAAAACCAAATTTGGTTCTAGGTCATAAATGATCCATGTCTCAAAGTGAATTGTTATATTGCCAGTTTAAAAATTATACTATCTTTTTAAAATTGAGGTATAATTGACAAATAATATTATATGAGCTTCACGTATACAACGTAATGATTCAATATTTGTGTATATTGTGAAACATGCTACAATGAGTCTAGTTGACATATGTTCTAGCACCATAGTCATAGCATTTTATTTTCTTGTGATGAGAGCTTTTAAAATCTACTCTTAACAACTTTTAAATATGCAGTACAGTATTATTAACTATAGTCACCATGCTGTATTTTATAGCCCCAGGACTTATTTATTTTATAACTGGAGGTTTGTACCTTTTGACCCTCTCCTCACTCATGCCCATCCCCAACCCCTGCCTCTGGTAACCACCAATCTGTTCTCTGTGTCGTTGAGATTTTGTTTTTTAAGATTCACATATAAGTGAGATCATGAGGTTATTTGTCCTTTTCTGTTGACTTATTTCACTTAGCATAATGCCCTCAAGGTTTATTCATGTTGTTGCAGGGGGCAAGAATTCTGTCTTTGTTATGGTTGAAAAATATTCCAATGTACATTTTCTTTATTCATCCGTTGATGGACACTTAGGTTACTTCCATATCTTGGCTATTGTAAATAATGGTGCAGTGAACCTGGGGGTGCATGTCTCTTTTCGAGTTAGTGTTTTCATTTTCTTTGTGTAAATACCCACAAGTAGAATTCCTGGATCATATGGTAGTTCTGTTCTTATTTTTTGGGGGAACTTCTATACAGTGGCTACACCAATTTATATTCCCACCAGCAGTGCACAAGAATTACCTTTTTTCTACACCCTCACCAACACTTGTTGTTTCTTGTCTTTTTGATAACAGCTATTCTAACAGGTGTCTGGTGATATCTCATTGTGGTTTTGATTTGCAATTCCATGATGATTAGTGATGTGGAGCACCTTTTCATGTACCTGTTTGTTGGTCATCTGTATGTCTTCTTTTGGAAAATGTCTGTTCAGATCTTTTGCCCATTTTTAAATGATTGTTTGTTTGTTTTTGCTATTGAATTGTATTAGTTCTTTATATATTTTGGATATTAACCTGTTGGAGGAGGTCATCGAGGGGATGTGACTGCTGGTTGACCTGCAAGGAGGATCCAGGCAATCCGAGGCTCCTCAGCCCCTCCCCGTCCTTGGAATATACGTTCCACTCACTCTTCCTGCACTAGGAGCTACTTCAGGGATGTAGCCTTGAGAGAGTAATGTGTTATTGAGACCATCTGGGTCATCTATATTACTAAATCCCTTAAGGACTCTGTATAAACTCTTAAGAATTTGGCCAGGCAGAGATCTACTCGTCTTGCTGTCACCAAAGACAAGCCTCATATGTAAGTTCCCTTGCTTACTAAACCTGTCACCTACCAGTGAGGAGTGGTCTGCCTCTTTCTTCCATCTCTCCTTGCCCTTTGTGTATGGGGGCCAGTTTCAGATTTTACTTAGGGAGCTCTAAAGGTTGCAACCAACATGACCCCTTATCAGGTATATGATTTGCATTATACTGTCTTTTAAAATTTAAAGTACAAGTATGACTCAGAGCTGGGAGAGTGAATCTGCATCTTATTTGGTGTTGAAGGCTCCTGGCCTTATCCAAAAGCCACCTTCTGGGGAGGGCTCTGAGATAAAACTCCATGTATGCTCTAGTTTACTTTGTTACTGTATATAGTCCCTTCATAGGTGTTTGGAAAATGTTATACTGAAGGATGTAAAGATATTTATTTTTGTAGTTTTACATGTGGTATCAGTGGCCAGTTCTATAATATAACAGACCCTTCCTCATATGTTAAATCCCATTTTAATGCTTTGTCTGTAAAAAATTATCAGAGTGACTTGAATTATTTTAACTTATGTGTGCTTTTTCAAGAGATGTAGCCTGTTAGAAGAGTGTTGGTATTTGGAGAATGCACACACATGCTTGCCCTCTGTCTGGGGCTGGCCTTATTGAGAATTTGGTGTAGCACAGATCTTATTCTAGGGACCTGGCATCAAGGCAGATTGCTCAGAGAGGGGAACTCATTTGCATGTATGTTTCAGTGAAACATTTAGGGAAGTCTGATGCTGACCTATCTTTCTAGCCTCCCCCCAACCCCCCACCCGCCTGCAAAATACCCTGTGAGGGAGACCAGTCGTCCTTTTCTTGCCTTTGGGACATGGCTTGCTTTGTTTTCTGTGCTTGATTGTTCTTCCCTCCCCACCCCTTAGTTTTGAAACCCCCATCTTTCAAACATCAGCATAAATGCCACAAAGCATTCTATTCTTTGATCGATCACAGAGTCACAATCTGTCTCCTTCCCTCTTGTTCACTCTTTATTTCTATTTTTGGCTCTTCTTGTTTGTGTATGGGTACATGATTTCCTAATTTGACCTTCTGATTGCCAGCCTTTAGCTTGGTCGCCACACACAGTAAGTGCTCAATAAAAGCTTACTATGCATTTTAATGGTTTAATGAATCAGACTTGCTTATATACATACCGTATTCACTCAGCAAATGCTTGTTGTTCAGTCAGTGTTGCTAGATGATGAGCCCAGAGGTGAGCAAGACATGTGTCTCTTCTTCAGGTGCGCTCAGGCTGGCTGGGAAGAGAGGCGTAAAGAGACATCCCTGCACAAAACCCGGCGCCATGTACACGAGGCTGTGGGAACAATGGGAGGGGGAAGGACAAAGTCTTTCCTTGTTGGGAAGGAGGGTGGGGCTGGAAAGAGAGAGCCTTAAGAGGAAAGTAGTTGAGGTGTGCCTTGAAGGATGCATAGGAAGTAGCCGTGTGGATCATGGAGGAAGGGCATTCCAAGCTGATGGATAAGAACAATGCATTTTGAATCTGCAGCTGGTAGGTGAGTGTGGCTGGGACACGTGTCTCAGATGATAGGAGAGGGTGGGACCAGATTTTGAAAGCTCTTTTGAAGCATGCTAAGTGGTTTGATCTTTTCCCTGTAGGGAGCCACTACAGGATTTTAAGTGGGTTAATGTCGAAGGGGCTCAGTATTGTTTATCAAAAAGATAACTCAGTCGACAGCATGAAAGATAAATTTAGAAGGGAGCAGAGCTGAAGGGCGGAAGGGAGCAGGTAAGAGTTGTGAAAATAACTAAGGTTAGAGAGCATGGGGGCTTGGACCAGCGTGGTACTGGTAGAGAAGGAGTAGGGGAGAGGATTTGAAAGATCCTTAGTAGTTAGTAACAACATGTATAAAACCACCACGTAAACTTCACTTCATGGGATTTGTTTTATATTTTTCAATACGATGTATAGCTTTTCAAATTATAATTCATATATATGTTTTTCAATCAGATGTACAGTTAAAAAAATTATAAGTCATGTTACAGCCCTTTCGGTATTAGCTCTTCCTCCAGAATTAATATTCTTTTCTTTTTTTTTGCTGTGCCGTGCAGCGTGCAGGATCTTAGTTCCCCGACCAGGGATCGAACCCATGCTCCCCTGCATTGGGAGCGTGGAGTCTTAACCACTGGACCTCTAGGGAAGTCCCCAGAATTAATATTCTTAACTTGATTAATTTCTACATTTTAAAGGTAGTTTTTTACTCCTTAGTTACATTGACTACTGCTGTTTTTCTAAAGTATTGCCTCTTGGTCAGTTTATTTAGGTAACTGAATTGAATTGTTTCAATAGCATTTGTAATTTTTTCCATATGTATATTCTGAAAGAAAGGTCATGCTGCAGAAAAAAAGTAGGTTAATTAAAATGAGAATAAAGAAAAAGGTTATTCATATTTATTTAGTATAATATAAAAGTTCTTTGAAAAGGTAGCAAAGAAAGGTAATATTAATCTCATCTTAAAGGGAAAATAATAATCTTGGACAGCTAAAAGAAAATCTACGTGTGAAAAGAGCCTGGAAAACTATTTCAGAGGAACTTTAATTGAAGAATAGGATGTTTCATGTGAGGATAATGTCATCCTGTAATACTAATTTCAGCTTCAACAGATAGGATAGAGTAAATGCAAATTGAAAATAAATTAAGAACAGGTGTTGAGAAATACCTTCCATTTAGGGAATAATTAAGTGGTGGAAAGGTGATTGGAGTTCAGTCAATAAAGCGGCAGGTGCTCAGAAATCATAATTATTCAGGTAACAAATGCTTTTCTTAATGTGATGCTCTGCCGTGGAGGTTTGAGGAGTAGAAAAAAGAAGAGGTTATTATTGTCATGTTGTTTTTCTTTTGAGTTCTATCTTTCAAATCCTAATACAGTAAGTCCCCTACATACGAACCTTCAAGTTGTGAACTTTCAAAGATGCAAATGTGTGTTCACATGTCCAATCATGTAAGTTAGTTCACGTGCCTGGTGTACATTGTCACATGTGTGCATCCTCTACAAGTGGTTGTGCTTTTGTGTACTTTACTGTACAGTACTGTATAGAGTACAGTAGTACAGTATCTTTATTTCAAGCCCAGGATATTCACTTGATGCCAGCCCCTGTATGCCAGCTGTTGTACTGTACTACGGTACTTGTCAAGGTACTGTACAGTAAGATTTAAAATGTTTTCTATATTTTTTGTTTGTTTTTTATGTATTATTTGTGTGAAAAGTATTATAAACCTATTACAGTACAGTACTATGTAGCCAATTGTGTTAGTTGGGTACCTAGCCTAACTTTGTTGGACTTACAAACAAATTGGACTTACGAACGCACCCTTGGAACGAAACTTGTTCATAGGTAGGGACTTACTGTATTCAGTGGGCTAACTTTAAATTCCAATATAGAAGCTGGTATTTCAGAATGGTGGTTCCCTTGACCTTTAAGGAGAAACAGAAGGGCTCATTTGAAAATTCTGCCTTGTTGGGTTGTGCATTGTGGTTCCTAAGGTTTTGATTTGGCCAATTTAATTGTTTCTCTAGGCTGTGAATATGGCTTTAAGATTCAGCTTTATTTTATGTTATGGAGATTGTTAGGGAAGGACTTATTTGTCTGTATCTACCTATCTATCTTCTGTCTGTCTATCTATCCATCCATCCAGCCAGCCATCCATCCATCCATCCATCCTATCCGTAAAAGACATTTTGAATAGCATGTTATTGCCTTGCTCCTACTATATGGCAAGCACTTGGACTGGTACAGGGTGACTAAGACACAATTCCAGGGGTCAGTTATCTTTCACCTAGAGAGGGCAGTTGCACAAGCTTTTAAGTAAACAGACTGAACAGGCAGTTAGAATTTTAAAAAGTGAAACAGCACAGGATGCTGTGTGAGCTCCTGGGAGGGTTAGCTGATGTCTATGGGCCTCAGGAAAGCCACCTAGGGAGAATGGATATCTAAACTAAGATCTGAAGAGTGAGTACAAGTGAGAGAAAAAGTTGGGAGGTGGAGGTGAGGAGGGCTGTTAATATCGAGGGAATCAGTGACATGTCAGAGGTTTTGAGGTAAGAACTGCAAATCACTCAGTGTGGCTGAAGTGGGATGTGAGAAGTAAAGATAAAGGCTGGAAAGTTAAGCTAAGACCAATTAATGAAGAGTCTTGTAAGCCACGGTTAGGAGTTTGGATTGTATTCTAAAAGTAACCCTGAAAGAATTTTTTTAAATTTAAAATTTAACATTATTTAAAAAATATTGAAGCAGTCAATATAAGTAAATATTGACGTAGAGGAAATGATATACCAGATATGTGTGCCCTCATTTGAAATGTATCAGCTATTAATATTTTGACACATTTGCTTTAGAGCATATGTTAAAGACCTAATTATATCAACATTGATAAATCTTAAAAATAATTTTAAGTATAAACAAGCTGCAGAATGTATTGAATGGTACCATATATAAGGTCCAGATATCCTCAGAAATTATGATGTAGTGTTTATGTATTCATAAATACATTCAAAAATACAAAAATGTTCATGGAATTATAAACACTGAATTAAAGATTGTGGACTTCTCTAGAGATAATGGGAGAGGAGGGTCTTCAACTGTGTCTGTAATTCCTCAATGAAAATAAAAATAGTATCTGAAGCAAATATGCAATAATGCTGATTTGTAAAGCTGAGTGATGATTGCCTTAATTTCAGTTGCTTGGAAGTAGAATTTGAGACAGAGATTTGTGTGCCCTTGAGAACAGTTCCTAAAAGAAACAAGGGAAGAAGGTTTGGGTGGAGGGAAAAACTGAACTGCAGTTCAGTTACAACAGGGGCACCATCTGATTCCATAGGGAGCCCTGGAGCTGGGATGGTTCTTCAGAGGTTTCCCCAAGTGAGACCATGGTGTTTAGTCTTGGGACTCATGTTTTGACCTGTATACTGACTTTAGGCTGACCCTGGGAAGGAGATGAGGTGAAAGTTTGGCCAAGCCAGCTACCTTCAGCCAGCTGCCATTCCTGGAGTGATGCGCAGCTATGAGCCCTCAGCTGCCAGCGTTTTCAGCTGCTGGCGGAACGAATGTATGCATTGCCTTCTGTGTAGTGCACCGTAGAATCCCTTACAATGATGTACGTTGTGCCATCTTACTATTGTCTATTTGCAGGTTTGAAATATTTCATTTTTTTTCAAACCTCAGCATTAAAAAAAAAATCCTCCTATTTCTAGGTACTTCTCAAACTACTCCTCCAGCACACACAAACACACACCCCGTAACATAAACCCCAATTCAAATATCTGGTCACATACTTACTATTTGTTTTTCTCTGGCAACTGGAGATGCCCTCCTCTCTCTCACTCCTGGTTTTAGAAGGTTTTGCTGCCTCTGAGAGGTTTTAAACAGATGGCTGATCTGGTCAGATTTACTCTTTAGGAGAATAGATGACTTGGGTTGGGGCAGTGGATGGGGCAAGGCTAGAGGCCTGGAGGACCACTGTGTGACCGTCACAGTTGAAGGGGGAGGGGTATTGTTGGCCTGAACTAAGGAGTGGTGGTTGGGATGGAGAAGAGGGGAGAGTTGGAAAGCTTTAGGTAGGAGATAGCCTTGATGGGATAGAGTGGTAGGGAAGAACTCTGCTTTGTGCCTTCAACACCTGGCAGGTGAAGCCTTTCTGTTAAGGTTTTGGGGGGACGGAGATGAGTAAGGGGATGTATTCTTTCTTTCTATCTATCTATCTATCTATCTATCTATCTATCTATCTATCTATCTATCATCTATCTGTCTGTCTGTCTATCTATCTATCTATCTATCTATCTATCTATCTATCTATCTATCTACCTACCTACCTACCTACCTACCTACCTACCTACCTACCTACCTGTTATCTGTGTCTCCCAAGAGAGTGGCCTGGGCTGGGATCACATCCTTGAAAACTGGCAGCTGGAATCTTGACTATTTTCCTCAGTATCTGTAGAACGCTCTTAAATATATCCTTAAAATGTCTCAAAATTTCATAAAGAACTGTTTTATTTCTCTTCATATTGGCTTGGCCAAAAAGTTCGTTCGGGATTTTTACGGAAAACCCCTGTATTTTCTGAGATTTTTGACTGACCCTAGAATGAGCATCTGGAGAAAGAGTAATTCAAGAGATGGTAGATTATGGCAGTGGAAGTTGAGGAATAAGAAGTGGTTTTTTATTTTTAATATTTTTAGCAGATATTGGTAGTTTACCCCTTGGGAATTGACTGCATTTATCTCCCAGAGTCATAGGAAACCGACTGGCAGATGTTATTCTAGCTGACTTGGTTAGCTCGGGGAGGGAGTGGAGAGGGTTATTAAGAAATGCTTGTAACATGTACAGAATTTTTACAAATGTGCCTCTGCACATTTTCAGGGAAAAATTACCACAGTTTTCATTTTTTTCTCAAAGGAGGCCTACAAGTCACCAAAAAGTTGCATCTTATTAGAGTTGCCTCTTGTGGGTTTCAGTCTTTTCTGATGGGAATTAAATTGGTGATCTGACATTCTGGCATGCGTCTGGGGACCCACACTATTGCCACAGCTCAAATTCTGGGCCTTATGTTGCTTCTGTTGTCTCAGAGCCATTCAAACAAAAGACCTGATTGTCAGAATTAGGGTGAGTAGACACAAAGTTTGAAGGGCAGAATTTCTGATAATGTTTTACCCAGTTTTGCATATAATGAATTTTTATTTGTTGATGAATCTTTCCCTTTTGTTGCTAAAAGTGGCAAATAATCAGACATAAATGACTAATTACCTGTCTGGTTCAGAATTTTTTTTTTTTTTTTTATAGAGGGAAAGTCTTTTTTTTTTTTTTAATTTATTTATTTATGGCTGTGTTGGGTCTTCGTTTCTGCGCCAGGGCTTTCTCTAGTTGTGGCAAGCGGGGGCCACTCTTCATCGCGGTGCGCGGGCCTCTCACTGTCGCGGCCTCTCTTGTTGCGGAGCACAGGCTCCAGACGCGCAGGCTCAGTAGTTGTGGCTCACGGGCCTAGTTGCTCTGCGGCATGTGGGATCTTCCCAGACCAGGGCTCGAACCCGTGTCCCCTGCATTGACAGGCAGATTCTCAACCACTGCGCCACCAGGGAAGCCCCCAGAATTTTTTTTTTAATTAGTGAAACTTGTGCTCAAGCTCAGGTGGAGTGGGATCACAGTGCTTTATTTTTTCTAACATCAAACATTTTTCAAAAATGTTGATACATTTGTCATTTGAAAACAAGCCAAACAGTCTCTCCCATACTCATGGAGTAAGAGTAGTGGTCCTCACCAGAGGACCCCACTTCCTGATGATCTTTCTGGTACCTCCTTTCTCCCACCCTCTCTTATTCCTGGAGAGGTCAGGTCGTGTCCCCTTTGCTTCCATGTCACATCCTGACCAGACCTCCCAGCTTAAGTCTCATGTCATTGAATTGCATAACCCAGTAAATCTCATTGTTGGGAGGGCACCCATCACTCCCTCTCATTTCTCGGTGATTTTAGCTCTTGATTCACTGTCACTCTCTCTAAAAGTTACTCTTTTAAAACAAACTTTTGGTTACCAAAGGGGAAGGGTGGGGGAGGGATAAATTAGAAGGTTAGGATTAACATATATACACTACTATATATAAAATAGATGACCAACAAGGACCTACTATATAGCACAGGGAACTATACTCAATATTTTGTAATAACCTGTAAGGGAAAAGAATCAGAAAAAGAATATATTTGTGTGTGTGTATACACACACACACACAAACACACACACACACACACACACATATGTATAACTGAATCACTGTGCTGTATACCTGAAACTAACATGATATTATAAATCAACTATACTTCAGTTAAAAAAAAGTTACTCTTGTTTTAGTGATTTTAATGTAAACATAGATGATTCTTCCAACACTCTACTCTCTCAGTTTTTGAGCTTCTCTTTCTAGTGTTCTTGTCGTCCACTTCAGTGCCTATGTCCTGGCCAAACCATATCATCATTTAGGACTGCAACTCCTCCATAATCTGAATTTCAAGTGTCACACTTTCTGCCCAAAGCATCTTATATTTCTAGCTCTCTCCCTCTTTTTTTTTTTTTTTTTTTTGCTGTGCCACATGGCTTGTAGCATCTTAGTTCCCGGACCAGGGATTGAACCCAGGACCCCTGCAGTGGAAGCGCAGAGTCCTAACCACTGGACCACTAGGGAATTCCCTAGCTCACTCTCTCTTTTCTCATAAGTTTAGCAGTCTCTGCTCCAGCAGGGCCTGTAATCTATCCATCCCACTACCATTATGCTCTTGCCCATCCCTTCGTGTCCTCTCTTTGCCCTTTACTGAGATTACATGGTCAGTCGAAATCACTCCTTTCTCATGCCTTCAATTCCCTTGCTGTGTCTTTGCTTCATCACATCTCTGTCAGACTCCACCCCTGGTTAAATCTAACTCTACACCTATTCTGTACCAGCCCCCATGCAGAGGAACATGACTGGAGAAAAACACATCCTTCCTTCCTTGCCTCAGTGTAATTTATGATCACACGTGAGACCTTAATGCTACTTGGCGACCATCTCCCACTGTTCTACATGATTATTTCATACCATCTCCTCTTTCCTGAAACATTCACCCCTTCCTCCCTATTCTGACTCTTAGCTCATGACTTTGCCTACTCTTGTCCTAAGAAAATTGAAGTCAACTGAAGAGGAATCCACAAGGTCTGACACCACATCTACCTCTAACCGGCACCCACCCACGGCCACCCCAAGCATGTAATGGTATCCCATCCTCTCTTGCTCACTCGAGGACATCTTCCCTCTCCCTTCTGCATCCCTACTATTTTCCTCTCTAGTGGATTTTTTCCATCAGCATACCAACTATTATTTTTATTCTCCCACCTCTTTCCAAATGTCACCTCATTTCTCTGTTCCCCTTTATGAAAGACTTCCTCAGAAGAGTTTTATATACACAGTTGCAATTCCTCTCCTTTCATTGTCTCTTGAAACCACTTTAATGGCACTTAAGGGCATAGCCCCTACCATTCAACTAAAACTGCTCTTAGCAAAGTTACTAGAGACTTCCCTATTGCTAAATCCAGGGGTCAGTTCCCAGTCCTCATTCTGCTTGATCTCTCAGTAGTGTCAACACAGTTCATCATTCATACCTCCATGAAACACTTCCTTGACTTGGCTTCCGGAATATACTACACTCTCCCAGTTTCCCTCTCATTCTTCTTTGCTGATTCTTCTTCCCAACTTTGGAGGATCCAGGGTATAGTCCTTGGACCTCTTCATTATCACCACTCGCTCTCTTTGTCATCTCCCCAGTTTCATGGTCTTAAGTGCCATCTGAACACTGGACTCGCATTTCTATCTCTGGCCCAGACCTCTCCCCCTGAGCTGCATACTTGTATATCCAACTGCCCGCTTGGCATCTCCACTTGTATGTTCAAATCTGAACTCCTGATCTCCCCCCACGAGCCAAACCTGATCCCACAGTCTTGCCCATCTCTCCGAAAGGCAGTCTGATTCTTCCAGTTGCTCAGGTTGAAGGAGTCAACCTTGCAGTCCTTTCTTTCTCTTATAACCCCATCCAGTCCCTCAGCAAATCCTGTTGGGTCTATTTTCCAAATACTGTTTATGCAGAATCCTGTCGTATTTTCCCATCTCCACTGCCACTGCTGTGGTCTAGGCCACTGTACACTTGCCTGAATTTCTGCACTCACCTCCTCACTGGTCTCCCCACTTCCGCCTTGTCCCACTAAGGCTGGTCTGAACCAGCAGCAGAGTGAGCCTATTAAAAACAGAAGTAGATTTTGTCATTCTAGGTCCACAATTCTGCAGCCACTTCCCATTTTACTTATAATAAAAGCTAAAGACCTGACAGTGACCCACAGGCCCTGGGTGATCTGGAGTTATCTCCCCTTGCCCTCTTGCTCCTTGTACAGAGCCAGCCCTCCCAGTTCAGGGCCTCTGCCCTGGTGGCCCCTGCCTGGAGCACTCTTCCCTCGGGTAATCGTATGGGTAACCACCTGATTAAAAGTGTAAACCCTCCTTTCTTCAGCACTCTCCACCCACTTTACCCGGCTTAATTTTTTCCCATAACACTTCTCACCCACTAGCATACTCTACAATTTACTTGTTTGGTTGCTGATGTTTGCCTCTTTCCACTAGAATGTAAACTCCATGAGGGCAGGTCTTTTGTACGAATTGAATTGCTAGTATCTAGAACAGTACCTGACACATGGTATGTGTTCAATAAATATATGTTTTTTTGTTGCTTTCAATAAACGTGTAATCCCTGAAACAAATACCAGTTTCATCTTTATTATATCTTTATTTTACTGATTGATTAGCTCCGTGTTAGCCTATGACCGTTTCCCAAATGCTGGTTGACAGACCACTTGATCTTTTCAACACTCAGACATGAAATGAGAAGACTAAGGCCAATATAATGTAGATACATGTCAGTGTAAGGTTGTCAACTGCCTTTTGTTTTCCAAGATTGTCCTTTATTCGGAGACTATGTTAACTTTTTATTTGGCACAAAAATGACAATTTAATGAAATGATGGTGATAATTTTTCTATGAGATGAATTCTGGCAGTAGGAAGCTATCTTTAGATTAAGCACTCCAAAAGGACCCAGGTATAGGGTAAGGATGCTAATACTTTGCTTTGTTGTCTTTCCTCCCTCTCTCCCTTCCTTCCTTCTTCCCTTTCTTCCCTTCCTCCCTGCTTTTATTCCTCCTTCCCTCCCTCCCTTCTTCTCTTTTCTTTCTTCCTTCTTTCCTTTCTTTTGCCTTAGAAGTCTTTCTGAAAACAAGTCTTAGCTGGAGGCCCATTTTAGGAATGCGACAATGCATTGCTGTTCTCTTTAACACAGGCTGACAAACGGGGTAGTTTTTAAGGGATGGGAGTGGCCGGAAGCCCACCTCAGGCCCCTGAGGGTCCTTCATGGTTTTCGGAGCCTAAATTAAAATCACTGCTTTAGTTGATCAATTGTAGAAAACCTGGACACCCTATTAAAGAGAAAGAACTTACCTTAGTCTCAAGAGAGTTAGGTTCTATTTTTGTTCTTCAAATAACCAGGTTTGTGACCTTGAAATAATTAGTCAGTTTCTCTGTACAGTTAATTGATTTGTTTGTAGGGTAAGGAGTGTGGGCTAGATGATCTAACACTGATGGCTTTAAAAGCTCCAGAGAACCAAATTGTTAGCGTTTAATTGTCAAAACTGTGTTAAGGAAGGGTTGTGTTTTGTTACCTTCTTCCTCATTGCTATAATTTCAGTTTTGTTTGCATTGATCTTGAGACTGTCCCAAATATTCTATACACATGGATTCGTACAAGCAATATTGTTGTTAGGATTATAGAAAGGATTATATGATAGCATTTGGGATAAGCATTTTATCTCTCAATTGGGTTAGGGATCAAGTATAGCATGATATTATTTCATACAATATTTGAAAAGCAGAATAAGAAAATCCTACTGTATTTAAACATTTTATCAGCACTCTCTTGTAGTGACACTATAGGGAGTGGTTCAAAACCGTATCAGAAGACGTAGTCTTGAGTCTAAACATGGCCACCCATTGGCTGTGTAAACCTGGACAAATTGCTTAGCTGCTCTGTGCCTCAGTTTCCTTATCAAAAAAGTGGGCATAGTAATAGTACCTCCTTCCTCCTTTAGTTGTAAAAATTAAATTAATATATGTAAAAGTACTTTGGTACATAGAAGCACTCAATAAATGTTAGCTATTACTACCATATGAGTACTTATTATAGTTGTGGTTGTATTCTTTCCAATCTTTTAAAATAACATGTAACAATAGCTTTAATCATATCACACGAGCAAAATTTGTGTCTTTATTTTTTAAGTATATCTAAAATTTTGCTTTTTTATATTCAATAAGAAAACATTCTAGGATAGACTGAGCATTTTCAGGTCATTCTATAGACTTTTTGATGTGCTATGATTAATTCTCATTTGGAGCTCTTTTATTTATTTTTTCTTGTGTGTTTAACTTTATATTTTATACATTTTTCTGGTAGGATTTTTGAAAAAAATAATTCTGCATGCATACAAAATCCCTCCTCCCTTTCTGCATTTTTTTTTTCTTGCTAAGGCTTGGTCCTATAGTCTTTTGTCTGAGATCACTGTAGTTGACTTATATACAAGTCTCTAATTTATAACCAGTTTATTTAGATCATTTGCAGATATGTTACTTAGAAAGAGGCTAAACCAAAGAAACCCCAAATTCAGTGGCTGAAACAAGAGCAAAGCTTTTTTCCCCCTCACCTTACAGCTCAGAGTTGGTAGGTGCCTTGGTGTCTCTCCTCTATTTGGTCTCTCAGGGATCCTGGTTCCTTCTTTCTTGTTGTTCTGTCGTCCTGCAGTGCTGTCTCATCTTCTTGCTTGCGGCTGCCCCTCAACACTCTGTCCAAGTTCTAGTCCAAGGAAAGGGGAAAGAGAAGGAGTAAAACATAAGCAATTTCCTTTTTGAAGGATGTGACCCAGAGATGGCATCCAAGATTCCTTTTGCCGTCCCATTGGCTGCAGCTTGGTCATGTGGTCTCTTCCAGTGGCAGGGGAGGTTGAAAACTGTGATTTGTGGTGGGTGGCCATGTGCTGAGCTAAAAATTGCAGGAGAACAGGGAGAGGGCTGGGTGTCTGATATCAAAAAGAAGAAGGGGAGAATTGGATAATGCCAAGTATACTTTTATAACAACTTGGTGGGCTAGTTTTGAATTTAGAGTTCTCTACCTCCTAAGAGTTCTATGCCAGAACATGGTGGCCGGGAAAGCTAGCCTTTCCCCTTGTTTTCCCATGTCTGTTCCATTCTGCACTGAGAAGGGCCTTGTGCACAACTTGGTGGTCACCCTGGCCAAACCTCCATGGTCTCTCTCCCACTTGCAAACTGTGGTGTGGCTCACCCTTGGGAAGTGAGCTGAGGGCTCATTTGGGCAGTAGAGGTTGCATGGGCTCTGGGTGCACATGTCTCCTTGGCCCTTTGTTCTCTCCATCCCATGGGGAGGAATGGGGCAGGAAGAGGCCAGAATAGAGCCCCCCCAAAAGGGCAGTGTTGAAGGCAGGGCCCTTCTTGTCTAGGTCAGAGGGCGGTACTATAAAGGGAAACATTAACTTGATTTCGTTCTTAAAGTTCTCCACTTTCCCCGTCTACTGCTCATTTTTATGCTTCATTTTACTCATATTTATCATTTATAGTATGCATATTATATATTGAATCCACTAAGAGTGGAGTATCTTTGGAATGAATGGAGTGTCATTTTAGTGGATGGTAAGTGTGGGGAAGGACCCAGTGAAGGAGGCTGGAGAATATTCACTTATTTAGCTTAATGTTTTCAACAGCTTAAAAAAAACCCCTTTGAGTGGCCCTTGTGATTCCATGGCAGTTTGCCCAGACTCGAGGGAGCCAGTGTTGGGAATGAAAACTAGATTCACTTTGAAAATTTAGAAAAAAAAGTGACTAAACAAGTTATAAGAATGTGCTTGATGGCTTGTGTCCTCTGAGAGCAAGTGAGGTACTGCAGCAGGCTTGATTTCCAAATCCCCTCTCTGCTCACCCCTTCAGCTTTTCAGCCTCTGACCCTGTGCCTGGCCAGCTTAGACCCAGGACCTGAATCCTGCCCTGCCCCAGGGCTGAGCCCCTGCTGTGCTGACAGCCTGTGACAACTTGCTGATGGGAAACGTAGTTGAAATCCAGCATATGAAACTGCTCTTGGGTTGATTCAACAAACCACCATCTCCTTCAGTTTAGGGATGGGTTATGATACACCCTCAATCCCTTATCCAAAACCCTTGGAACCAGATGTGTTTCAGAATTAATGATTTTTTTTGGTTTCAGAGAGCTTCTGGGACATATACCATATATGATGTAAGGTCTCTGGGGGAGTTTGGGACAGCACCCTGTAATTAAATAGATTAATATTTCTGCATTAACATGTATGAATATTCACACAAATGGAACACAAACGAGGTTGTAAATAGCCTCAGGTCAGTTCAGGTTGTGTTTTGCTGCCAGATGGGTTATGAGAAAACCTTTGGTTTTCAGAGCTTTTTGGATGCGGGCCTCGTGGGTGAGGGATTGTGCACCTCTGATGGTCACTATTTTCTGTGTTTACTCTGTGCCAGACACTCCCATGTACTGTGTTTTGTAGTGCTCACAGCAGAGCTGGGAGAAAGGTATTTTATTATCCTTTCTTCTTTCTCTTTCTCCCTCTCTCTTTCTTTCCCCTGCCCGCTCCCTCCTTCCTCTGTCTCCGTCTCTCATTCTTTCTTTCTTTTTACAGATAAGGAAACTGAGGTTTAGTGAGGCTGAGTGACTTGCTTGAGATCAAGAGGAGGGGCTCGGATCCCTGGTCTGGGCACTTACTGTGCTGTGAAAAGTTTGCTTGTTTGAAAGTCTAAACTATAAGTTGGCCCACAGAATCTTATGTCACATTTCATGGTAGCTGAAAGACAGGACAGCACTAACAGCGCCATTAGAGGTAATCATCCTTTATAACATTGTTTCTTGATAAAATGCCTCTTAGTTCACCCAGCAGGGCAGGGAGCAGGGTCGGGGCACTGGGCTTGTCTGTAGCTGATCGTTATGGCTCCTTCTCCAAGCCTGGCAGGGGCAGTGGGTCAGGGCACTCTTCCAGGGCTGATGGGAGTGTGGGCAGGACGTGGGTAAAATGCAGGGCAGAGAGGGGAAGGTTTGGGTGTTTGGTGTGATAGAAGAGGTCGGGGAAGGGGAAATGGGCTGAGATTCCGACACTACTTGGTCAGGGCCCAGCTCCGGACTCTTGTTCCCATAGCAGTTGCCATGGGCGCTGCAGGAGGAGGTATCGGAGAGGCGGTGAGTTCTTTGGGTCTGTTAGGGTTGCTGCTTGGCGATGTTTTGTCTTTATGAATGTTAGGTCAAAGCAGTCCCTCTAGGTGGGCAGTCGGACAAAGGCCTCCCCTCTGGAGAGATGCACACGGTCTGCTGGACACACTTACTTAGTGGGCTGTGCCTTTGTGCAAAGAAAAAGGTGTTCCTTCTCAGAGTCCCTGGGCTGGCTGGGTTTCAGCCTCTCTGCCCCCTGGCCCAGTGCCTTCATGCAGTGTACAGACTTCATACCTGAATGTGGCAGCTTGGCATTAGTAGGGATCTGCCTGAAAAGCACTTTGTCCATGTTAGAATCCTAGGAATTGTTTTATGATGACCCAGAGAATAGATGTGACTACCATTTGACAGATGCGAGTGCCGTGGCCCTGGGTGCTGCTTAAGAGTTTGTGACTCCTGGCTCCCTGGCTTCCTGGTCAGGGCTATTTTCTGCCCACTCCCTCCTCCCGAATGGAAGATGCAGCTTTGGGATTACAGCATCTGTTTTCCCCAGTGTTTCATCTTTCGCTACTCTTTCATTATTGTATTAAAAATGGTAGAGCGATATTGATTATTATTTGGAGAAAGTGTCAATTGTTGGCTTTGACCAACCTCATAGCTCTCACTCCTGTAGATTGGGTTACAGTGGGCTCATTGGTGTACCACTGAGTGGGGAAATGCAGTTATGTTAAAAGAAAACGTCAAAAATTAGAAGGTCTGCAAAAATATATTAATATACCGATCCCTTTGTTACAGTGTCTTCATTTACACGACCCTCATTTAAAATTCCACGTAATTTGTTAAACTTTTACTTCATGTAATGTAAGGGTCCAGGAGTCTTAGCCAAAGCCAATTTTTTTTTACGGGAAGTATCTGGATATACATTAACCTTTTAGAATTGTAACTGGTTAGTTACACCGTAAAAGCTAGCAATGTGTGACCTAATTGATTGCTTGCTAAATCCAGAGAACATGAGGAAAATTAATTTTAGGTTGAGAAAGTATTTCCTAAAAGAGAAGGAGGCAGAGAGGTCAGCTTATGTGCTGGGACATTTCACATACATTATTTCATTTACTCCCTACATTGATTCTATGGGGAAGATATAATTGTTTGTTTTGTAGACTGGGATACATCTGAGTTATTAGTTGGGTCTTACAGTAAGTTTTATGTAATATTTAAAAGACATACCCCATCTGATTCCAGATTCCTACAGAAAGTCACGTATGAAGTAGAATTTGGAAAAAAAGAAATCAACAAAAGTGCAGAGAGGAGAACAAATGAGTTGATTAGTAAGATAAAGCCAAGAAGAGTTAGTACACAGACATTCTGCTTGCATAAAATGCAAAAAATAATAAAATGCCCTGTCCCATTATTAAACTTTGGATGCACATTTGTTTGTCTATTAGGCAATGCCCTGTCCCATTATTAAACTTTGGATGCACATTTGTTTGTCTATTAGGCAATGCCCTGTCCCATTATTAAACTTTGGATGCACATTTGTTTGAGTGTCTATTAGGCAATGCAAAGAGAGAAATGGTTAGTTGATATTACCCATAAATTTTCAAGAAGACATTTACTAATGTGAAACAGTTTTTTTCCATGGCCCTGAGCCCCCAAAAATGTTTTCCCTGGTACCTCATAATGGGACAGTGAATGATACTGAGAAAGCTATCTCCTCAGCTCTTTGTGGTTTCTAGACTAATAGACTCTGACTTGTGACATCCTTTATTGTAAACCAGGTACAGATTTATAAAGTCATTTAAAAAAATAGATATGGGAAGAAGTTCTCTGGTGATTTGCCTTAAATCAGCAACAAATGTAAAAGATCCTGTTATCTTGGTCAGTTATCAAATTGTAATATGAGGATAACACCTACTCTTACCTTTCTTTTTGTTAATTAATTTTTAAAAAAGTGGTCCTCAGACTTTCCTGTCAAGAAACCCTGTGATATTTGATCATATCTCATGGTTACTTTTCCCACAGTTATGTGTACATTTCTGCTCTGAAAGTCAGTAATTCTTAACATAAGCTTTCTTTCTGGGTTTTGTTCTTTCTTCCTTTCCTGGAAATAGCTTCCAGATGGGAATTTTTTTTTTTTTTTTCCAAACCTCAAGTCTTTATGTTTTACTATTTTTTTGACCTATTATCTTTTTTTCTAAGTTTCATTTTTGGCTTAGGTACTCTGCTTTTAGAATTTTATTACTCTGTGATATATACTGAAAATGCTTGGCAACTGTTGTGAGGCTGCACAATAATTTTGCTAATGATGCCGTGCCCTGGACTTCTTTGGCACTCCCAGCTCTTTGAGGAATAATCTTCCTTCATTATATTCCTTCTTTCTTACTCCTTTAGGTTTATTTAGAAGATAGCAAGAACTGCATAGTTGCTCAGTTTAATTCCTGTATCACCTCTACTGAAAAAATAGTGAAAAGACAAACTTGCTTGATATTTTTTTGAATGAAAGTGTATTTGTATAATATTCAATTAGGCTTTTTTTTTCTCATTATTCTTTTGTAGTTTTCTAAATTAAGCCACATGCCTTTCACCCATATAATGTCATGGCCCAAGGTAGTGTTTCTGTCCATAGGGTCTTTTCCTTGGGAGTGCTGGTTTTGGGTATGCCAGAGTTTCTGTACCTACGTGTTCTCTTCCTTGATACTTAAGGATTTGTTGATAAAATGCTTTCAATTGTTTGTTTTATGAGACATTCACTTGGTCCTTGAGATTAAGATGATTGTTCTCAAGAGTAACTTGGTTCCCTAGTATCCTTCTGCTTCTTGTTTTCTCGTCATCATTTCTGTAAATAAGGGAGTCTGGTAGGTTTTCCTGTAGAGTTTTATTTTCCATGAGATTTATTTGAGGCATTGTATTTGCCTTCAATTTTTGTCCCAAGTTATGTAAAATTTTACATTTAAAAAATGTGAAATCCGGGGACTAAGTAGAAGGGAAAGAATGATTCTACTAAATTTTAATAGATTTGTAGAGTTGCCGTGAGGATTAAATGAGTTAAGGGTGTTCAGTGAATACTGTTGGAGGCTCTTGCTTTTCCTGTTGTGATTATTATACTTGTTATTTTCTGCCTTCATTCCCATCCTCCTTTTCCCCTTTGCATCGTTGCTCTTGATGTGCTGCATGCTGTTGAGTGAGACAGCAGCTACCTCTCTTGGTCCAAGTTACCAGGTCTGGCTGAATGGACTCCCACCCAAGGTTCCGGCCGCTATGTTGGTTGGCACATGCCTGATGCTCACACAATGTGACATTCTGGTTGGGTTTCACAATGTAGGGAGTAAGGGGAGAAGCAGGACAGCAAGGAAGTATATAAACTAAGGCGACAGGGGGCTTTCTGGAGCCAAGGACAGTTTCTCGTAGGTAGGATTACTGAGACAAAAATATTAATCAAAACGAATTAGTGTAAAAACATTAATCAAAACAATTAGTGCCACTCACTCTATTTTTCAGCCCTTCCTTTCAGTCTGGGTGTGAAATATTAGCATTCAGGTTGATGATGGACTCGCGTAAGCCTCATTTACTACTGGGAACATTCACCCGAGTCAGCTTTTTAAAATCTGTTGAGTACTTTCTCAACTCCGAGATGCTCCTTGTGCTTTGTTTACCATATTCTCTTATGGCCTTTTTCTGCTGATGGGGATGGAGCAGGGGAAGGTGCTGGTTGAAAGCACTCAAATAAGCTTACCGTGTATGGACGGCTGTATGGGCACAGATGTTTGGAGTCAGCTGATAATTTTAAATAATCTCTGTCTCATTGTATTAAATACATTTGCCCATGTTTAGTGTTTGCCTAACTTTAATCTGAAATACCATGTGAAAAAGTTTGGTGTATAAGAAGCATTGCAGTAACAAGGAGAGTAGCTTAATGGTTTTTGCCTGCTTCCTATGCCAGCTGCTGTTTAACTGTTTTAATATTATTTATTTACGCAAACACCCATATGTGTGTATATGTGTTTGTACACACATATATGTGTATATACATATGGACACACACACATGAATTTATTTAATTCTCAAAACAGCATTATGAAAGTGGCACTTCTGTTATTATTCCCATTTTACAGTGAGGAAACCAAGGCACAGAGAGGATAAGTAATTTACCCAACATAGCACAGGTAGTGAGTGGCAGAGCTAGAATCTAAACCCAAGTAGCTGTGCCACAGTCTAAATCACTACTCTGTAGTACTTCTCAGTGCTTAGTCCTTAACGCCAAACAAATGATAATCATAGTAAAGAAGTCCAAAATTATCTTACTACAAGAAAATCTAAGAACAATATACAGTTGACCTTTGGACAGTGCTGGTTTGAACTGTGTGGGGCTAGTTATACGTGGCTATTTCTAATAGAAAATACTGCAGTGCTACACGACTGGATGGTTGGTTGAATCTCCAGATGCAGAGGAACCATGGACATGGCAGGGCAGCTGTAAATTATACTTGGATTAACCTTTTTCAGGGGTCAACTGTAATTTAAAAAATGGAACCTTGTTTGTGTTTCATAGCATATATGGGCCTTTGTTTGGGATTTGGCTGTTTCTGTTTGTTAAGTAGAGAGTTTAGTTGTCTGGATGTTTATGTGACAAACATCTTTGTGACTCCCTGCATTTCGTCCTGCATTAGTGAGCATGCAGCAAGTGTGTCCACTGGATTTACTGTTCCTCACCTGGGAACCTGTTATCAGCTAATCCCCAAAAGTCTGTGAGTGGCCTTTCACAGTGGCCCTGCAGGTAACTTTGTGGTCCAGGAATTTATTTCAACCACCAAACTGATTGCTGTGACTCATCACGTAGGGCTTTTATCTTTCCTTATTAGGTATGGGAAATTAAAGAAGCTAACTTGGAAATGTTTTCCACACAGGAACTCATTAAATGAGACTGATATCTTGGTGCTGGAGAAAAAGAAACAGGATTTCATGGACCATTTTACGTCACTGCCTTGAAGGATGCTTGACACATAGGGACTGAATACCTGTATAAAGGATTAACAAGTAGAATACCTTAGGTTTAGGATGTAGGAAGATGTGTAGGGAGTATTTGATTTTGACTTTTTTAGAAGGTAAATTCTGCTAAGATGTAGAGAGTGGCACTATTTTGGCTTGCCTAGGAACTCAAGGACTAATTCCCACATTTACGGAACAAAGATGGAAAGAAGGAACCTTAGTAATTTTTAAATTTGGTGATTGGATTGATTATACTTACTTCAGTAGGCCATTAAATTGTCATAACCACCAGGTAAATTGTGGATTAAATACTGTAAATATTTGTAAATATTTTAGAATCATTCATCTCCATTCCTCTTATCAAGAGTAATTGATTATTATAATTGACACAATTATTATCGTTTGAATGAGAGCAGAAAGATCCTCCCGCTCTAATGATGTGATAGAAAAGAGCAAGGAAATACATTTTTGAGATACACTGTTTTGAATGTTAGGGGGTATTAAATATTCCTGGATCCGAATCCACGGAGCACAACATTAATACTTACTTTGCTTTAAAGTTTGAAGTCAATAACAGTTACTTTAATTTTTAACTTCTGCTATCTCAGAAACATAAAGGTTTAAAGGAAATAAAGGAAAGAACAGGTTATTACATTTCTTGCTTTCTTTCATCACTTAGTATCTTTTTGTGATTCATTAGAGATATTTCACAACGTTGGTAAAATATTTTCTACGAGCTTCCATGACTTCCAGTGGCTTAATCAGACTGGCTGTACGTGAGCTTCTAAACCAAGTGTTTTAGGCAGAAGTTTGCAATTTTATGAATATGCTGGAAAACCTTACCTTTCTTAGCTTGAGAAGTTTCTATCCTCCTTAGGTAGCCACAGTCAGTTTCACTGGGTTTTGTAGGGAAATATCGACATCCGGCTGAGAAGTTCTTTCTAGTCCAAAGGAAAGTACTGAGTAATTAATTATTTCTGTATTTCAGCATGTTACTATTATGGGAATTGCCTTCTGTGTTTTAAAGCATATTTGCAGTTCTGTGAGGCCCTGAGCATTTGGGTTATAGGAACAGATACATCGGGTGTTTTTTCTTTCATTATTAATGATATACTTAATACAGTTATAGATTTTTTTCTTTAATAAATATGAACTGAGTTTCTGTGTTTATTTTAGCACACATTTTCAGAGATAAAATTCATTTGAATTTTAAAAGAAGTTTTAAGGCAGTTTAGTATTTTCCATACACACAGTCAGTCGGCACTGAGGTCCCCAAATAGCAGCTGTAATTTGGCTGGATTGAATTA
Source organism: Balaenoptera physalus (assembly GCF_965194825.1). NCBI lineage: Eukaryota > Metazoa > Chordata > Mammalia > Artiodactyla > Balaenopteridae > Balaenoptera > Balaenoptera physalus. The sequence continues at coordinate 20,896,263 of NC_138888.1, read as the reverse complement.
CTAAGTGTAAAGTAAAATTTCACATTTGAAGATTAAGTAAAAAGTAATTTTATACTATAACTATAAAATTTCATTACATATGAAGTTACTGTATTGTATTTAAATATTGAATTCCAATTCCAAATTGGACCCAATCATGAAGAGAATAATTAACTGACAGTTACATCTGATGTTACAGATACTACTGCACAACGTGTGGTTTGACTTTAACATATTCGGCAAGATTGTATTTTGGAATTCGAGATTGCAGGAGACAGGTCTTTCCTGCACCCTACTGCCATGTGCAACCAGTGCCCAGCTCATGGTAATAAGACCATTTTAGGAGTCTTCCTAAGGATAAATAGAAGAGAGCAGAACTTGTAGTTAGAAGTGAAAGAGTACATATGTATTTATCATTGCTACTGCAGTCATAGCACTAGAGTTGCCACGAAAGGCAAAACATGAATAAACTTACGTGGCCAAGGGGAAGTGGAGACAAGGTCGCTGTGTGTGGCGGAGGCATCACGTGTTGGAGGATTGATGGTAGAGTGGTGACTGCTGAGGGGACCAGAGCAGGGGGTGGCAGCCAGAGGCCTCCTGAAGCACCTCCCAGACCTGGAAAGAACCCTGACTTAAGAGTCACCAGCACAGTCTGAGGTTGGGTCAGGGCAAGCGGAACAAGTTTGGAGCTAAAAACTGTAAACTGTGTACTTTGACTCCCAGATCTTTCCCCTTCATCCCCTCCTGCACAGGAGAACAGAGATTTATACATTCTCTGGACAAATTGAACTCTGCCTTGGGATCCCTGTCCCAGGGGGGGATGGTGAGGTTCTGGTCTGACAGCAGGAAGATGAAGGGACATCAGAATTCCTGAAGCTCACCCCAGCCCCAATCAGAGGATGCTTTTCTTGGGAGTATAGTATAGTCACAGCATGGAATTTGATGACCTACTTTGAGCTCAGCAGTTGGCAGGTGACACCCAAGCTCATAGAACTTGAGTATTTGACTGCCTCATTTTGAAATGTGAGGGGCAGCCAGGAGTCAGATGTTGGGGGAAAGCCTCTGTCATTAAAGCCACACCCAAACAACAGGAAAAAGGAACTTAGGGGAAACAGAGAAAAACGGTACATAATATTATATCTATCAGAGATGTGGGAAAATAATTGCATCTTTGAAACAAGAAAATGCTATAAAAAATCAGATTCAGAGAATAAGAGATCATCTTGGAAATTAAAAGTATGATATCAGAAACTGAGAGATTGAATATAAGAGAGTTAAGTTCTTATTCACTATAATAAACATTCTGTAAATAATGTCTGACAATCAGAAAAGAGCAGTGTAAATTTAGTATTTAGAAATGTATAAATGAATGTCAGAATAGATAGATAACAGATGAAAGGGGGCAGCCTCTTGAAAGCAAGACTGAAGCAGGACTACTGCATTTTGTTGTAGTCCTATCTGATTTAAAAAATGATGTGCATTTATTACTTTGGTAAAAATTGATAAATACTTAATGAGAGATTTACTTTGGAAATCATTTTGTTGAAAAAATTTATTGACAGGATAGAAGATGCGACACAATATTACTCTTTGGCAATCCCGGAAGTAGTATGGTCCCCTAAATTTTTTTAGTAGCTGTCTTTTCTCGGCACCTGATTTCTTGCTGCCGTTAGGTATGGTTATCCTAACATTTTCTATAGCTTCTGCCAGGCCTGACAAGCTTCGTGGCTTTCGAAATCATTTATCGTGCATGTGAATTGCAAATATCCAGATTATTTTGAGACAAGCTTCTCACATTGCAACCACATACTTCCCATGTTGCTAGTGTTTATGGGAAGATTTTCTGTTAGACATTGCACAGGTTGTGGTTGTAATGGAACACAAATGTAAGGAATGGGACTTTTTTTTTTTTTTAAAGTAATTTCTTTATTTTTAATTTAGTTATTTATTTATTTTTGGCTGTGTTGGGTCTTCGTTTCTGTGTGAGGGCTTTCTCCAGTTGCGGCAAGCGGGGGCCACTCTTCATCGCGGTGCGCGGGCCTCTCACTATCGTGGCCTCTCTTGTTGCGGAGCGCAGACTCCAGACGCGCAGGCTCAGTAGTTGTGGCTCACGGGCCCAGTTGCTCCGCGGCATGTGGGATCTTCCCAGACCAGGGCTCGAACCCGTGTCCCCCGCACTGGCAGGCAGACTCTCAACCACTGCGCCACCAGGGAAGCCCCCGAACTTTTTAAATGAACTCTAAGAGCATGCAGACCTTCAGGCTGAAATGGTCTCTTTGCAGCATTTCCTGACTTAGAAATCATTTTTAGAGGTAAGCGGCTTCCTTCGGCTCTTCCCTCTCCCTTGTAACCATGGATGGCTGTTGTGGTAACATGGACATTTACAGAATTTTAGAGCTGGAAGATGCCTTATGGGACCATCTAGTCCACTTCTGTTGCCTGATAATTGACAAAATTCATTCAAGGATGGCGGAGGAGATGACTTTCCCAGGATTACACCACGGCCCCAGACTCAGTGTTCTTTCTGCTTCTCTGGGCTACCTGGACTTCAGGGAAATGTCTTACTCACTTTCCTTCAAATCTCATTTCATTGTTGTTGGTTGTCTGATGGATTTGTGTCTGAAAAGAGACAGATTTCCAGGAAATATTCTGGTGGGCAGGGTGGGGTGTGTGGACTTCTTGAAGGATTTTAGGTTTATATTTACTGTGTTAGGGGGTTTTGTTAATTTCCTGAAAGAGATGTGACATGTGCTTGTGGATTAAAGAAGGCAGATCTTGGGCTTGAAGTCTTCAGTTTTAGCATAAACAGGGAGAGGGTGAGAGAGAGGGGAAACAGGAGAAGGAACAACAGAGCAGGGGCGCAAGGACCGTTCTTTCCCATTATTTTCCTTTTGGTGGGGGAGACTGAGAAGTAATTTGTGTGAAAGAAAAGCTGTGGTGTTTAGTCTTCCAGAGCAACCTTTACAGTGCAGCTGGGACCTTCTGGCTGCCATCAAGGTTCATGCAAAATTGGACTTTTGCACCTTCTCTGAACCTTTTTCCACTGACCCAGCCCTTAGATGTTGTTCACGGGCCTTCTGACTCCATCCAGGCCTGCCCTCTTCCAGAGCTCCCTTTTTTTATTGGAGTGTTGTGGGTATTAATGGTTGGCTGATTAAAGCAACTCATGGTAAGTGTGTTAATGATTACTCTGTTACTTCTTCTGGAGGGTATGTGCATATTCTCACAGAGCTGTTATAGAAATAAGATGAGGTGAACCTTCAATTGGTAGGTTGTAACTATGGAAACACCTGGTAGAAGTTGGAGTGTGATATGTTTTGTAATCCTACCTGCCTAGTGTCCTTACTTTGCAAACCCCAGGGGCTTAGTGGCTCAAAGATGAGTCTTTCTGGAAGAAAGTTGGAGAAGTTTCATCATTATCAAGAATACATTGAAATGGTGCTCAACATCACTAATTATCAGGGAAATGCAGATCAAAACCACAGTAAGATATCTCAAACCTGTTAGAATGGCTGTTAATCATAAAGACAAGAAATAATAACTGTTGGTGATGAGGTGGAGAAAAGAGAACCCTTGTGCACTGTTGGTGGGAATGTAAATTGATGCAGCCACTATGGAAAACAGTATGGAGGTTCCCCCCAAAATTAAAAACAGAACTGCCATATGATCTAGCAATTCCACTTATGGGAATATATCCAAAGGAAATGAAATCAGTATCTCCAAGAGATAATCTGCACCCCCATGTTCTTTGTAGCATTTTTGACAATAGCCAAGACACAGAAACAACCTAAATGTCTACTGACACATAAATAAAGAAGATGGGATATATATATATATGAATATTATTCAGCCATAAAAAGGAAGGAAATCCTGTCATTTGTGACAACATGGGTAAACCTTGAGGGCATTATGCGAAGTGAAATAAGTCAGACAGAGGGGGACAAATACTGTGTGATCTCACTTATATGTGGAATCTAAAAAAAAAAGAAAGAAAAAAACCCCCACCTGAACTCAAAGATACAGAGAACAGATTGGTGATTACAGGGGCAGGGTGTTGAGGGTGGGGTAGATGGATGAAGGTAGTCAAAAGCTACAAAAATAAATTCTGGAGATTTAACGCACAGCATGGTGACTCTAGTTAACAATACTGTATTGTGTATTTGAAAGTTGATAAGAGAGTAGATCTCGAAATTCTTATCACAAGAAAAAAAATTGTAAGGTGTGTGTGGTGATGGATGGTAACTAAACTTTTTATTGTGGTAATCATTTTGTAGTACATACATATATCAATTATTTGTGCTGTACACTTAAAACTAATGTAATGTTATATGTCGATTATATCTCAAAAGAAAGAATATGTCAAGGATATCTGTTAGCTGAACCGTACAGTAACTATTAAACTTGTGAACGTCCCTTGAGAATTTCTTCTTTAAAAGTTGTTTTATACTAAAACTACTGAAATACATATTTTTATTTATTATAAAAAATAACTTCTTAATTTAATAATTCTGTTTATTTTAAATCATCTTTCCTTTAGAAGCGTTTTATTCATTTTCCCAGTGAGTAAAATTAAGTTCAATGCATTAAAAACAGAATATAAGTGTTCCTCGATTCATCAGATGTTTATATCTTATGATGAGGGTGTAGATTAGGGTTTTTATTCTTTATCATCACATCCCTTCCTTTTTTGCCCATGGACACCCTTTGGTAGTTTGGTGAATCTAGACAAATTTTTTTTTTTATGTTTTTAATTTTTTTTAATTTTGGGAATTTTTTGAAATTGAAGTATAGTTTTTTTTCTTTTTAAAGCACATATGGGCTTCACGTTATATTTCTTTTTTAAAAAAATTAATTAATTAATTATTGGCTGCGTTGGGTCTTCATTGCTGCACGCAGGCTTTTTCTAGGCTTGCCGCGAGCGGGGGCTACTCTTTGTGGTGCGCGGGCTTCTCATTGCGGTGGCTTCTCTTGTTGCGGAGCACGGGCTCTAGGCCCGCGGGCTTCAGTAGTTGCCGCACGTGGGCTCAGTAGTTGTGGCTCGCGGGCTCTAGAGTGCAGGCCCAGTAGTTGTGGTGCGCTGGGCTTGTTGCTCCGCGGCATGTGGGATCTTTCCGGACCAGGGCTCGAACCCGTGTCCCCTGCATTGGCAGGTGGATTCTTAACCACTGCACCACCAGGGAAGTCCCTATTGGAATATAGTTGCTTTACAATGTTGTGTTAGTTTCAGGTGTACAGCAAAGTGAATCAGTTATACATATACACATATCCACTCTTTTTTAGATTCTTTTCCCATATAGGCCGTTACAGAGTCTTCAGAGGAGTTCCCTGTGCTGTACAGTAGGTCCTTATTAGTTATCTATTTTATATATAATAGTGTGTATATGTCAATCCCAGTCTCCCAGTTTATTCCCTCCCTTATTTACCCCCTGGTAACCATAAGTTTGTTTTCTACATCTGTGACTCTGTTTCAGTTTTGTAAATAAGTTCATTTGTACAGTTATTTTAGATTCCACATATAAGCGATATGATATGATACTTGTGTTAAGAGTAATTTTACAGAGACGACAACTTGAAGTGGAAATAACTCTTTGTTGCGTGGCCCCCCCCCCCCCCCAGGCCAGGCACCGTACTGGGCATGGTCAACAAAACTGATGAACACTCAGTGTTGGTGGCCGGCCTCTGCAGTGTGTAGACTAGTAGAAGAAACAGACACCAAACTGCAGAATATACAAAGAGTTGTTTCATAGCTTAGGGGATAAATGTCCTGCAGTGCTGTGATAGTGCGTCATGAGGGGGCTTCACGGGGCCTGGGCTGGGCTCTAGTGGTGAGGGAAGGCCTCCTTAAGGAAGCCAGATTTAAGTCGACACTCGGGTGTTGGCTGAGGGTGGAGCCTGGCCCACGGAAAACCTGGATGAGGGCAGTGATTGGGAATGAAGTGAGAAGAGGGCTGTGCATTGAGGTTGGCAAAAAGATGCAGTTTGTATTTCACTCGGTAGTGTTTTTACTCCTGATTGAAGAGGCAGAGTTTACCTTTTAGCTTGACAGCATGTATTATTTAGTGTATTAATGGCTAGATCTCTAAAAGCTTTAGAGATTAGTTTAGAGTATATAGGTTGAAAAATTGTAAAATTTATGAGAACAAGCTCTCTTGCAAGAGCTGGACACTTAAGAACATTTTTTATCGTTTAATTCCTAAACATTATTCCTCACCCACGTTTTCATTTGGCACAAATGTAAGAAAAAACTCAGGAGAACTGAGGAAGCGCTAGGCTCCTCTGTGTTTGTAGAAACGCATATACCTTCCTTACCTGGCTATTCCTAAGTGGGTAAGTGTTGTCGCACGTCTGGATTTTAAGGCGACAGGCTCCACAGCCTGGCAGAGGCTCAGATGGAGTAGAAGGGGATTGGGCTGTGTCACGGGGCAGGAATGCAACCATTCTGGTCAGGCCAGTTGGGGAGGGACTCCTATCCCCACGATTCCCACACTGTTTGGCCCGGTTTTAAAATTTGACTCCAGCAAAGCACACTCTCCAGCCACATATCTTTGTGACTTCAGAAAGCATGCACGGTTGGTTTGTGAACCTGAACTACCTTTGGAGGACGTGCTGGGCCAGCAAGAAATGGAAGTGACAACCATGTCTACACATGGGGACGGCAAAGGGTCACAGGCAGGTAAAGAAGACTCACTTAGAATGTTATGGTTCCTTAAACTTTTGTGCATTGGTCGTAGAAAGGAAACCTCGGAATGACTCAGTGAGCCAAGAATTAGTGTGAAAATTACTGAGCAACAGATTCTAAATAATTTTGTCCTATGGGTGACCTTGGAATTTTTTAAAAAACATTTTCTTGTAAAAATATTATGAAAGAAGTTAGTTCCGTATAAAGAATCTTACAATGTGAGTCATTAGCGATATTTTGGAAATAGGATTTGCTCTGGTTGCTAGTTGTAGATCTTCCGGAATAGGACAGAGCCACTGTCAGCTTTCGAGCCTAATACCTGGCCTGGCACTTCATGCATGCTTGTGGATTGTGAATGGATTGGAGCTCATATCTAATGACACTCTGAAAATTATTCCATCACTGCTCTGTGATGCCAGAAGATTTGTCCCAAAGTGTTTGTTGTATGGAAATCGTATGGGGATAGAAATCATCTTGCCCTCCCCCCCAGACTATAAATGGGTTAATCAGTTGTAACGGTGGTGCTGTTCCAAACCTCCTAGGCTGAGTAATGAGTTGGCATTGGTGGCCCTTCTGCGTTCATTTGTCCATTTCTGTCTCGGTTTGTTCCCTCACTCACTTGTTATTTATTGCATGTCTGCTCGTGCCGAATTCCGGGATAGACTATTGGGAAACAGAGACAAATAAAGCAAGACCTCTGCTTAGCGGCTTTTGAACAAGCGATTCAGTGCCGGGTGTTAGGGGGTGTAATAGTGGCAAGTACTAGATGCCGTGGGATCACGGATTAGGAGGGATTCATTTCTGGAGTTTTATTCTTCCCTGGAGAGTCAAGGGATGTTTCCCAGAGGAGGAACCTGCGAGATGGCAGAGGAGAGTGTGGAAGGGAGGGATTCCAGGCCGAGGGAAAAGTGTGTGTCAGGGAAAAGTCATGTTGGGCGAATTGCTTGGTGAGATGCCGCTTCCGCTTCCGTATTTATAAATTAGCCTCCTCTATCGCTGCCCATCGCCTCAGCAGTGGCCAGCGTGCAGCTCCGCAACCCACCTCTTTACAGACTCTTTCCTCTGCCTGGAATACCTTCCCTAGCTCTTGGCTAGCCCCGTCTACTATAATTGGGCATCGGATTAAATTGCACCTCTTCTGAGTTGTCTGCCCTGACTACCAATCTGAAGTAGATTCGTCCTGTTATTCCTACCATCCGTCCTGTTGCTTGCTTCAGCACACTTGTTACAATGCTAATTGCTTTGTTTAATTTGTTGCTAAGAGGTCGCCAGACTGTGATCTCCGTCAGGGCAGGGACCAGGATTTTCACCTGTGTGCCCATAGTGCTTTGCACAACGCCTGACCTGTAGGGATGATAGATCCTTGCAGATGAATGAATGGATGAATGAATGAATGAAAAGGCCTCACTTGAAAACCAATGATATTTGTAATGGACTTCCTATTCCAGTTTATTCCTTGAAGTTTGAGGTAATTCTTAACTAGGCATTTAGGATCTCAGCGAAGAATTTCATTCAAGACCTTTGGGTGTTTGTTACCTTGAGGTAAAAGAAAGCGGGAGTTTACTCTGGATCTTGGAGTGACTTGAAAAATCTAAGGATTCTTTAAATTGAATATACAGGGATGAGAGAAATTCTACTCAGAATACTTAAGCTGTAAACAAAAGAGAAATTCATGAATTTAAAGAAAATTGAATCAAATGTGTCATTAAATCAAGTCATACTTTATAGTCATTTTATAAAATTATTTATTACACTACATTTTTATTTGTACTGCTTTGTTCTCTGATATGTCCTGATAATTTTGATGATTTATTCTTATCTGTGCTCTGAAACCCTATTTTTATAATTAATATCATTATCATTTTTTAAGCCCCTTATATAAATCAGTGATGTTCTCATACTGGTAATTATTCTTTTTATTTAATACAGTATTCATATAACGTTCTCCATCTGTGGACTCAATTTAATTGCCATTTTCCTCCACTTTTTCTGTCAGTTTTTATTGCTCATAAAATGGCTTCATTTCTGGTTCATCTTACCCACATTCGTATTTTTCTTATACATGTCACATATAGCACAAGATATTTTCCATAACATATTGTCAGAGATTATTTTCACCGTGTTGAAAGATTACACAATAAAATTTATTTTGTAAATTCTATATAGTGATGGCAGGTGGAAACTGTTAGGTGAAATGGCATATTGAATGAAAGGAAAATCCAAAAGCTGATTGCTCAAATGATTATGATTGTCTTTCCCATTTGGTCTTCTCCAAATGAGAATTCCCTGTGTAGATCTGTTAATCCCAAGGGATGGCAGACAGGGCTTCTCAGCTTTAGCCAGGGGATGGGGTGGTTGGCACTTCCTGATATGTTTCTTTCTTTTTTTTTTTTAAATTTATTTTTTATATAGCAGGTTCTTATTAGTTATCTATTTTATACATATTAGTGCATACATGTCAATCCCAATCTCCCAGTTCATCCCACTACCCCCCCGCCCCCGCTTTCCCCCCTTGGTGTCCATATGTTTGTTCTCTACATCTGTGTCTCTATTTCTGCCCTGCAAACTGGTTCATCTTACCATTTTTCTAGATTCCACATATATGCGTTAATATACGATATTTGTTTTTCTCTTTCTGACTTACTTCACTCTGTATGACAGTCTCTCGGTCCATCCACGTCTCTACAAATGACCCAATTTCGTTCCTTTTTGTATACATGTACCACATCTTCTTTATCCATTTGTTTGTCGATGGGCATTTAGGTTGCTTCCATGACCTGGCTATTGTAAATAGTGCTGCAGTGAACATTGGGGTGCATGTGTCTTTCTGAATTATGGTTTTCTCTGGGTATATGCCCAGTAGTGGGATTGCTGGGTCATATGGTAGTTCTATTTTTAGTTTTTTAATGAAGCTCCATACTGTTCTCCATAGTGGCTGTATCAATTTACATTCCCACCAACAGTGCAAGAGGGTTCCCTTTTCTCCACACCCTCTCCAGCATTTGTTGTTCGTAGATTTTCTGATGGTGCCCGTTCTAACAGGTGTGAGGTGACACCTCACTGTAGTTTTGATTTGCATTTCTCTAATAATTAGTGATGTTGATCAGCTTTTCATGTACCTCTTGGCCATCTGTATGTCTTCTTTGGAGAAATGTCTATCTAGGTCTTCTGCTCATTTTTGGATTGGGTTGCTCGTTTTTTTAATATTGAACTGCATGAGCTGTTTATATATTTTGGAGATTAATCCTTTGTCCGTTGATTTGTTTGCAAATATTTTCTCCCATTCTGAGGATTGTCTCTTTGTTTTGTTTATAGTTTCCTTTGCTCTGCAAAAGCTTCTAAGTTTCATTAGGTCCCATTTGCTTATTTTTGTTTTTATTTCCATTTCTCTATGAGGTGGGTCAAAAAGAATCTTGCTGTGATTTATGTCATACAGAGTTCTACGTATGTTTTCCTCTAAGAGTTTTGTAGTGTCTGGCCTTACATTTAGGTCTTTAATCCATTTTGAGTTTATTTTTGTGTATGGTGTTAGGGAGTGTTCTAATTTCATTCTTTTACATGTAGCTTTCCAGTTTTCCCAGCACCACTTATTGAAGAGACTGTCTTTTCTCCACTGTATATCCTTGCCTCCTTTGTCATAGATTAGTTGACCATAGGTGCGTGGGTTTATCTCTGGGCTTTCTATCATGTTCCCTTGATCTATATTTCTGTTTTTGTGCCAGTACCATATTGTCTTGATTACTGTAGCTTTGTAGTATAATCTGAAGTCAGGGAGTCTGATTCCTCCAGCTCCGTTTTTTTCCCTCAAGACTGCTTTGGCTATTCGGGGTCTTTTGTGTCTCCATACAAATTTTAAGATTTTTTGTTCTAGTTCTGTAAAAAATGCCACTGGTAATTTGAGAGAGATTGCATTGAAACTGTAGATTGCTTTGGGTAGTATAGTCATTTTCACAATCCTGATATGTTTCTATTTGTGATATCTCTTGCTCTTGGCTTCTGATTCCAGCCTTTTGTTCCCTTCTTGGAGAAACGGGGAAAAATACACGTACATACTCTTTTGAGGGTAAGATTTTGGTTATCTTTATTTGTGAAGGCAACTTTTAATTTACCTGCTTGTTTCATTCATTCATCTAATAAATGTTTATTGCCCACCTACTCCATACCAGGCACTATGCTAGTCACTAGCACTAAAAAATATTTTATTATGACCAACATTTAAATTATTTTCGAGTGAAGTGTTTTAAGGAGAGGACAGTGTGAAAGAAGTCTCATGTCAGCAGAGAAATATTTTGTGTACTGTCTGGTAAATTTTTTGTTTTTTCAGAATTGCTGCTGGCTAGGAGATGATGATGGCTTCCACTTCTGACAGCACTGCTAATGTTGGCTTTCTGTGCTTGCGCCCTTTGTGCTGCGGAGGCGGGAGGCGTTTGGAGAGTCAATTTCACCGGAACGCTGCACCTGTTGCTGGCTAGTCTTGCATGTGAAATCCAGAACCTAGAGTCACTTGCTTTCATTTCCCTTTCCTGTCCCCTCTTTCCGGCGTGGAGGGGCTCAGTTTAGTAACTCATATGAAAAGTAACCACCTTGTTCCTTCGGGGCTATGGTTTTAATGCCCTTGGGAGTGGAAGTGTCAGAGCCTTTTGTCATTCTGTTGTGGAAAGACATATCAGGCGTCAAGATCCTGCCGCTTGTGTTTGTGCCAGAGGTTGGGACTGGGGTGGGGTGCAGCTGCTATGGCTACTTGATACCTGGAAGCTGATTGCTGTTGAGGAACATGTACTTCCTCTTGCTTTCATATGGTTTTTGGCTATGACTTTGAGGAAGAGAGGAAGTATTATATAGTATTGTTTACTCTCAGAAAAATAACTTTGAAACCTCTGGGCTTCACATTGGTTCAGGCAGTGGTGTTGACAGACAGCAAGCTGCTTCTAGAAGGCCCACAATGGGATGGGAGGAAAGACTTTGGGGCAGGGAGTTGGTTCAGAGGTTCAGAACACCCACGGCATGAATATGGTGTTTTACTTGGTGTCATGAAACCTTAGTTACCTCATTTTTCAAACAGGACTTGAGGTATCAACACAGCTTAACTTGTAAGACTTTTGAAAATAAATGTGAAAGAACTTTAAAGTTCAGAGGTCCCTAAAATTGGTCAGTTTTTACTGACCAAATTACATACTGTTGTTCCAGTAGAAACACTGGTAGTTCCAGCCCTCTACTGGAACTTGGCAACCTCTGGGAAGTCATTTTTAGTGCAGTATTCCTAATTTAAAACCAAGTTTGTTCTATTGGCTCTGTTTATAAGTCTTTTATAGATAGACAGATTTACTCATGGATGTTCTCTGGAGGAGAAAGATTTTATGGAAAGTGGAGCTTTGTGTGAAATGGTACATAAATGGTCCCAACCTGCAAACTGTGGAATAGCTTGCTTACCATCAGGGACGGCCCTGGAATAAGGGCCTGGCTTTCTTCTCCTCTTCTTTCTGGATCACCGTTGTTTTCACTTTTGTACCTTCTGGTATTGTTTCCAAGTTCCACCCTCCCATCTTCCTCCCTGTTCTCTGTCATTTCTTAGACTATGTTAATAACAGGCTGTTTGTGCATTTCTTGCCTTTGTCGTGTTCAGTCCCCCTTTGTTTGGTAGCCGCTGCCCTCTCCTTCCCCCTTTTGCAGGCCCCGGCCTATCTCAGGGGCTGATCCCCGAGGCAGTGACAGCGAGCACCACACACACCCTCTGCAGCACTGGGGTTGCCTCACTCTGCTGGCCTGGGAACGGGTTCTCGTCTGCACTGCATGGAACAGAGTAGGCGCTCAGTAAACCAGTTAGCTGACTGGCTCCCACAGACCCAGAGCCCAGGAATCTTGTTCCTAAGTTGCATGGCTCATAAATTCTTGACCGATAACCCTTACTCGCATTCTCTGTTCCTCACCTGGTTATTGCTTGGAAACTGTTTCATCCTAGAAACCCTGGAACTGAAATACTCGAGGTCAGCTCCTTGGCATTGGTTCTGCCTCGTTATTGCCTGTATCCTTCATTTTCTCCCCATTCCCAGTCCTCAGCTGTCACAAGTAGATGATTATGTCTCATTGCCATGGCCAGAGATATGACACACGGGAGTGGGGTGGGTGTGCCCGTTAGTAGGCAGGACTATCTTTGTGTGGTTTCAGCTGCAGGCTGAATATACAGATGACTCACGCCAGTTAATACCCATATCTAATGAGTGGCCAACATCTTCAGATTCGCATAAGGGCCTAAGAGCTCCACAGGAAACATTGAATTGAGATTGTCACTGCAGGTGACCAAGGAACACAGTGTTATGGATGGCACATCTGGATTCATAGGCTGTTGTGCCCTATGGGACTCTTAGGTCACTTCTCCCACTAGATGTTTTTACTGCTAACAGCAAAGAATAGTCCCCATGTTTCTTTTCTTCACACCTTCCCATGAAGCTTGAGTGTTCTGGAACCTTCTAGGAACTAGAGAAGTTTCCCTCACAATGGCAGCAGATGCACTTCAAGAAAACTCACTGCTGATCTTTGCTCCACAGCCCTGCAGCTTGCCAATGAGATTGCCTCTACTTTTATAGCACTTCCATTTCCAAATTAATCCTTCTTTTACATTCCCAAAAGCACCCTTCTCACTTGGTCACAGCTCTCTAGTCCCTTTCTGCAATGCTGCGGTCTGCCCCAGAACTGCTATTTTTTAATCTAATTAATTTATTTATTTTTGGCTGCGCTGGGTTTTTGTTGCTGCGCGTGGGCCTTCTCTAGCTGCAGGGAGCAGGGGCTACTCTTCATTGTGGTGCGTGGGCTTCTCATTGCGGTGGCTTCTCTTTGTTGCGGAGCACGGGCTCTAGGTGCATGGGCTTCAGTTGTTGTGGCACACGGGCTCAGTAGTTGTGGCTCATGGGCTCTAGAGTGCAGGCTCAGTAGTTGTGGCACGTGGGCTTAGTTGCTCCGCAGCATGTGGGATCTTCCCAGACCAGGGCTCGAACCCGTGTCCCCTGCACTGGCAGGCAGATTCTTAACCACTGCGCCACCAGGGAAGTCCCCAGAACTGCTGTTTTTGATTTTGGTTGTATCATAGACCGTGGCACCTCCTTTCTGCATCGGGTGGGCTTGTTGCGTAGGCTCTTTGGGTGTGAGAGATGCCCAGGGTTCCTCTCACTGTCCTGGGCTTCCACATCAGCTCGTGTCTCTTCTTTCAGTAAATGCTCATTAAGTCCTTACAACGTTCCAGGCTCCATGCTAAAGGATGACAATACAAAGGTAAATGAGAAATGACGACACTTATTTTTCATCTGATTGATAAAAACAGAACATTTAGAAAATTCAGGAAAATTACTCCCTTTCTCTTTCCTTTTTGGTAATGTTTTTAAAATTCTCTTTCTTTGTAAAGCATTTGAGTTTTATTCATCACTTTTGATGTCTCCTTAAACAACGATTCCTGCTCCCTGAAGAACCGTGGTGATAACCTTCCTTCCTTCTGCTAGAGTGAGGTGTTTGCTACCTGAGTGGCTGTCCCAGGGACCCCTGTCTTAAGCAGTAGGCACTGCAGGGTTCCAGGGCCCTGGCAGATTGGATCCTGGCTTTTACAGAGCGGTGGCATCACTCAGCATCCGTGCAGTGTTGGCCTGTTCTACCACGATTGCTGTCCGCCACCGGATACCTCCCCTCTGTCCGTTCCAGGCAGTTGTCACTTCTTTTTTTTTTTTTTAAAGAGCTTCACTTTTTTTAAAAAATTTATTTTTGGCTGTGTTGGGTCTTCGTTTCTGTGCGAGGGCTTTCTCTAGTTGCGGCGAGCGGGGGCCACTCTTCATCGCGGTGCGCGGGCCTCTCACTATCGCGGCCTCTCTTGTTGCGGACCACAGGCTCCAGACGCGCAGGCTCAGTAGTTGTGGCTCACGGGCCCAGTTGCTCCGCGGCATGTGGGATCTTCCCAGACCAGGGCTCGAACCCGTGTCCCCTGCATTGGCCAGCAGATTCTCTACCACTGCGCCACCAGGGAAGCCCCAGTTGTCACTTCTGTTTGGAAGCAACACTGCCAGTGAGAAACCTGCCATGTGTGCACACGCACACGCGCACACACACACTCACACACTCACACACTCTGTTGTGAGAGGAGGGCCACCCTGGGAGGGAACCCTCCTCCCCTCTCTTGGTGTAGGAAGAGCACGGGTATACCTACTACTTCTCTCTACCCACCTCATTATGGGATTTGGTGGTGGTGTTCTTTACCTCTTACTCTCACTGCTTTTGTGCACTTTTCCTGAGATAATTGTAAGAAAGGTTATAATTTTATCTTGAAATACAATGTCTAGGAACTTTTCTTTTAATTCATCATTCCAAGTAAATGTCTTTGCACCTTAGAAAACAAAACTAAAATACTGAAAATATGATTTCTTTCCTCTTTCATTGGCATGTTCCTTAATGTCTGCATTGGAGATCAGCCTTTGTGTGGTTGGGATAAATTCTAAACTCTTTGATGGTGGGGATTTTTGTGTAGCTCTCTCTAACATAATTTTGTTGGTTATAATGTCATTCAATTCCATTAGTATACTAATATGGAAACAAAGGCATGGTTTCAGATTTTATTTATATCTTTGTGCTTTGGAAAAACAATATCTCATGAGAAATCATTCAGCCCATTAAATACCATCTTTGATGTTACTTTTTTGGGTTTGCTTGTTTTTAGAAAAGTTTTCCTGGCTTTTGCTCTTTGTAATTGCAACAGTAGCAAGTATTTTTAGACATGTGTTGTTAGAATCATGTGAAAAATCTTTTTCATGTCAACATGTTGGATTTTGTTAGTAATCTTTAACGTGATCAAAACTAAGGTAGAATTTCTTAGCTAGGAAAGAATGAGTTAAAAAAAAAATCCCAATACGTTCTTTGATGATTGGAGAAGCTATATTCTATATTTTTACTTAGGTGAAAATATTCAAGAGATTGAACTAAATGGCAGCTTCTTGAGGATGGAGGCTATGCCTTTTTCATTTTTGTATTCTTCTTGGGTGTAGCACTGTTACAGTCAGAGGAGTTGGCTCACTTGGTGGAGAGCCTTGTGAACTTCATGAAGAAGATTAGACTCCAACCTCCTTCCTTGCATGGGAAATCTTTAAGGATTTTGAAGCTAGAGAGTTGCAAGTACTTTAGAAAGACCAATCTGGAGGCTCCGTGGGAGGGTGAATTGGAGTAAAGAGAGCCTGGAGGCAGAGGCAACATTGGAGGTGAAAGAGGATGTGGTGTGAAGGTGGGTGGGAGATGCATGAGGCCACGGATTTCATAGGTACAGGTCTACACTCCCTCATTTGCAGTTGTAATAGCTAAAAAGAGCTCTAAAAACTGAAAGATATTTTCTTTGTAATTCATTTGATAGTAAAACCCGAGCTTGACCCGAGCTCATTTGGTGGCAAAATTGGACCTGAAATGTTGGCATGCTTTTACAATCTTTACTTATCCCACTCACCTCATAAAATACACATATTTACTGCAGAAGTATTAGTGTGTTTGATTAGGGGAAATTGCCCTGGATCCCGCTGTTTTTGTTTTAATGTAATGTATAGCCTATGTGCAGTGTAACTTTTCTCAAACCGGAAAAGTTCTGATTTGGCAACACATCTGGTCTAAGGGTTTTGGACAAGGGATTGTGAAACTCTGTTTGACCTGTGTTTATAAGATAAGACTCACAGATTAGGTATGAAGAGCATTGTGGAGGAAATAAACATTTCTAGCCTGGAAGACTCAGTGGTTAATGATGAAACTACCTCATCAACATTAAAGAAAACAGGTCTTTTGGGGGGATCAGAAACATTCATTAGATAGTGAATGAAAGGATACATTTTTGAAGTGTTGCTTGTGTGCAGGATCTGGGATTGAATCATGAACCAGAAAAAGGGAACAATTGGAGAAATTTGAATAAAGATCTCTAGAGTAGTTCATTGTACTGCATCAGTGCTAATTTTTTGGTTTCGATAATGGTACTCTGGTTATGTAAGATGATAACATTTGGAGAAGCTGGGTGAAGGGAATATGAAAACTCTGTGTACTAGTTTTACAACTTTTTGGGTAAATCTAAAATTATTTCAAGTTTTAAAAAATGAGGAGAAAGTTGCTTGTCAAACCAAGAAATGGTATCTTCCATGCTCCCTTTAAGAAGAGAATATCTGTTAGCAGGAATATGGTTTTCTTAGAGATTTTGAACTCTAAAAATGCAAGTTGAGTAGACTTTCAAAGTCAGGTCTCTACCCCCTTCCCAATTTTTTTTAAGGCTGACTTTGTTTTTACAGAAGATTAATTGAAAACATTTTGATCCGAGAAAAAGTCTTGATCCTAGCTTATGTGCATACAGAAGAGTTACAAATGAAGCCAGTTGTGTCTGGACAGTTCATGGGAAGTGTTGTAACTTGTATTCCCTCATGTTTGGTTTCTCTGGTGTTGGAGGGTGTGGTTTATCTCTGGCTTTTGTCTGCTGCTCTGCAGGTTTAGGTGTAGGTTCAGTAGTTAGGACGGACAGTTGTAATAAGATGTTCAAAGCCCAGAGGGTTTGCAGATAATAGAGGGAATGAAGAAAGTGTCTGCCTTTAATGGTTAAGGTTGGCTGACCTGGGCTTGGCTGTGCTTATGTGACCGGTGTATGTCTCCCCAGTGGAAGGAGGATTAGTCTTGAATGCCTCTGCTTCACTCTCTCACTTCCACACCATCTCCTGTAGTTTCAGCTGATTTGTTCTGTAATTCTGCAGTCCACTCCTTTCTTTCCTTTTGGATGAGAGTAAACCTAGGCTGGCAGCCAGTTGCTGTTGAGCTATAATAGGGCTAGTGGTATGTACAAAATTTGATTACTGCTGTCAACACCAGATTGAATAAGAAAGTGCATACCCTAGACAGATACTTGCAACTTAAATGGTCTATTGATTTCACAAGAACTAGAAATGAGGCCACCGTGTAATCTAGCAGAAGAAGGGGTCAGTGGATAGACGTTAGAGTAGTTCTTAAAAGTGCGCTTCTTTTAGATCTTTTTGGAAGAACTTTCAGATAACTTTGATAAACTGATTGTTGCTTCTGATTTTCTTCAAGTCCAGTGTTTGCGGAAACTCCGTTGTAGGCTTGGTACTTGTTTTTGTTCAATGTTTTGCCTTTCCTGTGTAGAATCTAGTTTAGAAATTGTACTGGCTGATACAGACCATATTTGCTCCTGAACTATGATGACATTTCCACTTAGCTTAATATGAATGTTTTAGAAATTTCCCACAGTGGAAAGTTCTGTTTGACATAGGAAGGTTCAGCGGTCAGTTTCATAGTCAGCTGTATGCCAAGAAATAACGAAAACAATGGATTATACAGTGCAGCCTTGGGACATGGAAAATTTCTTAGAAGATGAATGAATCATATTATTAATACATCTTGTAAGGCCTCAGGCCTTATATTGAAAAATAAGGGAAAAAGTTATTTTTCTTTTTTAACGTCTTTATTGGAGTATAATTGCTTTACACTGGTGTGTTAGTTTCTGCTGTATAACAAAGTGAATCAGCTATGCATATACATATGTCCCCATATCCCCACCGTCTTGCGTCTCCCTTCCACCCTCCCTATCCCACCCCTCTAGGTGGTCACAAAGCACCGAGCCGATCTCCCTGTGCTATGTAGCTGCTTCCCACTAGCTATCGATTTTACATTTGGTAGTGTATATATGTCCATGCCACTCTCTCACTTCGTCCCAGCTTACCCTTCCCCCTCCCCGTGTCCTCAAGTCCATTCTCTATGTCTGAATCTTTATTCCTGTCCTGCCCCTAGGTTCTTCAGAACCATTTTTTTTTTTTAGATTCCATACGTATATGTTAGCATACGGTATTTGTTTTTCTCTTTCTGACTTACTTCACTCTGTACGACACACTCTAGGTCCATCCACCTCACTACAAATAACTCAGTTTCGTTTCTTTTTATGGCTGAGTATTATTCCATTGTATATATGTGCCACATCTTCTTTATCCATTCATCTGTTGATGGACACTTAGGTTGCTTCCATGTCCTGGCTATTGTAAATAGAGCTACAATGAACATTGTGGTACATGACTCTTTTTGAATTATGGTTTTCTCAGGGTATATGCTCAGTAGTGGGATTGCTGGGTCATATGGTACTTCTATTTTTAGTTTTTTGAGGACCCTCCATGCTGTTCTCCATAGTGGCTTTATCAATTTACATTCCCACCAACAGTGCATGCAAGAGGGTTCCTTTTTCTCCACACCCTCTCTAGCATTTATTGTTTGCCGATTGAAAAAGTTATTTTTTAAAGCGTGTAGCCTTTTTGTATTTTCTTTCCTATGCTTTATGTAGATTTTATTCTGTTTAATTTTTTTAAGGGATTAAAAAATTAAAATCCTAAAATAGAATGTTTTAGGAAAGAGATAATTAACATCATTGTACATGAATTTGTTCAAACATCAGGGGGTCTGAAAAAATGATAATCCCTCTAAATTAGATTAAGTTAGATTAGATAATCCCTTTGAATTAGAAAATATGTTAATATGAGTTAGATTGGATTAGATTTTTTGAATTTCAAGTTAGATAATCTCTTTGAATTTTATTGGATAATCCCTTTGAATTAGATAATCCCTTTCAATTAGAATAGTTACTATCCTTCTCCCAATATCACATTTTTTAGAGAAAAGGGGAAAATGTTGCTAGTGTCTAGATCCTGACTTGTCCCTCTTGGCTTCCTTAAAATTTTGTGATATCCTCAATCTTAAATTAAATCTGGTCTAAAATTTCTTCCTGTAAATAATTATGGTTATTCACTTATAAAGGGCTGCTTTAATTGAGACTGTTTCTATTTAGGAAGAAGACAAATACAGAAAGACAGGTGGAAACCACTGATTTATAAATGATTAAAGTGTCATATTTTCATTGAGAATTTAATTGTCTTGTAAGTTTTCATAAGCAGCCCTTGGGTAGGGGAAGAAAAGCCAACTGCTTTAGCAGCCTCTTGCTAGAGATATAATCTGAAGGCCAGCAGTATTTAGCGGGTATATTATACCAGATTAAAACGTTGAAATTCTTTCATACCTATTGGAAAATTGCCACTGGTAAAGCTAGACGCCTTCAAGATCTTGCTTCAGCACTGTAGCCAGTATCCATTCTGATTAAGTGGTACCCATGTCTTACTGGTTGTTGTGTATTTTGAGTATTTAGCCCTGCCTATATAAACGGAGACATTTTGGGGATACTGATGCAAATTGGCTTTTGATAACCATCAGGGAAATGTGTATCAAACCACAGTGAGATGTCACTTCATACCTATTAGGGTGGCTATAATCAAAAAAACAGATAACAATATGAGTTGGTGAGGATGGAGAGAATTGGAACCTTCATGAATTGCTAGTGGGAATGTAAGATGGTGCAGCCACTTTGGCAGTTCTTCCAAAGGTTAACCACAGTTATTATATGATCCAGCAATGCTACTCCTGGGTATATATACTCCAGAGAAATAAAAACATAGGTCAACATAAAAACTTGTACATGAATGCTCACAGTGGCATTATTCATATTAGCCAAAAGGTAGAAACAACCCAAATATCCATCAACTGATAAGTGAATAAATAAAATGTAGCATATTCATTCAATGGAAGATTATTCAGCCTAAAAAGAAATGACGTACTGACATACTACAACATGAATGAAACTTTGAAAACATTATGCTAAGTGAAAGAGGTCAAGTCATAAAAGACCACATATTCTACGATTTCAGTTATGTGATGTGCTCAGGACAGGCAAATCTATAGAGACTGAAATTAAATTTTCATGGTTGACTAAGGCTGGTGGGTAGGGAGAGAAAATGAAGAGTGAGTGCTTTTTGGGGTGATGAAAATGTTCTAAAATTGATTGTGGTGATGGAAACACAACTCTGAAAATATACTAATAACCACTGAATTATACACCTTAAATGTGTTAATTGCATACTATGTGAATTATATCTCAACAAAGCTGTTACCAAAAAAAAAAAAAAGAATTGGGCTTTGACTATGTGATATAATCTGTATCACTGTGCTTTTCATTGTCTCTGTCTTCACAACAATCCCAGAGACAGGTGAGGTCCCTACTCCCATTTTACAGATTTGGAGATTGAGGCTTAGAGAGAGTATTTTACCAGTCATATGGCTTCTAGTCTAGAAAAATACTGAGATAAGGAGGAGGAGAGTGGGGGTGAGTACTGACTGCTTCTCTTTTCTGTATCTCAGCCAGTAGCAGGAAGAGAGATGCCTTCTGATTTAAATCTGTGTGTATCCTGACAAGGGTACATATGTTATGAAAATCTTTGCTTATAAGTAGAAAGTTTCTATTTCAAAGCAGGAGAGAAAAAAGAGTTAAACAGGAATAAGAAAGCAGATGAGGCAATGTGGGTAATGATTTTCCTTGCTTGTTGTATGTGTGTGGATGACATCTGCATAAATGATAGCAAAAGAGCAAGGCAAATACACAAGATAGAATAGGCTGGAAAATATGAATCAAAACTGTTACCTCTCATCTTATTATTCTGTGTTGTTGAGTTAATTTTTTCCATAATAGCAATCTCTAAGGAATGAAGAAGAAATCCTTTTGAGTTTCATTTTCCCCAAGGTGTATATGCATATTAAAGTGAAATAACAAGTCTGATTTATTCTTTGAAGTATAGTTAATATGTAACAAAACTCTTCAGCCCAGTTGTATACTCAGGGCAAACGCCTCTGTTTATATTCACAGTGGGTAAGGAGGTGGGTGGAGGTGTCCTTTACCAGCTGACACTGTCAAAAACAGGAAGCAAAGTTATAATCTCTTTGTAGTAGATCAGAAACATTCAAAGGCTCTTAGCTGTGACAATTAAAAAAACAACAACAAAAAATGACATAAGGAATTTTCACTAACTGCGAAGTGTGACTTCCTGTCTGCTATTTAGAGGAGATTCAGTTTAGGTTTAGTCAGATCCTCTCATGGGAAAAATAAAAGCCACCCCAAAACAGGACATCCCAGTGTGCAGTTCGCAGGCTGCTTTTGTTAAAATCCACTTCCTCTGCATCTTTTTCCTCCTCACTTAAGCAAATGTAGGTGATGAGTGGCCCGGCGGCCACTGCATTTCGTTGGAAAAAGTGCAGATTTGATTTGCCACGGCAAGTAGCTCGCCAGGCCGGCAAACATTTACCAGGTAAGTTTGTCAACTTGCATGACTCCCTGCCCTCCCGCCCGTGAGGTTTTGAAAAGAGGACATCAGCGAAGACAGGGCTGTCTCAGTCACTTACTGAACCCTGTGTGTTAAGTAACGGCCAGCCGGTGATGGGAACAGCCTGGCCTGTTCTTCCTGACGCCACATCTGTTGTAGACTCTGAATAGTCGAGACCAGCTCTGTGGGCTTCATCCTTCGCTTCAGCATGCGATTGTTTTCCAGTTCTTGGCTTCTTAGGAAGAAGCACTCAAGGAGCCATACCTTTGTTGAGACAAATGTACTTCATGTATTTTCAAACTAGCTTATTATGTATTGACTGTTTACTGTCCTGTAGAGAAAGTTTCCTTTATGCTGTTGTATGATGATAGCTTATTGTGCTTGACTTACTGTGTTGACTAAAAATGTATTTTACTTTTAAAAATAGTTCAGAGCTGATTAAGGGGAGGATCAGACATTTGTACTTTTGAGGGGGCTGTAAATGGAGGAGTTTTGCTTTAAGGCAGTCTCGTTCACAAGAGATGCAGACACAGAACTTCACGTTGGATTGGTCATTGTCACTGGAGTTTACTTCCAGGGTGACCTAGTTTTTCTAATGGGTTCAGATGTCCATATCTTGTTTAATCTATATATTTGTGTACTGGCCATGTAAGTTTTCTGAAGAAAAAAAAAAAAAAAACTCAAGTGATGTGTAATATTTGACCTTACGTATCATGCTTGAGTATTGTTACTATGGGACAACTTTTAGGCTGGTTAGAATTTTTAAAAAATGGGTTTCTTTCCTTTGGAATTACTCTTTCCCTCTTAATGTTCTCCTTCCTCACTCCATATGAATGATGTGGTAAATGATGGTAGGCGTCCTCTCTCTGGAGCACATGTCAACTAAAATGCTTGGAGCAGCCCATATTTTCTTAGCAAATTTGGTTTCTTGGCCAAGTGTAATGGGAAATCAACGCGCTATAATTCTCTTTTTTGGCTATTACTTTTCTCTCTTATTTAAAGATCCATGTGGTCTCAACAGAGAATGAAAATACCTTCCAGGAACTGAATTAAAACCCCACGTACAGGAGCAGCATTGCAGCCTGTGGCCTGTCAGAGGTTATCTCTTGACTCTCACTTAATCCTCTCTCTTTCCCCGTCATGAATAGTCTTCATCGGCTGCTGGTCTGCGTGTTACTGTCTTGCTACAGAGGGTCTCAGGTAACTATAGTGGTTGAAATCAGAAGATAATTAGAAGAAAAAAATACAAACAAACCTTTAAATATTAAGCAGACTTTTAAATGAGTAGACTGCAGCTTTAAATATGAATTCTGGTTCATTCAGATAGCGTTCTTTCCTGCCCTGTGATCAGTCCAAAGGCTTTAAGAAAATAGAAAGCATTTTTAAAAAAAAATAAATATTTCAGGGCATTCTATTTTAATAAAAATAGAAAATCAGTATTACATGATTTCAGATTCTACAAGGGCCTAGACGCTCTTCTTATTGGCTGTTATTAATTTACTGTTTTCTTGCATCTGCAGGGTAGATCTCTTTAGTGATCTTGTTATAAAGATATAAAAAAGAGTACATGTTTATGGATGGCATATTTCATTACAACAGTGGCCTTTTTTGGTCTTCAAAGCAGTCTCCATAATAGATTAAACTTTGGGCTGAATCCTTTATTTACAGACCTCAAGTAAGCTGGAAAGAGTGAAACCATAAGTGTTTTGCATTAAACTCTTGACCATACAGGGGTTGATGTTTCAAATGGCTGTTGCAGAACCTAACAGGAATAATAAAACAAGTAATAAAATGGAATAAATTAAAATACATGTTTGTTGAAAATTATCCTTTCAGTGTTATTTTTTTTTTTGAAATTGACCATCCTTTTGCCCTTTGTTGTCTTCTAAAATGTGGAACTCTAATTTAGCACATTTGCCTCTCAGCTATCCCTTGAGCTATAACAAGGGAAAACTGAGTAAGCTGAAATCTGAGTATCTGTATCTATCTATCTTTGATATAGAATCTTTATATTTTACAATATTTACTTTATATCTGTGTACAAATGACCAAATGTTACAAATAATCTAATTGAAGGAGAACAAAGTTGAAAAAAAAAAAGGCTTGCAAGTTTGAAATAAAAAATTATTTGGAATTGCAGGCATCTACTAATGCACAGATGATTTAGGTCTAGAAATTGCCCTGCTCGGGAAGCCACATCTGGGAGGCCTTGCTTTTCTTGCCATCTTTCCTGCTTTCTTGTCGGGCTGACAGGACTCTGTGGCAGCCGTTTCCCTTTTAGATAAACGGGTTCAAATATTCTCCACCTTGGTTCCACGTTAGAATCACCAGTGTGCTGGAGCCTCACACTCAGAGAAGCCTGACATAAATAAACCGAGGCCTTGACCTTGTAGCTGTTAAAGAAATTATCCAAGTGGTTCTGACATGGATTCAAGATGGAGGTGCACAGGGGAGAGTTATTGGTTCCCCACCAGACTGAAAGCTCCAGAAGAGGGGCACGAAGGAAGCTTTTTCAGTGCTGTACCAGCACCGAAGCCATGCCTGTTGGCAGCAGAGTCTCAGCCTCTGCTTGCGGAGTGGTTGGATGGACAGGTTCCTCTGGGCAGCAGGAGGCTGGATGAGGGCTGGACCTCCTCGTTTCCGGTTTGTGCTGACGAAGGGGCATGCGTTATAGGAGACGGTGGCCCGTCTGAAGATGAACTGTCATCAGGAAGAAGCTCTTGGAAGCGATCGCAGGGGAGTAGGCTGGCTCAGGGCACACTGAGCAGACCTCTCTGAAGAGACAGGGCTCCTGGTCGGTGGCGTCTTCATGAAGCAAGGCAGGTGGCGAACTTGGGATTAAGAATTTCATCAGGGGCTGAGGTGCCTGTGTGTGTGAATGTGGAGGTGGGGTCAGTTGGGGACACTACAGAGAGATTGCTCCAAAGGTTCTTGGTGCCAAAGTTAGTTTGAAAGGAAGGGGTGTGATTATCTTTGCCAGATATTAGCGGCTGCCTCACCCGCCTGTTGACTGTATGAGAATAAAGGAACACGTCATTTAGAGTGACCAGAGTGCAGGGAGGTTTGTCTGGGAGAATTTCTCAGGGCTTGTGAATTTTTAGCTGATCTTAATGTTTATAAAGAAAATGAGTTGGTGCTTAGGCAGACCAGGTGGAATGTAATTTGCAGAGGCTTGAGAGAAAAAAAAAAATTGTTCAGTTGGGCGAAGGGTAGACAGAGTGACGTGTTTGAAACAGAAGAATTTTGGGCGAGGGAAATGAGAAGTGTGATTAACATGGTACTGAAGAATTGTTTGGGGGGGGGGGACCTGGGTCCCAGTTCCCCCTACTATCGACTGTGTAAGACACTGAACTTCTGAGACTGGTCTCCCAACCAGTCGTAGCCCTGAGGGGATTGTGGTCAGGATTAATGATGTAACATATTTTAAAGCACCTTGCAAGCAATAGTAAGAGTTCCAGGTAAATAAAAGGAATAGTAAGTTCTGTAAAAATTATAAAAATATAGTCAGTTGAGAAAGAGCTTTGCCTGCTACCTGCAGTGTAGGAATGGGTAATCAAATATTATGTTTGTGTGGTACTTAAAATACATTTCAGCTGAAGCTGTGCACTCTGTCATCTTTTTAGTTGTGTTTTTCCTTGGCATTACTTGAAAGGTATGATTGTGACACGGATCCTGGTTTCATGTTTCCCTTGGGTTCTTTGACCCTAGTTAGCGGGCACCAGGTGCTTCCTATTCTAATCATTTGCAAAGTCAGGGTTTGGTTGGAGGGCCACCGAAAGGGCTGGTGTGAGAATTAGATAGGATCTGGACTCAGTGACTCCCTTGCCCCTGCCCCAATATTTTGACCTTGATTTGAACAGTTCACTGAACTGGCAGCTCAAGTAGCTTTTTCCCGCTGAACTAGAACTTTAATTGTTTGGCAGAGGAAGATGAGTCATAGCCCAGTCCTACCACTGGGACAAAGTGAAATTTTAGTCCAGGGCTAAAGGAACCCAGGTCAAAAACTTTCTGTCTAAACCGCAAAGTATTGAAACTTGGATTGTGAGCTAGGTGGGAATTAGTGGGGCCCCTCTCTGTGGGTTGTTCTCAAGTTAATGAAGCATTTTATTGCATTACCTTTTGATGCTAAATCTCATTTTTAGTAATATATTTAAATAATCAGCCTCCTTCTTAAAAATTGTAATGCAACATTAAAATTATACAGAGTGGCAAATTGTCAGTTCCTCTCCCCCTCTGTGATCATTGTTACTAGTTTTGTTTGTCCTGCCACACTTTCTTCTATGAATATATAAACGTACAGCTTTACATCTAAAGTCCCACAAGCACAGTTTTTCTTTTTCAACTAAAGATGAAACCATCCTGTCATAGTGCATCCCATTTAAAAAATATTAAAAATAATGACCTGTGTACATATATTTTAGTTCATTTGGGTAACTTCTGGGGCCAATATGCTTTTACTGTTAAACTGCTATCCACAAAGGGCAGAGAGATGAAAAGTAGTAAATAATTGTCTGAACTTGCATTTTTGTGTGTGTGTGTGTGTGTGTGTGTGTGTGTGTGAAATTGAACTTCTCTGCATATGTTTTTCGGCTTTTGGACAAATTCTTCAATGGATTGCCTTTTCATACATTGCCCTTTTTTCTTTTCCCCCCTGTTGTTTGGATCTCTGACTTTTAAACCCCTACTGATTCTGAAGGGAATTCATGCAAAATGGCAGATTTTGAGTGACTGACTTGAATTTTGAGTTTTAAGTTGGTTAACTTCCAACTTAAAAGACAGGCCTGATTTGTGGATCTCTGGGACAGAAGGTTGAGTCTTTCGATTTGGACTGTATATATTCACTTTCTCTTTCGGCTGTGGAAGCTGTCATCATCCCAAACTGTGCTGAGGCTGGTAATTATTTAGGTGCCCTCAAGACAGGTAATTACTTAGGTGCCCTCACTATTTTATTACATTTTCGTGTCCCGATAACTTATGTACATAGGGATGGTGATTCCCAGTGTTAGTTTTTAAAATATTTATTTATTTATTTATTTATGGCTGCGTTGGGTCTTCGTTTCTGCACACGGGCTTTCTCTAGTTGCGGCGAGCGGGGGCTACTCTTCGTTGCGTTGCACGGGCTTCTCATTGCAGTGGCTTCTCTTGTTGAGGAGCACGGGATCTAGGTGCGTGGGCTCACTAGTTGTGGCTTGCGGGGTCTAGAGCGCGGGCGCAGTAGATGTGGTGCACGGGCTTAGTTGCTCCCGTGGGATCTTCCCGGACCAGGGCTCGAACCTGTGTTGCCTGCATTGGCAGGCGGATTCTTAACCAGTGCGCCACCAGGGAAGTCCCCCAGTATTATTTTTAGAATAACCCATTTTCTGTGTAATTTGTGGAACATGTTAGTGTTAGCAGAAAGGCTCTGGACTTAGACTTACACAGTGGAGTCCCAGCTCTTCTGCATCCTGAGTCTCAGTTTCCTCTCTTGCAAAATGGAGATAATGGGGCTGTTCTAAGTCTTTAAAGGTGTAAAATCCCTTTTGCGCACTGCTTGGCAAATTGCAGGAAGGATTATAATAAATGCTGGCTGTTTCTGTTAGTAGAGTTTTTTCAGTTAATAACAGAAAAAAAAAATACAGTGTAGATATTAAATGAAGATAAAACATTGGCTTGAATGAGGCCCCACGTGCACCATCATAGCGAAAATTTACCAGTTTTTTCTCACCCTTTGATCGAGATCTGTTAGTGATTTTTGACATCAAAGCCTCAGAGCTGTAATTCTCTGCTGGGCTCATTTAACCACACATCCCGTAAGTGGCAAGAAATTTAGAGCTATGCAGGACAGCAAACAGGCTGCAGTTGCTTGGAGAATATCTTTGTGGCGGGGTGCCTGAAATGTTTTGCTGGTTTCAAAGTTCACTTTCATTTGTTCAGAAAGGTTTTTATTGTTTGCAGGCAAGCAAAGCAAGCAAAGGGAAAGGGCACACAGCCTCCCATATGATTCTGTGCTGTGTGACCTGTTTGCCTTTTGGTGCCTTATGTAAAAAGCTTTATTTAGTCTGCAGAGAGGACTATTTCTCCAAATAGAGGAAAACCGTCATAATGGTCTGGAAACACGATAGATTTCAGTTTAATGCCATTGATCCAGATACTGTTAGAGGCTGGGCTGCACAGCAGTTGTAAGATAGGCATCTTGCACAGATTCTTCTAGGTCACTTGCGTATCGTCAATGGGAATGCCTCATCTGATAGCCATGCGCTTGGCCTTCTGGGAAACAGTTCCTCCTGTCATACCAACACTGACCCTTTTCTTCTGGCCCAGCCAGCCCGCCCCCAGCTAGGAACCTGCTGCCAGAATGAATCTCCAGTCTTTTGACCCGGCCTGTTTTCTTGTTCGACTCCTGGATTCTGTGTGTTTAGCTTGTGCTTCGACTCTTAGGCAAGATCTCCCTTTATGGTGTTAGAAGCGCCTGGATTGTGTTTGACAGAATATATTTGACAGTTTTTCCCAGCAGATTCATTTTCTCCCTACATAACTCCGACTCACCCATGCAGTCTGGTATCTGACAGTACTCTGAGAACTGTTTAGTTAGTTGTTCACAAATATTTATTGTCCAACTCTGAATAACTAGTGTTACAGCAGGCAAAGGAAAAGTATAGTTTGTGAGTTTTTGCGGGGCCAGTGATTTATGGGACATTTGGAGGGGAAAAGAAATCATGAAATGAAATTCTTACTATGTTTTATCTCTGACCATGTGCATTCTTTAAAATAATGATTACATTCTATTTTTGCTCCTATGCATTTAAAAAATCATGGTGGATTTCACAGGGATGGATTTTTAAGCTGGGAAATTACGGATATTTTGCAAATGGGTTGAGGAAGCAGTTCTCATTTTCTCACTAGATCCTTCTTATCCATCCACCTCCTTCCTACCCATTTCTTTTGCTGTAACAAGAAGAATCCTATGTTTTATGATGAGAATTTGTCTGTGGCTAAATGAACAGAGCACCATTTAAAAAAAGTGCTTGAGATTGCATTCTGTGTATTTGCTGAATTTGTTGCTAGGCCTTAGGTTGCAGAATTTCTCTAAGTAATAAAATTGAAATAAAAATGAATGGTGCTGAAGGTAAATCTCCCTCTTGATTACTGTAATAAAGAATTGACATTTACTTCCCATAATTTGGAAGTCATCCAGTAGGTAGTATTTGCCTGGTGTTTTACGACGGACCATTCTTATCATATTGTGTTTGTATTAGGAAGAAAGTAGGCATTGATTTCCCTGTAATTTTCTAAAATTTCTCATCTTTGTTTCTTACATGGAGTAGTGCTCAGTTTTCTGTCAACCTCAACGCAGCCACACATGGTTAAGAAAGAGAAGTAAGAAAAAAAAGAGCCCAAAATAAATGATTCAGAGAATACTTATGGAGACCTGCTATTTTCTGGGTCCTGTTGTAGTTGCTGGGGTGTTTTAAATCAGGTTTTAAACTAAATGATTCTGGTCACCAGCAGCCCAGGACCACTGTGTGGTCTGCAGGCTGCACATAGATGACAAGGGACGTTTGCACATGTGTGCAGTGTGGGGACATCAGTGAAGTGCCCTAGGCCCTCATTTTAGTGACTGTTTCCTTAATTCAGATTTAGGTATTCAGTTTTGAGGTAAATTTGAAGGGTAGGGGGCCTGAGTGCTGCTAAAAATGGACACACTGACAATCATGAGATGCACCTCTTGGCAGGCTGAATGTAGAGGAGACAAAAACATAAAGAGCAAAGAAATCTCAAAGCCAAACAACCTGAGTCAATATGATATGATATTTTGCTACTGAAGTAGGCAAAAATGGAGAAACCCATTAGCACATGAAAAAGCTCTTCCAGGGAGATGACTGTGCAAGTGAGCGGAGGCCGGATGGTTTCCTGCAGCATACAATCAGGCCTAGAATCCTCTTTGCATATATTGTTGGTAACTGAATTCCAATGAACAAAGCCCCCTTCTCTATCCTGGAGTGGCCTGAGTTAGACTCATCTGTGCTGCTGGTTTCCAGCTGCTGGGGTTGGTACTTGGTAACCAGCGTTCAGTTACTTTCGGAAGCTGTAAATGTTCTTGGTACTGAGCCTTCCCCACTCTAAGCAGGATGTGTCCTCAAGTTCATTCTACTATTAGATTAAAACCAACTCACTCCAGTGGTTGGTCAAGTAAACCTTTTCTAGGAATTCTTCCCTGCCTTTCAGGTAGGGGTTGGGTGCCCTCTCCTCTTCTCCTCGCACAGCTTCCCTGCCAGGATCAAAGTCAGTGGTCCCTAGAAGTGTTCATCTGTCCCAGCATTTATGACAGATGTTACAGATCAGTGTTTTTGAAAGTGTGGTCTATTGCTGCATTTTAACAGTCTCCCCAAAGTGGTCATTTTGCCTGTTTGAGAAACCCAGCTCTAGTCCGTGAGCTTGGAGACAGGACCCATTCTTGTCGTTGAATCCTCAGAGCTACCCTAGCTCCTGGCACATTTTAGTTGCTCAGTTGTCTTTTTTTTTGTTCTGTGAATGAGATGGAATTCCAGTCAGAAATGTATGGAAAGCAGGCGTGCATGTGGAATCCAGCAGCACAGTCAAAAGCCACCTGGATGATTCTTGACCATTTTTCTTTATTGTTTTGTTAAGTCAACAGTGTGTGAGACTGAAAATGTAATATGGATGAACCAGAATTAGCTTTTCTTATTTTCTTGTACAGAAAAATATACTGTAACTTTATTATGTGTATTTTTACCTTGTGTGAAGGAAATTTTATTTTAGGATAGTTATACATTTATAGAAATTAAATGCAAAAATGGTACAGGGAGTTCCCATATACCCCTCACTGCATCCCCTTCCCTCTGTTGTTGATGTCTTACATGACTATGTGACACTTACTATGTCACAATTAATGAACCAACGCTGATAACATTATTATTCATCAAGTTATTATTAATAACATTAACCAAAGACCTCCTTAAGTGTTATTGTTAAAAGTTTGTAGATTTACAGATGAAATAATTATAACTTGTACCAAGTTTTTCTTTAAGTTAGGGTTTTGCATTTGATTTCTTACACGCAGTCACAGTTGCAAGTATATTCACAAAGCAAGTGCGCCAATTCCTGTGATAACTAGATTAAGAAAAAGATTTTTCAGGTGTCATTGGCCTTCTGGGACCTGGAAAAGGGGAAAGTTATTTTCAAAGGCTGACATTCGGTTAATATATCTGAAGTACTCCATATTATTAAAAATATTTGTTGACATCTCAGGTGTTGTTAGGTATGATATTTGTTTTAACTATAGTATATTCAGGCAGAGGTATACTATTAAAAATATTTAACAACTGGTATGGCACGGGACCCCACCAATCAGATTGATGTCCAAATTATCAGAAGGGATAATGGTGGTGAATGTGTTTGTCAGTCCTACTAATGTCTAAAATCCCCTAAAAATATCTCCTGACATTGTCAAATGTCTCCTCAGGGGCACAATTGCTCTTGGTCGAAAACCCCTGATAGAGAGCATTTCGATCAGCCTATTATTGCTTTTGTAAGTGCTGTATAAATATTTGCTATTGTTGTTCTTGCTGGTATCTTCCTTCATTTCAGTTATTGCTGGTGTTTAAAAACATACAGCTAAGAAAGACACACCAGGATTCTTTATACATTGAAATCTCCACATATCAATAAGGCTGTATTTTTGATAAGATTTACTCACAATTTGTCAGACACATACATATATATGGTGGGAAGAAATCTAAGCTCCATGCACAAAGGAGGTTTTCCGCTTTCCTTACCTGCCATCTTCCTTTCTGACCTTGTAGCCCATGACTGAGACAGCTCACAGGTGTGGAGTTTGGAGGTTTTTGTAGGTGTGGAATGTGGAGACCAGTTGTTCCTCCTTCTCCCTCACACCAACCTGTAGCCTGCTTTGAGCTGATAGTGGCTCAGCCTGGGTAGGAGCTTGTACTTTGGTTCATGCCAAATTCCCCTCCTTTCTGCATGATGATATGTTATTCATGTCCTGATCCCTGTTATTAGTTAAGTTAATTTTTGCTTCAGGGATCTCGGAAGATCACAGCATTTTGTTTTTAGTGACTTCATTTCGTAATATATACTCTGGGGAGGTGAGACTAGACTAGAGACATGTAAGCCCAATAATATGATATCTACAAAATAGTGTTTTATATTTAACCTTCCTATCCATTCCTCTTCAGCATTCTAGAAACAGATGCTTAAATTGTTTAAACAGACAGTCCCCTATTCCTTAGTCTTAGGTATCCTTTTTCCTATTGACAGGACATAGACTTATTTTTTTAATCCTCAGATCTATGAGAACAGGGTATCCAATAGGATATGAGGATCGGACGAAATCCCCTCATGTTACAATCATCGATTGTAGGACTTCCTGTGGAAACTCTGACAGCCTTATTTTTTTTCTCCTTTGAATTCACTCAGCTGTTTTTGGCAAGTATTTATTTGTCAACATTGATTGATTATTAAAATAATTATTTGCAGTATTTAAATCTGAAATAATAAAAATTAATTTTAGTAATTTAAAATTATTTAAAATATGAGATCCTGTTGGTTAATTCATTGTTAGGTCTACTCAGAAAAATTAGGAAACATATTTCAAAAGGCAGGTTTGACATCCTACATATCAGATACTGTCAGTTCGTTGCTGTAGGGAGAGGAGCAAGGGCAGAGGCTGTCTTTCCCTCACCCCACCTTGTCCCCAGCACACTTATATTTTGATTGGGGCAGTTGGGCTTTGGAGTCAGGCTGCCTGAATTTCAACGCAGGTACCTCCATTTACTGTACACCCTTGGCAAATTCCTTAATTTTATTTATTTATTTATTTATTTATTTTAAATTTATTTTTGACTGCATTGGGTCTTCGTTGCTGTGCACGGGCTTTCTCTAGTTGCGGCGAGCGGGAGCTACTCTTCGTTGTGGTGCACGGGCTTCTCATTGCGGTGGCTTCTCTTGTTGCGGAGCACGGGCTCTAGATGCGCGGGCTTCAGTAGTTGTGGCACGCGGGCTCAGTAGTTGTGGCCCACAGGCTCTAGAGTGCAGGCTCAGTAGTTGTGGCTCGCTGGCTCTAGATGCGTGGGCTTCAGTAGTTGTGGCACGAGGGCTCAGTAGTTGTGGCACATGGGCTTAGTTGCTCCACGGCATGTGGGATCTTCCCGGACCAGGGCTCGAACCCGTGTCCCCTGCATTGGCAGGTGGATTCTTAACCACTGCGCCACCAGGGAAGCCCCAAATTCCTTAATTTTAAATGTCTGTGAGCTTTGATGAAAAATAGGGTCCATAAAAGCATTTACCTCATATGGATGTTGTGGGGATTAGATTACACAGTAGCCACATAGGAAGCATTCAATACATGTTGCTAATAATAGCAACAATAATAATGTTACTAATACTAATATTTTTACTATCATTAATACATTTAAAATAACAGTTTAAATTACGTTATGTAATAGAGATGCTATTATGAATCAAACTTAGCTGAATTGAAATTTGATTCTTTTTGCCCATTATCTTTAGGTGAAAGTGAACCATGAAATAAGTAAACGATAGAGAAGTAGATATAAAATCTAGCTAGTTCATTCTTACCCTGAACAGGAATATTATGACTTCAGAATTTAAAACACTAACATTTGGTGCTACTCCATGGAAATCCTTCTTTCTAAATGTCTTGATATTAACTGTCTTCTTAGCTTGTTAACTCCTGTGTTGTTAAAATAAGATATTCCTTATTTCATAAGAACTTTCATTGTTTAAGGAAAATTCCAAATTTCTTATCTCCATTGTTGAGTGTTTTTTCTTTTAAAAAATCACAGTAATATGAAAGAATGTTAGAAAGGAAAAAATATCCATTACTATTTCTGTCATCTTAACAGAATAGTAACTTTCATTTTCCCATTTAGTCTTTATATTCATATCTTAAAATAATTGTAATTATGTAAAACTTCTAATTCTTTGTTCTGGTATTTTAGTTTTATTATATTTCAAATAAGTAATTTTCATGCTTCCATTGGGTAGCTTTACATAATTTATTAACTCCTTGTTTTTTGGTATTTAGTTTATTCCTAGTTTTCAAAATTACGTATAACAGTGCATGGAAAAATTATCTTTATTGATCTGTAAAATGGAGATAATAAAAATGCCATAGGATTGTCAAGGATTATTTAAGTGAATGGATGTAAAGCAGGGTTTCTCAACCATGAAACTGTTGCCATTTTGGGCTAGAAAAATCTTTGCTGGGGGAGCTGTCCTATACATTGTAGATGTTTAACGGCATCCCTCGCTGCCCACCAGTTTTGATATACAAAAATGTCTCCAGACATCGCCAAGTGTCTCCTAGAAGTCAGACTCACTCTCAGTTGGGAACCCTGATATAAAACATTTAGAGCAGGAAGGCACTGCTCTAGTGTGTGCTATATAAATATTTGTTATTACTATTATTGATGTTTGCTGCCATTCTTCATTTCAGTTACTTATTTCTGATAAGTTCCTAGAAATAGAATTTCTGGGACAAGAGGTTTAGTTTTAGGGTTTCTGACATGTATGACTAAATGTTCTCCAGAAGGACTGTGTTAAGTTTAATGCCATCAGTTGTATATAAATATGTCAGTATCTCTGAGCTCCAGCCAGTATCCAGTTGTGAGTACCACATGTTGTTTTATTTTCACTCCCCATAATTACTAGTCAAGACAAGCATTTCCTATGTTTCTTTATTTGTATTGTCATATCTGAGGATTCTGGCTTATCCACCTCCCACACACTTTTGTTTTTGAGCTGCTTTGCCATCCACCACTTGAAGTTGAAAAGTCATACCCTCAATCACCAAGTCTGTATTAAATCTCTTTGCTTGACCTTTAATAGCATCCAAGTTGAACATGGTTGAGGTCCTTTCAGATTACTGGGTTTTACCCAAACAGTCCTTTGCCGTTTCAGATTAAAACACAGTAATTGACAGTGTCCCATAATATGAGACCTTTCAGGATTTAAATATAAGGTGGCATCCTCTTTTTTTGAAGGATATTTTTGTGGAAAAGCGCTCAACCTTGTATTCTGTGGTATGTGTCATCTAACGTGGTTGCCTCTGGTTTATCCTTTTGGAAATAATCCCGATCCTAGCTGTAGCAAAGGCTGTTGGTGCCCTAACCATAACCCCTGCTTTGAGCACTTCGGTGCACGGAGACTGCCAATTCAGGCGCCTGCATTCTTTTGCTTGGCTGGAAAAGCTCACACCCAGGCTTGGCAGGAAGTGCCAGCCCCCAGCAACCCACTGCCAGTGACTGCTATAGTATAAATCCCCAGCTCTCTTGCGTCTCAGGTAAGATACCTTTGAGATGAGCATTTTACACTGGTTCTCCCAAGTTCCCTGTTGAATTAAGATTCAGTGATAACTTAACTGAAAATGACCCTTTTGCTGGCTACCTTTTGTTTCCTGTCTCAATGCTTCACTCCCCACCAGTGTTTCCTGGGATCACCTCCAAAATAAACTACTTATAATATAAAATATTTCAATTTTGGGCTTAGTCTAGAAGGCTGTGTTTGAGTTAAAAGCATCCAGGAATTGAGGGGGAGACCAGATGGGTTTATTTCTGGATCCTAAAAGGGATGGCTGATAAGGAAAGAAGAAGTGCCTTTTAAATTAGAGACACACGTTGATTCCAGCGATTTTTTCATTATGCTGCCACTGCCTTACTAAAATTTAAAGAATGAAAACAAAGGCCACATTAATAATAGTTATAATAATAGTAATGGAAACAAAGAAAATGAGTAAAATATTTGCCTTGCTAATTAAAAAAATCAACTCATTGGAGCTGATTTTTAAAAAGTAAAATTTGGCTAGAATGTAACAGCTACATTTCTTTAAATGGATGGAGTCAAAATGCTGAGGTCCTGGTGTGGTCACCCTAGACCGGGTAGAAATTTCCCCCTGAGGCACTCACTGAAAGAGCCCACCCAAGGAAGGGAGGTGACCAGCACATACAGAGGCACCTGTATCCCTGCCCCTCCCGACACCCTCCCATCTCCCCATCACCCAGCTGCTGTCTGTCAGTATACCCTCTTCTGAGTACAAAGCTCCAGGAGCACTTATCTAAAAGTCACAGAGCTGTGATGTTTCCTCGCCAGCACAATGTTAAATGTAGGTTCTAAAAAGCAGAGATCATTCTAAGGGCCTCAATGACCTTAGCTGTGAACGTGACCCAGAGTGACCCACAGTGAATGCTGGCCCACATAGGTTTTACATTTTTCATGTGAAAGTTCTTCCTTTGTTGTTTGTGATTAATAACTGAATAGGATATAGAGCCAAATGATTTCATTGTTGAACACAGACTTGAAGGTCATGAGAAACTGCCTGTTCAAAGTAAACTTTGCCAAGATATGGAGAAGAGGTCTGCATTAACACCTGGAGAGTTTTTGAAGCAAGGCACAGAAA